>NC_072417.2:84920000-85527500 GCF_028858775.2 Pan troglodytes | reverse complement strand
GGTCAGGGGCAGGAGGAAGATGGCAGGAGATGCTGATTCCACACTGTAGGTTGATTTGACAACGGGGCTTTGGTTAAGCAGGCTGGACCCTTGAACGTGGAGATGCAATGATGTTCTCTGCTGCCATCCACTGAGGTCCTCTGAGAAGTTTCTCTTTCGATTTTATATTGCTATTGGAGGCATATTTGTTATTCCAAACAACTTTGCATTTAAAAAAGCCTGTTGTGCATTTACACATTTGACGATCTCTTTTTATCTCTGGTCTGTATTTGAGTTTTGCAGAGTCATGATCTTAGATCCTGTCATGTATTTACACATTTGACAATCTCTTTTATCCCTGGTCTGTATTTGAGTTTTGCAGAGTCATGATCTTAGAGCATGCAGTTTGATTCCCACCTTTTAACTTAACCTTTTTGTTTTTGTTTTTCCTCATGCCTGTATCCTTGTCTTTGTGTTGATTTTGAATGCCTGTACACTATGCTGCAAAGCAAATATAATTTGCTTAAGATTGCTATTGAGGAGTAGGAGAATGTTAACTTTTAGTTTAATCTTATGTAAGTAATACCATGAAACTTCTTTTTCCCTTCCATTTTTATCTTTCGGCCAAACTGGGGGTTTTTGTAACAGGACAAAAGCCATACCGGACAGCGGTGTAGTGAGTGAATTCTTTAGCCAATGAGTCTCAAGGGTGGCCGGGTACCCTGACTAACAGGGTAGCAGGGCTTGGCCACGAAACTGTCCTGGTGCAGGGAACTGGGGCTGTGCTGGTGAACTCCTGGCCTCTGATCTCTTCTCTTCCTCCACTCTCAAACTCCACATCCTGGAAATCCTTGAAGACTCTTCCATTCTGCTCTTGGACCTGCCTGGCACACGGCTGCTGCTTACGGATGATTTGTTCCCTTGAGTGGACTTCCAGGCTCGAGTTCCAGTGAAGAATTTTTGGGGGATACTCAAAGAAGAAACGAATCTCTAGGCTTGCCCAGTGGCCCTGGGGCACCCTCTTTCCACGCCATCCTCCATCCCCAGCGATGCTTGGCTCTAGTCCATCTTCCTCTTCTCTGCCCCTGCATTTCCATCCCAGGAGGACCACTGGGCACAAGGAACATCAGAAACCAGGGAGCAGTGTGCATTGGGATTCCTTCCAGACACTGAGAGCTGAGAAGTCGTCCCCCTTTCATAACCTTGCTCAGGCTCAGGAGGTCTCAGTGTTAAGCAAACAGCCCTTGAAAGAGAAAAGCCACATTGTCCTCCCCATGCTGATGGCCTGGCCTCAAGAGCCACCAGTTGCTCTGACTTGAGAATGGTTAAGTGGAACTGCCGAGTGTTTGTGTGTGTGCGTGTGCACACGAACACACGTGTGGTGGACGGCCCAGCTCTTATTCCAAGAGCTCTTCTTTTTTTTTTTGTTTTTGAGAGGGAGTCTCATTCTGTTGCTCAGGCTGGAGTGCAGTGGCATGATCTTGGCTCACTGCAACCTCCGCCTCCCGGGTTCAAGTGATTCTTCTGCCTCAGTCTCCCAAGTAGCTGGGATTACAGGTGCCCGCCTCCACGCCCAGCTAATTTTTTGTATTTTTAGTAGACACGGGGTTTCACTGTGTTGGCCAGGCTGGTCTCGAACTCCTGACCTCAAGTGATCCACCCATCTCGGCCTCCCAAAGTGCTGGGATTACAGGCGTGAGCCACTGTGCCTGGCCCAAGAGATCTCTTCTAAGTAATTGCTTCTGTAAAGGGAGAGAGGGGACGGGAAACATCAGGGAGGTACGCAAGTTGCAAATGCATAATGCGAAGGCTGTTATGGTGGTCTTGGTGTGAAAACAGTGGTAGAAAATTTGAAAAGTTGACAGAGGCCTAGAGGTGAAATACATTTGTTATCTTCTTGAAGCTCTGGACCAGATGTTCATATCACGTTGGCAGGATGGAACCATTCCATGGATATTCTACGTATCTTCCTTCTTTCACTTTATAATAAGACCAATTTTCTATGTTGCAGCCTACATTGATAATTATCTTCAATGGTGCTTGAGGGCCAGTGAGTCAGTGGGCCATTGTTTCCTTAACCAGTCCTTAACTCTTGGCCTTTGAGTTCCAGTTTTTCACCACAGATTGCACTTTTGTGCCTTGTTTTTTTTTTTTTTTTTTTTTTGAGATGGAGTCTCACTCTTTCGCCCAGGCTGGAGTGCAGTGGCACTATCTCGGCTCACTGCAAGCTCCACCTCCCGGGTTCACGCCATTCTCCTGCCTCAGCCTCCCAAGTAGCTGGGACTACAGGTGCCAGCCATCACGCCCGGCTAATTTTTTTCTTTTTTTGTATTTTTAGTAGAGACCGGGTTTCACCGTGTTAGTCAAGATGGTCTCGATCTCCTGACCTCGTGATCCGCCCACCTCGGCCTCCCAAAGTGCTGGGATTACAGGCGTGAGCCACCGCGTCCGGCCTTTTTTTTTTTTTTTTTTTTTTTTTTAAAAAAAAAAAGGAACATCTGAAGTGACTTGAGTCTCTGATCTGGCAGTCATAACCCTTATCCTGTTCCTTGAGCCCCAGGAAGGTTGGGAGAGGGGGAAAAAAAACAACTGTGCTATCCATTCTGGGTCCTCTTAGCCAGGGATGTGGAGGCTGGGGAGTGAAGGGCGTCTATGGGATTGGTCAGTGGGCAGCGGCTTCCAGCTGTGGCGAGGGAGGTGTCAGCTTGCTGCTCTTGCTGTGGGTCTCACACTCTTCCTCCATCCATCCCCCTGAGCTTCAAAGAAGAGCTCTTATTATTAAAGCTGTCCTCGAAAAACTCTCTGCTTCTTGGGCATT
Organism: Pan troglodytes; assembly: GCF_028858775.2. NCBI lineage: Eukaryota > Metazoa > Chordata > Mammalia > Primates > Hominidae > Pan > Pan troglodytes. The sequence continues at coordinate 85,524,703 of NC_072417.2, read as the reverse complement.
GAGGAGCAGGTCCAAGTGGGTCATCTTCTCCCTACCTTCTCCCTGTCTGTCTTCTCCCATCTGTGTCTTAGCCTTTCCTTCTTCTCTCCTTACCTGCCCTTGGTGGGTTGTTTACCCCAGTTTCTCATCCTTTCTCATGAAGGAGGAGGAAGCACCCAGCAGCTGGCGTTTGCCAGAGCTGCAGGTAAAAGGGACCAGGTTACCACCAAGACAGGAGAGACCGGGCTTTCCAGGCAGAAATCCCTGAATCCCCTGGTCTAAGTGCTGAGTAAGCACTCGACTCCCTGGGGCCCTGAATGATGGAAGAGAGGGAGACTATTAGGGCTGACGCCAGAGAGAATGCACGCTTGCAGGTGGATCTGACTTTTTGTGTTTTGTGGTTTAAAAATGTGCTTGCCTTCTGTAATCCTAGCACTTTGGGAGGCCAAGGTGGGAGGATCACTTGAGGTCAGGAGTTCGAGACCAGCCTGGCCAACATGGTGAAACCCCATCTCTACTGAAAATATGAAAAAATAGCCAGACGTGCATGCATGCTCATGTGCACACATATGCACACCCCCACCTTGCCTTTTATAGAACCATGAGGCAGCAGATTCAACCGAATACCATGCAGCATGAGCCACAGACATGTATGGGAACATTTATGAACGCTTGCCTGTAATCCCAGCTACTTGGGAGGCTGAGGCAGGAGAATCACTTGAACCCGGGAGGCAGAGGTTGCAATAAGTCGAGATCACACTATTGCGCTCCAGCCCGGGTGATGGAGTGAGACTCTGTCTCAAAATAAATAAATTAATAGGTGGGGCGTGGTGGCTCACACCTGTAATCCCAGCACTTTGGGAGGCCAAGGCGGGTGGATCACAAGGTCAGGAGTTCGAGACCAGCCTGGCCAATATGATGAAACCCTCGTCTCTACTAAAAATACAAAAATCACCCAGACATGGTGGTGAGCACCTGTAATCCCAGCTACTCAGGAGGTTGAGGCAGAAGAATCGCTTGAACCCAGGAGGCAGAGGTTGCAGTGAGCCGAGATGGCGCCAACTGCACTCCAGCCTGGTGACAGAGCGAGACTCCGTCTCAAAAAAAACAAAACAAAAATAAATAATAAAAAAGCGTGTGCCTGCTCATTTTCAGTTCTCAGCACCCACATCTCTTACCTAGGTGAGTGCTTGGAGCTGAGGTTTGTTAACATAAGTCATAGAGGTTTCAGCTTTCCTTTATTAGCACTTTCATGCCCCTAAGGGGAGAAAAACCAATGGAAGGTAGCAGGCAGTGTGTGTGTGGGGGGGCATTATTCAGCCATAGAAAGGACCAAAGCATGGACATGTGCTACCAACATGGAGGTACCTTGAAAACCTGAGGCTGAGAGGAGCCAGACACAAAAGGCCCCCTGTTGCACATCCCATTGCTAGGAAATGTCCAGGATAGGCAAATCCACAGAGACAGGAAGGAGCTCAGTGGCTGGCAGGGGCTGGGCTGGGGTCAGGGAGTGGACAGTGGCTGATGAATGGGGTGGAGTTTCCTTTCAGAGGGGCTGATAGTGCTCTGGAACTAGATCGTGGTGATGCTTGCACGACACTGTGAATGTGCTGTCATCGTACACTTGAAACAGGTTAAAATGTTGAGTTGTGTGGTATGTGCATATTACCATAGTCAATAGAAATGGAAGGAAATGCAGTGGAGTCTTGCACTAGGGTTTGTCTCAGGAGAACGGGGAGAGTTGCATCTTCCTGGTTTTTTGCTGTTACCCAGCTCTCCACGCCCACTCCTGCCTGGCCCCGGGGTTGGATAAGAACCTTTCCTAAGTGGACATAGTTCTTAGGGTCTCATTGCAGCTGGAAGCACCTTGGGCCATGTAGCTGTGCTCTGGCAGGTGCAGTAACTCCCCTCTCGGGGCCCACGAGAAGGGGCATCTGGCTTTGGGGGGCTGTCTATGGTGCGGTTGTCAGCGTACCTCAGCTGTCCTAGCTCAGGAGTTCTGGAAACTTCCTGGGCCACTCTAGCCATTCTGACTTTTGCAGGTTCTGGGCAACTTTGCCCTCTTGGATCCCTTCCTACTTAAAAAATATATTAAAAATGTCAAATATTATGATATATTAAAACATTTTCTTTTACCTAAAAGCATGTGTTCTATTTTTTTTCCCCGATTTTAAAAGAAGTTAAAACATTTTCATGGGCCCTTCAGAGTATGGCGGGCTCTGGTTTGTGTCTCATGGATGGTCTGATGGGGACGTCAGCCTGGGGCTGTGTTGTCCTGGATCTGTGTGTCCCAAGAACCTCCTCCTGGTTGGTTCCATATTCATGGGCCTCCCTGACCTTCCTCCAAAACAGCTGCAGGGTGGCAGAATCTGCCCTGGTCACCGAGACTGAGCCCTTCAGTCTGAGATAAAAAGTCCCCAAAGAAGGGTTACAGCTCACCCCCAGGAGCTCAGCCCCGCGAGCCCTCTCCCCACCACCATGCCCAGTGGGTCTCATGAAGACACCCAAGCAAGTGGTCATGGGAAAGAGGACTCCCCCATACCTTGCTCCAGCACGGACCTTGCTCCAGCACGGGCCCTGCTCAGCCAGATTTTCAGAACGAGAGGGATATTCTCATCTGTGGCAAAGAATATTCTCTATATTCTGTATACATCGTTTGAGACTTAAATGGGTTTCAACAGATCCATTCTTCTTGTAGATGTAGGAAAGTTTGACATATGATTGTTCTCTGCCGAATAACCATGTTCGCGGGATTCTTTTTGAAGGAAATTATTTATTAGGACAAAAAGGGAATAAGTGCAAAAAACTAGAGCAAGACTAGAAACAAAAAAGTTGATGGCTGCCTCTGTGGTGCCATTTTTGGATGATGGCTGTGTCCGGGGAGTCAGACTGGGTGTCTGGGAGGGCCACACTCCCTGTGAGCCCCGGGACAGGTAGGTTGCCTGGAGGTTTCCTTTCTGGTGTCACCCTGTAAGCGTCTGTGGATTTGTACAGGGTGCCTTGTCTCTCCCTTGCATTTTCCCGGTGGGTCTGGGGCAGGACACGGCTGGGGACAGGGGTAGAGGACTGGCCACTGTGGCCAGAATGAGGTGCAGGGAGGGACAGGCAGGTCCCTCATGGCCCATAGTGCCTCTAGGGGGTGCATAAATGCATATACATGTGCACATACACACGTGCATGCATACTCATGCGTACATATACACAGCCCCCCACCTTGCCTTTTACAGAGCCATGAAGCAGCAGATGCAACCGAATACTGTGCAGCATGAGCCACAGACGTTTACGGGAAGAACTGGCAGGAGGCGCCGGGAAACTAAAGGGCTCCAGCTCTCTGAGTGGTGGCTTTGCCCTTGTGGCTGTGCGAGCTCAGCCTCCTGGAAACCCGCCCTGAGCTTGGTTAACAGCATTCACTCCAGGTTTAGCCCAGCTCCAGGTTATCGCAGGCAGGACTCCCGAGAACAGGTTCATGTTTGCTTTTTGGGAGGTGCTGCGCTAAAGTGGAAAACCACCCTGGGCCGAGTGGGACCTCCCCAGCTGGGCTGCTGTTAACCAGCCAGGATGTCTGACCCTGAGAAGTCACCGTGCACTCTTGGGACACATTTTTCTCATCAGCAGGATGGGGTGATGGAGCTGGCCTTACTGGGTGCTGGGGATGATATAAAGAGGTGGCGTGTGCATGTGTGTGTGTCTGTGTGTGGGCGAACATGTTTGGTAAGCGATAGGCTCTGCACACGTGCACGGCACCATCATGGTTCCCTCCCTGCAGCACTTGGCACGCAGTGGGGGCTCAGAGCACAGGCCGACTGATGGCCTGGGGTTGCAGCCCTGCTCCGTGTGTCCCTGGGCACTTGCTTACTGACCACCCCACAGGTGAACACGGGCAGGTGGGTGTTTGGAGGTGTGAGGCTGAGGAGGGTCTGGATCTTGCAGATCTTGCAGCCTGGATAGTTATGGGGTCTGGAGGGGGCTTTTATTGCGCCTGGTGCTTCCTGCTCAGGGCCAGGTCTGGGGCTGCCTGACTCTTGGGCTCTGGTGCCCTCTAGTGTTCAGCTTCTATTATTGCAGGTGCAGGCCATGTACACATTTACCAGCAGCCTAACTGGGTCTCCCTTCTCTCACCCCAATCCGACATGGATGGAAATAGCTTTAGAAAACTCACATGTCTTTGGCAGACTATTGAACATACCTGGTCTATCGCCAAAAGGACTTAAGGCATTTAATTTAAAATGTTATTTTCATAAGTAAAGGAAATAAAGGCTGGGCGCGGTGGCTCATGGCTGTAATTCCAACACGTTGGGAGGCCCAGGTAGGAGGATCCCTTGAGCCCACAAGTTTGAGACCAGCCTGGGCAGCATAGTGAGGCCCTATCTTTTCAAAAAACAAATTAGCCGGCGTGATGGTCCTGGCTACTTCAGAGCTGGGAGTTTGAAGCTACAGTGAGCTGCGATCACGCCACTGCACTCCGGCCTGGGTGACAGAACAAGACCCTGTATCTAAAAAAATAAAAATAAATAAAGGAAGGAAAAATAAGATAAAAGCCACGGGGAAAGCTGGGATAAAATATTCTGCTCTAATCCCTATATAATTGCTAGGGGTGGCAGGGCTATGGTCCAGTGTAGGCTAGTACTTTCTGGGTCAGCTCTATCAATTCTTATTAGGTGACGTTATCCACAGGCTGCCACTGTGCAGAGAGATGCCTGGGCTCCCCAGGAATGCTCTGTGGCGGACGCATCCTCTTCCCACAGGAAATTCTGAGCTTCAAGGATCTTCTAGGTTCTTTCCCTGCCACTTTCTACTAAGGAGGCCTGTGACATAAATACAAAAGTGCAGGTCTGGGCTGGGTGCGCTGGCTCACGCCTGTAATCCCAGCACTTTGGGAGGCTGAGGTGGGAGGATCACCTGAGGTCAGGAGTTCGAGACCAGCCTGGCCAACATGGTGAAACCCTGTCTCTACTAAAAATACAAAAAATTAGCTGGGCGTGGCGACAGGCTCTGTAATCCCAGCTACTCGGGAGGCTGAGGGAGGAGAATCCCTTGGACCCGGGAGGTGGAGGTTGCAGTGAGCCGAGAGATCATGTCATTGCACTCCAGCCTGGGCAACGAGAGTGAAACTCTGTCTCAGAAAAACAAAAAACGAAAAACAGCAGGTCTGTAAAGGTCACTCTGAGGAAGGCCAGAACAGTGCAGTGGCTGCTGGGTTTGATGAACCGTACTCCTCAGAGCATCTAGGCCCGTGGTTTTTCAGCTGGAGCTCATCTGAGCCCCCGTGGGGGGCTGTTAGGACACAGATGGCTGGTCCCACCCGCAGTGTTCCTGATTCAGTTGCTCTGGTGCAGGGCCTGAGAACCTGCATTTCTTGTAAGCTCCCTGTTGATGCAGATGCTGCTGGTCAGGGGACCCTTGCTCTAGACTCCTGGGACTCCTGCTCTAGGACCCCTGCTTTCTGGAGCCCTGGTCTAGAAAGAACGGATTGAACCCTGGTTTTTCTCTCTCCCTCCATGAAGTGCGTGTTGGCAGTGGAGCTTTTGGTGACGATGAGCTGGCACAATGTGGGGAGTTCTGCTCTGCCAGCCCCCTGGAAGGCGGCTCTTCTGCACAGGTCGTAAAGGCTGGCACCTTCTAGGGAAAATCCAGGGACTCATGGGTGCCACCCTTTCCTGGGAGGCTCCATCACCCTCCTCTGCTCCAATGTGACTGTTTCCAGAAAACACTTGAGTCTGTCTCATATAAACACTCGAGGGCCTACAGGAATAGCATGCTCTGCTGGAGTGTGCAAGTCCTCTGTCATTATAGGGCTGTCACATTTTAGCCTAGAGAAGGTTTTTAAGGCAGTTGATCCTGAACATTCACGTTGACCATTGGAAAAACCAAACTCTCAGGAACGGAGAGAGAAAACATTGCAGCTTTGCCCACATGACTTTCCTAGCGGATCCTTCGAGGTCTGGGTGCCCTCAAGTCCCCCCTGGGTAACAAGATGGCCCACTATGGTGGATTCTTGGAAACCAGTTAGAGGTGGAGAGCATCTCCCATGAATCGAGTCTGCAGTTTGGAGGAATCTCTAGTCTTCTCTTTCGTAGCCTGAGTAGATAGCAGGGCACCTGTTCATTCTAGGCTTGTCATGGTAAGCCCGTGTTGTCTTCATATACAAGAATTGTATTCTGTTGAATACAGAGGACTGGGGGCAGGGTAAATACACTCCCTCAAGGGGTAGAAGCAACAGCAAAAAGTGCCAGACATTGATGAGGCTCTGATTCAAGTGACTTTCAGCTATACATTAAAAAATCCAGTGGGCTTAGCCCTGCTCCTGTCTCTAGGCCCTAGGTGGGGAAAGTGAGGACCACAGCTAAGCCACCTGCCCAAGGTCACATAAATGGTAAGTAACAGAGCTGGGATTCAAACCCAGGTAGTGGGGATTACAGGCTGGAGCATCTGAGGTTTAAAAGGTGGGAGACCAGGACCCAGGTCTGTTACCCACACTGGAAATTGTTAGCATGCTTGTCAAGGCCTGTAGCCCCTGACTCCCCTAGGTGAATGTCAGGATCCCTCCCAGGAGTATGTGTGTGAGAGAGTGTATGTGAGTGTGTCTGAGTGTATGTGTGAGTGTGCATATCTGGTGTGTGTGTCTGTATGTGTCTGTGTGTGAGTGTGTGGGTGTGTATCTTGGTGTATGAGTGTGTGTGCCTGGGTGTGTATATGAGTGTGAGTGTGCCTAAGTGTGTGGGTGTGTGTATGTGTATATCTGGGTTTCTGCCTGTGTGTGTATGAGTGTGTGCGCGTCTGAGTCTTGTGCGTCTCTGTGTGTCTGGGTGTATGAGTGTGTGTATGTTGTGTGTGCGTTATGTGTGTCTGTGTTGTGTGTGTGTGTGGGCGTGTCTGAGTGTGTTGTGTGTGTCTGGGGAGGTGTGTGTGAGAATGAGTGTGTGTGGTGTGTGTGTGTCTGGGTGTGTGTGGTATGTGTGTCTGGGTGTGTGTGTCTGAATGTGTGTGTGTTGTGTGCGTGCCTGGGGGCGTGGCCCTATGTAAAGAGCTCTGCCGGTTTCTGCCAAAGGCCGGCGAAGGCACAATCTGCGTTGTTCCTAACAGACCTCCAGAGTTATAACGGTGCTTGAGGGAAGTCGCTCGCTTCTGTCCTCACAAAAATCGTGGCCAGGGCAAAGGCATTAACTCCTTATAACCAGCTGTGCCCAGCAGGGAAGTCAGGCGAAGAGCAGCACCTGAGCTCAGGCAGCTCCTCTGGGCCCGCGGGCATCTCTCCTTGACATTGCTGGGGTCTGTCGCCACCTCGTGGTTATTCCGTGTATCGGCTTTCAAATGAAGCTCTCACTCCAGCATCTGGGACCATGGACCCATGGACAGAGACCGCTCCCGGAGGGTCTTGTGTCTTGCAGGGCACTGGGGCCTGATAGGAAGAGGTGGTCGCTCTCTACGGTTCCAGTCTCGGAGGGGCACAGTGGGGCGTGTGGGAAAGAACATGGGCTTTGGAGCCAGCGCCGGATCAGGTGCACACATGAATGTGACTGTCAAGCGACTGAAGCGCTCTCATTGCTGGTTTTCCATTCACGGGGAGGCTCCTGTTCATGGCGTTTTGTGAATTAGCGACAGTAAAGCACCTGGCACCGGGTAGCTGCTCTAATTCTAAAAATTAGGGGCAGGACGCAGCTGCCTATCGCCCGTAAACTGTATACAGCTTTGTGACATCATCCCATTGTATGACACAGGTTGCGTTATTGAAGATTTCCACACATTATCCACTTTCTGGAATACTTTTGGATTTACGGAAAAGTTTACAGAAAATACATTTACAGAAAATGAGTTCCTGGGCTGGGCGCGGTGGCTCACGCCTGTAATCCCAGCACTTTGGGAGGCCGAGGTGGGTGGATCACGAGGTCAGGAGTTCGAGACCAGCCTGGCCAACATGGTGAAACCCCTGTCTCTACTAAAAATACAAAAATTAGCTGGGCGTGGTGGTGGATGCCTGTAATCCTGGCTACTCAGGAGGCTGAGGCAGAGAATTGCTTGAACCCGGGAGGCAGAGGTTGCAGTGAGCCGAGATCGTGCCACTGCACTCCAGCCTGGGCGACAGAGCAAGACTCCGTCTCAAAATAATAATAATAATAATGGGAGTTCTGATATATCTCTCACCCAGTTTCTCTTGGTATTAACATCTTCATACTATGTTATATGCATACAACAAGCATGTCAACATCATCATAGTGCGTTTATCAATGCTAAGAAATTAACATTGGAAGCATGCTATTAACCATAGAGTTGGTCTCTGTTGATTAGTTTTTCCACTAATATCCTTTTCCTGTTCAAGGATCCAGTCTGGATTCCACATTGTATTTAGTCTTTTCTGCTCTGTGATGTTTCCCTCAGTCTTTTCTTGTTTTTAGTGACGTTGACAATTTTAGAGAATGCTAGTCATGTATTTTGAAGGATGTTCTTCCATTTGGTTTTGTCTGACGTTTTCTCATAATAAACTGGGGTTTCAGGGAGAATACAGCAGTGAAGTGTTCTCATTGCATCAAATCAGTGGGCACGTGACGTCAACAGCGTTCATCACTGGTGATCTTGACCTTGATCACTGGTATAAGGTGGTGTCCGCCAGTTTTCTTCACTGTGCATTTGCTGTTTTTCCCTTTCTGTACCCTTCATTAGAGGAGAGTCACCAAGTCCAGCCCCTTTATATCAATAGGAGGGGACGTAAGCTCAATTTCCTGGAGGGGGAAGTGTCCAAATACACTATTTGGAGTTCTTCTATCAGGACATTTTGTCCCGTCTCCCTCATTTATTTATTTATTCATTCACTCACTCATTTATATCAGTATGGGCTCATGGATACCTATGAAAGTGCATTTTCCTTGTCTTGGTCCTGGAACAATTTTTTTCATGCTTGGAAAGATATTTCCTAGTTTGAGTTTGAGGTGTTGAGTGAATAGTCCTTTGTCATTTCTTTTGGCTCTGCGTTTTTGGAGCCTGTAACAATGAGTATGTTGAATTGCTCGCCTGGTTTTGGGCTAACTGGGGGTCTTGGGCATGGTGAGAACTAGGTTTTGTGGTGAGGCTGCACCAGGGCTGTGTCTGTGGTCGGCCACGGTGATACCTGTGAGCGCTTGTCACTGTCTCCTTTGCGAGAAGCAGCTGGGCTTGGCCTCCAACCTGGCATGGAAATCCTGGTGCTGCCACCCTCAGTGTTCCTTTGGGTGAATCAGTGCCCCGCCCCCAGCTTCATCATCTGTAAAGTATTGATTCTCACCTTGACAAGGTGGAGGTCATGCGTGTATTCTCCCAGGCAGAGGTCTTTATCAGTACTTAACCGTCAGAATGATCTGTAAGGTGAGTACAGACACTGGTCTCTTCAACTGCTCAGTACCATCTCCAAGGTCATGGCCAGGGCATGGTGGGTTTGGATCTGGACCATCTGGATCTCACACGGTTCAGCCCAAATGATTTCTGTGGTGTCTGTAGTCGTGGTGTCTTGTGAGGACTGATGACCCCAGACGTGCAGGGCCACCCTTATCCCTTCCCCTCTCCTTCTCCTGTCTTCTCAGAACCCCCAGGGTTACATGGCGGTCAGGCTGAGAGGCAGGGGTGACAGGATGGGGTGGGAGAGCTCCAGAAGGGTCGGAGACCTCACTCTGGTAACTGTCATTCTCTAGGGTCTGGGAATTGGTCTTGGAGGTGCTGACTCATCAGAATTGGAGATGCCCAGGCTCTCTGATGACAGATGGCTCTGGAGGAGCACAGGAGGGGTACGCCCATCAGATGTTGATGTCTCTTTCCAGTCGCCCTTCTTCAAGGGGGTACTGCCAGGAGCCTCTGGCTGAGGCACCTGCGTCCTGGTTTCAAGGCATCCAGGGGGCCACTTGATGATCTGGGCTGTTGCCTGCTGAGCGTGGGATTCGAGATTAGAGGAGGTGGCTCTAGTCTCCGAGTGTCAGCGCCTTCCTCCTGGATGGAGCTGACTGCACACTGCCCTGGTCTGCTCTTGGAATCTGGGGCGAGTGTGAGGGTGTGTGTGTATGCATGTGTGCCCAGGTGTTTGAGCATGTGGATGGGTGCACGTGTGGGGTGTGTGCACGTGTGTGTGTGCACCCAGGTGTATGAGCGTGTGGATGGGTGCACGTATAGAATGTGTAAATGAAATGTGTGCATATGTGTGTGTGTATGTGTGCCCAGGTGTATGTGTGGATGGGTGTGTGTGGGATGTGTGCATGGGTGTGTGTGTGTGTGCATGTGTGACCAGGTATATGAGTGGATGGGTGTGTGTGGGGTGTGTGCATGGGGTGTGTGCACGTGTGTGTGTGTGCCCAGGTGTATGAGTGGATAGGTACACGTGTGGGATGTGTGCACATGTGTGAATGTGTGCCCAGGTGTATGAATGTGTTGATGGGTGTATGGGAATGTGTACATGAAATGTGTGCGTATGTGTGCATGTGTGCCCAGGTGTATGACTGTGTGGATAAATGTGTGGGATGTGTCCATGGGGTGTATGCGCGCATGTGTGTGCGTGTGTGCCCAGGTATGAGTGTGTGGATGGGTGCACGTGTGGGGCGTGTGCACATGTGTGAGTGTGTGTGCCCAGGTGGATGAGTGTGTGGATGGGTGTGTGGGGGTGTGCATGGGGTGTGTGCACATGTGTGAGTGTATGTGTGCCCAGGTGTATGAGTGTGTGGATAGGTGCATGTGTGGGATAGGTGCATGTGTGGGATAGGTGCATGTGTGGGATGTGTGCATGGAGTGTCTGCACGTGTGAGTGTGTGTGTACCCAGGTGGTGAGTGTGTGGATGGGTGTGTGGGGGGTGTGCATGGGGTGTGTGCACATGTGTGAGTGTATGTGTGCCCAGGTGTATGAGTGTGTGGATAGGTGCATGTGTGGGATGTGTGCATGGAGTGTCTGCACATGTGTGTGTGTGCGCCCACGTGGATGAGTGTGTGGATGGGTGTGTGTGGGCTGTGTGCATGGGGTGTGTGCACATGTGTAACTAGATGTATGTGTGTACATGTGCACATGTGTGCGTGCATGCATCCACATTTGTGAGTTGTGTGCACAGAGGCTATTGCCTCCACAGGTGTCTTTTTCACATGCGTCAGCGTGACCTGCCAAGACTCACAGTTCCACGCGTCTGGGGGCGGGACTTTCTGTCTTTATCTGCTGGTTTAATGAGTTTGACTCCTTATAAGAAACACATTTTCTTATTTTTTTCCAAGTGTTTAGTTGGGCACCTGCTGTGACCCCCCCAGGGGTCACTTACACCGAGGTCGTCCCTTCCCGCCTTCCCATCCGTGTTTCCCAGTGGCTAAGGTTTCACTTCCACTCAGCAGGGATATGAAAGCTGCTCCTGTCTCTTGTGATTGAGTCGTAAGCTGGGGGTGAAAAGGAGACAATTTTGACTGGAGTTGGATCTGAGGAAGTGAGGGGAGAACTGGGTTAAGCGGGGGCTTTAGCCACGGAAAGCAGATTCCCTTTTCCTAGGGGTTTCCATGACAACCTGCCCAGAGGTTTATGGGATGGCTGAGTTGATGATGCTGTGGACACTTGGATGTGCTTTTGGACGGTTTACTGACATCTCAGGAATTCTCTGAGAGAAGGGACTTCACCTCACTCAGTAAGGAGGAAAGAAGGAGAAGTGAACAGTTTACACCTGGGAGTTTTTATGCAGCTGGTGGGAGGGGGAATTGAGGCATGGCTCATTGGTTTATTTAAAAGGAGAAGCTGCATCTGACAAAGGGCTAACATCCGGAATCTACAAAGAAGTTAAACAAATTTACAAGAAAAAATCAACCCCATCAAAAAGTGGGCAAAGGACATGAACAGACACTTCTCAAAAGAAGACATTTATGCAGCCAACAGACACATGAAAAAATGCTCATCATCACTGGCCATCAGAGAAATGCAAATCAAAACCACAATGAGATACCATCTCACACCAGTTAGAATGGCGATCATTAAAAAGTCAGGAAACAACAGGTGCTGGAGAGGATGTGGAGAAATAAGAACACTTTTACACTGTTGGTGGGGCTGTAAACGAGTTCAACCATTGTGGAAGACAGTGTGGCGATTCCTCAAGGATCTAGAACTAGAAATACCATTTGACCCAGCCATCCCATTACTGGGTATATACCCAAAGGATTATAAATCATGCTGCTGTAAAGACACATGCACACATACGTTTATTGAGGCACTATTCACAATAGCAAAGACTTGGAACCAATCCAGATATCCATCAATGATAGACTGGATTAAGAAAATGTGGCACATACACACCATGGAATACTATGCAGCCATAAAAAAAGATGAGTTCATGTCCTTTGTAGGGACCTGGATGAAGCTGGAAACCATCATTCTCAGCAAACTATTGCAAGGACAGAAAACCAAACACCTCATGTTCTCACTCATAGGTGGGAAATGAACAATGAGAACACTTGGACACAGGAAGGAGAACATCACACCCTGGGGCCTGCCGTGGGGTGGGGGGAGGGGGGAGGGATAGCATTAGGAGATATACCTAATGTAAATGACGAGTTAATGGGCGCAGCACACCAACATGGCACATGTATACATATGTAACAAACCTGCACGTTGTGCACATGTACCCTAGAACTTAAAGTATAATAATATAAAAAAAAAAAGATCGGGTACAGGGGCATCTTGCTATGTCGCCCAGGCTGGTCTCAAACTGTTAACCTCAAACCGTTCTCCCAAAGTGCTGGGATTACACGTCTGAGCCACCACGCCCAGCTCTTGGCACTTCTGATGCCTCAACATGCTTCCAGAATAAAATCTGAAGTCTTCAGAGCAATCGTCAAAGCTTCTCAGATGACCCAGTTCAAATCTATGAGGACACATTTCTCTGCTGCCATTTTCCCCATTCTGGCCTCTCAGAATATTATATTTATAAAGTTAGTCTTCCATGTCACTTTATTATAGTTGGTTATCTATTTTTTTGGTCTTAAAAAATGTGCTTCCATGGTGGCGGGCGCCTGTAGTCCCAGCTACTCGGGAGGCTGAGGCAGGAGAATGGCGTGAATCCTGGGGGGCGGAGCCTGCAGTGAGCCGAGATCGAGCCACTGCACTCCAGCCTGGGCGACAGCGAGACTCCGTCTCAAAAACAAACAAACAAACAAACGAACAAAAAAAATGTGCTTCCTCAGGGCCAAAGAAGCCACAGAGAACATGTCCCGCCTGCCAGTCAGCTCTATCTGCGTCCATCTAAGGCCTCATTTATTATTTATATGGAGTATGGCTCTCCAATCACAATGTGCTTTATTTTTTAATTGGGGCGTTAGCGGCCAAGAGAACTCTCTTTTCCATACTTGAGCAAAATAAATAAATTCATTAGGAAAAAAAATGTAAAAGGAGAAGTCGGCCGGGCGTGGTGGCTCATGCCTGTAATCTCAGCACTTTGGGAGGCCAAGGCAGGTGGATCACCTGAGGTCAGGAGTTCGAGACCAGTCTGACCAGCATGGTGAAACCCCATCTCTACTAAAAATATAAAAATTAGTTGGGCGTGATGGCAGGTGCCGGTAATCCTAGCTACTCCAGAGGTTGAAGCAGGAGAATGGCTGGAACTCGAGAGGCAGAGGTTACAGTGAGTGGAGATTGCACCATTTCACTCCAGCCTGAGTGATAGAGCAAGACTCCATCTCAAACAAACAAAAAAAGTTTGCGCGCAGGTGGGACTGTGGGAGTAGACCTTAGGGATGGATGTCATAGCATCGCATAAGGCCACTTATCCAGGGTGACACACGGACGTCTGGGCTGAGGAGGTTAGGAGAGTGTTTAGGGATGGGTCAGGGCTTGGCCGACAGTGGAAATGCCTCAGGGCCTGCTGGACAAAATGGCATGGAGCCACCTCTCAGATGTGAGTAAGGAATTGCCCTCCTTGTCTCAGTGGGACAAGGCTTGAAGCTAATTGGAGGAGGTGGAGAGAAATTTAGAGGGGGTCCTGGTTAGGGTACCCATAAAAATAGAGATGCTTGGGATGTTCTGAGCAAAGGAGCCAGAATGCAGAGAACAGGGCCACAGCCCTAGTAGCTAGGGGGGTAGTTTGAGATGCAGCCTGCCAAATTTCAGAGACTTAAGGGCCAGTGTCAGTGACAGGGTCAGCAGGGGTGGGTGAGAATCTGCTAGGCCAAGGGGAAGAGTGAGACTTAGAATCTACACAGCCATATGGTAGTTTATGGGGGAAGATTTGGTGTACAAAGTAGATTCTTAGGCTCAGCTTCTGCTTAAGGCTAGGCAGGGATTGGGGGTGGTGTTGGGAGAGCCCTCCATGCTGAGTTATGGTTTTGGCTTTGATGTTGCTGGTTTTAGGAGGCACCAACAAAGCTATGGACAGGAGGATTTGGGAGAGATTTACTTACCCACGGTATGTAAGAGAAGATTGGGGATGAAGAGTGAGGAGAAGGCTGGAGACCAGTTAGAGGCTACTGTAGCAGTGTGGCGAGGCTGAAAATCTAACTAGTGTGGAAGCAGCCAGGCAGGCTGGTCCTAATGTTGGGAGTTGTTAAGATCTGGTGGAGAGGTCATTACTTATAGAGTTATTAATTTATACCCCCCCTTAATTGCAAAGAGATTCAAAGCAATAAGCCATCACTTTAGAATTTAATGTTCTGTTTTCCTTTTTATTTACTCATTCAGCAGCTATTTCAATGCCTGCTGTGTGCCAGGTGCTATTCTTAGTGCTTTACTTGTTGTATGTGTTATCTAATGCTGTGTAACAAATTACTCCTGAACTTACCAACTCACAACAACATTTATTAGCTCACAGTTTCTGTGGAGCAGGGATCTAGATGTGGCTTAGTTGGGGTTGCTGGCCTGGGGTCTCTCCTAAGGCTGCAGTGAAGGTGGTGGCCGGGGCTGCAATCATCTGAAGGCTCTAGTGGGGCAGGATCCACTTCCAGGCTCACTCAATGGCTGTTGGCTAGGTTTAGTTCCTTGCAGTCTATTGGATTGGGGCCCTAGTTCCTGGTATATGGCCTCTTTATAGGGCAGGTCACCTTGTGGCAGTAGACACCATCAAAGTCAGAGAGAGAGAAAGAAAGAAAGAAAGAAAGAAAGAAAGAAAGAAAGAAAGAAAGAAAGAAAGAAAGAAAAGAGGGGCCAGCAAGATGGAAATCACAGCCTTTTATAAGCCAGTCTTGAAAGTGGTAGCTCATCACATTTGTCCTACTCTCTGTGTTACATGTTAATTTCTAGGTCCAGCCCACACTCCAGGGGAGAGGAGTATAGAAGGCATGAATGCCAGGAGGTGGTGACCAGTGGGGTCATCTTAGAAGGCTGCCAGTTACATTTGTATTGACTCATTGAATTCTTGCAACAATGTTAAAAGTGGGCAATATTAGCCCCATTTTACAGATGAAGAAACTGAGGTAGAGAGAAGTTGAATCAGCTCTCAAGGCCACAGCACCAATGAGTAGTGGCGCTGGGATTCAAACCCAGGCCCCTGGCTCCAGGATTCCACCCTTAGCCATGACCTGAACCCTTGTCTGTAGGCCCTTATAGGTCATACTGTGGACCACCTCACTCCTTGAGGCCAGAGCCAATTGAATAGATGGCTCTTGGTGCCTGCGTTTCTGGAATGCTTTGTAGCCAGACTGGACATTGAAGGTTCACCTTTTGATGGCTTTAAATTTATTTTTATTATTATTATTTTTTTGAGACAGGGTCTTGCTTTGCCTCCCAGGCTGGAGTGCAGTGGTGCAATCATACCTCACTGCAGCCTCGACCTTCCAGGCTTGAGTGATCATCCAGCCTCAGCCTCCCAAAGTGTTGGGATTACAAGTGTGAGCCATTGTGCCTGGCCTGTTTATTTTTAAATAGGAGTAATTAGTATTTGCCATATAAAAAATGTGGCTTGAGCAAGATGTACTTCCTGAGTGACCCTGGGCAAATTATGTAAGTCATCCATGAAATGGAAAAAATAACACCTATTTCTTGGGGGGGACTAAATAAAAGCGCTCTCTTCTGATGCCGTGGTGCTAAAATCCTCTACGTTGGCTCATTGGATCCTCATGTGTAAAGTTACTTAGAATGGACGGTTGTCATAATGAATATGTGGTAAATATTTAATTCCCTTCTAGAGCAATGTGCTGGGCCTTGGGAGGTAGAGAGATGAATCAAAAGGGAATCCTCTGTCTCAGGCTCAGCTTCTGCTGTGGGGGGAGGCAGATATTTTCATGGATTATTACATTCGAAGGGTGATATGGTTTGGCTGTGTCCCCACCCAAATCTCATCTCAAATTGTAGCTCCCATAATTCCCCCGCATTGTGGGAGGGACCCAGTTGGAGATAATTGAATCATGGGGGTGGTTCCCCCATATTGTTCTTATGGTAGTGAATAAGTCTCACAAGATCTGATAGTTTTATAAGGGGAAACCCCTTTCGCTTGGCTCGCATTGTCTTATCTGCCACCATGTGAGACGTGCCTTTAGCCTTCCACCGTGATTGTGAGTCCTCCCCAGCCACGTGGAACTGTGAGTCCATTAAACCTCTTTCTTTTGTAAATTGCCCAGTCTTGGGTGTGTCTTTATCAGCTGCCTGAAAACGGACTAATACAGTGGGTGTGGGTTAAGGCTCGGCTTCACATAAGGAATGGGGAGTACTCAGAGGTAGGAGGGACAAAAATGAAGCCGCCATCCTCAGGACAGTCCCAAATGCAGGGAGATGGCTTGCAGCCTGCGGGGTGCATGGGTGCTCTCTGTCCTGAGAGTCTTGGCCTGAAGAATAAATAGGGCTGCAGCCTCTGGGACCTGCAAGGCTTTTGTAGGGCTTGTGGCTTTCCACTTTGTGGAACAGAAGGAGGACATAGGTTGAAAGACCTATCTTCCTTCTATAAAAATCCTGCCTTACGGGTGAGAACCTCATGTTCTTACCCATGAGTGATCTTACCTGGGCAGGGTACAGTGTCCAAGCCCACAACACTTAGGGGCCTATGAAAATGTTTTAATTTCCTTTAAAATTGGAAGAAAAAATAAATATAATAATAAAGAATATATAATAATGTATCCAGCCCAGATTATCATTATATTGTCTTTATACCAACACAGTCATAAAATATAATTTAAAAATACTTTTATGAAGGCAGGAGCCCAAAAAGAAAAATGTGTGTCCACAGGCATCAAATGTAGTTCTGTGAATGCATCCTAGGCCATGATATAGTTCCAGCAAGTTTAGACATTGACAAATTCCAAAATACCGAGAAAGAATATTCACAGCCTTGGCATCCTCAGGGAGGATCTCGGGGAAGATTTCTCTCTTGGGCTATTTGGGCTGTGACAGCAAAGTCCCTGGGTGGTTTATACATAACAGAAATTTATTTCTCGGCTGGGTGCGGTGGCTCACACCTGTAATCCCAGCACTTTGGGAGGCCAAGGCGGGAGGGTCACTTGAGGTCAGGAGTTCGAGACCAACCTGGCCAACATGGTGAAACCCCATCTCTACTAAAAATACAAAAATTAGGCATGATGGTGCACACTTGTGGTCCCAGCTACTAGGGAGGCTGAGGTGGGAGGATCACTTGAACCTGGGAGGCAGAAGTTGCAGTGAGCTGAGATCACACCAATGCACTCCAGTCTAGGTGACAGAGCGAGACCCTGTCTCAAGACAAAAAAAAAAAAAAAAGGCCGGGTGCAGTGGCTTATGCCTGTAATCCCAGCACTTTGGGAGGCCAAGGTGGGCAGATCATGTGGTCAGGAGATCGAGACCATCCTGGCCAACATGGTGAAACCCCGTCTCTACTAAAAATACAAAAATTAGCTGGGTATGGTGGCGCATGCCTGTAGTCCCAGCTACTTGGAAGGCTGAGGCAGGAGAATCACTTGAACCCGGGAGTCAGAGGTTTCAATGAGCCGAGATCGCGCCACTGCACTCCAGCCTGGGCAACAGAGCAAGATAGCAAGACTCCATCTCAAAAACAAAAAAAAACAAAACAAAAAGAAAGAAAAAAGCAAACTCAGCAAATGGGAAATGTGCACAGGGCAGAGTCCGGAGCAGACCAGGTGCACGTCCTGAGAGTCTCTTCCCAGCAGAGTAACACCTCACACACTGCTCAGTATGGCAGCCACAAGCCACACGTGGCCTGAGAGCATTTATTTCAGAAGTGGCTGGTGTGAAATGAGATGCGATACAAGCATAAAATGCATAGTGGGTTTCAAAGACTTAGTATGAAAAAATAACACAGAATAGCTCGTGAATAATTTTAAAAATATTGGTTGCTTGTTGAAATGATGAACAGTGGAATATATTGGGTTAAATCGACTCTATGATTCAAATTAATTTCAGCTGTTTCTTTTTAGCTTTTTTATGTGGCTGTGAGAACACTGAAAACTACTTTTGGGGCTCACATTAAGCCTCTCTTGGTCAGTGCTGGCTCATGTCAGGCAGTGTACTTAGTCATTTGTCCTCCCCACCCCCCAAGGGAGATGCCATCATTATCCCATGGTACAGATAAGAAAGTGGAGACACCCGGAAGTGATGTAACTTCACCCACAGCTGGTAAAGGATAAATAGGGCCGGGATTTGTGCCCAGGGTGTCTGGTTCCAGAACCCAGTCTTTTTTTTTTTTTTAATTTTTTATTTATTATTATTATACTTTAAGTTTTAGGGTACATGTGCACAATGTGCAGGTTAGTTACATATGTATACATGTGCCATGCTGGTGCGCTGCACCCACCAACTTGTCATCTAGCATTAGGTATATCTCCCAATGCTATCCCTCCCCCTTCCCCCCAACCCACAACAGTCCCCAGAGTGTGATGTTCCCCTTCCTGTGTCCATGTGTTCTCATTGTTCAATTCCCACCTATGAGTGAGAACATGAGGTGTTTGGTTTTTTGTTCTTGCGATAGTTTACTGAGAATGATGATTTCCAGTTTCATCCATGTCCCTACAAAGGACATGAACTCATCATTTTTTACGGCTGCATAGTATTCCATGGTGTATATATGCCACATTTTCTTAATCCAGTCTATCATTGTTGGACATTTGGGTTGGCTCCAAGTCTTTGCTATTGTGAATAATGCCGCAATAAACATACGTGTGCATGTGTCTTTATAGCAGCATGATTTATAGTCCTTTGGGTATATACCCAGTAATGGGATGGCTGGGTCAAATGGTATTTCTAGTTCTAGATCCCTGAGGAATCGCCACATTGACTTCCACAGTGGTTGAACTAGTTTACAGTCCCACCAACAGTGTAAAAGTGTTCCTATATCTCCACATCCTCTCCAGCACCTGTTGTTTCCTGACTTTTTAATGATCGCCATTCTAACTGGTGTGAGATGGTATCTCATTGTGGTTTTGATTTGCATTTCTCTGATGGCCAGTGATGGTGAGCATTTTTTCATGTGTTTTTTTGGCTGCATAAATATCTTCTTTTGAGAAGTGTCTGTTCATGTCCTTTGCCCACTTTTTGATGGGGTTGTTTGTTTTTTTCTTGTAAATTTGTTTGAGTTCATCATAGATTCTGGATATTAGCCCTTTGTCAGATGAGTAGGTTGCGAAAATTTTCTCCCATTTTGTAGGTTGCCCGTTCACTCTGATGGTAGTTTCTTTTGCTGTGCAGAAGCTCTTTAGTTTAATTAGATCCCATTTGTTCAGCAAGTCTCGGGATACAAAATCAATGTACAAAAATCACAAGCATTCTTATACACCAACAACAGACAAACAGAGAGCCAAATCATGAGTGAACTCCCATTCACAATTGCTTCAAAGAGAATAAAATACCTAGGAATCCAACTTACAAGGGATGTGAAGGACCTCTTCAAGGAGAACTACAAACCACTGCTCAAGGAAATAGAAGAGGATACAAACAAATGGAAGAACATTCCATGCTCATGGGTAGGAAGAATCAATATCGTGAAAATGGCCATACTGCCCAAGGTAATTCACAGATTCAATGCCATCCCCATCAAGCTACCAATGACTTTCTTCACAGAATTGGAAAAAACTACTTTAAAGTTCATATGGAACCAAAAAAGAGCCTGCATTGCCAAGTCAATCCTAAGCCAAAAGAACAAAGCTGGTGGCATCACACTACCTGACTTCAAACTATACTACAAGGCTACAGTAACCAAAACAGCATGGTACTGGTACCAAAACAGAGATATAGACCAATGGAACAGAACAGAGCCCTCAGAAATAACGCCGCATATCTACAACTATCTGATCTTTGACAAACCTGAGAAAAACAAGCAATGGGGAAAGGATTCCCTATTTAATAAATGGTGCTGGGAAAACTGGCTAGCCATATGTAGAAAGCTGAAACTGGATCCCTTCCTTACACCTTATACAAAAATCAATCCAAGATGGATTAAAGACTTAAACGTTCGACCTAAAACCATAAAAACTCTAGAAGAAAACCTAGGCATTACCATTGAGGACATAGGCATGGGCAAGGACTTCATGTCTAAAACACCAAAAGCAATGGCAACAAAAGCCAAAATTGACAAATGGGATCTAATTAAACTAAAGAGCAGAACCCACTCTTTCGACCACTGCACGTTACTGCTTTTCAAGATATCTGCACTCTCAAAGAGTGCACCACTTAGCCTGGGAGACAGGAAAATAAATACTAATATCGTAGGGTTCAAATAGTGCTGTGACTGGAGTACTCACAGGATGCACAGAGAATTGATCCTGAACCATAAGGGGACATCCTGGAGGGCTTCCAAGAGGAGGTGACATTTATCCTGGCCACTGAAAGTGGTTAGCAGAGAAACGGGTGAGTGTTCCAGGTGGTGGAACATCATGTGTACAGGGGACATGGAAGGGAGAGGGTGTCTAGTGCCATGTTTTGGGGAATGCAGGTAGTTTGGGATGTCTGAGCAAATCCTGCAGGGGGTTGTAGGGGAGATGAGGTGGGTACATGGGCAGGAGGGGTCTGATGACCCCAAGCTTTGTGGCATGGTTTGAACTTCATACCCATGGAAAGGGGAAGACATCACAAGGTTTTAAATGGAGAAACTGCATGATCTGAGATGTGTCTGAGGAGCTCACTCTTTTGGAGAGGAGGATGGGTTGGGGGCAGTGGGGAGGCGGGGCCAGGAGAGACACCCAGCATTTAAGAGGCTGTTCAGGGACCCAAGAGTGAGATCAGGAACTCCCGGACCGACGTGGGAGAGGAGGGTGGGGTCTGAGGGAGACTCTTGGGGGATGATGGATTCCAGGGCCATGTTTCCTGCAGGGGAGGCTGGATTCAGAATGAATCCTGGATGTCTGGATGCTGAATCTGAATTGCCAGTGGTGTCGTTCAGAAACTGGCAAAAAAGGGAGGAAGGCAGGCTTGATGGTGGTGGGAAGGGCACTCTCAGACAAGATGCGTTCCTCAGAGGGATCCTGGGTGATCTGATTCTACAGACAATGAAATATTAATCTGTTGCGCAGGACAGATTGATGGATTGGAGCTCAAGTCTGACAGGGACCCTCAGCAGGGATCCGGGATCCCTGCTTTGGGGCAGGCATCCTATTAAACATACTAAGCACAGGATCTCATTTAATCTTCTAAATAACTTCTGATGTACAACCCCAATTACACGGAAGAGAAAAATGGGCTCTGAGAGGATGACCTGTTTGCTGATGGTTACACGGCTGTTAACTGGGATTCTGGGATCAAACCTCGGGTCTGGCTGGCTGAGAGGCTACGCTCTTTCCTGTTCTGTGCTCACCTGCGGGTTTTAGGAGCAGTCCACAGAAGATCCACTGATGAGGAACACAGACAAAGTGGGGCTGGACGGTAGGAGAGAAGCCAGGGGATCGTGGTGTCCTGGATGCTGGGAGACAAGAGGCTTCCAGGAGTGCAAATGTCAGGGCTGCAAATTCCTCTTGGAGGGAAGCACTGAGAGCTCTCATTGTACCTGGCAGTTGGGCTGTCATTGAGTGACCTTGAGTCAGAGCAGTTTCTGGGGCAGGGTGGGCGTGGAAGTCAATTGCAGAAGCCAGAGAAATGGCTGTGAGGGGCAATGCGGAGGAGTGTTTCCAGAAAGCCAGCTCCTGGGCAGGGGGCTGTCTAAAGAGCAGGGGTGGATCTACTCTGGAGATGAGGCAGAGCCCCTCCCCTACACAGCCCTCCCTGACTGGCCTCAACTGTGTATTTACAACTTCATATCTTAAAGAGGCTGCCTCTCCCTCTAGAAAACATGTATGTTTCAGGTCTCACAAAACCTGGATCCACCTACGGCTGGGGGTTTGGGGATGGATGGAAAGATGGGATCAAGGAGGGTAAGTGAAGGAGCTGGCTCTCAGGCTCTGACTCCAGGCCAGGCAACCTTGAGTGAGTTTTTGGACCTCTGGGTGCTTCCATTTCCTTTTCTGTAAAAAACAAACAAACAAACAAACAAACATCATAAAAAACTCATGTCCTAAGGTCGTGGTAAAGGTTAAAGAAGATAAAGTACAGAAGGAATTCGCACAGTGCTTTGCACAGAGCAAACGCTCTATGCTTTTCCTGTAATTTCCTGTTATAGTGTTCATATTAATATGCATATTCCTGATTGGTGCTCTGAGAACTTTTCCGTTGCTGTGTTGGGTTCCTCCAGTGGTTTGTGGATGGAGATCATGGGGTGTGTTAGTCCATTTGCATTGCTATAAAGGACTATCTGAGCCTGGGTAGTTTGTAATGAAAAGAGGTTTATTTGGCTCAGGGTTCAGCAGGCTGTACAGGAAGCATGGCCCTGGCATCTGCTTGGCTTCTGGTGAGGCCCCAGGAAGCTTCCAATCATGGCAGAAGGTAAACGGGAACCAGCATGTTACATGGCAAGAGGGAAAGCAAGAGATGGGGGAAGGTACCAGGCCCTTTTAAACAATCACATCTCACATGAACTCTTCTTTCTTTCTTTTTTTTTTTTTTTTGAGATGGAGTCTTGCTCTGTCACCCAGGCTAGAGTGCAGCGGCACAATCTTGGCTCACTGCAACCTCTACCTCCCAAGTTCAACCAGTTCTCCTGCCTCAAGCCTCTCGAGTAGCTGGGACTACAGGTGCGTGCCACCACGCCCAACTAATTTTTTTGTATTTTTAATAGAGATGGGGTTTCACCATGTTGGCCAGGCTGGTTTCGAACTTCTGACCTCCAGGGATCCACCTGACGTGGCCTCCCAAAGTACTGGGATTACAGGTGTGAGCCACCATGCCCAGCTCACATGAACTGTTCTAGTGAGAACTCACTCATTACTGTGAAGATAGCACCAAACCATTCATGAGGAATCCACCCCCATGATCCGAACACCTCCCACTAGGCCCACCTCCAACACCGGAGATCACATTTCAGTATGAGATTTGGAGGGAACAAACAGCCAAACCATATCACGTGCTCTCTTCTTGAGTCACCCCATAATTTGTACCCAAAGACCAGGGGGCATATGGGATCACGTGCTGTTTCCAGGAGAGATGTGTTGTAGGTTTGTGGGCCTTGAAGGGCTGTGGGCAGTGATCCCGCCCAGATTCTCTAGACACATGTTCCAATGGTGTCCGCTCAGAGACATGGACCCCAGATCTGCGCCATCCCCTGCAGGATGCCCCAGAGCAGCGAGATGCCCCCTTTGCTCTGGCGCCACTCTCTGAGAACCAAACCTTTTAAACTTTGAGCAAGTTGCTGGAGGAGAGAATGGGCCTGGAACTGCAAAAGTAACCTCTCTCCCAAAGGAGCAGACAGGATTCCCAAACATCCTCTGGGGCAGCCCTGGGTGGTGGAGTGCGCCTGGACAGCTGGTGTCCGTCTGCAGGCTCCTGCCTCAGGCCCTGGAGTGGCAGCTTGGCAGGTCCAGACCCTTCCCCGGGGACAGTTGCGGCTGGGAACCCTGGACCTCTTCCCTGGGCCTGAGCCGCTTCCCCGTGCGGCCGTTCGCCGAGTGGCCACTTGATGGCGCTGTGGCTCCACCGGGCGCGGGCGCGGGCGGAGCGGCGCGTCTGCTTCCAGCCGCCGGGCCGGTGCTGCCGCGGTCACCCCCGGCGCCTGGCTGTGCCCGGCGCGTCCGCCCTCCCGGCGCGCGGCTGGTGGGGTGCAGCCCTCGCGGCCAGTTCTGCCCGAAGCACAAAGCCACTGCTCAGAGCCAGCGCCTCCTGCTTGCAGCTCCCCAGTGAAAGAAGTTTGGGTCCTTGGGGGTGTTTTTCTCCCTGGCCTGGATGGTCCTGCAGAGGCCCCTTGCCACCTAATGACTTTATTCTTCTTAAAACATGTTTCTTTCTTTCTTTGCTTCTTGTTTTTGTTTTGATTTGTTTATTGGCCTGTACTCCGTTTCTGCCGTCTTACCAATAGCTCCTGACCAAGCCCGGGGCCTGCTAGAGAACTGTAGTTTAATTTAACCTCCACCGGCCAGGCTGGTCTGTTTCCTCTTTTCAAGCTTCCCTGCGGTTCTAACTTTGCTCCAAAAGATTCCTCTTGGAGCTTTTGCTTGGGAGAGAAAGGTGTTTGAACGCAGAGTTCAAGCGAGCTGGCCAAAATGGAATGCAAAAGAAGAAAATTTAAAAGAGAAAAGAAGGAGGCTTCTCAGAAATGAACTTTTCATCTGATTCCAAACATTCTGCAGTGCAGTTTTGTAAAAATACCAGAAAACACAAAGAAGGAAATAAAACACATCCATGATTTTGCGTCTAGAAATGGCTTTTGTATTTTAATATGTCTTTCCACGATTTATTGTCATTGCACAGATATACGTTCCCTTTCATCCCCCCGATTGGGTCAGTTTACTCAGTTTAGCTGGGTCGCCTGCTTTTTCATTGAACGCACTGGGAGCGTTTTTCCTTGGCAAGCTGGTTTCTGCAAGTTTCCCTCAAGGTTTCCTCAAACTCTTGAAGTTTTGCATGCGGGTCACTCCCAGGCAGGTTGCTGTGTGAGATAGCCTCACTGAAGCTGGGATTTGGACGTTTGGAAGAGGATGATTGAATTGTAGCTTCCAGGGAGGACAGAATTGTGAGCTCTTTTTGGAAGACCAGAGTTACCCATATTTGTTTGGCAAAGCGAGCAGCCCCACTTCAAGTCAGCGGTTCTCAAAGAGCCTGAGCAGGGTGCTGAATTCAGGCCTCTGAGCTTTGAGCGCCCCTCCCAGAACCCCTAGGCATCTGAATGTAGGTCGGAGGCTTCCCAGGCTGCCCGAAGTCTGGGGACTGAGAGGCAGGGCTCAGGGGTCACTGAATCAGGCCCTTCCTTGTCCCTCTGGAGGACCCCGGGATAAATGCAAAAGGCGTGTGTGTCTGTGTGTGTGTGTGTGTGTGTGTGTCTGTGTGTGGTGGGGGGATTCGGAGGTGGAGAAGGCAGATCAGGCCGCTTCTCTAGGTCTGTCCTCCCTTTGGGACAGGAGCAGTGTGGCTGCCAGAGCTGACCGCCTTCCTGCAGCTCTGAGCGTGCCGAGCCTAGCAAGCTTGTGCTTCCACCTAGAGCTGCAAAGGGCAGCGGGCAGAAACCGGGCTGGGGCTGGCATTAGCTTTCCCTCCTCCCAGTTTCTCTCCAGCGCAGCAGGGCACCTCTAGCCCGGAAAAAGAAAACTTTCTTTCTCTTATTTCTGTTTTCTGCTGCTGCTAATCTCCTCCTGAAGGGTTGTGTGGCTTCTTGGGACTCTGGAAAGAAACTGCAGGGGACGAGGACAAAGGAAACAGCTACTGTAGTCACTGCAGCTATGCAGGCTCTGTGCTAGCCCAGGAAAGGCCTGGACATTCAGGTCTGCTGTGCCGGGGGTGGGCCCCAGAACAGAGCGGTGGGCCCATCGCTCTGCAGCCACAGCTGCCGGGGCTCAAACCTTGGCTCTGCCCTTACCTGGCTTTGTGATCTTGGGGGATGCACAGGACACTCTGTGCCTCAGTTTTCTTATCTGTAAAATGGTGCAAATACCTACCAAGTCATAGGGTTGATGTAAAGTCTAGTTGAGATAATGCAGGGTAATTTCTTTTTTTTCTTAAGCTTAAATTTTGGATCCATTTTGTGTTGATTTTTGTATATTGGGTGGTAATTTCTTAGAAGCTAGAAAGTTATTAAATGCTGCTTATGAGCCAAATACTGTGCCAAGGGCTCTGTCCAGATCATTCCAGTTAATCCACCCAAGACCCCAACAGCACAGGTGTTGCTATATTTTTGTGGTGAGGAACTGAGACCCAGGGAAGTCATTGTACTTTGCCCAAAGTCACCCCGATGTCAAGCGTTAGAGCAAGAATTTGAACCCCAGAGCTTAACTCGTAATCATTTTGCTAACTGGCTGTCTCTCCAGGCCCCCATCACCCTTTCCATCACCCTCCCCTGCCCCATGGGCATCCTATCAAATGGCAGTTCCCCCCTCGCTTGCCTCAGCATCTCCAATTTAGAGCTTCATGGATCTCTTCCTGTTGAAGTCATGGGATGGATTTCCCATCTCAGAAACTGCACAAGAAACAACCTTGAAGTTTTGAACAAAGGATATTCAAGGAGTATTCAAGCATGAATCTTCATAATTGTGGTCATGAGACATGAGAAAAAAGGTGTCTACTACGTCTTGTCTCTACTCATAAAGAACATTGGCCGGGTGCGGTGGCTCACGCCTGTAATCCCAGCACTGTGAGAGGGCAAGGTGGGCGGATCACCTGAGGTCAGAAGTTCAAGACCAGCCTGGCCAACGTGACAAAACCCCATCTCTATAAAAATACAAAAATTAGCTGGGTGTGGTGGCAGGTGCCTGTAATCCCAGCTACTTGGGAGGCGAAGGCAGGAGAATTGCTTGAACCCGGGAGGCGGAGGTTGCAGTGAGCTGAGATCACACTACTGCACTCCAGCCTGGGGTACAAAGGGAGGCTCTGTTAAAAAAAAAAAAAAGAAAGAAAAAAAGAGCATTCCTTTGAAGGATGTATGTTTTGCGGGTGCTTGTGTGTGCACGTATGTGTGCACATGTGTGTAGAATCCTCACTACTGGAGGTGGAGAGAACACAGGAGCTGGAAGATGTGACTCAGGGCATCCGATGGGGGTGATAGAGAAGACAGTACCCCCCAGGAAGGCGGGGCTGGGGGTGGAGTGGAGAGAAAAGGAGGAGACAGCTGCCGAGGCAGGTGGAAAGATCTGGGGTGACTTCTTAGGCCCCCCACCTAAGTGCTTCTGTCTGGATGCCGCTTCAGTTCCCCAGATTCCTTTAAAGAAGAAAAGAGCCTTTCACTGGACACTCGGGGGGCGAGGCTTAGCAGGGCAATGGCTGAGGTGACACTTGGGTGAGAATGAGTTTCAATGAAAGTCTCATCCATCAGCCGGGGAGCAGCAGGGCTCCTCCGGCCCTTTCCATTTTGAAGAGGGTGAAGATGGTGATGAAGGATTGCTGCCGGGTGGCGGCAACGGGAAGGCTGTCACGCAGCAAACCTGGGACCTGATTTTGCTATGGTGACAGCATTTACTTTCTACTGGGCCTGATGTCTGTAGGGATGGACTTTGTGATGGACAGCTGTCAGCTGTCAGCCATCTATTTCCTCTTTAAGTCTGGCTGACTTCATTGCAGGGCTGCTGTCCTTAGGATTTGCTCACTGAGACATCTTCCAGGCTGCACAAAGCGTGACAGCACAATTTTGGAAGACTTCACACACACACACACACACACACACACACACACACACACACACACACAGAGAAGTTGTTAAGGAGTAGACCGCCAGTCGAGATGGGTGCCAGTCATAGCCTGCGAAAGCCAGAAGTGACCCCAGGCAGATGGAGATGACCCATGTTCCATCCAAGGCGAGGTTACCCGGAAATCTCACAGACCCTGTCCTCCCCCAACGTCCCCACAGAAGATCTGTCCTCAGTAAGTGGTGGTGTTACCCTAAGTCTTATTATGCTGGTGGCTGGCTTGTGTATTTATTGCCAGGACAGGAGATACCGGCCCTTCGTTGAGCTCTAAAAATAACTCCGTAGGGATATTGATATGACGTATTTCATCAAGCGGAAAAGCTTGATGAAGACGGTCCTGGGAGGACCTTGGCATGTATTGATGTATCGGGGCAATTACTGTCTCAGGTGAGACTGAGCAACAGGCTGCGTGAGCCCCACCGTCACAGGCAGGAGTCTGTGCTGAGACCTCCCTGCATGCTTGGAAGTGTGTCATCATATGTACATCCTGCCTGCAGATAGGGCAAAGTATTCCTGATCATCCTGTTTGTGACAAGCCTGCGCTGAGAACAGCCCTTCATAGGGAACCATGGAAGACCCTGCCTTTGGAGTGTATTGTGAGAACATACAATGTAAACACTAGTTTCCATGTATTGACCGCCTACTATGCCCAGAGAGTATTCTGCACATGTGTTCAGCACCTTCCACAATTCTGGAAGGGAGGTATCATTTGTATCTTATGAATGAAGAAACATGTTCAGAGAGGTTAAGCTACATGGCTGAAGTCACGCAGGTTATTGGTAGCAAAGCTGGCGACCTGACCAGGTCTGCCTGCCTCCCCAGCTAGTGAGTGCACTTCCTGCCTGGCTCCACGTGACACCAAGCTCTGGAGGCATAAAAAGCCACCACTCAGGGGAAGGGTAGGATAGCACGCAGGCATGTCTCAATGAAACCAAATGACTGACTTGCTGTCTGCCCTTTTGTGAGCCTGACCCAGCTGAAGATGCCCCATTGGAGTGGCAGAGACAGCCCACCTGCCCTGCTCCCTGAGGCTGCCTGGGGATGCCCTGGGGGGTTTGAAGAGCTCTCTAGACAGAGAGGCTGGAGGAGATCGTAGCTTTCTTCTGAGATTTGACCTCTATTTTCTGGCAGTTGTTGAAGAATCAGCTGGACAAGGTTGTGCTGTGGACAGACCCCTCTGAGGTTTCTGTGTCCCCAGTAGGATTTCCAAGCAGAAGGGCATCCAGGTGACCACCCCCTGACTACAGGATGACAGCCACATGCAAGTTCCTGTTCATTCATCTCTGGATGGAGCAAACAAGGGGAGCTCACTGTCCTTGGTCTGAACACACTTTAGCCCTTCTTCTCCCACCCTGTCGGCTTGGCCTGGGGTTGTTATTATATCACGCAGACAGCAGCTTTTTCTCCTGATTGGGAAGCAGCTGAGGAATCTTTGCTTGGATTGATGGACAAAAGACCAAGATGAACCTGCTTGGGTTTAGACCTAAGCCTTAGGTGAACATAGTTAGGCCTGCACCCCCACCTTTTCCTGAGATTTTTAGAAACTCACTTTCTGAAAATAGAGTGAGAAGCAACATAGTTGTTTGCTTGCATGGGCAAAAAGGACAGTGGATACATTTGCTTAAGTAAATTGTGGGCTGAACATTTGTCCCCTCCAGCTGCCCTGTGGTTGAGATGTGTGTCTTCTACTTGTAAACATCTGTACCTGAAATAAGTTTTGATATATGTATATGATGTTTTTATTTAAGACCTCTTATCTGTATATCTTCATGGGAGAAATTTATTCATTTGTTCATTTATTCAACAAATATTTGTGGAGCATGTACTATTAACCTGGCACTGTGCTCTGTGCTGGGGATAAAAAGATACAGGTAGACAAATGCCCTCACTGACAGTTCCCATACAGTGAGCAGACAGACTTGTCAACAAGTAATTATAATAGTACATGATCCATGGCTGAAGAGAAGTTGACTGTTAGGGATACCCTGAGAGATGTGTGGCTCAGTCCGTCTGAGGCTGGTAGGGAGGCTTTGTGAGAGACATTCAATGGCCGTTGAAGGATGAGGGGTTCAAAGAGCATTGCAGGGTGGGAGAGTGGGGAAGGGTATCCCAGGGAGAGGGAACAGCATGTGCAGAGGCACAGAGGCATGAAAGGATCTGTATAGGAATCTTGGAAGTTGGGTGTCTGCTGGAACAGTGGCTTTTTTATGTCAAGGACAAATTAAGAAGAATCTTGAATAGAGTGCTAAAAGATGTCAGCCTTATTTTAATGAGAGAAGGAATGAAAAAAGAAATTTCTCTCAAAAGTCTTAGATAGTGAGTATATTAGTCAGGATAGTTTAAGCTATGCTGCAGTAACAAACATCCCCAAATGTCAGTGGCTTAAAACAAAGGTTGCTTCCTCATTGGTGTTATATGCATAATACGGGTTGTGGAGGAGGGAGGCTGTGCTTTAGGAAATTAGGATGACAGTGGCTCCATTTTATACCACCTCCATCTGAACCTATGATTCAGGGTTATTGCAGCAGGGAGAGACGGGAGAAGTGCTCACAGCCCATTGTCCACAATGTGCTGGGTGTACGGCCCTGTCATCTGAGAGGGCCAGGAAGCATAGGTGCTCATGTGGACTATTTGGTTTGCATGACTGTCTCGGCCTGTTTGTGATATGATAAACTTTTGCAGGAGATGGATGTGGAAGGGGCCAAAGAGTTAGGTATCTGGGTCTAAACAGTTTATTTTCTCCTTTCTAGTAGGGAAGCTGCAGTTGTAGCTGGGGAGCCCTGTGTGGTGCTTGTCAGGAGTGGCCAGGGGAGCCGCTGGTCTTAGGCATATACTGTCCACCATTTGCTCATGGTGAGGACGTGCGCTGACCTGGGATATAACTGAATTTGTGTCTTGTTGGGGCATTCCACGTGGAGTTTTATTGCCCCTCAAAATGGGGCATTTATTTATTTATTTATTTTTTTGAGACAGAGTCTCGCTCTGTCACCAGGCTGGAGTGCAGTGGCGCAATCTTGGCTCACTGCAACCTTCGCCTCCTGGGTTCAAGTGATTCTCCTGCCTCAGCCTCTGGAGTAGCTGGGATTACAGGCGCTCGCCACCACAGCCAGCTAATTTTTGTATTTTTAGTGGAGACGGGGTTTCACCATGCTGGCCAGAACAATCTCGATCTCTTGACCTCGTGATCTGCCCACCTTGGCCTCCCAAAGTGCCGGCATTACAGGCGTGGGCCACTGTGCCTGGCCCAAAATGGGAGATTTTAATAGACCCCTTTTCTGCTGGGCTATCGGCTATGGATTTGGTGGGCATTGGGTAGCCCCAGGATGGTCCCACAGAAAGCTTTCCTGCAGAATCCAGTAGCATATTGTACAGTGGGTGTTTGTGGAGGACTTTGATTCTTTAAGCGGAATTGTTCAAGAATTGGCATTCAGACCCCCCTGTTTTCTTCCTGTGCAGATAATTTTTCAGCCATTTCTCTTCAGGCCAAAGGGAGGAGAAAGCTGCCTTGGTCTCGTCAGGTGAGACTCGTCCAATGCCTCCTTCAGGCCACTCCCGAGCAGGAAGGACTGTTTTGGGCCTCTTCTGTTTGGCTTTTCTGCTTGCTAAAGGCCGGGATGCGAATGGGATTGGAGAAATCCTGGCATTGGAAGCTAAGCACTGTGTCCCAGGACATTGGATGAGAAGGCTGTAGAGTTATGGGGTGATGTTAGGGCTTGCCTTTGTCACAATCTATCTCAGAGGCAAAAGTATACTTTTTTTTTTAAATTTTTTTGAGATGGAGTCTCGCTCTGTCCCAGGCTGGAGTGCAGTGGCATGATCTCAGCGCACTGCAACCTCCGCCTCCCAGGTTCAAGCTATTCTCCTACCTCAGCCTCCCGAGTAGCTGGGATTACAGGTGCATGCCACCATGCCCGGCTAATTTTTGTATTTTTAGTAGAGACGGGGTTTCACCATGTTGGCCAGGCTGGTCTCGAAGAGGCAAAAGTATACTTTTGATTTGCTTTCAGGCTGGTTGGTAGGAAAACATCCCAAAAGGGTTAAAACTTGACTGTTACAGATGGATTTGTTTTGGTACGTGATGAACTCTGTATTGGTACACGAGTTTGGGAAAGGCTTGTGGGTACCATTTAATGCCTAGTAGCTGTCCCTGCCTGCAGGCTCATGGTTCCTCGAGTTCAGCAGTTCTGAAACTAAATTACTGTCCGTGTTATTCAAACCTATGTTTCTGTTACCAATTTCTATACAGCAGTCCAAACATAATTGTCTCGGCTGGGCGCGGTGGCTCACACCTGTAATCCCAGCACTTTGGGAGGCCGAGGTGGGTGGATTACTTGAGATCAGGAGTTAGAGACCAGCCGGTCAACACGGGGAAACCTCGCCTCTATTAAAAATACAAAAATTAGCTGGGCATGTTGGTACATACCTGTTGTCCCAGCTTCTCGGGAGGCTGAGGCAGGAGAATTGCTTGAACCTGGGAGGCAGAGGTTGCAGTGAGCCAAGATCGCACCACTGAACTCCAGCCTGGGTGACAAAGTGAGACTCCATCTCAAAAAGTAAACCCCTCAAAATTAAAAAAACAACAACAACAACACACAATCGTCTTAACTCTCCGCTTTCTCTCATCCCCTGCATTTAAATTCTGTTCAGTCCTGTCATCTGCAACTTCCTTAGCTTCGATCAGATGATTTATTTCTTAGGCTGTTGCAATCGGTCTCTCTTAATCTCTTCTGTCTTATTTATTTCACCTTCCATGCTGACACTGGGATTATTTCACTGTTAAGAACCTCAGTTTCCTCATCTGTAAGATGGGCCTCATTGTACATCCCTCAGAGGCTGTGGGGGAAGGAGATATGAGATAGTGCATGTAAAATGCATTGCTCAGTGTCAGGAAGTAGCGCTCAAAAAAATGTTAGCGCTTACTATCTTTCTGATTACCAATAACGTCACTTCCCTCTTCTCCCCGGCCAGAATGTTCCTTTTTTTCATTTCATATCTTTAATTCCGTATTTCTTCATGATAAAAGGAGAAACTCTATGATGACAATAGTTAAAGGAAAACTTGACATTAACATGGTTTTGGTGGCACTTTGGATATTATTGTGGACATATATAATTGTTACTTTGAACTGATATGATATGTTTTGAGAGTGATTGTCATTTAGTGTGGATCGAATTGATGGCTGGAATTTGAGTTTCGGAGACATGGAATTATTAGGATAACCAGTGTGTTTGGTGTTAGAAGGGCATTTGTTTATTTTAAATTATTTTCATGCCTGCTGTGTTTTTATGCATGCTGCGTTTAGGCTAATGACCCCTCAGAAGGAATTTGGCTACATATCTGGGAGTCTATAGCGGTTGCTTTATTGGGAATGGTATTGAGGGATGGAGGACGCCAGGGTGGGTGATTTTTAAAGGGGAGGCTGAGGGTGAGATTTCTAACCAAGATGCCTACGTCATTGTCTTCCTTGAAATGCTCTTCAAATTTTAACATGAAACACCCTCTGAGGATGGTTTGTGTTTGTTTTTGTTTTTGAGACAGAGTCTTGCTCTGTTGCCCAGGCTGGAGTGCAGTGGCGCGATCTCGGCTCACTGCAACCTCCGCCTGCCGAATTCAAGCCATTCTCCTGCCTCAGCCTCCCGAGTAGCTGGGACTACAGGCATGCACCACCACACCTGGCTCATTTTTGTATTTTCAGTAGAGATGTGGTTTCACTATGTTGGCCAGGCTGGTCTTGAACTCCTGACCTGGTGATCTGCCTGCTTCGGCCTCCCAAAGTGCTAGAATTACAGGCTTGAGCCACCACGCCCGGGCTGGGGACAGTTCTGACACAGAAGTGAGCTCATACTCCCGAGAGCTCTAGAGCTTTGGCCTGGACATTTCTTCCCGGCCTGGAAATTTCTTGGAAGTGTCCTTTATTCATGCTCAAAATTCCTGGGAATGCTGCAACCTCTTCCACCATGAAATGACAGCATTGCAGACTCTTGTTTCACTGCCCTCTTGTTCTAAACTCAAATATCCCTCAAGAAATTACAAAGGGTACTCCCTTTGCTGGCTTCCCCTCTGTTAAGCTGTGGGTACAGACATAAACCCTTGCCAGCCAGATGGCATTTTCTTTTTCTCCCGGTTGGCCTCTGTGTGCTCAACAGAAATGTTCCCACCCTTTGGATAAAGCATGGGCTGCAACCTGCAACATTATTGTAGGCTTTGTTCTTAGATTATGTGCCCCAGATAGCTCTAGCCAGGGATTTTTTCATAAAGTTGGTATGTGGGCGGAAGGAGAGGACTTGGCGTTTCTTTTGTAAGGACAGAGATAGGAAGAAGGGAGAGGCCAGGAGGTGATGTACTGGAAGATCATCAAAATGAAGAAAGAAACAAATATGTGGAGAGACAGTTACTTGAATATCAATGGTGTTTGTTTTCTGTGGATTTTCTTTGGGCTGGCGGGGAGGTGATATTTTGAAGTACAAAGGACCATCTAACCTGGTGCATCTCTTGGCATATTCTGATGCCTCTGGGTCTACAGCAATAAATCCATCATATCATTAGGAATATTTTGTCTGTCCCTCATCCCCTCTCCTGCGAGGTTATCTGAACAAGATGCACGGCCTACCAAGTGGCTGAATTTTCACTTAGTGGGTTGCATGGATTGCAGGCGATTCCTAAATAACAGAGCAGAGACCAAGAGAGATACTGTCATACTTTTAGAGAAAGGCTGCTTCGGGAACAAATTTTTGAGGCTGGATGTTCTCTTGTTTTCCCTCCATTTTCCAAATTCTTAGGTTAATTAAGAGCAAAAGGAGTAAGCTATTAGAATTTTTACTATCCACACTAATTTGTGTGACTTTGAAAGTCGATTGAGTTGATGAGCGGTTTATTTTTAGAGTGGTTTTGGAATTGAAAATGTGAAGCTTAATAGTTTTTTTTCTTTTAGGGACTGTGAATGGACTTATCTTTAACTGGGCTGTATGTACATACAAATAAATCTTGATTTTCCGAGAGAGAGAGAGAGAGAGAGTGTGTGTGTGTGTGTGTGTAAGTGTGTACCTGGACCTGCACTTCCTGGCTGGTGTATCTATGTGTGCACAAATATATGCAGGACTATAAATAAAAACCGCAAATGAATGCCTTAGACTGAAACATGAGGGCTGCTCTTTCTATTTTGTGCAACAAATGAGGCGTGCAGATCTCCTTTGGAGACCAAGTCTTTAGGAGAAATAGCAGCTCCGGGAAGAGCCT
The DNA here is from genome assembly GCF_028858775.2 of Pan troglodytes. Lineage (NCBI taxonomy): Eukaryota > Metazoa > Chordata > Mammalia > Primates > Hominidae > Pan > Pan troglodytes. The sequence continues at coordinate 85,489,921 of NC_072417.2, read as the reverse complement.
GGCACCTTTGCTCTCTGGGTTTCTGCACCATGCCATCTTGTGGTTAGCAGGGGAGACAGGGCGTTAGGCCTGGGGATATCCTGGTCCCAGCTCCAGGGCTACCCCTGGGCCTCCCTTTCCCCAGTGGGTGTCTTTTCCTTGTGCTAACTTTAAGGATAAACCCTGATTTTGATGTTGCAAGGTAATGTGGTATAGGCCTCAAAGACAGACTATTGATCTTTTTATGTAGTTTCCTTATGGATGATACTTGTCGGTTTATAAGGCTAGCGGAAGGCCTGTGTGTGTGTAGGGGGGTGGGGGGTTGGAGTTGGGAGTGAGCTTGGTGAGCAGGTATGGGGATACCAGGGCAACCTGAGAGGTAGGCCACGTCATCACCATTTATAATAGGCTTCCAGGAGAGTGAAAAAGTCATCAGCGTCACCTAGACTGAAACAGAGCCAGGGGTAATAACCCAGGATGGTACACTGCAAGCCTACATCTATCCATTGTTATTTTCCATCCTTCAAACAAGAATAAATACTAAAAAAGAAGTTGAATGAATGCCGATTGAATGAATGAAATATTATAGAAGATACCTGGAAAAGTCAGAAGACACATACACCCACACCCATACACACATACACCGTACTCCTCAAGGAGTTGACCATCTAGACATTTAGCCATGTACCTTTAGGCAAGTTACTGAACCTCTCTGTGCCTCAGTTTCCTCATCTGTAAAATGGGCAGACTGAAAATAATGAGCACATACACTGCAGAGAATTAAATGAGTTAAGAATTAATTGATGTTTGGGACAGTGTCTGGTACTTCTGTGCACTCAGTGTGTATCAGCTATTATTGGGATGATGGTTGTCATGGGGGCAGAGTAGAAGCCTCTAGGTAGTGCTGGGAGAGACAGCGTGCAGTGTGAGTCGAGAATGGCCCCGGGGGATGCTATGGGCATACAAGGAGGGCATCACCAGCTGATGGGTGGCTGTTGTGGGCTGTATCAGGTCTCCAAGGAGGAGGGATGATGCGGGTGAACCATGGGGCCAGGGACAACATGAAGTGACAAGAAGGAGACTGGCCTTGACGGAAAGGTCCAGGTTGTAGCCTCCAGGAGAGTGGCCACCCCGGGGACAGGGGGGAATTGAGATGGCTGCTTCTCCATGAGTTGTCTGGGGTGGTAACAGCCAGGAAACCATTTGAAAACCTCGCTGGGGTTCAGGGTGGCATGCAGGGAAGAGGCGGCAGAGAAGACCAGATGAATGTCTCTGAGCTGAAGAGGCACAGAATGAATGAATGAATAGCATGATAGGTGGTGAGGGGCAGTCAGAGATGATGAGAAAATGGAGTGCGTCATGAGGAGAGCTTAGTAGGAACCCACGTCCTGGAGCACTGAGCTTGCAGCATCGTGCTCCCTTTACGCAACAAGGCTGGTGCCTTCCATGGAGGTGGACATGGGGTGGGAGAAACGAGGAGATGGGAGCACCTCACAGGTTAGAATGGCGAGTCAAGCTGCCCAGTGAGACCTGGCAGCCTCTAACAGCAGTGCCAGCCCTAGCCCGCGTTTCCTCTCGGTGCCTACTCACAGCACCAACTCTGAACCTCATCCCAGACTCTGACCCTGTCAGTCACGAGCCAGACCTGGGAATCTGTATCAGACACAAGCTTGCAATGCCCCAAGGGCTGGCGGCGACCCATCCCAAGGATGATGACTCCATAAATGAAAGTGTTAAATTCCTTACAGGAAGAAGGAACAAGACCAGTGGGGACTACAGGGAGAGGGGAGGAGGAGGAGAGTGGACAAGGCTGAGAAGACACTTCCTAATTGAGTGGCAGGAGGATGGTGGTGACATTGATAGGATGGAGAAGGGGTATCTGCTTACCTTGCTCACACTTTTTTTTCTTTTTTCTTTTCTTTTTTTGAGATGAGTTTCACTCTTGTTGCCCAGGCTGGAGTGCAGTGGCGTGATCTCGGCTCACTGCAACCTCCACCTCCCGGGTTCAAGTGATTCTCCTGCCTCAGCCTCCCGAATAGCTGGGATTACAGGCATGCACCATCAGGCCTGGCTAATTTTTTGTATTTTTAGTGGAGAGGGGGGTTTCTCCATGTTGGTCAGGCTGGTCTCGAACTCCTGACCTCAGGTGATCTGCCCACCTCGGCCTCCCAAAGTGCTGGGATTAAAGGCATGAGCCACCACGCCCGGCCGCGCACACTTTTAATAGTTCTTTACAGTTGCTCAATGCTATGGTCTGAATGTTTATGTCTCCCCCAAAACTCATGCCTTAAAACCTAATCCCCAATGTGATGGTATTAGGAGATGTGGCCTCTGGGAGGCAATTGGGTCATGAGGGTGGTGTCCTCACCAATGCAACAGTGCCCTTATAAAAAAGGGCATATTTGGAGCCAGGACAGTGAGAGGATCTGAAAACCATACTATGTAGAAATAGTTGTCAGATTTGATAAATCTTGTGTGTTGAATGAATGAATAGCCTGGATGAGAGGTGACTGAGAATAACAACTAATTTTGGTGTCTGAAAGGCTGCCATGGCAAGAGAATCTTTGTTCCATGTTATTCTGTAATGCAGGAATGAGACACCCTCATAGAAGCTCTTGAGTGACAGATTTCAGCACGATTCAGGGAGAGCTTGATTGGCAAGAATCTCAGTTACTTTTGTCATTAGTTTCAATCTGCTGCCTTGCAAAACCCCTCCAAACGGGAAATAAGCTCCTCGGACTGAGTTTCCATTATTCTCCTTTATCCAGAGGGCTCGTCGGTGGAGCCAGCTTCCATAACCGTGTGGCGGATTCAGAGGGGAGGTGGGAGTGCAGGTGAATGAACTCACTGTGATTGGGGCCCCTTTTTACAACCAACTTGGCTCCAGTTGGGCACAACATAAACCTGTGGCAATTTAAAAATTATGTATGTATGTGTGCGCTTTTTGCTGAAGAATAATGTTTGTAAAGTACACAAATCTTAGGGACAGCTCAATGAATTTTTACGTATGTACACATCCACGGAACCACCATCCAAACCAGGATACCATTGAACATTGCCGTCAGTCTGGAAGGTGCCATCTTGTCACCTGTCAGTCAGCAGTTCCCTCCCGCCTTCTCCCCTAGGTAACCACAATATGGAGATTGTTAATATTGTAAAGGGAAGGTTTACTCTCCCACAGCTAAGGGTCAAAGACAAGCCCACGTGACAAGAAAAGAGGGATATTTGCTTGTGGAGGTTTTTCTAGGTTTGGTTTGAGTTAAAAATGCTGGGCAGGCGTGGTGGTTCACACCTGTAATCCCGGCACTTTGGGAGGCTGAGGCAGGTGGATCACTTGAGGCTAGGAGTTCGAGATCAACCTGGCCAACATGGCGAAACGCTGTCTCCACTAAAAATACAAAAATTAGCTGAGCGTGGTGGCACATGCCTGTAATCCAAGCTGCTTGGGAGGCTGAGGCAGGAGAATTGCTTGAACCCAGGAGGCAGAGGTTGCAGTGAGCTGAGATTGCGCTGCTGGACTCCAGCCTGGGCAACAGAGTGAGACTGTCTCAAAAAAAAAAAAAAAAAGAAAAAGAAAAAGAAAAACAAAAACCAACTTGGTAGATCCTAAGATCTTTTTCTCACTGAAATATTTAAGCACTGCATTTTAAGAAAACTTCCTATTCATTCGTAGACTTTTATCTGGCCAGATTTCCACTCTGAGGGCTTTTCTTTCTAGTTATCTGACAAACCATAAATTTTATTTCCTTTAAGGGCAAAACCAACCTCCAAGCACATTTATGGCCCAAGTTTTAAGAGCTGGCCGCCCTTTCTATCCTGTATCTCTGGTTAAACGTGTTTTCTTTTTCTTGGAGCAAATTTTTCAAAGAGGGGCTAAAGCTATGTGTTCCTCTGGAGAGAACTCCTGCCTGCCCAGCAGGAAAGAAAATGCCAGAGAAGCCTCCAACCTGGGTTCTGCCCCTGGTAGCCAGGTCTCAGGCTAGAAGCCTTCTTTTTGGTTGCACTGGAGTCCTTCTCTACCTCACCTTTATTGTTTCTTCCTTCTTGGTTTTTATGTATTCTCCTCTGCCTCCTTTAAAGAGTGGCAACTTTTTGGACTTTGGACAATTCCTGTGTAGCAATCTGGGCTGATTTTAGAGAGTCCCTCTGTTTCCTGCTTTCCAGTGAGCTGATTGGTTGATCAGCTGATTTTATTTACCTTCCCCTGGAGGAAGTAGAGTCCCAGGATGCTGGGGAGGCCCGCTGGGGACCCCAGAATGCCCTTTATGTTGACCCCTTGTCTTTTTGTTTGGGTTCCTAGGGCTATGGACTGAGAGGCAGCATAACTTTGAAATGGTATCTATTGAAGGAGTCTCTTTCTGCTTCTCACCATATTGGGAAGAAGGTGGATTAAAACATTTATTTACTCTTAATTGTGGTAAAATATACATAACATAAAATTTACCATTTTAACCTTTTTTTTTTTTTTTTTTTTTCTGAGAGGGAGTCTCGCTCTATCGCCCAGGCTGGAGTGCAGTGGCGTGATTTTGGCTGCAACCTCTGCCTCCCGGGTTCAAGTAATTCTCCTGCCTCAGCCTCCCAAGTAATTGGGACTACAGGCGTGCACCACCACGCCTGGGTAATTTTTGTATTTTTAGTAGAGACAGGGTTTCACCATGTTGGCCAGGATGGTCTCCATCTCCTGACCTCGTGATTCACCTGCCTCAGCCTCCCGAAGTGCTGGGATTATAGGCGTGAGCCACCGCGCCTGGCTTTTTTTTTTTTTTTTTTTTTAATAGAGGGGGTCTCACCATGTTGCCCAGGCTAGTCTTGAATTCCTGGGCTCAGACAATTCTCCTGCCTAGGCCTCCTCAAGTGCTGGGATGACAGGTGTGAACCACCATGCCTGGCCCCCATGTTAACCAGGTTTAAGTGTACAGTTCAGTGGCATAAAGCACATTTATACTGTTGCACAACCATCATCACCATCCATCCACAAAACTTTTTTATCTTGCAAAACTGAAACTCTATCCCCATGAAACAATCATTTCCCCATTCTCTTTTCTCCCCAGCCCCTGGCAACCATCATTCTGCTTTTCATCTCTGCAACTCTGACTGTTCTATGTGCCTCATATGAAAGATATTATATAGTATTTGTCTTTTGTGACTGGCTTATTTCACCTAGTTTAACATCCCCAAGGTTCATCCACATTGTAGCATATATCAGAATATCCATCCTTTTTTTTTTTTTTTTTGAGATGGAGTCTCGCTCTGTCGCCCAGGCTGGAGTGCAGCGGTGCAATCTCGGCTCACTGCAAGCTCTGCCTCCCGGGTTCATGCCATTCTCCTGCCTCAGCCTCCCGCGGAGCTGGGACTACAAGCACCTGCCACCACACCCAGCTAATTTTTTTTTTTTTTTTTTTTTTTAGTAGAGACAGGGTTTCACCATCTTAGCCAGGATGGTGTTGATCTCCTGACCTCGTGATCCACCTGCCTCAGCCTCCCAAAGTGCTGGGATTACAGGCGTGAACCATCGCGCCTGGCCAGGAATTTCCATCTTTTTAAGGCTGAATAATATTCCACTGTATGGATGGACCACATGCAGAGCATAGAGTTTTTAATGCGTGTATATCATAGACCCTAAGTCTTCTGTATTTCCCATGTATTGGGCACCTCCTATATTCCTGACCAGGGACTTGTTGTCTTGTCTGGGGACTTCCAGGTGTAGTTTGTATTTTAGATGGGGAATTGTGAGGGTGGATTCTTAAGGCAGGTAATCTTGTGAAGTTCCTTATTTCTAGTGTTCACTGCACAGAAAGCTTTGAGGTGTGGTCTAATACTTCAGTGCTTTTGGCAGCCACCATTCCTATATTTCCAGAAATGTGATTATGATTGTTTAGCCAGGGTTTAAGGCCACGAATGGTGACGTGGTTTAGACATCAGCTTTTGGCAAGGCTGAGGGGACATGGGGTGATTTCATTGTGTCCGAAGTTAGCATCTGAAGGCTTTCAGTGCGATGTGTAAGATATATTTTTCGGGAGATTTAAGGCTTTAAAACACCATCTTAAGAGACTAGAAAATATCAAATAAGAGAAACAGATTGAGTGCTCGTCTCAGCTTTTCTATTCATTCATTGCAAACCTTGGAATAGCTTCTCATTGTCTCATTTCCTTGGTTTTCTTCTTGGTAACGTGAAGAACCTGCCCCCACCTCCACAACCACATCACAGAGGTCTCTGTCAGGAAAGATGGTTCAAAGCCTGGAAATGCTTTAACATTATTATTATTATTACTATTTGAGATGGAGTTTTGCTCTTGTCACCCAGGCTGGAGTGCAATGGCACGATCTCGGCTCACTGCAACCTCCACCTCCCGGGTTCAAGCGATTCTCCTGCCTCAGCCTCCCGAGTAGCTGGGATTGCAGGTGCCCACCACCACGCTGGGCTAATTTTTTGTGTTTTTAGTAGAGACAGGGTTTTCCCATGTTTGGGCAGGCTGGTCTTGAACTCCTGACCTCAGGTGATCCGCCTGTCTCGGCCTCCAAAAGTGCTGGGATTACAAGCCTGAGTCACTGTGCCCGGCTTATTGTTTTTATTTTTTTGAGGCAAGGTCTTACTCTGTTTCCCAGGCTGGAGTGCAGTGGCGCGATCTCAGCTCACTGCAACCTCCGCCTCCTGGGCTCAAGCCATCCTCCTACCTCAGCCTCCTGAGTAGCTGGGACTACTGGCCTGGCTAATTTTTGTATTTTTCTGGAGAGATAGGGTTTTGCCATGTTTCCCAGGCTGAACTAAAGTGATCTGCCCACCTCAGCCTCCCAAAGTGCTGGGGTTACAGGCATGAGCCACTGCGCTCGGCCAAACCTGAAAACTTTTAAAATGAGGTTTCCATCCGTGAGAATGGGACTCCCAACCCATCCCCATCTCTTGTCCCACATAACAAAGTATGTGCTTATTTTATAGGCATTTACCCATCTAATAGCTTCTTTGAAAAGGCTTGCCTCCCAAATTCATCCCTCTATTCATCAGTTGCTTATTGACTCCTTTCCCTGTGCTGGGCCTTGAATTAAGGTCCTAATTCAGACATGAAATGCATGCTGATCAAACTTATTTGGGGGAAAAAGGAGGATTCTGTAAAATCATACCCACAAAAAAAAAAAAAAAAAGAGGAAAAGAAAAAAAAACCATTGAGTTTGATTCTTAACAACTTCATTGCTCCTGGATGAAGAGGGTCAATAAGCTATTGATACTCAGGACATGGTGGCGGTGATTGTGGGAGGGAGAATGGCTTTTGGTAGATCTGGTCTGGAGGTTCCTGCTTTCTGAGGAAGAGACTGCCTGAACCTAGACATTCCAAGTTCATTTTGTAGATGGCACTTTCCCTGCAGGACCAAAACTGCGACAGCCACAGGTATTTCCTAAACCACCAGTCCCGTATTAGGTGAGACTCACATGGTGGATAACCAACAGGTGGTCATAAAAGATGCACTTTTCAAGGCTGAGTGTGGTGGCTCATGCCTATAATCCCAGCACTTTGGGAGGCCGAGGTGGGAGGATCGCTTGAAGCCAAGAGTTCAAGACTAGCCTGGGCAACATAGTGACACGCCATCTCTTTTTTTTTTTTCTTTTTCTTTTTTATTGAGACAGAGCCTTGCTCTTGCTGCCCAGGCTGGAGTGCAGTGGCACAATCTTGGCTCACTGCAACTTCCACCTCCTGGGTTCAAGCGATTCTGCTGCCTCAGCCTCCCAAGTAGCTGGGATTACAGGTGCATGCCACCATGCCTGGCTAATTTTGTATTTTTAGTAGAGACAGCATTTCACCATGTTGGCCAGGCTGGTCTCAAACTCCTGACCTCAGGTGATCCACCTGCCTTGGCCTCCCAAAGTTCTGGGATTACAGGTGCGAGCTACCGTGCCTGCCTAGACCCCATCTCTTAAAAAGAAAAAAAAAAAGATGCACTTTTCTGAGTAGGAACAATGATTGAATCCTGAAAGTAAAGAAGAAGGGCAGAGATTTATGTAGAGGAACCCTTTCGTGAGGTGATTTCTGGACTGGGTCAGTAGGATACGAACCTTATTGATGTGCTACTCATAGAATAAGAAGACCTGATGGGCCTCATAGTGTAACTCAGAGAGTCCTGAATGAAGCTGTGGGGAGACCTGCCTCTTGTCGTCTTTCACCATGGCTGTCTGTACATCCAAGGCAAGTCTCCAACCCCCTTGGGCCTCTGCTACCCCACTGGTGAAATGAAGGAGGTTGACCAGATGCCCCTGTGATTCCTTGCAGGAGCCTCAGTCCCACTTCTTGCTTTTGGCAGTGTTTGCCAGCTCAGCTCTTGGGTGTACCACCCCAGGCCTGTTGCTAGGTCCCTGGTACAAGCCTTTGGGAGCAGTTTCAAGAGAGTGTTTAATACACAACCCTGCAGACTCTCACAGACCTTTCTGGGTAACACTTACTTCATTGCACTTTTAAAAATGAAAACGAAAGAAAATGCAGCTTAGCCGACTCACAGTAATCAGGGCTGACAGATGTCACTCAGAATTTTATTATTTAAAGCCACAATGATTTTCCAAATAACCTAAAAATATATAATCCAACCTCAAAATAGTGTCCTGTAACAGAGGCCAGGGAACCCTATAGGAAATGAAGTCAATATCTTGGCACCTCTTGCTTGCTGGTTCCGGGGCTTTGAACACTTTTATGTCCTCTGAGAAATACAGGAACATGGAACCATATCAAGTTGCTTAGTGAGGCCGCCAAGGTCTCAAGAGAGCTGGGGGTGTCTCGGGTGCTTCTCCTGGGACCTAAGCCAGCGTGACACTTCTTCTGGTCCCAACAGCGTTTCCTCCTCATTCTATGAGAGCATGGGTGGAGATATAATAGCCTTCACGTATTTTAAAAATCAAGCATCTTCCTGTCAATAGGTTGTTCTGCTATATTCAGAAGATCACATTCTGAATCTGGCCACGTGGGTGGTAAAGATAGTTGCATAAGGAAACTAAAGTTTATTGAGTAGATACTAACATCCAGACACTGTGCTAAACCCTCATTTATTCCTTATAATTATTTATTAAATACAGATGCTTCTCTACTAACAATGGGATCACGTCTTGATACCCATCATAAGATGAAAATATTGTAAGTCAAAAATGCAGTTAAGACACTGCTCTTACCAAACACTATAGCTTAGCCTAATGTACCTTAAACATTAGTAGAACACTTACTTTAGCCTACAGTTGGGCAAATCATGTAACACAAAGCCTGTTTTATAATAAAGTCTTTCATTATTTTTTTTGAGGCATGGTTTCTCTCTTGTCATCCAGGTTGGAGTGCAATGGCATGATCTCAGCTCACTGCAACCTCCGTCTTCTGGGTTCAAGTGAGTCTCCTGCCTCAGCTTCCTGAGTAGCTGGGACTACAGGCATGCGCCACTATGCCCAGCTAATTTTTTTTATTTTTTTATTTTTTTATTTTTAGCAGAGACAGGGTTTCACCATTTTGGTCAGGCTTGTCTCGAACTCCTGACCTCAGGTGATCTGCCTGCCTCGGCCTCCCAAAGTGCTGGGATTACAGGTATGAACCACCTCCCGGCCTATAATAAAATCTTGAATATGTTATATGATTTATTGAATTTTTTTAGTATCTTCAAAGTGAAAAACAGAATTGTTGTATGGGTACTTGAAGTGTGGTTTCGGCTGAATTTGTTTTGCTCTCACGCCATCATAAAGTAGGAAAATTGTATGTTGGGGACTATCTGCATTATTTATACTTATATCAATGACATTAACAGATAATTAATAGTGATGTATGAATTAAAGAAGCTTATGAAATTTACTGCCCCATTGTACAGATGAGGAAGTTGAGGCCCCGAGAGACTAAGGAACTTGCCCAGTGTATGAGAGCCAAGAGATGGCAGAACACGTTGGGTTTGCATCTGGGTGGGTGGATAGGGGTTTGGGAGCTGGCATGAATTTCATTGCTGGCTAAAGATCCTGAGCCAGCAGTCCCCGGGCCAGCGGGTGGGACCAGCAAGGCTGTCTTCCTAGGACTGAGGATTGGAGAACTGGTCTGCCTCAACGTGGGAGGGAAGAGGGGACACTTTGCGCTTGGTGCCCATGCCCCACCCTTTCCGAGGAGCTGTCAGATGCTAGGCCCTGTGATCCCAGGTGGAGGCCCAGCAAGGTACCCGCTGCAAGTTATCTTTCCAGATCGGTCTCCAGGAAGCATCTCCGTGTGGCTTCCGAGCTGGGGGAGCTGCAGGCCGGGCTGCCAGCATCTGACTGGCTGTTATTTGGTTTTCTCTGACTAGATCTTTGTTTCTGTGAAACCCTTAGCTGCTGAGGCTCTCGTGCTGCAGCTTAATCGGCGCTGCATGGAGTGCTAGCCTGGTTAAGTAAACACCGTTGGAATATTACCTGTCTGTTAACCTGTCAAAATTGCTTTACAGCCCCCTTTTATCTTCCCCCCGACGGAATTTCCCCTGGAGTTTTCTGCCTCCTCTCTGGTTCCTTTCCTTGCCTGCCCTCCTTCTCCTGCAAAGCTTCCCCACCCCCGGAGTCATTAAATATTGTCAGAGTTCCGCCTCTTATGGCTGCCTTGTTTGCTCAGTTCAGATAAATTGTTGTTGACTCTGTGATGCAGACCAAGGGCACTGGGCTCCCAGCCCCAAGGAAGGAAGCATGAGGTCTGCCAGGTGGGAAGAGGCGAGGGGGGCTGGGGGAGGATGCATGGGCGGGGGCCCTGCCTCCCTGGCTGCACCTCGCTCCCCCTGGTCGCCTCAGAAGGAGCCAGTGCTCTGTCCGGCCTCGCCGTCTTGCAGGCCTTCTTCCTTCCCTCCTTGCCGGCACCACCCTCTCTCTAAACAATGAGTTTATGAATTTGAGGGTCTTAGGGGAACATCCAGTTCTAACCCTCACAGCCCTTAGAGGCTAAGCCCCGACTCCGTGTTTCGGTTTCAGGCTTGACTGAATGAGTTCTAGGATTCTATGGAGATTCCACCTTAAAAAAACTGTAGTAAAATACATATAACAATATAACATCATTTACCGTTTTAACCAACTTAAAGTATACGGTTCAGTGACATGAAAGCATTTACAGTGTTGTGCAACCATCACCACTATTTGTATTCAGAACTTTTTTCCAAGTCCTTTAAAAATCTTTATTGAATGAAAATTGGTATGCATAAATTGGACATTGTTTAATACACACATTTTGAAGAGTCTGGACGTATGCATACACCACCCCAAAGGGAAAGCCTGCGCTCATTAGGCGGTCATTTCTCCATTCTCCCTTCCCTCCAGCCCCTGCCAAACATTAGTCTACTTTCTGGCTCTATGGATTTGCCTATTCTGAATATTCTACATAAACAGAACCTCACAATATGTGGCCTTTCGTGTCTGGCTTCTTTCACAGAGCATAATAGCTTCAAGATTCTGGAGATCCACTTTTGTCTTCTACTTAGAGGGTGGAGACTGATCTAAGGAACGGTGGGTGACCGCTGGAGACCTGTGGGGAGGTCTTAACTTATTTCTGGCAGTAGTTCCTTGTTCTTGGCAGCCTTGAGCCTCTGATCTCTCCAGCAGTGGCCTGGTACCTGGAGAATTTCTGCTGCATATTTGGGGAGGTCATTTTGACTTTCACTGAAACCGCCAGGCCCTCCCTCTTCCCTGGGCCTCTGCCACCTCCCTGATCCAGTCAGATGCTTCTGTCCTGCCATCTCTGGGTCAGAAATCTGACAACTCATGGAAACAGTTCATCTTTGGGCACTTGGGCTCAGCACACTGGGTAGAAAAGCCTCTCACTTTTAATCAGAGAGCCGGATGACAAAATTAGGGGTGTGTGTTTTGGGGTTAGCTGGGGGTTTGAGTCTCAGCTCTGCCATCACCTAGCTAGGTATCCTCAGTGCTCCCACCTATCAAATAGAAGTGGCCGTGCCCATCTTTTAGGACTATGATGATTGAATGCACTGATAACTTTAAGTTACTTTGTGTAGTGCCTGGTGTTTAGGATGTATACGGTAATTGGTGATTGTTAATGAAATCTAGGTTAAAAAGATAATCAGTGCAGTACCCCATCCTCCTACCACTCTATCAACGTTTGCCATTCTAGAGTTTTTAGCAACATTTAGAAACCACACAGGGCTTTAGTGCATCTTGTCACTAGATGGATTTGCTAGTTTTCAGGATTCTAGAAGGCTCCAAACTCAGATCATGGTTTGGTCCGTGACAAGGAGAAAACCTTGGTTATATGCAAGACTGTAACAAAATTTCCCCATTTCTTTTCTTTTTTTCCTTTTTTTTTTTTTGCCCCGCCATTTTTGGAATTTCTTATAGTCTAAGATGATTCTTACTATACTCATGTTTCCGTCCCACCAAACCTTGAATCCATTGAGACTCAAATGGGCTCTAGAGAGCATGAAAGAGTTAACGTGTCCCTGAGTGCCCAGTTTCTTACAGGATTAGGGGAAAAGTGACTTTATTTTTATCTGCAGCCCGACTCAAGCTCAGTGTAATTCCACAAACTGTTGAATACCTTCTACGGGAGTTCACAGGCAGTCCGTGGGGATGGTCACAGGCACGTGATGTCAGGTTCTGTTTTTGGCTGTCTTGAGTGATTAGTGAGTTGCGTAACCTCTTTGTTCACCAGGTCCCTGTCTGGGAATCATTTGCCCTCAGCCTGTGTGTGTCTTGTGGGGCGAGAGGGGGAGTGCTCTGCTCACCACCCTGCACCCGCTGCCCGGCTCTGCTTCCCACTCTTGGCTGGTGCCCCGTGGGCCTTTCAGGCGAGCTGGGCGGAAGTAGGTCAGGGACCTTCCAGCTGTGGGATCCCCAGTGGGGTGAGTCCATTGCTTTGCTTGGCTGTTGGAGCTGAACCCACTTTTGTTTCCTAAAGGAGTAGCTTTTAGTTTTAATTGAAAAAGCAAGCACCGTACTTCTGTCAAGCAAAAAGATGTGAATTTCCTTCTTTTTTTCCCTCCCTGATATTATATGTGTATTTTTTTCTTTAGGAAGGGTGAACCTGTGGATTTTCTTCCTAAAGTCAGTTTTATTGAGGAATAATTTACATACAGTAAAATTCATCCTTTTTTTACTGTTCAGTGGACTCCATTTCTTTTTTCTTTTTTTTTTTCTTTTGAGACAGGGCCTTGCTCTGTCATCTAGACTGGAGTACGGTGGTGCCATCAGAGCTCACTGCAGCCTTGATCACCCAGGCTTAAGCTATCCTCCTGCCTCAACCTCCCGAGTAGCTGAGACCACAGGCATGTACTACCATGCCTAGCTAGTTTTTCCATTTTTTATTTTTTGTAGAGACGGAGGTCTCACTGTATTGCCCACGGTGGTCTTGACCTCTTGGCCTCAAGTGATCCTCCCATCTCGGCCTCCCAAGGTGCTGGGATTACAGGCATGAGCCACTGTGCCTGGCTAGGATTTCAGTTTTTAATGCAAGGCTATCTTCCTAAAATATCCCCATAATCAGATTTGGAGTGCTGTGGCTTCATCTAGGCATGCAGAGTTGAGTACCTGAGAAGGCAGCGCTTGATGTATGGTCCTTGAGATGAAATGGATTCAGGCATACTAAGAACGTGGTACAAGGGAGACACATTAAAATGAGTTTTTACCCTTCCTTTGTGAGAGTTGAATGACAATTGCTAGACATTTGCCTATGTAGTTTTAGAAAGATTCTAACTGGAGCAACGCTTGGCTGGAGGAGGTCAATTGTATGTCTGCGGAAAGGGTTCAGACAGACTTGTCATCATTTCCTGGCGCTGACCCTGGCTCTTACCTGGAAAGCCCCTAAACCACCCACCCCAGGGATCCACGGTGCAGGGAAGGTGGTCATGCAGAAAACAACCTCTAGTGAGTTGCTTGGCTGAGGCCCTCTGTAGGTGACCTTGTCTTGCCTCCAAAAGACTGGACCTCCTTTTCTTCTTCAGTGGTAAAAGGAGTTTCTTGATGCCACCGTGGGCTCTGGGCAGAGACTGTGCTTTCCTCCCTTTTGTGTCTGAGTCGCCCCGCATGCTTTGGCGCAGGGAGTTTGGGCCAGAGCGATCTCCAGGCCCTTCCAGTTCACTGGCTCTGTGATAAGGTTCCTGGGGATTTTGTGTCATGTTGCTTGGAAACCAGATGGAAATAGGCCAATTACCATTGAAGTGGGGCGGCTCCTGAATGTTCCAGGACCAGGAGATTTGAGCTAGGCTTGGGACCTTCTCTTTGCTGGGTCTCTCCCTGGTCCTGCCTCCTAAGAAAGAGAAAACAAGCAAATACTCTGTCTACACTCAGATACGGTGCCTTACATGAGAGTAAGAGAGCAGGAGGAAACTGCTCAGCTGCCTAATTTTCCTCCTGGGGTGGAGGTGGATGATTGTCTTGCCTTCAATCTTTAAGAGACTGAAGCCAGCCTCTGACCACCTTGGGCATGATGGCTGGACCCGCAATGTGCCTGTCAGTAGAAGGAAGGGAGATTTCGAAGGCTGGAGAGAAGAGCTTTGTCTCTTCGCAGCAGCCTGTGGGCTCCCAGCCATATCCTGGCTGAGCGATAGCACATCCAGCTTGCTTGGGGCCAGGGCTGAATCACCATGAATCCCCCACAGCTTGGCAGTGGCTGCTTAAAGAGACCCAGGGCTGAAATAACAGGGGAGGTTAGAGGCTCTCGCTGGAATCAGACTAAATGAGAGAATGGCAAAGATGAGGGAATCTATCAGAATCTACTGAGATTCAGGGATAGGCTGGGCCTGTCTGCAGGGGAAGAGATGGGTGTGGGCATTGGAGCATTGCTACAGGAAGCCCAGGGGCCGGCTCTGTGGGCTTAAGCTCGATGCCTTCATTCCAAGGGGCCCTTCTACTAACACAATTTAACATGATTGAGAGTTTTCACTTTGCTAAAGTCCTTAAAGACCTTGCCACGTTTAAGCCTACCCACAGTCACATATATATTGGCCCATTTTACAGATGAGAAAGCAAGGCGTAGAAGGATTAAGTAACTACCCAAAGTCAAGAGCAGATGAATTATTTCTCCCTCAGGTTGTGTCGCTACCTTTTTAGGCCAATCCTTTGTTAGCTTGCTTGCACAATGGGATTCCTAAGCCTGGAGGAAGCTACCTCTATCTGCAGTCACAGCTCATTGCTGTGTGTGCTTGATTAATGTTGGTTCTGTGTTAGTCTATTATCATAGTGCTATGAAGAAATACCCGAGACTGGGTAATTTATCAAGATAAAGAGGTTTCATGGACTCACAATTCCACATGGCTGGGGAGGCCTCACAATCATGGCGGAAGGAAAAGGAGAAGCAAAGGCACCTCTTACATGGTGGCAGGCAAGAGAGTGTGTGCAGGGGAACTGCCCTTTATAAAACCATCAGATCTCGTGAGACTTATTCACTATCATGGGAATAGCATAGGAAAAACCTGCCCCCATGATTCAATTACCTCCCACCAGGTCCCTCCCATGACATGTAGGGACTATGGGAGCTACAATTCAAGATGAGATTTGGGTGGGGACACAGCCAAACCATATCAGGTCTCCTTCCACTGGACTGGGGAGCTGGATGTTTTTGTTGCATATTTTATCTCCAATACTTGGCAAATTAGACTCTTTAATTGTTGAATGTGGCCAGGCATAGTGGCTCATGCCTGTAATCTCTGCACTTTGGGAGCCTGAGGTGGGAGGATCACTTGAGCCCAGGAGTTCGAGACCAGCCTGGGAGATATAGGGAGACCCCATTGCTTAAAAAAAAAAAAAAAAAAAAAAAAAAAAAAAATTGGCCAAGCATGGTGGTGCATACCTGTAATCCCAGCTACTCAAGAGGCTGAGGTGGGGCTGAGTGCAGTGGCTCACGCCTGTAATCCCAGCACTTTGGGAGGCCGAGGCGGGCAGATCATGAGGTCAGGAGATCGAGACCATCCTGGCTAACATGGTGAAACCCTGTCTCTACTAAAAATACAAAAAATTAGCGAGACGTGGTGGCAGGCGCCTGTAAGTCCCAGCTACTAGGGAGGCTGAGGCAGGAGAATGGCGTGAACCCGGGAGGCAGAGCTTGCAGTGAGCCGAGATTGCACCACTGCACTCCAGCCTGGGCAACAAGAGTGAGACTCCATCTCAAAAAAAAAGAAAAAAAAAAAAGAGGCTGAGGTGGGAGGATTGCTTGAGCCTAGGAGGTCACAGCTGCGGTGAGCCGAGATTGTGCCACTGCCCTCCAGCCTGGGAGACAGAGTGAGATCCTGTCTCAAAAAAAAAAAAAATGTTGAAGATGTGAATGAATGAATGACCCCAAACTCTTATGGCTAACTTTTTTGCCACCTGGTAGACTCCAGCTGCTGCTAGGCTGGGTGTGTGTAGAATAAGGCCCTGTGAACACAGGCATCCCTCTCGGGAATAAGAGCTGAGCAGTGCACTTCACGGTCCCCAGGCGGCCCACACCATCTGTTTGCTGCAGCAGGATGGCTTGGGTGCTCCATCCAGGGCCCTGCCCAGAGTCTCCTGGGGCCAAGGCTTTCCCACCCTGTCCCTCTCACTGCCCACCTCCAGGTAGGCACAGTAGGGAGGGCTGGCAGGAATGACCCAGGAGTGAAAGCAATCCTCTGGTCTTCTGGTGGGAGGATGGAGGGGCCGGGGCAAACTGTGAACCAGCCTTTGGACAGGTTACCCACCCACTTCCATGACTCTCCTTGCCCCCCTCTGCTGGGCTCTTTAGGGAGCATCGAGCTCTCATGTTACTTTAGTGGTTGAGGCCACCCCTGGATTTCCCTCCTGAAGTGTCCCGTGTTGCAAATGGCCCTTTGTTCTTTCTTCTCTAGGGTATGGGAAATGTGGTGGCTGCCCCAGGTCTATGCAGCAGGGGAACCTGAGAGCCTCCTAAGGGAGGAGGGGCAGAGTTTTCTGGAAGCTGGTGTTCATGTAAATAACCCTGGGTGCTTCAGTGATTAGTCCCAGCTAGGAAAGTAGACAGAGAACCAACCCAATCAAGTTGTGAGAAATTGAAAGCACTCCAGCTTTCTTACAGCTATTTTCTTTTTCTTTTTTTGGTCGGGGGGACGGAGTCTCGCTCTATCGCCCAGGCTGGAGTGCAGTGGCTTGATCTGGGTTCACTGCAACTTCCACCTCCCAGGTTCAAGCAATTCTCTGGCCTCAGCCTTTCAGGTAGCTGGGATTACAGGCGCATGCCACCATGCACGGTTAATTTTTGTAGTTTTAGTAGAGACAGGGTTTCGCCATGTTGGCCAGGCTGGTCTTGAACTCCTGAACTCAAGTGATCTGCCTGCCCTGGCCTCCCAAAGTGCTGGGATTACAGGCGTGAGCCACTGTGCCTGGCTGATATTTTCTTTAAAATGAAATAAATGTATAATTGGAGGGCATTACAGGTGATGTGAAGGCAGCAAGGCAGCTTGTGGTTTTTAAAGGAGAAGGAGTGTGGCTGTCCCTCAGTGACTCCTCTAAGTTCAATGACCTGGAGACCAATAGAAGGGGACATTTGAGGATCTCAACCTTGTCCTTCCAGCAGGTGCTCCCAAGCCACCTCTGGGCCTGAGAATAGGCATCACATGACTCTGTTTAATCCTCCGACACAGCAAGGAGTGGCATTCTGGATCCACATTGCCTGCCTTTGAGCCCTGGCTGAAGCCTCTCTGATTCAGTCTCCTGAGGGACTTCCAGGGACTTCGCTACTTTCCCTGTCCCCTCTCGCCTCCCACTATCTGCCCCCACAGGTGTGGCTTGAGTCACCTCCTTAGGAAGTTTGTCTTTTATGTTGGATTTCTATGTAGCTCAATTACACCATGGTTATTCCTAAATGTCAGGCTTAATTTGTTGCAAGTTTTACTTGATCCCAACAGTGTGTTTTATTTACAGTAGGGAAGTCTATTCGTATAACCTCCCTCTTTTACAGTTTGTGCTTACAGAGTATGCATAACTATTCCCAATTAAAAGAAAACAAACACACACAACACTGTTGGAGTATTGCTTATAGCACGGGGCTTTGGTAAAGCCTCACATCAGTGTGGTTCCTTTTCTCAAATTCTGCTTCATGACAAAGCCCACATACGTAAACTTACACACTCCTTCAGAACCCTACAGTCTGATCTTGTAATGGCTTGGGTTTCAATTTAAGGTTGGTAGGTTGAATCACCTAAATTTTACAGATCTCCAAATAGGTCTAAAAAAGCTCCCATTCACAGAAATGTGCTTGCTTCACCCTGGAAGATACACGCGGAAATAACAGTGCTTTGGTTTTCAAGGCTTTCGTTTCTCTTTGCAGTAACTTGCTCCTCCTGTACTTAACGCAATACTCCATCAGCTAACAAGAGAAAGCGTCTCTTTTGTTTTTTTGTCTCTGCAGCTTTATTGAGGTGCAGCTGACTAACAAAAATTGTATTTATGTATTCATGGTATGCAACATGATGATTTGATATACATTGTGAAATAAGTTTTACAATCAAATTAATCACAATCAAATTAATTAGTGCATTCACTACCCCACATAATTACCGTGTGTGTGGGGTTGGGGGTGAGGACACTTAAGATCTACTCTTTTAGCAAATTTCAAGCGAGCCATGTTGTATTATTAACTATGGTCACCATGCTGTGCTTTAGATCCCCAGAACAAATTCATCTTGTAACTGAAAGTAATCAGGTTCTATATGTGGTCCCTGGACTGAAGTCCTCTCCTCCCTGGTGGCTGGGAAACCATGTAGGACAAAGGGCATGAATGTCTTCTGGGCAGATGCTAAGTCCCTGTAACCAATTAGATTTTTCTCTTCCGTGGACTGATCCTCCTGTGGTTTCTGGGCAGAATTCAAAGTGAAATGGGTTCTACCAGCCACTCAACCAGACCACAGAGGCCCTAGGGAGGCAGCAAGCTCGGGATGGGTCCTGGGCATTGTTTTGCTTGGGGAAGTGAAACTGGCATCCTTTGCTTCAAAGGCTTCATCCCTCCTGACTTAAAGGTGTGGCCTTGACCAGAGTGACAAGATTGCAAACACTGGGGTGAAGAAAATGTATCAGGTTGCAGCCTTTTTCCTTCCAGAATATTCTCAACTTCCTGTTGCTTTTTCAAATCAGTTACATTTTCAGAAGAGACTCTTAGTTTAAAGCAGTGCCCCTCTTTAAGAGGTTGTGTTGTGTATTAATTCAAGCTGAGCTTGGCATGGAAGAGCATTCCCTCTGACCAGTAGCTTGTTTTTTTTTTCTTTCTTTCTTTTTTCTTTTTTTTTTTCTTTTTCTTTTTGCAAGCCAGAATGGCGCTGAAGAATTCCCCAGCATGGGGTAGGGCTCAATTTCTCGGAACCTTCCAAGCCGCCTTTTTTCCCCAGTTATCCTAAATATATAGCGTTTTATAGTGTTTCTAAGCATGGGGACAAAGTGTTTTGCACCAAAGAACAGGAGTCTCAAAATAAAATATGGGCTTCCTTTGGACAAGGCACCATGGCCGCAGTTAGCATGCTGGGCAGGTTCCTGGTTCAAGCTCAATTTGAGCTATTTCTAGATATGCAAGCAGTTTTATAATCTCTCTCCTTCCCCCTATTCCTTTCACCATTAAAAAAAACCAGGCGTATAACTTTGCTGACTATCAAATCCTTTGTCCTTCCTGTTACATGCATTACTACAGGAGCCTGCTCAAAGCTTTTCCTTTAGGGAGTTTCAATAGACACTACAGAGTGATGAGAAGGAAATTAAACTCGGTGGGGGTTGCCCCTGTACCCCGAAAGTAATTCCATGATTGAAATGCCGAAAGCCCGAACATCTCTTTCGCTGTCAGACCCAGAGAGGAGAGTGAGACAAACTTGAATTGACGAGAATGGAACTTTCATTTCTGGGTGGTTCTTCGAAATCATCAGTCTGGTTTTGGGGAACATGACTGTCTCGAAAGTCCTTTAACTCTTTCCAGCCCCATAGCTTTTTCTTTCGAGGGTAGTGGACAAGTTAGTTTACCAGGGAAGTCATTTATTGTCCAAAATGAATTTAAGTTAAAGCTACTCATTTATTGGTGGTAAGGCAAATGGGTTCAGGCTTTCTGGAGGAGAATAGCCAAATGAATGAAAAGCCTTGAATGGCATATTCTTGACATGCTATCAGTGCATTTCTAGAAATTTCTTCTGAGGACACCATTGATAAGTTTGCCCATCCTGTGTTTATGAGACAGTGAAAAATGCAAACTGTGGAAACGCCCTTCAGGAGCAGAGTATCCCCATCCATAGAGTGGAATATTAGGGAGCTATTGAAAGTGGTGCTATAGGCTGGGCACGGTGGCTCATGCCTGTAATCCCAGCACTTTGGGAGGCTGAGGTGGGCGGATCACCTGAGGTTGGGAGTTCAAGACCAGCCTGATCAACATGGAGAAACCCCATCTCTACTAAAAATACAAAATTAGCTGGGCATGGTGGTGCACGCCTGTAGTCCCAGCTACTCGGGAGGCCGAGGCAGGAGAATCGCTTGAACCCAGGAGATGAAGGTTGCGGTGAGCCGAGATCACGCTGTTGCACTCCAGCCTGGGCAACAAGAGTGAAACTCCATCTCACACACACACACACACAAAAAAAAAAAAAGGAAAAAAAGAAAAAAAGACGAGAAAGTGGTGCGTGATGCTATAGACTTATATTTGTTGATTAAGAAATCTGTCCATGATATATTGTTGCGTACAATCAATTTGTTTTAAAACCATATGAGTGCCTTACAATGTGATATCCTGGAACAGAAAAAGACATTGGTGGAAAAGCAGGAGTACTCTGAATAAAATCTGTAGTTTAGTTAAAAGTAATGTACCAATGTTAATTGCTTAGTTTTGACAGATGTCCCGTGGTTATGTAAAATGTTCACATTAGGCAAAGCTGAGTGAAGGAACTCTTTGTACTATCTTTGTCAATTTTCTGTAAATCCAAAATGATTATAAAATAAATTTTTTTTCCAAAAGGCATATAAACACATTTAAGACTTTTGGAAGGATTTTAAACAAAAGATTAACCCTCTGAATGCTGGGATTATGGGTGATCTTAATTTTGTAGTTTTCAATGATAATTTTGTTAAAAGCCAAGAAAGCTCATTTGTTCTGTGAAAAGAAAGTAGCCTATAAGTATAATTTCGTTGTTCAGATACTAGAGCCCATCTCTCCATCACAATTCACAGGTGTTTCTGGGTTGAAGTCTGCCCTTCTGGGTACAGCCAGGCGTGGAAGAGAGGCTATGATTAGAGCAGGGACTTTGGAATTGGAGAGACCTGGGTTTGAATCCATCACTTGCCAGCTGTGATTTTGGTTAGTTACTTTGTCTGTGGCCCATTAAAAAAATATCTGTACAATGTGTTTAATGACGCTGATCTCATAAGGCCATTGCAAGAATTAAATGAAGCAATTTAGTGCAACTAATAATGAATGCTTCTGTCACTTAGGGGAAGAGCCTGGAGAACTCTGTCTCCAGCAGATTCTGGTGTTGAATGTATCTCACCCCGAACACATCTTTTCTGAAAACTTTTATGCCAGTCGTTACCACTTTTGTGATAGAGGAGAGTGTGAATTCTATTTATTTGTTAATGCACTGAATTATGGGCTGTTAGGAGCTGTTACTGAAACATGGAGTATTTGAGAATCATTTTTATGCCCTTCCTATTCCCATCTCACTATTTCATGCCCTGTGCCCCAAATAATCTTGGTGCAATGTGTTTGTATAGCTTATGTCTGCATTAGGCCGGTTAAGAGAAAATCCTTCATAGGAGTTTTTGTTTTGTTTTGTTTTGTTTTCTCAGCCCATATCCTCACATAGAGGTCCATTGACCTCACATGTCCTTGCTCTCCTGGATCGCTGAGTACTTGAGAAGTCTCGCGAGTGTCCTTGGGGAGATGGCCACTGCCATCATCCCTGATGGACGGTGACTGATAAAATATGTTTCTGTAAGCTCTCTTGTGTAGGAAGGGTAGCCCTGGGGTCATTAACTCAGAGCTAAAGCCCATCGCTTTCCAGCCCAGAGTAGAACATTCTGCACGTGGACCCAGAATCCAGGCCGCCTGCATTCTGATCCCAGCTGGGCCACTGCTTACCTCTGAGAGAGGTCGCTAAAGCCCATCTGAGCCTCCCTCCTCCTTGATAGGTGAGTGGCTGCTTAGGCTTCCTGGGTCTCATGTTGCAATTTCAGAACATTTGGCAAGAAAAAGCATCATCCTCACTCACCCTTTCGAACACAAAACAAGACAGAACAAAAAATCCCAACATCAGAGGCCTAAAGGCTTTGAACATACCATTAAAAAAAAGTTTATTTAATATTGGATAAAAATATACTGCCTTACCTTTGAAAAAACTAATTAAATAACTAGCAAGGCTTCAAAGCATTTCCTCTTCCCTCTGCTTTCCAGGAGGAGAAATATTTTTCAAAGTCATTTGAATATTAAAGAGCTGGGCCCAGAAGCCCTCCATGTCCAGGATGGAGATCCGCAAGTCAATCAAGTATTTTTTAAAACGTTGGTTTTATGCACGGTTTGAAGCGGAGACCCTTTCCCTCCCGCCCCATGGTGCCTCCTTCCCCGTTTCTTTTATTTTTATGTGTGTGTGTCAATTCCGTGTGTATGCTGAGAAACTTAATCCATTTGTTTCTGATTCATTTACACTTAACTCATCAAAATGCTATTTAGTGAGAGGTATTTCAAATTCGAGAAGTGCTTCATCTCGTGGAACAGGAAATTGCATCTTGCTGTGGGTAACGGAATGCAGATGCAGGCCGCTCTGACTTTGGCCTTAGCTCAGACCCCAAGTGCATCTCTACATCAGGTGGCTTTAAATCCAGCCCCGAGTGTCCCAAAGGCCTGCTCTTCCCTTCCTCTCTCCCGACTCCCCTTGATTTGTACACCAGGGATTTGTGTAAACCCCTCTGAAAACTCAGCATGTCAGTGTTCTTTTCACATGAAGCCGTTTGGGATGTTCTTTGCTCCTTCCACCTGCCAATATTTTATTATGGAAATTTACAAATATACAGAAAATGGAAAGAATTTGACACCAGCACCCATATACCCATCATGTAGATTCTACGGTTGACTTTTTTTTTTGGAGATGGAGTCTCGCTCTGTCGCCCAGGCTGGAGTGCAGTGGCACCATCTTGGCTCAAGCTCCACCTCCCGGGTTCACGCCATTCTCCTGCCTCAGCCTCCCAAGTAGCTGGGACTACAGGCACCTGCCACCACACCTGGCTAATTTTTTGTATTTTTGGTAGAGACAGGGTTTCACCTTGTTAGCCAGGATGGTCTTGATCTCCTGACCTCGTGATCCGCCCGCCTCGGCCTCCCAAAGTGCTGGGATTACAGGTGTGAGCCACCGCACCCAGCCTTTTTTTTTTTTGACAGAGTCTCGCTCTAGTCCCACAGGCTGGAGTGCGATGGTGCAATCTTGGCTCACTGTAATCTCCACCTCCCAGGTTCAAGCGATTCTCCTGCCTCAGCCTCTCGAGTAGCTGGGATTACAGGCACGTGCCACCATGCCTGGCTAATTGTTGCATATTTAGTAGAGATGGTGTTTCCCCATGTTGGTTAGGCTGGTCTCAAACTCCTCAGGTGATCCACCTGCCTCGGCCTCCCTAAGAGCTGGGATTACAGGTGTGAATCACCGCGTCCGGCCCACAGTTGACTTTTGTATTCCACAGTTGACTTGCATTTTATCACTTACCTGCTCTTCCGGCCTCTTTCTGTCCCATGTTCTTTGATCCATTCCAAGTAAGTTGCAGACATTAGTATTCTTCTCTCCAAATACTGTGGTGTTCAGATCATTCACTCGAGTTTAATATTTGATGGCAGATATTTTTTCTTTTAAAGTAAAATTTGCATGCACTGTACTGCAATGAATCTGAAGTGTACCATAGGTACAGAATAATACCAGTGCCCTGCAAGGTGTCTTCATGGTCTTTGCCAGTCCACCCTCACCCTTAGACCCTCCCGTGATGGCGGAATGATATGGTTTGGTCGTGTCCCCACCCAAATCTCATCTTCAAGTGTAGCTCCCGACCCCGTGGGAGGTAATTGAATCATGGGGACAGTTTCCCCCATACTGTTCTCATGGTAGTGAATAAGCCTCATGAGATCTGATGGTTTTATAAATGGGAGTTCCCTTGCACAAGCTCTCTTCTTGCCTGCTGCCATGTAAGACGTGCCTTTCTCCTCCTTTGCCTTCTGACATGACTGTGAGGCCTCCCCAACCACATGGAATTGTGCATCCATTAAACCTCTTTTTCTTTATAAATTACCCAGTCTCAGGTATGTGTTTGTTATCCGTGTGAGAACAGACTAATACATCTCCATAGCAACACTTCTGATGTCTTTCTGCCTAGTCTAATTTTGCCATTCTAGGAGAACTTCATATAAATGGAGTCACACATGATGTGCTCTTTTGTGTAACTCTTCTTTCACTCAGCAAACTTTTTGAGATTCCTCCGTGTTATTGCCTGTATCAGGCTCCTCCTGACTGCATAGCAGTGTCCCATTGTGTGACCGTCCCACAGCTGTGTGTCCATTTCTTCTCTCACTGGGTGCCTGCCCTGCTTCCAGGTTTTGGCTGCTTCGAATAAAGTTGCTATGAGCATTCTTGAACAAAACTTCTGGTGGACACATGTTTTCATGTGTCTTGGGTAAATAACTCGGAGTGGAATTGCTGGGTCATAGAGTAGGTGTATGTTTAATTTTATAAGAAACTGCCAGACCTTTTCCAAAGTGGCTGTACCTACTTACACTCCCACCAGCAATGTCTGAGAGTTCCAGTTGCTCCAGTTCTCATGGTGGAGGTGCTGACACTTTGTAAAATTGCAGTCATTCTGGTGGGTGTGTAGTGGTATCTCACTGTGTCCTTACCTTATTTTATGTGTGTTACCTCTGTCACTGCTGAGACCAAGAGTTACATAAAATGGCAGGAGAGGAATTCTCACACAAAGTAGGATGTACTGTGCCAAGTTAGCTCAGTTTGACTTCTTGTTTTTTTTTTTTTTTTTTGGCAGGGAGGAGGGGGGTCAGGGTCTTGCTCCCCAGGCTGGAGGGCAGTGGTATGATCATAGCTCACTGCAGCCCTGACCTCCTAGGCTCAAATGATCCTCCCGTCTCATCCTTGTGAGTAGCTGGGACCACAGACATGCGCCACCATGCCTGGCTCATTATTTTATTTTATTTTTTGTAGAGGTTTCTTTTTCCTATGTTGTCCAGGTTGGGCCTCCCCAGGTGCTGGGATTACAGGTGTGAGCCACTGCGCCCAGCTAGTTTGACCTCTTGAGGACTTTAGAAACCCCCCTTTCCCTTAGACTATTAGAGATTTTTAATTCCATGTTTTTCCCTCTCTTGTGGATCTGTTCTCCCCTCAGAGGATACCCAACTCCACGGCAGAGCCTACTTTCACGGTCATGTCCCCACTGCCTGGTTCTGAAGGGAGCACGTGAGTGCTTTGCAGGGCTTGGTATGGGTGCAACTTGTTTCTGTGATTCTGGAATCAGCCTCACCAGACTTGGCCCATGAGGCCAGGACCTCTGATTGACCACCTGGGTCCCATGTCCAGCAGAGTGAGAGACGTATAGTAGGTGCTCAATAAATATTTGAACAAAGGGATAAGTTGAGTTTCCCTTTTTCTCTCTTACAAGTCATTTATTCAATAAACGTTGTCTCAAGGTTATACGGTGCTAAGGAAGGCGCTCAGAGCACTTTAGGAGCTCTGATAGAGATGGAAGGTGAATACGAGCTTGATTGCCGGGTAGAAAGAAGGTGGTAAGTGCTGCAGGAGACACAAGGGAATGACATGCACCCTGAATCAAGGTCCGTACGCTGTCACTTGGCAGCTGTAGGACCTGGTCATGTTGCTTGTCCCCTAGGCCTCCATGTGCCCATCTGTGCAATGGGATAGTAGTGGTTTGCACCGTACAAGGTGGTTGTAGAAGTGAGCGCCTCTGCCTAGAAAGCCCTTAGTATAGTGCCTGGTACGTAATGACTGCTCAAGGAAGGGGGAGCTTTTAGTTACAGACGTGTACGATCTGAAGAAATGAAAGGCATTGAACTTTGGTGGGTAAATTGGGTCTTTTCCAGCAAAGGTATAAATCCTTAAAAGCCAAGATCATATTGTTTGATTTCTCTGGGCTCTCTGCTGGATACAGTGCCAAGTCCATAACTGTATACCCCATGGACACTCTATGTTAAATGGAGATTAATGTGTAAGAGGTGTTTTTTTTTGTTTCGTTTTGTTTTGTTTTTTAATTTGGAAAGGAAGCTTAAAGACCACAATGGGTGTGGCATTGGCTCGAGCCACAGATCTGCTTAGTCTCAGACAGGCACTTTGAACCAGTCTTTTAAAATTGTGTTACAACAACTGGTGCTTCATAAGGATTTGATGATATTCTTGGACATAGGATATGGAGTTCTCTTCCTGTCCAGCCTCGGGCTATGAGGACTAACCCCGCTAAGTCTGATCTCTTCTTAGGAAAGTCAGGAGGATTGCAAATAATCACCATGAAATGCCTATAGGGGACTAGCCTGTATAAAAGAGAGCGTCAGAGTCTTATTTCTAAGAAGAGGAACGAGGAGGGAAATGGTGAGTGGATGTGAACTAGACAGGTCACCCGGCAGTCGGCTCTTTCTTCCTAGAATGTCCAGTTCACATTTGTGTCGCCTCTAAGGGCTGCATGGATCAGAATCACCCAACACTGGATCCTCACCTACCTGGCCAAACCAGTCCTGACTTTGCTTCTTGTTCAGGGACCCACAGCACGATGCTAACAGCTGGACCTGATGTCAGAGGCGGAGAACTGTCTGGATTTCCCTCCCAGCCTCCTCCTCCAACGCCCTTTTGATCCAAGATTGAGTAAGAGACATTGGCAGATGCTGAGAAGGACAACCCAATTGTTTTAACTTGCAGGCCGAGGGGGAGATGGGTTCCAGTCTGCACATGACTCGTGCACGATCCCCCCACCCCACCCTGACTTAGAAAATTCCAAACCGACTACAAGACCAGAAACAAACCACATGCAAGTCGCCCCCTTGTCTGTACACACATGTGGAGTTCAGAGCCACCCTTGGAGAGAGGCTGCTCAGGCTCAGCTCCCTGTGCTGGGCTTTCTAGATCTAGCTCTGATCGGGGGAGTTCTTAGCCTGTTTTCTGGGGTTGCTGCCGTTTGGACGCAGGGTGTGATTCTTAGGGGTTAGGGAGAGGGCCACCCTGGTAAAAGCCAGGTTAATGGGACAATCTTCCATGCAGCTTGGCCCCCTCCATTCCCCTGTAGCTCCTCGCTCAGCCGCACTCTGAGAACAGCTTTTGCTCTGTTTCCTGGACTCTGAATGCAGTAGCTGTGTCCCCGGCTTGCAACGAGGGCATATCATGTAACTCCTCCCGGCTTCATTCCTATGCAGGACAGGTAGGCTGCAGGCTCTAACAAGCCGCCAGCCAGGCTCCACTGAGGCCTCGGCACCGGTGGAAATTTAAAAAAAAAAAAAAAAAAAAAAAAGAGCAAGCAGTGGGGAGTGAGCGAGTGAGGGAGAGAGGGATTATTTTGTTTTAACGTGTTTGAAAGCGGGATCTGTGGCCAGTTGGGGTTTTTTTTTCCTCCCCCCCTTATTTACACAGTCTGTTCAGAGACACACTAGGGCCTGTTTGGATTGGGTGTTTGCTCCGGAGACAGGCCAAGTATTCCAGCACTGCGCTTTGGCACTGCCACCTCGGCGGCACCAGGAGGCCCAGTCGGTCACAAGACCTCACGGGGCCTCCTTGCTCTCTGCTTATCCTCCTTTCACCTCCTCTCCCTTCCTCACCACGGATCCCAGCCACCTTGGGCGGCTGGGGAGCAAGGCTGACCGCTAAGTGGACCTGACTTTCAGAATGAGGGCTTTCTGAGGCAAGGGCAGGGAGGGGTGTGGCTCATGGAAGACAGAGAGAAGGGTTGGGGTAGGGACCCAAGGATAGATCTCTAGAAGGGTCTGGATTCCCTGGGGGCCTGCGATGAAACTTGCACTCTGTGGAATAGTTCCAGGGGTGAGGAGGTAAGCAGAGGCCAGACCGCCCTGGAAGTTTGTGTAAGGGCTGTTCTCCTGGGAGTGCTGAGCTGGGAGAAGGCTTGCCTGGGGAGGTGGCGGGGCCAGAGCTAGCCAGAGCTGTCCTACAGGTCCCTGCCATGCTGAGGGTGATGCAACACCAGCATCTCTTGCTAGAAATGCAGACTCTCTAGCCCCAGCCAGACCTACGGCATTGGAATCTGCATTTTAACAAGGGTCCCAGGTATTGTGTGTGTACATTAAAGTTTGAGAAGCACTGCCTTGGGCCCACGTATCCCACAGGCAGTTAGTTTCCTGGCATCCTCATGATGTCTTGAGATGCTTTTGGACAAAGGGATTCTGCAGACCAGTACATTTGGAGAATGTTACAAAATGTACCCCCCACCCCTTGGAAATTGATTTGCTTATGCTTGCTGGTGAAGTCTGTGAGAAGTTCCATAGAAAGAATCCATCTAGTTTGGTTTAACTCAGTGTTTCCCACATTTAACATTTATTTATTTATTTATTTATATTTTTATTTATTTCTTTTTTTCTTTTTTATTTGAGATGGAGTCTCACACTGTCACTCAGGCTGGAGTGCAGTGGCATGATCTTGGCTCACTGCAACCTCTGCCTCCTGGGTTCAAGTGATTCTCCTGCCTCAGCCTCCCAAGTAGCTGGGATTACAGGTGTGCACCACCATGCCTGGCAATTTTTTTTTTTGTATTTTTAGTAGAGATGTAGTTTTGCCATGTTGGCCAGACTGGTCTCAAACTCCTGACCTCAAGTGATCCACCTATCTTGGCCTCCCAAAGTGCTGGGATTACAGGCGTAAGCCAATGCGCCTGGCCCTTATTTATTTATTTTTAAATGGACACATAATAATTGTAGATAAATGTATGGGGTACCTAGTGATGTTTTGATATATACAGTGTATATTGATCAGATCAGGGTAATTAGCATATCCATGATCTCAAACGTTTATCCTTTCTCTGTGTTGGGAACATTCAATATTCTCTCTTGTAGCTATTTCAAAATATATATCATTGTTAACTGTAGTCATCCTACAGTGGTATAGAACACTAGAACGTATTTCTCCTGTCCATCTATAATTTTACAGCCTTTAACAAATCTCTCCCTATCCTTCTTTTCCCCCTACCCTTTCCAGCCTTGAATAACCTCTGTTCTACTCTTTACTTCCGATGAGATCTACTTTTTTAGCTTCCACATGAGTAAGAACATGAGGTGTTTAGCTCTCTGTTCCCAAATTTGACTGAGATCATCTCCTGCCATTTCCCCCCACCGAGGAGTGTGCGTTAATGTTCTGTAGGGCTGGTGGTGTGTGGCTTCTGATTATTTATTTATTTATTTTTTTGAGATGGAGTCTCGCTCTGTCACCCAGGCTGGAGTGCAGTGGTGCGATCTCAGCTCACCGCAAGCTCTGCCTCCCAGGTTCACGCCATTCTCCTGCCTCAGCCTCCCAAGTAGCTGGGACTACAGGTGCCCGCCACCACGCCCAGCTAATTTTTTTGTATTTTTAGTAGAGATCGGGTTTCACCGTGTTAGCCAGGATGGTCTCAATCTTCTGACCTCGTGATCCGCCCGCCTCGGCCTCCCAAAGTGCTGGGATTGCAGGCGTGAGCCACCGCGCCTGCCGGCTTCTGCTTTGAGAAACACTGTTCCTGTCAATCAGTTTACTCTTGGGATTTTCCAGGGAGCTTATCTTCACTTTAGATAAGAGGTCGAGAACATAGTGGTTAACAGGTGGATTTTGGAGCTAAACGAACTG
This sequence comes from Pan troglodytes, assembly GCF_028858775.2. NCBI lineage: Eukaryota > Metazoa > Chordata > Mammalia > Primates > Hominidae > Pan > Pan troglodytes. Next base: position 85,460,224 of record NC_072417.2, on the reverse strand, counting down.
GCTTCTGACCCTTTCTCAGCCCCTTAGTAGGGATGTGACTTTTGCCAAGTTATTTAGCTGCTTTGTGCCTTGGTTTCCCCTCTATAAATTTGGACTTATGATAGCACTTACTAGATGGAGTTGTAGCGAAGTTTAAATCATATGATACGAGGCTGGGCGTGGTGGCTCATGCCTGTCATTCCAGGACTTTGGGAGGCTGAGGCAGGCGGATCACCTGAAGTCAGGAGTTCAAGACCAGCCTGGCCAACATGGTGAAACTCCGTCTCTACAAAAATACAAAAAGTATCCGGGTGTGGTGATGCATGCCTGTAATCCCAGCTACTCAGGAGGCTGAGGCAGGAGAATCGCTTGAACCTGGGAGGCAGTGGTTGTGGTGAGCTGAGATTGTGCCATTGCACTCCAGCCTGGGCAACAGGAGCAAGACTCCGTCTCAAAAAAAAAAAAAAGTGATATGGATTTAAATTAGAATAGTGCCCAGAGCATAGAACCCTCTTAATAAATACTGGTGAGCTAATATTTTTGAGTCTTACTCTTGTGGGGTCACTGCCTCCCTTGTATTCTAGATGAATAATCTCAAACCCACTGTGCATCAGAATCACCCGTGGAGCTCTTTTGGAAACACAATTTCCCAAGGCCACAGGCCAGGTCTATTGAGTCAGTCTCCAGCAGGAAAGCCTGTGAATCTGCATTTTGAGAAGCTTCTTGGATGGTTCCAAGGTAGCCAACCTGACTTTAGATGGCAAGGGAGCAGCTGCTCTAGAACCACTACAGCTGAGAAACACCTGCTCTGATTTCCCACACTGGTTTCAGTCACATAACTCAGAAGGGTCTGTGCAATCAAGCCTAAGGCTCTGATGGTGGTGGTAGAGCCTTCCTCGCTCTGCACTTCAGTTTCCTTATCTGCAAAATGAGGCAGCCATGCAAAGTGTAGTCCTTGGACCAGCGACATCAGCATCATTTGGGAACTTGTTAGAAGGCACAATCTGTGGCTCCATGCCAGACCTATGGAGTCAGAATCCACATTGTAACAAGATCTCCAGGAGGCTCTTGTTAAACAGAAATAGCACCTCTCTAGAAAAGGTTGAAAAGAATCAAGTTTGCAAGGAGGCAAAGGCAGTAGTCTTCTTTCTTGATGAGAGGAGAAGTCAGTAAGGCTGAGGAAGGTGCAGTGTCAGTGGATATTGGAATAGTGACCAGCTGTTATCCATTCATACTGGACAAGAGGAAATGAGCTTCAGGAGCCTCAGGGAGTATGGTCAGATTTATGAGAACATTTCCTGACATTGAAGGTTACAAGTTTCTGGGAAGGTTTGCAGGAATAAGTAAGCTTTGGATATGCTTCCTAGAGTCCATTAAAATCAGGTTGATTGCTCTGCATCCATTTTACCAATGTTTATTTAGGTGCCAACTATGTGCCAAGCTTGGGCACCAGTAGCTTGAGGGAGCACTTGCAGATGGCAGTGGCTCTGTATGGCTTCTCTTTATGTTCACACTACCCATCACCAAGGATAGACATATATTTGCCTGTGCACAGAGCTTTGCATGATCCCATTGTTGGCATGGACCACCAGGGCACTCCAGCACAACCCATGGCCTCGTGGAAGTGTATCAGTTATCTGTTACTGAGTAACAAACCATCCCAAAACATGGTGGCTTAAAACAGCAACTGTTGTATTTGTCCATGATTCTGGGGTTTGGGCTAGGCCTGGCTGGGTGGTTATTCTGCTGATCTGGTCAGTGGTTACTCGTAAGGCTTCATTCTGCTAGAGAATTGGTTGGGGAACTGGGCTCCGCTGGGCCACTAGGACACTAGGCCTTTCTCTCTTTTTTCATATCATTTAAGGGCTTCTCTTTCTCCATGTGGTCTCTCAAGCTATCCTAGAGGATAGCTTGACTTCTTTTTTTTTTTTTTTTTGAGACAGAGTCTCGCTCTGTCGCCCAAGCTGGAGTGCAGTGGCACGATCTCGGCTCACTGCAAGCTCTGCCTCCTGGGTTCATGCCATTCTCCTGCCTCAGGCTCCCGAGTAGCTGGAACTACAGGCGCCTGCCACCACACCCGGCTCATTTTTTGTGTTTTTAGTAGAGACGGGGTTTCACCGTGTTAGCCAGGATGGTCTCGATCTCCTGATCTCGTGATCTGCCCGCCTTGGCCTCCCAAAGTGCTGGGATTGCAGGCGAGAGCCACCGTGCCCGGCCTAGCTTGACTTTCTTAGATAGCTGCTAGACAGACTTGATATGGCTTGGCTGTGTCCCCACCCAAATCTCATTTGGAATTGTGGCTCCCATAGTTCCCACATGTTGTGGGAGGGACCCAGTGGTAGGTCATTGAATCATAGGGGTGGTTTCCTCCATACTGTTCTTGTGGTAACGAATAAGTCTCACAAGATCTGATGGTTTTATAAGGGAAAACCCCTTTTCCTTGGTTTTCATTCTCTGTCTTGCCTGCTGCCACATAAGACATCCCTCTGCTCTTCCTTTGTCTTCTGCTATCATTGTGAGGCCTCCCCAGCGATGTGGAACTGTGAGTCCATTAAACCTCTTTCCTTTACAAATTACCCAATCACAGGTGTGTCTTTATTAGCAGCGTGAGAACAGACTAATACACGGCAGAAGGCTTAGGTCTAGAACTGGTACAGCATCACTTTCTGCCGCATTCTGTTGACTGAAGCATGTCACGGGGCCAGCCTAAATTCAAGGGTAGGGGATTAAATGAAGGCATGGATCTCAGCAGGTGAGTTTCATTGGGAGCCACCAACATAGCAGATTATCACGTGAAGTCGCACCTGCTGCATCTCCTGAAACCTGGCTGATGGGAGAGGTCTCATTTTGTGTCTGAGAATGTCCGGGTTGTCTGCAGACCACAGCACTGATTTCCCATTAGCAGTTATTATTTCCTGGCCATTTCTTCCTGAAGGTTTTGTGGTTAAACTCCCTGTCCTCAATATTTTATCAGCAGTAGGGCCGTCATTCTTCTGGTTATCAACCTCTACATTATGAAGTAAGGTTCAACCCTTCTGCTTTTCTCAGGTCCCCAAAACGGTTCCTATCCAATCGAACACAAAAACGGGTATTGAGAAGGAATTGGCAGGGTTCAGTGGCTGTTTCCGTTGCTCCTACCTCATGGAGACTCTTACTCATGCTGGATTTATTGAGAGAACTTCTAACTGACCACTCACCCCCACCCACTCTTATGCAGTCTGTTCATTCCTGAAAACACCACTTTCATCCCTCCTGCACACAACCCATGAGGGATTGCTACTTCCTACAAGATAGGTTGGAATCCTTGGATAGAGATGAAATCCTTCCTTGATCCCGTGCAAATACCTTTTGAGGTTTACCCCTGTCTGCTATGAAACGGACTCTGTGTTTTATCCACGGTGGTCCCCTCGGTGCCCCTCAAGCTTGACAAGCTGATTTCTTACCTCTGCACACCTGATTTTATTGTCTCTCTTTCCCTCCTTTCCTGCTGATGGGAATCAGTTCCAGCTTTTGAAACCTAGCTGAAGTCCTCCCTTCTGCATGAAGCCAGCTCTGAACACTTGCATCATGGTGTTAAAATCTTTCAACATGTACAATCTTTTTTTTTTTTTGAGACAGTCTCACTCTGTTGCCCAGGCTGGAGTACAGTGGTGCAATCTTGGCTTGCTGCAACCTCCACCTCCTGGGTTCAAGTGATTCTCCTACCTCAGCCTCCCTAGTAGCTGGGACTACAGGTACGGTCCACCATGCCCAGCTAATTTTTGTATTTTTAGTAGAGATGGGGTTTCACCATGTTGGCCAGGCTGGTCTCGAACTCCTGACCTCAGCTGATCTGCCTGCCTCAGCTTCCCAAAGTGCTGGGATTACAGGCCTAAGCCACTGTGCCCGGCCACTTGTATGATCTTTACTAGGCATTTGGTGCTACTCACAGTCTGCATTATTCTTTTCCTTTCCTTTTTCTTGTATGAAATTGCAGCCTTTGAAGCAATGCCTCTGTCTTGAAAAAGAAAGAAGCTCTTTCTCACAACACTGTTTAGCACTTTGCTTTATATATGGAAGATACATCTTAAATATATTTTGCAAGGCCGGGCATGGTGGCTCACACCTGTAATCCCAGCACTTTGGGAGGCCGAGGTGGGTGGATCATGAGGTCAAGTGATCGAGACCATCCTGGCTAATATGGTGAAACCCTGTCTCTACTAAAAATACAAAAATTAGCTGGGCGTGGTGGCGCGTGCCTGTAGTCCCAGCTACTCGGGAGGCTGAGGCAGGAGTAGTCCTTGAACCAGGGAGGCAGAGGCTGCAGTGAGCTGAGATCGTGCCACTGCACTCCAGCCTGATGACACAGCGAGACTCTGTCTAAAACAAGCAAACAAACAAAAAATCTATTTATATATATTTTGCTCTGTTGGGGAGAGAACAGATTTTTGTTCTAGATCTGGATCTGTTCTCTACATTCTGAAGTTTCCTAGATGTTACTGAAAGGGCAGTTAGTTGTTCTACCAGGAAGCAGCTTATGTGACATTAATGGCTTTGAAGCCTCAGAATGTAATGGTAAGGAAGGACAGGGGCTGTTGAGGCAGACTTGCTTGTAGGCAGGTGCAGATCCTGGCTCTGCCCTTGCTTAAAAAGCAGTGTTTTTCAACTGGGCTGATGATGGCATTTGGGTGGGAAAAGACCTGAATGATGTAGATCTCCGGCTTCCCTGCCCCCTGCCTACTAAATTTCAGCAGTCACCTGTGTGTTGTGACAACCCCAAATGTTCCCTCACCTTATTCCTCCAAGTTCCCCCTTGGGAACCTCTGAGATTAACTTGATAAGCTCCTTGGGCAAGCTCTTTATCCTAAGATTCCTCAGTGAGCCTTATAGAGTTGCTGCGAGAATTACATTTGTTCATGATGTCAAGTGTCTGGTATGTAGCTAATGCTTATTGAACACATAGTAATTTATTGAATAATTGTCATAATCACTGGATGAGATATAGCCACTGTGGAGGTAGGCACACCAGGGTTTTAGAGGCTTGGGATCTTGCAACAGGATTTTCCTCTTGCCTCTCCAAACTGCCCTTTGCCCAGATGGCTTCAGCATCTTTTTGCGTCCCTGTTTCCTTGTTTGGTGAACACCTGTCTCAACCTGTCTGCAAGGCGTGGTGAGATTCTACATCCTTGGTAAGCACTCATGTCACTCCAAAACAGCTGTTTGATTCTAATAGCACACATGAGGTCTTGCAAATTTGTCTGAGGAACTACAGGACATTGGAGAGATATTTATCAAACACCCACTACATGCCTGATACTTAACTAGGAACTAGAAAGTGGGTGGTGAAGACAAGTGGAAGTAAATGCAAACCTATTCCCATATATTTTTGTCGCTGGATTGTTCCCACCAATTCGCTCTTGGAATTGATGAATGGACGTGTGTGTGTGCATGTGTAAGTGGAGTGTGTATGCGTGTGTGGTATTCTGAGGGCAGTCAGGTAGAGGGAAGGAGGGCAGAGGCAGAGAAATGGCATTTGTGATTACGGGTTGGGGAAGAAGTAGAAAGGAAGAATTAAGTAGCCCATCGACATTCATGTGATTGCAGCCAGCTTCGCTGAGTAAAATGTTGAAAACTCAAGCATGGAGATTGGGCTGATTGGAAACAAGGTCTGATTTGCTAAAGAGAGTGTCTTCTCATTGATGACTTCTTGGTGGGTAAATCGTTTTTCAAGTGCTGCTTAGCCGCTCCAGGTGTCAAATGGATTCTGCCTTGAGAAATGAGGGCTGGGGGCAGAGGCAGTGACCTGCAGTCATTATAGGACACATAATGGCCAGATGCAAAGGAAAAACAAAAAAAAGACTCAGTTTTCTTCAAGTGTGAGGCACCTTGTCTGAGGTGTTCATGATCCGAAGGGCTCTTTATTTAATGATGACGACATCGAGGTAACAAAACAGGTCATAGTTATAGAGGGAGTTTCTCTATGTAAGAGAGAGAGGGGATTTGGAATACACTCCAAGCATCTGTGCTCTCCAGAGTTGGTGTTCAGTTGCTTTCTTTCATGTGTGCTCTGTGCAGTCATAGAAGACCTCTCTCTCCTTTGAGCCTGAAATGCTGAGTCCTTCCAAATTGGAGATGGTCAGCCAGTGGTTCCTGGGCCAGATCTGATCCATAGATGTGTTTCACCTGGCTAACAGTAGTCCATGTTTAACTTCTTAAAATTAGTTGCCAACAACACAAATTGCAATATCTTATTAAAAAAAAAACAAAAAACGTTTTCTAGCCTCCCTTGAAAAGCCAGAAAATCTGGCAATAATGGCCTCTTTTTTCCCATATGGCAAAAATCAACAACCTGAGTAATAAATGTCTCCTTAAGACTGGACATTCGCTCTCAATTTATTCAAATCTCCACCAATCCCCACCTCATCCCCTCCACACCTGGCCCTCTTGGCCTAATTTAAGTGACTGCTGATTCTGGAGGCATTCAGGCCTTATGATAGGGCTCCAAATGCAAGCCATCCCCTCTCAGATGCTGGAGAAAGCGGTGATACTGGGTGAGACACTAGTGTTGGCTGCTGGTTCCCTGGGGCCAGTGGTGCTGGCAAAAATGTGTGATTCTCTGCTGCTGGGTCAGAAGGCCAAGAGTTCAGATGCCTTGTCCCAGCTGTGCCCTTGACTTTCACAATGACCTGTCAGCAGTTATTTAACCCAGGTCAAGCCGAGTGGCAAAATGCCGAACACCAGGGTCTTTATAGATCTTAATACCTCTGCAGTAAAGCGGGGAAATGCCTCCATATGAAGTTTTACCTACATCTGTCTCCTTACACTTCTTATTCTTTCCCAGTGTCATGCCTTTGGGGTAAAAATTATTTTGAGAGTTCAATTAAAAATTATTGTTGTCAGTTGCTGTGGCTCATGCCTATAATCCCAGCACTTTGGGAGGCCAAGGTGGGAGGATCACTTGAGTGCAGGAGTTAGAGACTAGCCAGGGCAACATAGTGGGATCCTGTCTCTACCAAAAAAAAAAAAAAAAAGCTAGATGTGGTGATGTGCACCTGTAGTCCTGGCTACTCAGCAGGCTGAGGTGGGATGACAGCCTGAGCTCGCGAGGTCAAGGCTACAGTGAGTCATAATGGTGCCACTACATTCCAGCCTGGGTGGCAGAGTGAGACCCTGTCTTAAAGAAAAAAATCATGCTAATATATTTGGCAGTCTCAGCTAAAATTGAACATATTCATACTTTATGAGCATTGATATATACCCACAAAAATGTGTTCATATTTCACCAAAAGATATGTACTAGAATGTTTATAGCAGCATTTTTTTATGGTAGCTCCAAATTAGAGAGTACCCAAATGACTACCAACAGTAGAATGGACAAATGAACTGTGGTATATTCCTTTAACAGAATATTATACAGCAATGAAAATAAATAGCTATAGCTACACACAAGAGTATAGAGGAATCCCTCAAGCATAATGTTGAGTGACAGATAAACAGATAACAAAGATCACACCTAGACCGGATAAAGACTATGCACTGTATTACTATATTTACATAAAGTTCAAAAAATAGGTAAAGTTAATCTGTGGTGTCAGAAGTTGGGAGAGTGACTGTCCTTGTTTGGTGGTAAAGACAAAGTGAGCAGGAGGTGGACTTCTGAGTGGATTGGTAATATGTTTCTTGATGTAAGTACCTGTTACATGGTTGTGTCTATTTTTTTTTTTTTTTTTTTTTTTTTTTTGAGATAGAGTCTTACCCTGTCGCCCAGGCTGGAGTGCAGTAGTGCAATCTCGACTCACTGCAAGCTCTGCCTCCCGGGTTTACGCCATTCTCCTGCCTCAGCCTCTTGAGTAGCTGGGACTACAGGCACCCGCCACCATGCCTGGCTAATTTTTTTGCGTGTTTAGTAAAGACGGGGTTTCACTGTGTTAGCCAGGATGGTCTCGATCTCCTGACCTCGTGATCCGCCCACCTCAGCCTCCCAAAGTGCTGGGACTACAGGCATGAGCCACTGCACCCAGCCGGTTGTGTCTATTTCATGAAAATTTGATGACCTGTACTCTCATGAAATGTGCATTTTTCTATTGTATATGTTATTGCCATAAAAAGTTAAAATTAATGAAAGCAAAACAACACAAAAACCAACTGAACAGACATAGTGCTGTATAACTTCCAAACACCAGTGCCAGGGTTTTTGTACAGGATCCTATATCCATCAGGGTTCTTGTTTGCAAGCAACAGAAATCACCTTTGGCTAATTTAAGACAAAGAGGGGTTTATTAGAAGCAGATTGTGGCTGGGCCTGGTGGCTCACACCTGTAATCCCAGCACTTTGGGAGACTGAGATGGGAAGATTGCTTGAGCCCAGGAGTTCAAGACTAGCCTGGTCAACATAGTGAGACTCCATCTCTTAAAAAAAAATGCAGATTGTATAGCTTAGCATCTCCATGAGGGTAGGGAAGCCAGGTTTGGAGGTTCTGCTGCCAAGAACATGTCTCAAGCACAGAAAAGCTGGTCTGATGATGATATCATTCCTACCGCTGGGCAAACCCATCTTAGCCTACACCACTGACACTGGGTGTAGGAGGCTTCACTGGAATCACTCTCTCTCTAAGCAGGCCATTGCTTAGAGAGACACCAGTGCTTTGCCAGAATTCCTGTACACCATAGCTCCTGCCACCAGTGTTCTATGAGCTAGAACGTTCATAGTAACACTTTTTGTAATAGCCTCAAATTAGAAAGTACTCAAATACTTTCTGCTGTTACCCCAACCCTCACCAGAGTGGATCTTTCAGGGCTTCTGCTGATTCCAGCTCAAAGTTGGGCATAGTTGTGACTGACTAGGGAAACCTAAGCCTGGTGTTCTTGCCTTAGATGCAAGGGAGGCTGGCAATAGAAGGGCCTGGCATTGTCAGCCTTAGTAGCAGGTGTCAGCATCTGTTTCATGAGGTGGGGCATTCCCCAAACTCAGGAGGTTGACAAATGTGTGCAAGCTACACACAAGAGTAGCTTGTGTAGTAGTACAGGTAGACATGATCTACCTGGTAATGGCTAACTGGTTCTCCTGGGTGCTGGTGGGAGAAGCATTCAGTGTGATGATCAGAATTTTGCTGGTCTTTCCTAGACCAGAGGGAAAGTATGCAAACAAAGAGAATCTATAGGCTAAATTCTCTTCTTCTTTCCTTGCCACAGCCCCAAAATTCTCAGCCAGTACGAAAGAGGACATTCAATCCGAGTGTCATGAAGAGGTAGAATGTGAATGGAGATGCTGCTAATGTAAAGCTCGTGCCAAAGCTTCTCCCCCAAATTCTAGGGGCAGGGGGTAGATTCCAATGTCAAAGCAGTCAGTTCACCAAAGAGATGTGTTGGCAGGGTTCTTGAAGGTCACCTCCCTCAGCCTTCTACCCACTGCAGGAATTTTCTGTTTATTTGATCACATTTCATTGTGCCAAAACTTTTCCTGTTGTTTTAAAAATAAGTATATGGGTCCCCAATCTTATTTATAGAGAAAAAAAACAAGGATATTTCTTCAGTGGTCCTAATTAATCTGCTCTATATTTGCAATATCTATGTTCTAGTGAGTTAAAGTTTGATGTGGTTGTTTTTTTGTACTTGTGCTTTTATTTTGGCTCATGTAATGGATTCCTTGGGCAAAATAACACATTCTAAGCATCCTTTTCCTCATCTGTAAACTGAGTATGATAAGATTGTTGAGAGAATGAACATGATAAAGCTTGGATAACTGTGAACACTGGGCAACATGGTGCATATTCAAATTAGTGGTGATAATAAATAGATTAATGATCTGGACCTTGGAGAGTTTGAAGATAAAATGAGAGCATGTATTAAAGCATCAGGTATGGATTGTAGTAAACACCAAATAAATTAGAATAACAAGAGCTGTTATTATTCACAGATGCAGAATACAACTGTCTGATCTTAGTGACAGACTAATAGACTAATGGATGAGTGAATGTCAACCCCGACAGACTGTGAGAACATGTCTTCATCCCAAGACTCTCCTTCCCCCAGCCGAAGGCATATTATACAGATGAGGAAACCTAGGTTTTAAACAATCTAGTAGCCATGGAGCTAAAACATGATATGCAAAATAAATGAACCCACTGAGCTATGTCACAGAGGCCAGGCAAGTAAAACCAAAGCCTCTGACCATTGCAACATGTGCCTTTCCAGGAGTGTCGCTTTGCAAGCCCTATCTAACCAGAGCAACAGAAGATGAGCAGTTCTGTAGTTTGGTTTCAGGAAATGCCTTGACCGTATGCTAATTTACATGTCCATAACTTAAAGTCCAAAGTTTGGAAGTTGCCCGATTACCCTCTAGCTCTCTAGTAACTGTCCTGACTCTTTCACATTGGGCAGAGCTGGGAGAAGCACCTGGCTGGGCATTACATCTGCACAGCCAGCTCTGCCGGCTGGAAGGATCGACGGAGGGCAGAAGCCTGTGGATCTTATGGCCACAGTATAAACAGGATGGAAGGCAGGGTGCTTGGGGAATGTGATGTGGTGCTGCTGTTCCTCTCTATCCCCTCCCTTCGTCTCCTGTCCTGTGGCTTATGCCACACTCCAGACAGGATGACAGCCTCCTGTTTCCAAGGCTGGGCTCCTGGACAGGAAGATGCCTAACTGGAAGAAAAGGCTTTGCCAGCAGTCCTGTACACCTGAGCTGGGCCCAGCAGGGAAAGCTCTGTGACTGCAAGAGGTTAAAACTTGCCCCTGTGTTTACTTTTGTTGGCTGCCACACTGCATAATAATCTGTCAGCACGTCAGGTGCGGATTTATTTGTGCATTAAAAATTGCCTAGAGCGGGCGGATGCAGACGCTCTACAGCACGCTGGAAAATGTGCCTCCAGCACAAAAACAGCCTCTCCAAATATTTCACCCTTTTAATAAGTGCATTTAATTAAAGTCATATAACTTTTTTTATTATATTAAAAAAAGCCCTTTGCCTGCTGAAGCTGCAAGTAAACTTTCAAACACAGGAGAGGGAGTGCTTTGCTCGTCCCTATTCTTTAAAATGGAAAACTCATCAACTCATGTGTGCTCTCCTGCCCTTTCCATGCTGACTTGAAGAAGACATTGTGATGGTGTGGGTGGGGAGGAGGAGGCTGTGAGTGTGGTCTAGGGAGTGTCCCCAGTCAGCACGGAGACAGGTACAGATGGTGTTTGGTTGTATGTTTAATGTTGCTTGTCGAAGGCGTAGGTGTGAACTTGACTGTGCATTCACCTGTAGGTTAACTGCCCATGCACCTATACAAAGGAGGAGGCTGTGGCATCAGCCCTGTAGACATAGACAGAGCATTTTTAATGTGTATTTTGAAGACAGTCCTACCCAAAGACAGAGGGATAGACGAAATGACCTCTTAAAACTTTACCTTCTAATAGTGGGATTTGTGATTATTGGAGGGGCAGGGAGAATGGCGTGGGATGAAGAGGACAGGATCTAGATGATAGACACAGATTAGTCTGAGCTCTCTGCATTTTCCTTTTTCCCACCGAAGCTTGCAAAGTCTCTAAATGAGTTGAGACTAAGTTTGGCTCCGAGGTGGTGACAGCAGGGTTCTGTGGACTTGCTCTGCGTTTGCCAGAGGATTAGGAAACGTGTCAATGTGAGGGGTGGCAGCAGCCCTGGAGCTGCCGTGTGGGGACCCACAGTTGGTGAGGTGCGGCTGGGGGAAGAAAGGGTGGGGACGTGTGTGGACTGGCGGTGGAGGTGGCGGCAGTGAGGAGGGGGCTGCAGGGCTGTGTTTGGAGCGGGCAACCACAACCACATGGCGACTGGAAGCCTGCTAATTATGCAGCCTAGGGGAGCAATGTCGACCTGCCAGAGCCGCCCGGAGAGGTGGCATGGAAAACCTCAGAAGGGGTCTTGTGTATGCCTTGGGTCTGACCAGGAAATAGCCTCAGGGGCCGTGATGCTGGGCCCCAGGGCCGGGGGAAACAGAACTGGCTGCTCTGCATGTCAACAAGAATGGGTTTCAAAACTGGCCTCCCAGAGGTTCTCCATGCAGGAGGGAGCAGAGATTCAGAATCATTCCTCCTGGGTGCCAGGCTGGAGGTCTCTGCAGCTTCTGAAAGCCAGGATGCCCATTCCAGAAATTCTTCTGAACCAACCACCTTGGTCTTTAGCATTCTGGCGCTCGTTGGCCCCCTGGAAATGCTCATTAGCTTATTTTTACGGCTGCAGAAACAGAAATCTCAGAGTTGGTTACTCAAGGCCACCCAGCACGAACAAGGTGACCAAAGACCAGGCAGTTTTTTTTTTTTTTTAATTATTCTTTTCTTAGCATCTTCTAATGATATGGGAGCATTGCTATTAATGATTATTTTTCCTGTTCACAGAAGGTAAACAAATTCAAGCTTCCGTTCTCAACCTTCTCTTAGATGTTAGGACTCCTCACCTCCAACCTGGGTTGAGTTTTATGGCTTTCCCAGCATCTCCTGTGGCTTAAAAAAGAAATGTTTTAATTGAAATCATCGTACGTTGTTGTCGTTTGAGAATTTAGTAGCTCTTCCACTTCCCCGAAGAAAATAGATTCTATTTTAGGAATCAGGTTATTCTACATTGAAGCCTAAGGTGTACTGTAAATGTTGTTCTTTGCATGGTGGAAAATAATATTAAATATAAGCGTTGATTAAATGCTATATTTGTGTAGGTGATATATGTATATGACATACTTTAAGATATATATATTTTATGCTCAGAAATATATATGCATGTATATTTTAAAGTATGAGGCTTTTTGTTAAGCAAACAAACATCCCTCCAGCATGACAGGGAGAGGACACTAATGCTAAGCCAATTAGTCATCGTCTGTCTGTGAAAAACTATTTTAGGCCACCTGAAAGAGCTAATAAGCACCTACTATGTGTTAGGCACTGTCTACAGACTTCCTGAGAGAGTCTAAGTGGGGCAAGACCTGAAATAATTTTGAAAGCAGTTCTTTACTATTCACCTATGCATTGTGTATTCTAGAAAATTAGACCCCCCCCACCCCAAAACATGAAATAAAATCACCTGTATTTGCCAGAGTCTTTTACAGTCTGACTTCCCCCTACTTAACAGTGTCCTGTAGGTATTTCCTCTAGTTGTTAAATATTCTTCTACAATGGAGATTCTGAAACATTTGGTCTCAGGACTCATTTGCATTTTTTAATTAGTGAGAGCCTCAAAGAGCTTTTTTTTATGTTGGTCAGAACTACTGATTTTTACTATATTAGAAATTCAAATTGAAAAATTAATAAAAAATATTTATTTTAAAATAATGATAAATCAATTGCATGTTAACATCATATTTTTATGATACATAGCTATATTTTCCAAAACAAAAATTGGTGAGAAGAGTAAGACTTTTTATATTCTTGCTAAATTCTATATTGTCTGGCTTAAGAGAAAATAGCTGGATTCTGAAATCTGCGTCTGCATTCCATCTATAAAGACATGTTGTTGTAAAGTATATGAAGAAAATCCAGCCTCAATCAGACATGTATTTGGAAGAAAGAGAAGTATATTCATAGCCTTTTCAGATAATTATGCATTTTTTTGGTATTTCACAAAAATTTGACAAATGGTAGTCTTTTTAAAGGTGGTTGCAATGTAAACTTAAAAAACCATTTTAATGAACTTTCTTATTCTGTTACATTAATATTTATTCAGCCTTGCACTTTGAATGGATCTTTTACCCATGCCAGATTTTGAAACATCATTTATTAGTCATTTGGAAAATGTTGATTCAATTAAGTTATACAGATCTTCCAAATATAAATACATTTCATTTTACAATGTCAAAGAATCACATTCTTTAACCTCACTCTCGATATTAGAGAGGTCTGTCAGAACTGGGAATCTGTCAAGTTCATGGTGATGAAGACAAATTTTTAAAACTTATAATTCTTTATTGTAGCCTAAATTGTATCATCCTTCACCGTTATTATTTCCCTTGAAATGGCGGGCTTTCTTAATTCATTCTCGAGCAAATGTCTGCCAGATACCCAAGTGTGAATACCCAGAATTTGTCTGTCAGTTCTTTCAAGTAAAAATGGTGTTCAGTGAAAAATGCAGCTGGTTTTGCTGGCAGCTTAATACTCCCCTAAGTGCTTTCTCTTGAGACAAACATCATATTCCACTATGTGCCAGGAACGTTTTATGCACACTTCCCATTTTGTCATACGGAGTATTGAAATAAGAGACATACTCAAGAGTCAAGATTTATTAAATTGACCATTTTTATTGCATCACCAAGGATATTCTTAGGTGAAATTTGCATAAATATATATTTATTTTGAGTGTGGGGTAGCAGTTTGGCACCACTGCCTTCATTCATGCTAAAGTGTTGATAATTATACCTGCCATTTCTTTTGGACCATTGGTGCAGATGTACTCCGTGAAAAAGGCAATAACATCTTTTTTTTTCTTTTTTTGGTCGGTGGGGGGGATGGAGTTTCGCTCTTGTTGCCTAGGCTAGAGTGCAATGCGCGCTCTTGGCTCACTGCAACCTCTGCCTCCTGGGTTCAAGCGATTCTTTTGCCTTGGCCTCCTGAGTAGCTGGGATTACAGGCATGTGCCACCACGCCCAGCTAATTTGGTATTTTTAGCAGAGATGGGGTTTTGCCATGTTGGTCAGGCTGGTCTCGAACTCCTGACCTCAGCATCTTGATATTATTATGAAAGTAGTGTTTATCTTGTAGACTGCCCTCCCTGCCAGAAGAGGGTACAGGAAACTCTCAGGGTCCAGGGACCGTGCATAGAGAACTGCTGTCCTACAGCATTTTCAATTGCCTGGTATTCTGTTGCATGGTGTACTTTAATTAATTTAAATAATCCCCTGTGGTTGGACATTTAGATTGTTGAAAGTAGCAAAAATTAAAAACGTTGCTGCAATGGCCATCCTTGTAACAAAACCTGTGCATATATCCGTGATTATTTTGTTGAAATAAATTTTTATAAGGAGAAATATGTATGTTTCTTTCTTTCTTTTTTTTTTTTGAGATGGAGTCTTGCTCTGTTGCCCAGGCTGAAGTGCAATAGTGCGCTTTCTGCTCACTGCAAGCTCCGTCTCCCAGGTTCACACCATTCTCCTGCCTCACCCTCCTGAGTAGCTGGGACTACAGGCGCCCACCACCACGCCCTGCTAATTTTTTGTATTTTTAGTAGAGACGGGGTTTCACTGTGTTAGCCAGGATTGTCTCGATCTCCTGACCTCATGATCTGCCCGCCTCTGCCTCCCAAAGTGCTGGGATTACAGGCGTGAGCCACTGCTCCTGGCCATGTATATTTCAATAGTCCTTGATACAGATAGATGACACCCCAAATAGATAGATGGACAGACTTCAAAACGATTATCCAAAATTTCCCCAGCCATATGTTAACCTTGTGCCTACTTTCTCAGCACTCCTTGTATGTTTTATTTTTAAGTTAACAACATTTAGTCTAATTTGAATCTCACAATTCTATGGGGTAGGTAGTGCTCTTCTCATTTTACAACTCAAGTTCAGGACAGTGAAACCACAGTGTATGGCTGCTGTGTGGCAGAGCTGGGATTTGGATCCGGGTGTATGTGATTCTAAAGCCTCTGTCCTTCCCACTACTCTCTCTTCCCATGTGGATCCCCAGGGAACTTCCTTGCAGGCAGCAGACATTCGCAAAGTCCCTTGTCTAAGCAGGACTCTGGACAAAGTCTGAAAAAGATTCAGAGAACTGAAGGACGGAGTCCCTCACCTCAGAGTGCTTACAGTCTAATACAGGGGTTGGCAAACTACAACTCATGAACCAAATCCAGCCTGCCACCTTTTGTAAATAAACTTTTATTAGAACACAGCCACTTACATTCATTTGCATACTCTCTGTGGCTACTTTTGAGTTACGGCAGCAAAGTTGAGTAGTTTCGACTGAGATCGTGTGGCTGACCAGACCAAACACATTTACGCTCTGGGTTTTCACAGAAAAACTTTGCTGATCCTGGCTTCGTATTTGGACAAACTGACCAGGAATGAAAATAGGGGTGCTAAATTGTGGGTCACCAAGGTAGGCTCCTGGATGGGTGTGACTGGTGGTGCTGCCTACGTTCTGGTTGTATCATCAAGACAGCAAGAGAAATACCCCTAGGGTGCTTAGAAACGTTGACCATTTTTCATGCCAAAGTGTGGGATTTGGAGAACCTTGGGTTCCAAAACTTTGGCTGCATTAATTCTTTCCCAGGGGATAGGCGTTGCTGGGGATGGGATCTGGCAATGCTGAGAGGTATAGGGAAAAGCTGGGTAATGAGTGGGATCCTCAGAAGAGGTTGTGAGGTAAAAGTGTTTGCGAATGAATGCCTTCAGCTTCAGGATAACTGGGGAGGATAAATATTTGAAGAATCTTGGGTTGTCCAAGTTGACACCTGATAGGGTTTGGATCCGTGTCCCCACCCAAATCTCATGTTGAAATGTAATCCCCAATTCTGGAGAGGGGGCCTGGTGGGAGATGATTGGATCATGGGGTGGTTTCTTATGGCTTAACACCATTCTCCTAGTGCTGTTCTTGTGATAGAGTTCCCACAAGATCTGGTTGTTTAAAAGTGTGTAGCACCCGCCCCTTCCTCTCTCTTTCTTCCATCTGCTCAGGCCATGTAAGTAAGACAGGCCTCCTTCCCCTTTGCCTTCTGCCATGATCATAAGTTTCCTGAGGCCTCTCCAGAAGCTGAGCAGATGCCAGCCTCGTGCTTCCTGTACAGCCTGTGAAACTGTGAACCAATTAAACCTCTTTTCTTCCTCTTTCTTTCTTTTTCTTTCTTTCCTTCCTTCTTTTCTTTTCTTTTTTCTCTTTTCTTTTCTTTTTCCAGATAGAGTCCCATTCTGTTGCCCAAGCTGGAGGGCAGTGATGCGATCTCGGCTCACTGCAACCTCTGCCTCCTGGGTTCAAGTGATTCTCCTGCCTCAGCCTCCTGAGTAGCTGGACTACAGGCGTGTGCCAACACGCCCAGCTAATTTTTGTGTTTTTAGTAGAGATGGGGTTTCACCATGTTGGCCAGGCTGGTCTCAAACTCCTGACCTCAAGTGGTCCACCCATCTCCACCTCCCAAAGTGTTAAGATTACAGGTGTAAACCACTGCACCCGGCCTAAACCCCTTTTCTTTATAAATTACCTAGTCTCAGATATTTCTTTCTGGCAATGTGAGAACAAACGAATACAGCACCCAGCAGTACCAAACAATAATTTAATTGCAAATGGCTGTTCCATTCATCTGAGCCTCAAAGTCCTCATCTCTAGAAATGGGACCATGATGCCCCCTCCTGAGGCTGGCGCTGGTGAGTGGGAAGGTAAAAGGATGCCTGTGGAGTGTCCAGGGCGGATGCCCCTCTCATGGAAGTGTTTCATGACTGTTTTTACTGCTCTTCCTCTTGTTATTAGCAAGGGAGGCACCCTAGCTCTTTTTGGAACTGGTAAAGAGTTAAGAAACACATGATCCAAACTTTGTTTTTACTGAGTTTTTTCTTTTTCATCTGCCTGCCCAGGGAGGGATGCTAGTTGGTCATCTCAACCTTTTCTGACTGTCACGGCGACATTCCGGCTGTCACTACTCCAGCATCATCATTTTATGCCATTGCTGCCCTTTGTGTACAGCTGGGGCAAAAGGCACCTCGCAGAACAAATAACAGGTCTTTTATAATGGAGATGACTTTTACAATTGGGATGGCTGTTGGACCAACACCTGAGATGTCACTTCCTTTATTGGCTGAGTTCTCCATGGGAAATGTGATGAGAGATGGTGGATTTTGGTGTGTGTGGTACCATTTCAGCCTAAAGCAGATGTTAAAATGTGCTCTACTTAGAGGTATCCCTTCCCCTTCCCTAGCAGAGAGGGGCTTATTTTGTTCTTTTCTCTATCTCTGGAGGGAAGAGCTTTTTTTCAGACGTTGTCCCCGGGCCAGGAAAACAAAATGGTGAGTCGGCAATTTTTAACTGGAAGCTCAAAAAAAAGCCACCACCATATTAATTAGTTTTGTAAGCATTCCAGACAAATGCAGACTGAAGTGCAAATAATATTTTTGGCTTTCTTTGGAAGGACAAAGTTTCTTTAACATTTTCAAATTCTCCTGCTACTCCGAATTCTGTCTCCTGTTAATGTCCCCTGCATCAAAATCTTAAAAGACTTCTGTTTACTTATTATCCCAAACTCAAAAAGTTCCATGATGTTACTAGCAGATCTAAATCTTAGGAAAATGTGAAGAGGGAGGGCCCCATTTGTACCTTCTGGAAAGACCAGAGCATGCTCTATGGCCAGTTATTGGGGGTCCTGTTGAGCTTATCTGGGCTGAGCTACCCATCGACCAAGGAATGTCATTCCTTTACACGGAGGTTTCTTTGGTCTGGAGTCCCTAAAGAAGAGGTCTTGTTTGTGATGTCAACGTTATGAATATCCCCAGGTGCAAGGATGTTGCAAATCTCAGTGTTGACCATCCACTTGGCCAACACTGGGGAGCATCAGTTTGCTCCTCAGCATGACCTCTGCCTGTTGAGGAACCATCCCCTTCCCCAAATGTTCACCTACTGTGCCTCTTAATTTGTGTTTCTTTAAGAAAGTGCTAGCAATGGGAGATGTAATAAACGATGTTAAAACACTTATTAAAAATTTAGGGGCATTTCAGGCAATGTGCTTTATTTATCCACCAGAAGCACAGGAATTTCCCTTCAGAGAAAATTCCCATTTTTTTTTCCCCAAAAGACAAATCAGGGTAGATTTCTCAGGGGGGTCAGTGTGATATGTGTAAAAATCCTTGGTAACCCAAAGGGAAGATGCAGGGAGTTTTTTTATTTGCAGAAATGCTCCAGAATTAGGATATAGTAGCATGTTCTAGACTATCTCTGCTTTTGAAAATATGGACTATGACTTCATTCATCCAACCAGATATTTATGTATTTATTTTTCGAGACTGAGCCTCGCTCTATCGCCCAGGCTGGAGTGCAGTGGTGCGATATCAGCTCACTGCATTGTCTGCCTCCCAGGTTCAAGTGATTCTCCTGCCTCAGCCTCCCAAGTAGCTGGGATTACAGGCACCCACCACCATGCCCGGGTAGTTTTTGTGTTTTTAGTAGAGACACGGTTTCACCATGTTGGCTAGGCTGGTCTCGAACTCCTGACCTCAAGTGATCTGCCCACTTCTGCCTTCCAAAGTGCTGGGATTACAGGCGTAAGCCACTGCGCCCAGCCCCAACCAGATATTTTTAATAGCTAACTATATGCTAGGCATTCTCCTTGCTGGAGTTTTAGCAGTAAATAAGCAAACACGCCCCTGCCCTTAAGGAGCATATATTCAAATGGGAGAGATAGATAATATCCAAGTACACAAATAAAGAATTTGGAGGCTAGAGGTCCAAAATCAGGTTGTCAGCAGGGCTGTGCTCCCTCCAAAGGCTCCAAGGAAGAATCCTCCATTACCTCTTCCAGCATCTGGAGGCCCCAGGCATTCCTTAGCTTGTGGTGGCATCACATCAGTCTTCCCATGGCCTTTTCCTCTGTGTGTCTGTCTTCTGCTCTCTCTTTTATAAAGGACACCTGTTACTGGATTTCGGGCCTCCTGGGTAATCCAGGATGATCTCATCTTGAGATCCTTAATTTCATTTGCAAAGACCCTTTTTCCCATAAGGAGATAGTCAAAGCTTCTTGGGATTAGGATGTGGACATATCTTTTGGGAGCCACCAGTTAACCAGGTAAAATATGGAACCTGGGAGAATAACTTCAACAGCAGGTATTAAATCAAAATCAAATGTGGTCCCTGAGTGGAATCCTGGAGGACCTTACCTGCAGCCACATGGTTGTGGACAGCTGCATTTCAGTGGTGACAAGGAGGAAGCAGCTGTGAGATGCATGGTGCCACAGGGTCTGGTTACTGCATTGTGGTAGTGTGGAGCCACTGAGTGGCTGGGGGAGGCTACCAGCTCAGCGGGCTTCTGGTAAGACTTTGCAGTGGTAGGCACTTCCAAGGAGGGAAATCATAGCGTCAAGATGCAGGGCTGTGGGTCTTTGTGGGAGCACCTCCTAGAACAAATGACAGGTCTTTTATAATTGAGAAATTGAGAAAACACAGACCCAGAGGAACAGAGTAGAATGAGTTCAAGCAGAGTGGGGAGAAGAGGCAATCTCATTCTCTTTGCATATTTCATAAGCGTAGGGTCAGCAATACTGATGGAGGTGGGAGATCTCCCTGGACTTTTTCATGGAGGTTGTTTGCAGACGTCAGCAGCTTGGGAAGCCAGGACCTCAGCTCAAGAGGAGGTGTTACTGCCTTGTGCAATTGTCTCTTCGGGGAATGTCCTCAGTGGGGTGGGCAGGTGCGCCTGATGGGGCTGTGGCATTGAACCTGCCTCCAGAGGGCGGTCACTCTGCTCTAGGACTTTATTGCTTAGTCTTTTCTCACTCAAAGTCTTTTGCCAGAAGAAGGCAGGGAGGAGCAACTCAGTATGCCCAGAGCCTGCCCAAGTTGGGGATGATGTTTGCTCAATTCGGTGCAACCCCAGCTGTTGCTCCAGGTGCTAAGTTAGACACTTGGTAATTAGCGGGACTAATTGATTTAATCATGTTTGTGCTGTTTTTCTTCTCCCAGTTGTTCTTCTTGTCCTGATCCTTCAGGTTTTCCTGGATTCACTCCCAGGTGCGTTGGAAGGTAGTGTTGAAGGAGGATGGATACTCCTGATGCCAGAGATTAGAGCAAGCTCTGGCTTGGTGGTGGTGGGGGTTGTGAGGATACTGGTCTCCTCCATATTGTAGATTGGAGTTTCTCAGCCTTGGCACTATGGGCATTTTGAGCTAGACAATTCTCTTTGGTGGGGGGGGGGGGGGATGTGTAGCAGCACCCCTGGTCTCTATGCAGTGGATGCCAGTAGCGTACACCTTCCCCATTGTGACAACTAAAAATGTCTCCAGATGCTGCCAAACGCCCGTTGGAGAGGGGGTCAATATTTCTCCATTGAGAACCCCTCTTCTAGATCATACTGACCACTGATATTTAACTTGGACATTTTGGATGAAAATACTCTTCAAAGTCCATGCAGTGGGCTGGGATGATGAATGTCCTCCTTTTTCTTTTTCTTTCTTTCTTTTTTTTTTTTGAGACAGTGTCGTTCTGTCACCCAGGCTGGAATGCAGTGACATGATCTCAACTCACTGCAAAGTCCGCCTCCTGGGCTCAAGCCATCCTCCCATCTCAGCCTCCTGAGTAGCTGGGACTATGGGGACATGCCACCACATCTGGCTAATTTTTGTATTTCTGGTAGAGATGGGGGTTTCACTATGTGTCCCAGGCTGTTCTCGAACTCCTGAGCTCAAGCAATCTGCCTGCCTCGGCCTCCTGAAGTGTTGGGATTACAGGCGTGAGCCACTGTGCCTGCCCATGAAAGCGCTGCTGCTGCTGCTTTTTTTTCTTTTCTTCTTTCTTTTTATTTTTTTTGACAGAGTCTCACTCTGTCGCCCAGTCTGGAGTGCAGTGGCACGATCTTGGCTCACTGCAACCTCCGCCTCCTGGGTTCAAGCGATTCTCCTGCCTCAGCCTCCCGAGTAGCTGGGATTACAGGCACCTGCCACCACGCCCAGATAATGTTGTATTTTTAGTAGAGACAGGGTTTCACTATGTCGGTCAGGCTGGTCTCAAACTACTGACCTCAGGTGATCCACCTGCCTCAGCCTCCCAAATTCCTGGGAGAATGCCCTTCTTAACCACTTCCCATTGCCTTCTTTTGGGCCTGCCATAAACCAAAGCTGAAGGCCAGTGAAGGTGCTGGGTCGGTGGCCAGGACCTGACACCCCATCTCCTCAAACACAGGGTCTTCTCTCAAAACCGTACAATCCTTGTGTCAGAAGGGGGAAAAAAAAAAAAGCTGTGATCTATAGAAGGACAACAGGTGGCAGGGTTAGCGTCACCCGGAAGATAAGCAGAACCAGAAAAGCTACTTCTCTGTGGAAGGTGAAATGAAAACTAACCTTCCCCGGCTGCTCAGTTGGAATCAGTCCAATATGGCAGCCGAGGCCTGGGAGAAGGCTTCGCTGTTTCTCTGTCGGTGGGAGCCCTGGGGCTGGCTCTCTCAGCCTTGCTTCTTAAGGGGCCTTGTCAAGTTCTTCGGAGCCTTGGCCTCCTATCCAAAAGTCTTATTTTCATTTGGGGGTCTCCTATAGATGTCAACGTAGTGCTTTGTGTGCAGAAAAAATTCTGCACACAAATTGTCTTTGGCAAATGAATGAAGATTGATATACTCATGGAAAGGATCCAGACAACCTGAGGAGGGTCTGCAATCCAGGGCAGGAGGGAGGGTGGAAGAGAGAGACCAGCTACCCAGAATCATCCACCTACAGCAGTGCTGTCCAAAAGAAATAAAACGCAAGCCACGCAGGTGATTTCAGACATTCTGGTAGCCACACCGAAAGGACAAAGGAAACAGATGAAGTCAATTTCTGTTATATATTTGATCTCTACCCCAGTATATCCCCAATCTTACTGCAACATGCAATCGATATAAAACAAATTATTAGGGAGATGATATGCATTATCGAGAAAATATACGTTATCTAGAAAATCAGGCATGTATTTCACACTCAACAGCACATCTCAGTTTTAGACTTGCCATGTTTCTAAGGCTCATTGCCCAGAGGCTTCTGTCCTGGACCGTGCTGGTCTAGAGAGGAAGTTTAAATGATTAAATTTTGGAGATGAACTCCTCATGGTAGAATAGGAATGAAAAATGAAGTTAAGGACTTGTGTGGAAAAGATTTCATCTGCAAATGCCCGTGACTGCCCTGACAAGTGCCTGCCAAGGTAGCGCCTCCGTCCCCCCACACAGGGTCTGTTCGCAGGAATCCATTGGCTGCCGCTCTCCCCTCCCCCTGACCCCTTTGTAGTTCCCTCTATTCGCTTTTGTTTCAAACGAATGAGCACACAAAAAAGGGCTCTGCATTCCACCGGGCAATCTTATTCAAACACGGCATGGTTGCGTTTTTCTCAATTAATCAGCCCGCCCCCGCCCCCCACCTCACTCCTCTCCTCTCCTCTCTGGTTTTCTCTGCATCTTAATCAGGGTCCCAGCTGGACTCCAACTTCAGGATAGTTTCAGAGGCTGCACAGACACCTGCCCAGGTAAATTAAAAGCAGCCCAGGCCTTTTCAGGTTTCTCTTTCCTCTTAGACTGACAAACACTAGGAGGCTTTTCCTTAGGAGGGACAAACGGACACCTTGGGAGAGGAGGAGTTAACCACGGTGAATAAAGAAGGACTAGAAAAGAAAACAGTAGTGAGACAAGCCATCTCCATTCAAAGGCAAGGACTTTGGAAGTGGCCCTTGGTTTCTCTGAAACGTTTGAGTCCGGCTTTCCCTTCGACGTCTCCTTCCCCTGCCCCTGCCAAGGATTGAGAGCTCTGGAAACCTGACTTTGCCTTGGCCTTTGCTTCCGAGGTAGAAGGGCCATTTTGTTCCCTCTGCTGCCTCACCTCGAGGTCTCCAGAATGCTCTGTGATCAGAGTCTTGCGGGCAAACCTGGCCGGGCAGCTGCCCAGGTGGTTATCTGATGGGGCTTCAGAAATGGGTCCTCCCGCTCTCAGCTCTGTACCAACTTCTGCCATTAGATCAGTGGTCTCAACCAGGGGCAGTTTTGCCCTGCAGAGGACGTTTGGCAATGTCTGGAAACATTTTTAGTTGTGACAGCTTTGTGGGGAGAGGGGTGCTCTGGGCATCTAGTGGGTAGAGGCCAAGGACGCTGCCAACCATCCTACAGGGCCAGCCCCCTCAACAAAGAGTGGTCCGCTCTAGAGTGTCAGTTGTACCAAGATGGGGAAACCCTGCATCAGAGCATTTTTCCTTTGAATTTGCAACATTTTTTTTTTTTTTTCTCAAAAAGAACCTTCTCTTAGCCTGCAGAGGTCCCTGGGAGGAGTTGTATACACTTAGGCAGATAGATGGTTAAATGACTGCCTTCATTATCAGCTAACACCTTCCAGGGCCTTGTGGGCAGACCTGGATCCAGGCTGCGTACCTGAGGGAGGGTTGAGCAACCCAGGAGGGAGAGAACAGGAGCTGAGAGCTCCCAAACTAAATGTCTCAACTCGAGTCTTTTAAGGGAGGGGGTGCGCTTCCCCCGTAAGGGTCTCATTTCATTCTCTCCAAGGCCTTCCCCTCTATGTGAGCAAAGCTCGGGTTAGGGTCCAGTTTAGGACCTAGTACTTATATCTCTAAGGCTAGTATAATGAACCAGCCTTTCCTGATGTTGCAAGGTAAGTTGCCTTGCAACTTCGAGAGGCAAAAGTGAAAACTTGAAATTTCCCATTGTTTTTAGTAGGGTCAGAGGCAGCACATTTGCATGGAAGTTCCCATGGAGAAATAGGAAAAAAAAAAAAAAGAGAGAGAGAGAGAGAGAGAGAGACTAGCCTACTGGTCTACCAGGTCTGAGATGTGGGTTGGCCTTGAAGTTTACTCAGGGTGGGTGGAGCCCTTTTGCCAGGTCACCTGGTCTCAATTCTATCTTCATACAGGCTCTCACGGGTACTGTGAGATTCTCACAGCTCACACCAGGCTATACTCTTCAGAAATCCTCATTTCACTTCCAGCAAACTCAGTCAAATGGCCACAGGTGTCTGTCTGGCCAGTGGGGGTGTGTGTCCTGGATCCACGTGAAGCAACACACAGACCCAGTCCACAGAGACCCTTCTTTCTGAGCACCTGGGGGTCTGGAGCCTGAAGACCACAGCACAATCTTGACTTTGCCTTGTCTCACTCAGAGAACAGTCCCAGAGGAGCCATCTGGGTTGCTTGGCCGCTGGGGAGTTTGTGCAGAGGGTCTCTGATGAAGTTATGGGCAATCTGGAGTCCATCATGCCTGACAGTCTTCCGCCCCAACCCTCTCCTCCTTGTAGAGTTGTTGCAAAGATTAAAAGGCATTTGGGGCCTGAAGGGAAGAGAGACAACATAATTTTGGGATGCAGAGGGGAAAAAATATCTTGTTGTTGAAAAGAAAAATATGACTTAGCAGGATACATGCTTGGCTGTTTCTCAGTGTTTTCTGAGAAGGACTTTCAAAAATTCCATTTGACCTTTGCATCTTTTATTTTAACCATGGATATTGCATTTTTCTCTTTTATATTTTTTTTCCCTCCTTTCCTTTCCTGGTCTCCTGACCCCAAGCAACCTGGGTAGGTATCGTTAAGTAGGAATAATTCTAGACTTGGAGTAAGAAGATCTGTGACTAGCGAGCTGTGTGACCTGGCCCAAGTCATTGAACCTCTCTGGGCCCTAGTCCTTTGTTCATAAGGTGAAGTCATACTAACCTAGAAGAAGTTGTTAAAAGGACTAAATGGGCTCATAGCTATGAAGGAGCTTTGTGAAGTATGACAAAGAAGTGTTTTATTTTTGTAAGTTTTATTTCCATAGGTTATTGGGGAACAAGTGGTGTTTGGTTACATGGGTGAGTTCTTCAGTGGTGATTTGTGAGTTTTTTTGCATCATCACCTGAGCAGTATACACTGCACCCAATTTGTAGTCTTTTATCCCTCACTCCCTTCCTACCCTTTTCCCCACGTCCCCAAAGTCCATTGTGTCATTCTTATGCCTTTGTATCCTCATAGCTTAGCTCCCACTTATGAGTGAGAACATATGATGTTTGGTTTTCCATTCCTGAGTTACTTCACTTTGAATAATAGTCTCCAATCCCATCCAGTTGCTGCAAATGCCATTAATTCATTCCTTTTTACGGCTGAGTAGTATTCCATCATTCATATATATATATATACACACACATATATATATTCATACATATATTCATACATATATGTATGAATATATACATATACGTATATACATATATACATATACATATATACATATACGTATATACATATATACATACTTATATATTCATATATACTCATATATATTCATATATATTCATATATATACTCATATATATTCATATATATTCATATATATACTCATATATATATTCATATATATTCATATATTCATATATATATTCATATATATTCATATATTCATATATATATTCATATATTCATATATATATTCATATATATTCATATATTCATATATACATAGATATATTCATATATATTCATATATATATTCATATATACATATATATTCATATATATTCATATATATATTCATATATACATATATATTCATATATATATTCATATATATTCATATATACATATATATTCATATGTATATTCATATATATATTCATATATATTTTCATATATATTCATATATATATTCATATATATTCATATATATATTCATATATATATTCATATATACATATATATATTCATATACATATATATTCATATATATATTCATATATATTCATATATATTCATATATATATTCATATATATTCATATATATATTCATATATACATATATATTCATATATATTCATATATATATTCATATATACATATATATATTCATATATATTCATATATATATTCATATATACATATATATATTCATATATATTCATATATATATTCATATATATTCATATATATATTCATATATATTCATATATATATTCATATATATTCATATATATTCATATATATATTCATATATATTCATATATATTCATATATATATTCATATATATTCATATATATTCATATATATATTCATATATATTCATATATATATTCATATATATTCATATATATTCATATATATTCATATATATTCATATATATATTCATATATATATTCATATATATTCATATATATTCATATATATTCATATATATATTCATATATATTCATATATATATTCATATATATTCATATATATATAAAGTTTCTTCATCCACTCATTGATGGACATTTGGGTTGTTTCCACGTTTTTGCAATTGTGAATTGTGCTGCTATAAACACGCATGTGCAAGTATCTTTTTCGGATAGTGACTTCTTTTCCTCTGGGTAGATACCCAGGAGTGGAATTGCTGGGTCCAGTGGTAGATCTACTTTTAGTTCTTTAAGGAATCTCCACACTGTTTTCCATCGTGGTTGTACTAGTTTACATTCCCACCAGTAGTGTAGAAGTGTTCCCTGTTCACTACATCCACACTAGCATCTATTATGTTTTGATTTTTTTATTATGGCCATTCCTGCAGGAGTAGGGTGGTATCGCACTGTGGTTTTGATTTGCATTTCCCTGATCATTAATGATGTTGAGCATTTTTTCATATATCAAAAAAGTGTTTTTTATTATTTGCGTTGAGGGATTTTTTACTATCTTCCAGAGGAGACCTTCTCATAGTCCAAGGCAGGAATCTTCATCACCAGGCATGTAACTTTCAAGCCCTTCTCTCACTTTCTAACCTCTTGCCTCCAGGGCTCAGGGTGATCACTTATTGGAGAAGACAAGTGGGAGGTGGGAGCAAGAAAGGGTAAGCATGTGGGGTTATTGCAGTGGTGTCTGATTATAGATCCTGGTCCCCATTAGTCCCAAAGCTGTGTGCAAGGAGCAGAAATCATTTGTGTCTCCCTTATGGGAAGCCATTCTCCCATCCCCCGTTGGCCACTGTGCACTGCATTCTGATTCTTCACCAGAGGTGGGATAGTTCACTTTAATAAGTTTCTTTCCCCAATAAAAGCCAGGTGCGTCCTAGGAAATCCCACATCTGCCAGTCCAACCTCTTCAGTCTGAAGATAGCTTCCCTCCTTCTGCCAACTTCACTTGTTTCTTTTGTTCCTAAACCATTTTATTCTACCAGTAGCATCCTGCCACCTGGACACGCTGACTCTCCCTTGGAGGAGGCAAAGGCAGAGGCAGAAGAGGGTGAGCAAACAAGGGGAGGAAGAGATTAGAAGGAAGGGAGGGGCATGGCAGCTCATTAAAGAGGAATAAATTTTGCAGAGGGGAAGCGAGAGGTCCCTCCCTCTGTATCTGTAAATCATCTTGTTTTATGGACAGGATGCAAAGTGAAGTGGAGATGGGCTGGCCCTGATAACTAGGGTCATTTCTCCTACTTATGTCTGTCTGAATTTTAGGATGTTCCAACAGAGAACAACTTCAGGCTGGAAACTGCTAGGACTCCTCTCTTTAATTTATTGTCGTCATTATTACTCTAAAATCAGAACCGGACTGACTTAAGGAGGGCACTTTAAGGGTTTCATTAGAAAAACATGACTGGTTTTTTTCTGCTGCCTGTTTTCCCCAGAACACTCTATATCCCAAGCTGCTGTCTGGGCACCATGGATACAAGAACTGGATTTGTGTAAGTTGTTTGAAATCACCTCAGTTTTAGAAAAGTGACATCGGCTGGGCACGGTGGCTCATGCCTGTAATCACAGCACTTTGGGAGGCTGAGGTAGGAGGATCCCAAGGTCAGGAGATTGAGACCATCCTGGCTAACAGGGTGAAACACAGTCTCTACTAAAAATACAAAAAATTAGCCGGGTGTGGTGGCACGTGCCTATAATCCCAGCTACTCAGGAGGCTGAGGCAGGAGAATCACTTGAACCTGGGAGGTGGAGGTTGCAGTGAGCCGAGATCATGCCAGGATGATAGAGTGAGACTCCCTCTCAAAAAAAAAAAAAACAAAAAAAAAAAAAAAAAGGAGAGAAAGTTACATCTTATGCTATAAAGCTTCTTTCAGACCCAAGGGTTACCATAACCTCAGGATCTCAGACCTTGCATGTCTGTCTTCTTAACTGCTCTCTCAACCAGAAAGACATTCCTTAGGGGCAGAGTTCACAAACCAACAGTCCAGAGGCCTGGGTATGGGTGTGTTTTTTACTGATAACTGGCGCTAAAATGGTTTGAGTTAGCTGCCACTTTTGAGATGGTGGATATTTCCTATGAAGTTTTGGATCTCCGGCTTTGATTGAAAAAGTGGGCCCATTGAGGACTCCGAGTCAGGGTTCTCCCTTGGCTATGGACTTTGTGAGTTGCAAAGTGCCTTGGGTTCATCATGGTTTCTCTCACCTTCTAGTTAATTCTTATGTCCAGCCAGCTTCATTCATTTCTGTTTGCTACCTGGTTCCTGAAGCTACCTGAAGCAACATTCCTGTTTGCTACCTGGTCCTGAAGACCGCTGAGTTTGAGACCCCTCTACCTTTGAGGAGGTCTTGAATGATCCACTGAGGAACATGAGGCAGGTGATGGAACCCATGGTTGGAAACTGGGGGGAACCCCTGGTTTGTGCAGCTTCTTCTTTTCTGTGTGCTGCAGGGCCTCTCCCTGGGATGTGGCCTTATTTGGCAGGTGTAAGTGCATTGGCCAGTTTGGAGGGAGATCTGCCCCCTACTAGCTGTGTGACCTTGGGCAAATTGCCTTCCCTCTCTGGTCCTCTCTCTTCTCTTGTATAAGGTGAACTGGTTGGAGTACATTGATAGTTTAGTTAAAAAAATTGTAGCCACCTATTTGTGCAACCATTTTCATGTAAGATTTTGTTTACACGAAGGGACGGCAAATTGTAGCCATCCCTTTGTGTAAACAAAATCTTAAGTGAAAATGGAATCTGTGGGACGTCTGAATGGTGCAGCTGAAGGGGGCCGGAGAGTCCTGAGAGGCATGCCTCAGTTTGCTCTCCTTCCTGAAAGCCCCTGGGGGAAGCCTCCAGACGACACACTGTTAACCACCAAACTAGATGCTCCCTAAGATACTATGAGTCTTACCTGATGTGAGCAAAATGGGGGCCCTGTGGCTTGCCAGGTGGTCACTGGTAAATTGCATAAGGCTTACTCCAGTGGTGACTGGGTGGGGAGAAGGGAAGCGCACTTATATAGACTCATGTATAAATAGATACTTGTAATATACGAGCATCTGCTCTGTGGAAGATGTTTTTTTCCAGGCCCAGAAGTGTAAGATCCGGTCCCTATCTTCAGGCGGGTGGCAAACAAACATAACATAAAGGAGAGTGTCTGGCTTGTGTCTTCTGGGTTCGTGATCCCCCTGACTTCAGTGTGAGAATGTGGCCAGAGCGTCTGGGGAAGACAGGGAGAGTTGTCAGAGAGGAGTTTTGAGGAGGCCCTGAAGGCTCACCGGCTGTTAAGGCTGAGCTGTAGTGGGCAAGAAGAGATGGCCAGTTCAGGTAGAGGAAGCCTGCTTTGAGCTGAAGACCGGAGGTGAATCTGGACAGGGCTTCCCAGGACCAGTAAGTAGCTGGGTGGGACTGGAGCCGTGGGGGTGACGGAGGAGATGGGGTTGAAATGGTGGGTGGGGCCAAGAAGGGACAGCGTTTCTACAGCTGGCCTGTGAGTGTGGGAGGCTTGGGAAGCTTGTGAGTTAGGAATTGGCCTGGCCTGGTCCTCTCAGAGCAGGTTAGGGAGGGACAGACGGCGGTGAGGGCTGGCTGGTGGACTGGAGGAGCAGCAGTAAGGGTCCAGGCCTCAGCAGTGGCAGAGACAAAGCGGGGATGAAAGCAGGTGCCACTGGGAAGGTAGAATTGACAGCATGGGGTCAGAATGCTTGTGGGGAAAGAGAGGGTGCACCCGAGATGATGTCGGAAGTGTAAACCTGAGCTAGACAAGTGGTTATTCTTTCCCTAATTATTTAGCACACACTTCTTGATTGTCTCCCCTGTGCTAAGATCTGGGTGCAGTGAATAAGCTGAGATGGAGGACACAGGAGGGGTTCTGGTGAGTTCCTGGAATCGCCTGAGTCTTTTGCTTGGGAAAACGTCTACTTGACCTCTAGAGATGGGGATTTGAGGTGAGGCGGAGAGGCCAGGGGTGGTGCTTTGTTTATTTAAACAGTGTTGACCAGGTTCCTACTGCACATCACATAATACCAGGTTGTGGGGATAAATGCAGGCATGGAGTCTTGCTGATCAGACATGTGTGAGATAAGCGTATGAAGAAATTACAGGACAGTGTCAGCAGTGCTGCAAGACAGGTAGGAGCAAAGGGTGGAGCTGGACCCAGGGCTGGCCAAAATGTTTGTGCCAAGGGACTGGGGGTGTGTATCCACACCCAGCAAAAGATGGAGTCATGGGCTGGGTCCATAGTGGGAGAGCTGGGAGACTAAGGAGAGATGGATTCCTGGAGAACACTGCAGTGTTTAGGTGTGTGGAGGCCAGTGGGGATCAGGGGACATGGGAAGCACAGTGGGACTGGGGAAGGAAGCCAGGAGTGTGCAGCATGGCGCAAAAGGGGAGGAGGGAAAGAGTTTTACAAAGAGGATGAGGACTGATCATAATCATGAATATTCATAACAAACTGGTTGACTGCAGACTGTGTACCATTCAGTCTTCAAATGCATTCTATGCATTGCTTATTTTAGTTCGGAAGACAGCAATAGTAGGCATTATTTTTTATACCATCTTGCCACACCCAGAGTGGCAAGAAGAGGTGGTCGCTGGCTTCTGAGGTCAATGTTTCTTGCACTTTGGAGACTCATAGTCCAAAGAGTTCCTTTCTGATCTGGGTGGAGGTCATCAGTGCTGGCTGAAGTAGAACCAAAGCAAGCGAGCACCCCTTCTGAGAGTCTTGAATTGAATTGCACCTACCCTTTTCCACCCGGCCTCCCCAGGCCTTCCCACACAAACAGGGAGAGGTAGGGGAGAACGCTGTGTTAAAAATGTACTGTCTGTTTGGTTAGAGGACTTGGACTGTTCAGACAAGCCCTGTTCGCCCTGGCATTTCTCACTGTCGGAAAGGTGACTTGGTCTCTCTGCCTTTGGTCTCAGTGGGAGGAGGCGGGGAGGTGGAGTCCTGCAGGTGTGGTCGCCGGCCAGGGTTTTATATGTTTTGCCGCCGAGGAGAGAAAGCACACACAGTTCAGGGCTAATGACAGGGCACCGCAGGTAGGAACATGACTGAGCCCTACAGCTTGCACATGTGTGGTTGGGCAAAAGACAATCGCAGATGTTCCTGGAATTCCCAAACCGGATACAAAATCGCTAGCAGGATGCAGAGAAAGAGGAATGAGCCAAGTGTTTTACATAATGAGAAGCTTGCCTCCCGCCTGGTCTCTCTCTCTCTCTCTCCCTCTCCCTCTCTCCCTCTCTCCCTCTCTCCCTCTCTCCCTCTCTCCCTCTCTCCCTCCCTCCCTCCCTCTGTCCCTCTCAGTGCCGTGGCGGGTCGGGCCTCCTTTTCCTGAAATCCCAAGGATTAGGAAACCAGTGTGCGTGTCTGGAGGGCGGAGGGCGGCTCCAGCAGACGGCCTTGTCTTGCTTTGGTCGGTTTATATCCAGGATCCGTGCCTCTCCATCGGGTGTGGTGGGCCCAGAGGCAGCCAAGGAGTGTGCTCTTCTGTCCAGATGAGCCTTGGTGCCCAGAATGGAAAAGAAATCAGGCATCGGGCCTAAGAGGAACTGAAAGCAGCCACCCAACTCTTTCCCAGGGCCCTCATTTTGAATAGAATTCTCTCTGGGTGGCAGCAGACTCAGCTCTGGGACATTTTGCCTCCAGCCTGGACCTTGGAGGCTGACAGTGGGGAGGGCTGGGCCTAGAGGAAGAGCAGAAATGGGGAATATTTGGAAGCGGAGGCTGCTGGACGCAGAGACCTCCTGTTGGGGGTAGTATGTGGAGACAGAACCCTGCTTCTGGGCATCCTGGGGTAGTACTCACAGGGGCAGGGGGCCCAGGCATCTGCCAGAGCCAAAAATAATGAGCCAAGGCTCACATCCCTGCAGTTGGCTTCTCAATCACCGTTCCTTCTATCACCCCCAGTACCTTCTATGACTCCCAGTACAAGGTGGCCCTTAACCATTTGTCAAATGCATCCACTCTCCTCCCTCTCCCCAGTTCTAAAGGGTTCTTGGAGTCCATCTGAGCTGTGTTTCACTTGAGCGAAATGTTTAGGAGTTGGGCAGGAAGACTACTCCTTCATGGTAGCCTTGATGGAAGGTTTTTCTGAACAAGTGATATAAATCCCATGGGGTGGCTCCCCAGACACCTCCTTCTCATCACCTCCTTAACATAATGGGAATCTGTGTTTTTAAGGATGCTGAACCCGTGCATCCTGTATCTCTGTCTGGAATTGCGCTTCAGGTTCCAGTCCTTGCTGCAGTGAACCTGGTGAGTTAATTGTCTTCTCATCAGTTTCAGTGACTACCTCCACAAAACACAGAGAAAATATTTACCTGTCTCATATGTTAATATGAGGATGAAAAGCTGTTTTTCCAACAAAAAAGCTGTTTTTCCATATCACGTTCTTTCATGGAACAAGTGCTCAATACACGGGAGCTATTATCACGATTATCATATTCTTTTCAAAAGAAAGAGCTCTCTCAGGGTTTCCATTTAAATATATGGTTCTAGACCAGGAGTTGGCTAACTACAGTCTGTGGGTCAAGACCAGCCTGCCACCTGTTTTTGTACAGCTCGTGAGCTAAGAATCCTTTCCACATTAAAAGTTAAAATCAAAAAAAGGAATATTTTGTGACGTGAAAATTATATGAAATGTAAATTTCCAGATCTATGAATAAAGTTTTATTGAGACTCAGCTATACCTGTTCATTTGCATATTGTCTATGGGTGCTTCATGCTACAATGGCAGAGTTGAGTAGCTCCGATGGAGATGTCATGGCCCACAAAGTTGAAAATGTTTACTCTCTGGTCCTTTACAGAAAAAGCTTGCCAGTCCCTATTCTAGATGACTGATTATTAAACAGGGAGTGTAGGAGTAGGTACCTAGTACAAAAATTGCTGGGCTTAATGCTGATTGGAATAGAGTTCACCAACAGTTGGAAAAGAAGAAAATACAAGTATCTTTGGTATTTTAAAATAACAGAAGTAAAAAGGAAACAGGGACTGAGTTTTTGAGAATCCTGTACTGTTGATGATGTCACTTTTTCAGAAGTAATCTCTAAGTTTCAGTACACAGGCTGTAGGTATTTGCAGAGGGTGTGTGTTCTAAGATTCCCTTAAGCAGGGAACTCCCTAGGCTGTTGAATGGGTCAGGGTGGGGGTTGACAGTGGGGAGTGGAAGGGGGAGGCTTGACTCATGTCCACCCTCCTCATCCCTCTGCCTTTCCACAAGTGGGAGCTGCTTGTAGAAACAGAGCATTGCTTAGGAAGCTCAAGTTTTATTTCACCTGTTGGGTGTATTTGTCTGTTTATCCTCTGCCTCATTCCACTTTCTTCTAGAAAGGATTTAAGGCAGCCAGGACCCTTCAGTGTCCAAAATCCCAGATCCTAGAAGAAGCAATGCCTAGGGGCTGTGTTTGAGGGGAGTACGCAGAGTGAGGTGTCACTGATGATTTCAAAGAGGTGACCCTGGAGCTGAACTGTTTTTCAACGGAGGGAACATTCTTTTCTTGCCTTTATCTCTCTGTCCCCTGTCACCCCGATCTCTGCTCCCACTCCCAACTCCTCAAAGGGCAAATTGTGTTGCCTTGGGTCTCATGGAGGAGAGAAGGCAGGGACAGAGAAGAGTCCGCCCGAAGCAAATGCCAATCCTTGCAAAGTGCCCAGCGAGCTGGGAGCAGCAGTGAGCTGGGTTGAGGGGCAGCCATAGGAACAAGCGCAGGGAGAAGGCTGAGTAATGGACGGGAGGCACAGTGGGTGACAGGGCTGAGAGCACAATTTATGAGTCACCCCGAGCAGCTGCTCTTTGCCCCAGGGGAGCAACTCACACATTCCCAAGGGAGCCAGTGCCTGGGAGACGTGACGTCATTGTCACTGGGAGAGGAGTTTCAACCATGTGTGGCTTCGGAGGAGCTTGTTCCCATGGGTAACACCCAAGATTCTCAGGATGCAAAATCCCAGCCAAAAGGAGATGGGGCTCTAAGACTTCTTGTGCATGCTTGTATGTATGTGTGTATGTGTGTGCAGGTGTGCATATGTGTGTGTGTGCATGTGTGTGAAAGAATGTGTCTCCTCCATGCTGAGACCTCATTATTAACTGCTGATCTGTGCATCCAGGGTGGTAAGAACTTTCATCGTGCATGGGGGAGGTGGTAGCTCTGTGACTAATAGCCCGCCAGTCCGTAGCCATCCCGACATTTTTCTCAAGGATGCTCCCTCCACAAAATCCTGCTCCAAACCCATGATTTGCATGAAACATTCCCTGTTCAACCACGACGGCTCCTCATCTGGCATGTACATTCGGATCATGGTTAGAGGGGGCTGGCCACCTCTGATTGAATTCAGAAAGCCAGCCCGGTGCCGCCCACTGACTCTCTCCCAGGCATCAGCCTTAAAGTTCTGGCAACTATTCCCAGCTAAATGGGTGCATCAGGCCTTCTTACTGCATAGATAGTTAATAGGGGAAGGAAGAGAGCTTACTCACAGCCTCTCACTGCTGCAGTTTGTTTTATAAACCTGATAGGCACACAGCAAACCCAATGACCAGATACAATGGAAGCAGCCTTTCCTTTTGCACTGTCACCAGCCGTGGCTTTATAAAACCTTTGTTTTTCCTTACCTGGGAAGCCCTTGGGCTGTCCCTTACTTCCTTGATAAGCCAAGCAAGGACATGACAACCTTTAAAATATTGTATCTCTGTGGATAACTGAGCCCAAGAAGAGGAAGGATCTAGTGTATGCCTCCTTAACAATGAAATGAAAAACACAGGGAGCTGAAACCAGGTTTAAATGAGGGTCAGTGGATAACGCATGAACTGGGAACACGATTTGGTTGGGGAAGCTTGTCTATCCGTGGTGTTTTCTGGATAGCTGTTTTCCAGCACACACAAGTATACAACACTTATTTAAAACAGGCCAAGTGTGGTGGCTTACACCTATAACCCCAGCGCTTCGGGAGGCCGAGGCGGGAGGATCACTTGAGCCCAGAAGTTCAAGACCAGCCTGGGCAATGTAGTGAGACCTCATCTCTACAACAAATTTGAAAATTAGCTGGATGTGGTGGCACACACCTGTGGTCCCAGCCACTTGGGAGGCTGAGGCAGGAGGATTGCTTGAGCCCTGAAGGTCAAGGCTGCAGTGAGCCATGACTGTGCCACTGCACTCCAGCCTGGGAAACAGAGGAAAACCCTGTCTCAAAGAAATAATAAAAGAAAAGAAATAAAACAGACTTCCCCAAGAATAGTAAACCACAGTTACAAGTTCATATTTGTAAGTTTATTGTTTTATTGAATCTATTTTTTGGGGTGGATACTTGTTGATAGTCCCTGTGGGTACCTGGGATGTTCCTCCTAGCATAGATGGCAAAAATTTCCAGTGAATTCCTCATTTCCTCCTGTTTCTTTGTGAACGCCCGTAGCTTTAAGGGCCTCTCACTTCCTCAGAGGCAGAGGAGGTTTGTGGACTGGGTGCTAAGCTAATACCCAGGAACTGAATTTTGTTTTGTTTGCTCCACCCACTCTTGGGTAGAGGTGCCGATAGGATGGCCACACTGTGGCCACAGCAAACAGAAATGACCAGCACTGCCCAGATATGGAAGCACACGTGCCCAGCTGATCCTTCGGTCCTGGGGAGCTACCTGAATCTCATGGGAAACCCACTTTCCTTTTTCCCCACCACAGACTTGGCTTTCTGCTTCCTTTCTGCTCTGCTCTTTCTGAAAATGCAAATGTGTGTTGGGCAGATCTCCTATGCAGGGAGATTGGCAGAGCCCCTAGGGACACTTGACTGACCAAGGCTTCTTCGTGGAGAGCTGTTTTCTGGTTTATTCTGTCTTGTGATCGATAGGAAACACTGGCCAGGCTTCTTATTTTCCAAGGCTGCTGCTTTCTGACAGGCTTTAAGGGATTAAGGGTTGAATACAGGTGGGTTTCTTCCCCCTCCTGACTCTGTCACCTGGACATTGCCATGGCAATAATCCTCCCTGAAACAAAAATAAAGGGCAGAACCGGTTGGACAGAAAGTGTAGCCGAAAAGTCTTCCAGGGACGCTGAGAGGTGAGGGACTTTGAGGCCGCATGAGGCTCTATAGAGCAGCAATCCCCAACCTTTTTGGCACCAGGGACCGGTTTTCTGGAAGATAATTTTTCCATGGATATGGTGGGGTGGGGTGGGGGTAGTTTCTGGATGATTCAAGCACATTACACTTATTGTGTACTTTATTTCTATTATTATTACATTGTAATATGAAATAATTATACAATTCACCGTAACGTAGAATCTGTGGGAGCCCTGAGCTTGTTTTCCTACAACTAGACAGTCCCATCTGGGGGTGATGGGAGACAGTGACAGATCATCAGGCATTAGATTCTCATAAGGAATGCACAACCTAGATTCCTCACATGTGCAGTTCACAATAGGGTTCTCGCTCCTATAAGAATTTGATGCCATCACTGATCTGACAGGAGGTGGAGCTCAGGTGGTAATGTGAGCAATGGGGAGCAGCTGTCAATACAAATGACACTTTGCTCACTCACCCACCGCTCACCTCCTGCTGTGCAGCCTGGTTCTTAACAGGCCATGGAGCAGTAATGTGTCCATGGCCTGGGGGTTAGGAACCCCTGCTATAGATCATGTCCACAAGAGCAAGGAGGTAAAAAAAAATGAGTGGCCTTGGGATTAGGGGAACAATATACATCAAAGTTCCATCAACTTGTGCTTTAGAGAAAAGCTGCAGTTTCGTTCCTTCACAGATGAGGTGGAATGATTTTCTTTCTGCAGCCAGCAATCCTGTCTGGTCTCCCTCCACCCATGGAGGGTTCAGAGCAGTAGCTCCATAATCTGTCACTGGAGTTTAGCTGGTTTGTGATTCACGAGGAGGAGAGGGAGGCTGGGGATTATAATCTGTTCTGCAAAATCTTGTGGGCTGTGCAATGGTTGAGGTTTTTGGCTGCTTGAAAAGCCCTGAGGTTTTTTAGGAAGGCAGATTTTACTATGTCAGCACTGAAAGATTGGTTTTGGAATTTAGGGAGGAAAAACCCACAATAGCTAGAAGAAGAGAGGTGAATATTATTCTCTGCTAAAAAGAAAAAATTCTTTTATCAGTCTCCTGGAGAGAAGTGGGACTGGCTTTTGGTGGTTACAGGGTGGGCTGTCAGGAGTCACTTTCTTCACTTCTCTCTCTCTCTCTCTTTTTTTTTTTTTTTTTTTTCCTCTTTTAAAGTCCTCTGTGGAATGTTTGGAAAAGATTGGCAGATTCTAAAAGAAAATGCTGTTGGCTCCTGGAATTGTCTCAGTGGCAGCACAGAGTGATGACCCCCTGGGACTTGGTACCAACAGGCATCTCACTGCCCTGTTTCACTGGAGAGAGAGAGAAGGACAGAAAGGGAAAGAGAGAGGAAGGGAAGGGGTGAAGAGGGGAGGGGAGGGAAGGGAAGAAGGGAAGGGAGAGGAAGGAAGGAAGGAAAGATAGATTGAGATCTGTGTGGGGTAGTTTTGCATGCAGCCTCCCTTGGGGCAGGGAGGTGGTTTGGCAACCTGGCTGACCTTTCCAGGACTTCTCTAGCCCTGAAAGACGAGGCACATACATTGTTGGGTGACGTATACAGATGAACGTGGCAGCTGCTCGTCCATTCACCCAACAGATATTCACTGAGCGCCTACTAAGTGCTGGGCGCTAGTGACCAACAAAACAGAAAAAAACCTTTGCTCTCCCTTGCTAGAGTGAAAACAGACTCTAAGCTGATAGACAAATTGATCTGGAAGTGATAAATGCTGTGGAATAAAAGAGAGGGGTGAGGGATAAAGAGTGATGGAGGGCACAGTTAAGAGTGTGGCCGGGGATGGGCGCGGTGGCTCACGCCTGTAATCCCAGCACTTTGGGAGGCCGAAGCAGGTAGATCACCTGAGGTCAGGAGTTCAAGACCAGCCTGACTGACATGAAGAAACCCCGTCTCTACTAAAAATACAAAATTAGCCGGGCGTGGTGGTGCATGCCTGTAATCCCAGCTACTTGGGAGGCTGAGGCAGGAGAATCTCTTGAACCTGGGAGGCGGAGGTTGTGGTGAGCCAAGATCGCACAACTGCAGTCCAGCCTGGGCAACAAGAGCCAAACTCTGTCTCAAGAAAAAAAAAAAAAAAAAAAGAGTATGGCCAGGCTGGGCACGGTGAATCACGCCTGTAATCTTAGCACTTCGGGAGGCAAGGAGGGTAGATCGCTTGAGCTCGGGAATTTGAGACTAGCTTGGGAAACATGGTGAAACCCTTTCTTTGCAAAAAATACAAAAATTAGCCAGGCACGGTGGTGCATGCCTGTAGTCTCAGCTACTTGGGAGGCTGAGGTGGGAGGATCATCTGAGCCCGGGGAGGTTGAAGCTGCAGTGAGCTATGATTGCACCACTGCACTCCAGCCTGGGTAACAGAGTGAGACCCTGCCTCAAAAAAAAAAAAAAAAAAAAAAAAGAGTGTGGCCAAGAAAGGTTTTCTCAGGAGATAACATTTGAACAGAGACTGGGCAGATACTTGGGAGAAGAATGTTCTAGACCAGTGGTCAGCAGACTGTGGCCCTTGAGCCAAATCCAGTTGGCCACTTGCTTTTGTAAATAGAGTGTGATTGGAGCCCAGCCACACCCATTCATTTCCCTGTCGTCCATGGCTATCTTCTCACTATTGTGGCAGAGCTGAGGAATTGTGACTGGGGCCTCCTGACCCATAAAGCCTAAATAGTATCTGGCCCTGGACAGAGAAAGTTTGCCAGCTTCTGATCCAGGCAGACCTGTCCATTCCCCCAGTGACGGACACCTACATTGTCCCAAACTCTTTGGCGCCACGAGAGACAACTCTTCAACAAACATCCTCCCCAGGTCACGGGGTTTACCTGTGTGGGATTCCAGGAGTGGAGCTTCTTTGTAGATTTAGGGTGAGCAGGAGAGCGGAAAACTGCCAACAAGCGATTTTAATCAGATTATAAAACCTGCCTCGTCCCATCCCACTGTACAGCACTCTTTTCATACAGGGGCTGTTGATTCTCTCGGGGACAAACATGGCTCATCTTGGCTTTGTTTAGGGCCTGTTATACCCCTGATTCCTTCATTCTCAGGGGTTTCCTGTGTCATCAAACATGGAGAATGAATGAATCAGGCGTCTGGGACCAGGGACCACATTTACACAGGCACTGAGAAAACCAGAAATGCCTGGGAAATGTCAGGGATGGGGAGGGGAAGTGGTGCTGTTCTGAACTGCGGTGTTGTAACCTCTCCATAGTATACATTTTTAGAATTTTTGTTTATTTTTCATCTTCCTTCAACGTCCTCCAGTCTAGCCCCGAAGCTTCCTAAGAGCAAGATCCATCTTTTATTCCTCCCTCTATTCCCAGGGCCGAGCAAAGCACTGACCCGTAATAGGGACGTCACAGGTTCTTTTTGAATAAAGAAATGCCACCTCCTGTCAAGCTCTTCTAAGCGAAGTAGAAATTTGTTCATTTAAAAACAATCATTTATGTTCTAAAGCTGAGCAGAAATGAGTCCAGGTGTTGTTGTTTGTGTGTGTGTGTGTGTGTATCTGTTTTTGGAGGGAGGTGTGTCACACTGAATAGACAGTTGAGAGCCTCCCGGACGTGCTTATGGCATAGACCTGACCAGCGTTTCTGTCTGGGCTGCAGAGGACATGAACAAGGGCCTGGAATTCTGTGTTCTTGCTTGGTGGTCTTGGATCCTCTGTGCAGATCTGTGTCTTTCTCACCATTCCAGGCCCAGCTACACGTCTCAGCTCTTCCACAAAGCAGCTTCAACTCTCAGATTTTTCTCTGGACTTTATAGCATTTAGTAACTGTGCCATTCATCAGCAATCAATCAGGCATCGCCCTGTGCCATCTCTCTAAGCTTGTGTGAGAACACAGGGTTCTTGGTTAGACCGTGGTTCCCATGCCTGGCTGGTCCCTGCATGGCTAACTCTGGGATTTTATGTGGCAGGTTCAGTGAAGATTGATTGATTGATTGATTGATGGCCCAGACCATTGATAGGATCGCAATGATAAGTTGCCTTGTTAATATCTGTCCGTAGCTTACCTGGGCTTGGCTTTCCAAACTACAAAGTAAGGATCTCCAGGCAACATTAGCTTTGCTTATAGGGAAGCAGTATGTAGAGGGGGTAGCCGTATGGGCTTTGGAACGAGCAAATCTGGTTAAAGCCTCAGTCCACGGTCTTGTCATTTACGGTATGTGTGACCTCCAGGTTTCTCATCTGAACACTGGGAATAATAAAAGTTGATTCCTAGAGTGTCTTTGGAAGTACACAGAGAGCCTCTACTCCCACTCCAGAGAGGGGACCCTCAGAGACAGGGCTGGAGGACAGTGAGCATGTTTTGCTGAAGGTCCCAGAAGCCTCTTTTGTGGTTGTGATTTCATTTAGAAGCCTGGTGCTGGTCCCTGAGACAGAGAAGTACTTTGAGCCATGCTGATACCAAATCTTCAAAACTAGACTTTATTTTCTCTGGCGTCTATTTAATGGACAGTCTTAACTTTGCATGAACCAGGAAGTTTGGCAATTTAACTTCCTTGTGATCTCGGGAGAAGGAGGTGTGGAATGAAAATGCCAGAGGGGACCGGGCGCGGTGGCTCACGCCTGTAATCCCAGCACTTTGGGAGGCTGAGGCGGGCGGCTCATGAGGTCAGGAGTTCGAGACCAGCCTGACCAACAGGGTGAAACCCCGTCTCTACTAAAA
Organism: Pan troglodytes; assembly: GCF_028858775.2. NCBI lineage: Eukaryota > Metazoa > Chordata > Mammalia > Primates > Hominidae > Pan > Pan troglodytes. The sequence continues at coordinate 85,418,803 of NC_072417.2, read as the reverse complement.
ATACAAAAATTAGCCAGGCATGATGATGACGTGTGCCTCTAATCCCATCTACTCAGAAGGCTGAGGCAAGAGAATCACTTGAACCGGGGAAGGGGAGGTTGCAGTGAGCTGAGATCGCACCACTGCACTCCAGTCTGGGCAACACAGCAAGACTCCGTCTCAAAGAAAATGCCAGATAGGAGAGGCAGAAGAAAGGAAAACATCCCAGGGAAAGCCCAGCGATAGGCATGCCAAGGAGCCTCTGATAGCAGCTGCCCGTAGGCATCCGCCCGTTGGGTGCTGGGGGCTTAGCAGGTGATGGAGCAGGCTCTGCCCCTGCCTGCTGGGTGGCTGCCAATGCAGATTTTAATTATTTCATTTGTGTAGTTTTGCTCTTGCTGAGTTTTAAACGTCAAAAGCAGCATATGTGTAAGCCTTTGCCTCCTATTTTGAGTATTAGGATAGTGACATTTTCTTTAGCCTGGGGATTGCCATGCACAGTGTGGTGTTGGAGAACATTAATACTGGAGGAAGCCTCGAGTTCTACGCCATGTTCTGTTACAGGCTGCATCTGTCCTGGGACACATCATAGAGCCTTTCTTCTCGGGCCTCAGTTTCTCCTTTGATAAGGTGGAAGAAAGGACTAGATCTTTCTTGTAAGGCCCTTCTGGGCTTAACAACATTCCTGAATGGGCCCACCCTTGTTTCCCATTGATGCCCCATGAGCCTCCTTTCTCTGGCCTCTAGGCAGTTGCTCCAGCCATGACAAGCAGGTGTCCACTGAGATCTCAAGATCTGATAAGCAGGGTTTGACACCAGGGAAGGGGCCTGGAATGAAAATTGTTTCCAAACACCCTTGTTTATGACTTCCAGAAATGGTTAAAGCTCTTCTAATCAGTCAGCACAGATAGGACCCCTGCCGTGAATGGAGCCACTGGGATGATGGTATTTGGCTACGAGGGCTCCAGAGCACATGCCTGCCCTGGAGGCATTAGATCGTGACTCAGGAGCTGGAGCAGACATGGGCGAGAAGGACTGCTTCTCTGTTACAGGTTTTCCTAAACTGGAGCCATTTTAGTACAACCTTACTATTTAAACACATTTAAGTTTTTTTTTGTTTGTTTTTGTTTTTTAGTGAATTGATCTAAAAGCAGTAGTTCTTAACAGAGGAGGTGTTGGGGGTGGGGGTTTATCCCCCAGGCAGCACTGGGCAATGTCTAGGGACATTTTTGGTTGTCTCAGTTGGGTGGTGGAGGGATGCTCTGGCATCTGGTGAGAAGAGGAGGCCAAAGATGCTTAGCATCCTGCAAGGCACAGGACAGGGTGATCAGCATCCTATAAGGCACAAGACAGCCTCCACCACAAAGAATGATCTGGCCCCAAATGCTAATAGGGCTGAGGTTGAGAAACTCCAATTTAAAGAATCATGATTTTGGCCAATCACGGTGGCTCCCACCTGTAATCCCAGCACTTTGGGAGGCCGAGGTGGGTGGATCACCTGAGGTCGGGAGTTGGAGACTATCCTGGCCAACATGGTGAAACCCCATCTCTGCTAAAAATACAAAAATTAGCTGGGTGTGGTGGCAGGAGCCTGTAATCCCAGCTACTCAGGAGGCTGAGGTGAGAGAATCGCTTCAATGTGGAAAAAGAAAAAAAAAAAAAGAAATGTGACTTTAAAGTGAAATGTAGTGAATCAGTATCACTTCTCATAGATTCAAAGTAATTATACAAATAATGAGCACAATGAAATCAAAACAATGTTTATAAATTCTAGGTAGCTACAGTTGTCTGCCAAACCTTTGAGTTTGAGGGAGGTTATTGCTGTGTCTATAATGAAGGGAAATTGGCCAGGGAGAGATGTTACAGACCTAGCAGCACCAAATGGAGACTTTCTCCTGAAATGGAATCAGTAGGATTAAAAGAGAATTGAGAGGCAGTTGGATCACCTGAGGTCAGGAGATCAAGAACAGCCTGGTCAACATGGTGAAACCCCGTCTTTATTAAAAATACTAAAATTAGCTGGGTGTAGTGGCACATGCCTATAATCCCAGCTACTCAGGAGGCTGAGGCAGGAGAATCACTTGAACCGGGGAAGCAGAGGTTGCAGTGAGCCGAGATCGTGCCACTGCACTCCAGCCTGGGCAAACAGAGCGAGACTCCATCTCAAAAAACGGAAGAGGGAGTCGCTTTCTCCTTCGGTGATTACACACTGTTCTGTGCTGTCTGCCCACCCTCTAACACCAATCCATGCACCCCCCATGATGTTCCCCATCCCAAACTTTGGGAAGCACCGTCTTAGTGCCAGGGGCACAAGTATGAGCTGCTACGAAGTCAATGCCTCCCTGCCCCTCTGGCTCTGTATGAGAGCTAATATTAGACCTAGACGGGAATCTTTTTTCTCTTTTTTCACAGGTAGTTATAATAATAATAGCCCCCTTTAGGCACAGGCTTTTTAATCTTCAAAGCGCTTTATAAACATGAGCTAATCTTCCTGCTCCCCAGTGAGGTCAGAAGTCCTGTCTTTTACTGGATGGTGCCACCAAGGCAAGAGAGATGAGTGAGTCACTGGCAGTCCTGGCTGGGAGTTAGGCAAGGTTAGGGTTGGGATTCAAGTTTACAGTTGCTGGACTCCTGGACATGTCCTTCACCGGGCCACACCTTTCTCTTGGCCAGCCCTGTCTTGGTATTTGTGCCAAACCTCAAATTCAGGCGGGTCTGGAGAGAGCAAGGGTGACATTTCTTTTCCCCTCCCCTCCTTGGGCTGCTCTTACAGAAGCTCCTAATGCTTTCCTTTTCTTTTTTTAAAAAATTTCCCCTACGGCAGGTAAACCCCCACAAATCAGGGAGTTACTTTAAGAAAATATTTTCCTTGTGGACCCTGGGTCCCAGGATGGCGGTGGGAGCAAAGCTGAAGCAGTGTTTCTTTTCATGGGCTCTGTTTGAAGATGTCTGTGGCTGGCAGAGCCAGAGCTGTAAGGACCAAGGGTGTCTGGCGGTGAGCCGTGACCGCTTCGACAGGGACCACCAGGGTGCACGCAGCCTCTGGGTGCCTGTGGGCGCTGGGGCATTTCCTTTGAGCCCATCACACTTCTGAACTTGGCCAGGAGGGGAGCCAAGGGGAGGTGTCGGGAGAACCCATGCAGTGGGCTTGGGAGGCAGATGCTGCAAGGGTGACAGCAGCCATTTCATACCATTTCCCAAGAGTTAAAAAAATAATAAAGTAAAATCCTCAGGATTCAAGCGACATTTAAATCGGTTCCTGGAACACCACGGGTCTCTGAGTCTTGTGGTTTCAGGGGAGCTGACCCCATTGGAAGTCTGTGGGGTCCTTCGGCACTGGGCTTTCACATGCTGTCTACTGCAGGATTTAATAAATCAAGGCAGAAAATGTCCTTAAAGCCGGAGCTTGAGAGATGGGCCTGAGTGTGTGTTTTTGTTTATGTTGGTTATGCCAGCGGTCCCCAACCTTTTTGGCACCAGGGACCAATTTCACGGCAGACAGTTTTTTTCATGGACCAGGGATGGGGTGGGGTGGGGTTGGGGAGATGGTTTCGGGATGATTCAAGCACATTATATTTATTGTGCACTCTATTTCTAGTATTATTATGTATTACATTTTAGTATATAATTTATTACATACATTAGTATTATTACATATTACAATTATTTCACTATTATATTACATATAATAGTGAAATAATTATACAATTCATTGTAATGTAAATCAGTGGGAGCCCTGAGCTTGTTTACTGCAACTAGATGGTCCTATGTGGGGATGATGGGAGACAGTGACAGATCATCACTGACAGGCATTAGGTTCTCATAAGGAGCACACAACCTAGATCCCTCACATGCATAGTTTACAATAGAGTTCTCGTGCCTGTGAGAACCTGATGCTGTCACTGATCTGACAGGAAGCGGTCATGCCAGTGATGGAGAGTGGCTGTAAATACAGATGAAGCTTCACTCACTCCCCAACTGCCCACCTCCTATTGTACAGCCCAGCTCCTAGCAGGCCACGGGCAGTACCAGTCTGTGGCCCAAGGGGTAGGGACCCCTGGGTTATGCCACCAGTGTGGGTTGAGCCAATTTTCTGTGGCACCACTGTGTGCCTGCCATCAGCCATGGGACATTCTGAGTTACTCTAAATCTTGTCCATGGAGAAGTGGACACTCAGCTCACAGCCGTGCATTTTCCTAAAAACTTTGCTTTCTTGTCCTAGCTTGGGCTGCTATAACAAAATGACCACAGACCAGGCAGGTTAAGCAACCTTATGTCTCATGGTTCTGGAGGGTGGGAAGTCCAAGAATCAGAGTGCCAGCGTGGTCAGATTCTTGGTGAAGGCCCCCTTCTTGGTTTATAGATGACTTTCTTCTTGACTCACAAGGTCAGGGTTGGGGGTGAGGGAGTGGGGGAGCGAGAGGAAGCTCTCTCATATTTCTTCTTATAGAGGTACTAATCCCATCATGGGGACTTCATGACCTGATTATCTCCCAAAGGCCCTATCTCCAAACACCATCGCATTGGGGATTAAGGTTTCAATGTATGAATTTTGGGAGAGACACAAACATTCAGCCTGTAGCACCTTTCTATGGGATCTTGCTCAATCATAAGTACAATGATGGGGATGGCAGCCATAAAAAAGAATGAGTTCATGTCCTTTGCGGGACATGGATGAAGCTGGAAGCCATCATTCTCAGCAAACTAACACAGGAACAGAAAACCAAATGCTGCGTGTTCTCACTCATAAGTAGGAGTTTAACAATGAGAACACATGGACACAGGGAGGGGAACATCACACACTGGGGCCTGTGCGGGGGTGGGGGGCAAGGGGAGGGAGAGCATTAGAACAAATACCGAATGCATGTGGGGCTTAAAACCTAGATGACGGGTTGATAGGTGCAGCAAACTACCATGTCACATGTATACCTGTGTAACAAACCTACACGTTCTGCACGTGTATCCCAGAACTTAAAGTAAAATTAAAAAGAAATAAGAATAAAAATAAAGCACTGGGGATGGATGGGGAGAAGAATGCAGAATCACTCAGTCAGATCCAAGAGCAGCAGCAGAGTCTAGGTCAGGTTCCTCCTGCATTTGTGGATGAACTTCATTGCTTCCCGCTTGTAGGATGCGCAGGACTGTGAGAGCTGGCAGGAGGGGCTCCAAGAGCCCCAGAGCCGGTGCAGCATTGGGAATCTAGGCTTCAGTTATCTCTAGTCCCCTGTTTTACCACAGGCAGCTCATTTGTCCCATAAAGGGCAAATCCGGTTGTTGGAACAGACTGCTGCGGGCTACCTGTCATCTCACCCTTTGTTCCTAAGGGATCTGGTTCCCCAGAAAACAGAAGTGTGGCCTCGTGGTGGCCTGGTATCCTCCTAATATTTCAATCATTTCTTCAGGCTTCCTCGTTACCATGGTTTCTAACTAAACACAGGTAAATGATATGCAGATAGAATGGGGTGAGGACAAGGGACGGGGCTCAGACTAGAATAAAAATACCTCTCTCAGGGCACATTACCTGGCTGGTAGCCTCCTCCTGCCCTTCTCCATGAAGTGCAGGCTCTTCCTGCCTTCCTCCTCTAGCGACTTCTGTGCTGACTTTCCCTTATCCCTCTTAACCCCTTACTCCCCAAATCACAAATAGAGATGAGGTCACTGAGGAGCACAGCCTCTCCAGTTTGTTTGTGCCTCATCCTCACCTTGACTCTTTTCAGACAATTTCTGACATTGAATTTGCTCACACTCCCCGACCCCGTGCCTCCCAAGCAGTTGCTGCTTAGTTCTTGCCCAAGTCTTGGGTTGTGATTCTCTCCCCAGCTGAGCCCAGAGAATTGTGGGTGCAACTGAGAATTGATATGAATCATTACTCCCTCTCTTCTCTCTGACCCTCTGTCTGTGATCCTCTATAAGGGCCTTTATTAGCTTTAAACTTATCTTGGGCACTGCCCTTTAATATTTTCCTTCCTTCTACAGAGAGATCGGGATTTCTGGGAATCCTCTATCTTATATTAACCACTCACCTATTCCTTCTTCTTGGAAATCCAAGTCCAGCTTTTATGACCCTGTGGTTTGGTACCCTGCAAACCTCATCAGATCTAGTTGCCCTTCCTTGGTCCTTCTTCCCTGTGGTTGCTCAGCTTCTGATGGTTCAGTACTGAACTACCCACAGGCTCCTGCAGATCCCACCTCTAAACAGGGATGAGCTTCGGCTCTTGGCTTCTGCTCTGAAGTCCAATCTCCTGCCGTGGTTTTGACCACACCCCTCATAAAAATCACTCCCAACCTTGCATCTGAGCCCTTGAGATTTCTCCAAGTGTCAGCTCTGTGTGGCCCCCTGTACGTTCACTTCAAGTCCATGATCCTTGAAGTCCAGCATACCCCTGTCCTCGTTTCCAGGCTGAGCTCTGCTCTAGGCTCCTGCCTTTCTCATTAGGGCAAAATAATGTGTCTGGATGTCAACATTAAACTCTATTTTTATTCCTTTACCTTTTTGCTCTTACTCAGCTTGTCACCATGATTTAAATGCCCTACCTATAACACTAGCTTTTAATTTATTATTATTATTATTTTGAGACAGAGTTTCACTGTGTTGCCCAGGCTGGAGTGCAGTGGCGTGATCTTGGCTCACTGCAACCTCCACCTCCCGGGTTCAAGCGATTTTCCTGCCTCAGCCTCCAGGTAGCTGGGATTACAGGCATGTACCACCATACCAGGCTAATTTTTGTACTTTTAGTGGAGACAGAGTTTCACCATGTTGGCCAGGTTGGTCTTGAGCTCTTGGCCTCAACTGATCTGCCCAACTTGGACTCCTAAAGTGCTACGATTACAGGCATGAGCCGTAACACTAGCTTTTTAAAAATAAGAGCTTTACCTTGTTCCTCTCTATACTTTCTCGGAGTACATTACATGCTGCCGTCTTTAGGTGTGTTCTAAGTGAACCAAAGGCATTGTTCTCCTACCTGGACAGATCTCCATGGCAATGCCCTGGCCAGGAGGCTGAGACCTCATCTCCAGAGCTTCTCACTCTTTTGAACATTGAAGACCCGTTTAGTACTACATTGTTTCGCAGGCTCCTATTGACTAATGATTTAATATTTTATCTAGTAAATATTTGGAAAATAGTGGTCTGTAGGAGTTGGAAAATACAACATGTTTGTGTAAGAAATTACATATTCAATCTTCCAACAATGCTTAATGTGCCTTGGGTCTTGTGGGACCCTAATGTCAGTGCTGTGGCCTCTCAGGAATTTATGGCTGACATTTGGTGACCACCCACCCAGACTTTTGCAGCGGTTCCCGATTGCCTGTCACTGCAGTCTAGCTTACATACCTGTAGGTTATGCATAACTAGTAGGTTATGCATGTGTTGCCTCCTGCTAAGAGGTTTTCTGCTTCCACACTGGACTGTATCCTGAAAGTGAGCTCCTTGACCTGGTACCTAGGTCCACCCCTGGCTCCCAGTCTCTCTAGCCTTAAAATCAATTCCCTTTTGACATATAGAGTCCATTCTGTGCAGTATTTTTTCCCCTGGCAGCCATGGAGGCTCCAGTTGCTTGATGCTGGCTCCTATTATTGTTAGAGTTAAAAGCCCAACCCTTTCAACTCTTAAGAGCACCCTGTCTCTCAGACCCATGTTCAACCTTTCTGACCTCTCTAATCAGTGGTACTCCCTCCTTCACCTCCGAGTGGCTTGTGCCACAGATTTGTACTTAATGTGTGCTCATGTGCTGTCTTGCTTTTATACACATATGTGCGTGTGCACACACTTTTTTTTTTAAAACTTTTACTTTGGAAATAATTTTAAACGTTATCAAAACATCACAAAGAACATTCATAACCCCTTTACCCAGATTCACCTGTTATTAACATTGTACGCCATTCACTTTTTCAATTTATCTTTCTTTATCTCTTTCTGCAGTTTTTTTCCTAAATGGTTTGAGGGTAAGCTCATACAACATGGGCCTTTACTTCTAAATACATCGGTGTATATTTCCTAAGAAGAGAGATTCTCTTATAGAACCGTAACTCTGTTATCGCCTTTATAAATTTACATTGATACAATTATTTTACCTAATCTCCTTCGTGTTCCAGTTCTCTTAGTTGATCTAATGCTATCCTTTATGACACAATTTCTCTCCCGTACAGAGTCCAGTCTAGACTGGATAAAGAAAATGTGGCACATATACACCATAGAATACTATGCAGCCATAAAAAAGAATGAGTTCATGTCCTTTGCAGGGACATGGATGAAGCTGGAAACCATGGTTCTCAGCAAACTAACACAGGAACAGAAAACCAAATACCGCATGTTCTCACTCATAAGTGGGAGTTGAATGATGAGAACACATGAACACAGAGAGGGGAACATCACACACTGGGGCCTGTTGGGGGGGTGGGGGGCAAGGGGAGGGAGAGCATTAGGACAAATATTGAATGCATGTGGGGCTTAAAACCTAGACTATGGGTTGATAGGTGCAGCAAACCACCATGGCACATGTATACCTATGTAACAAACCTGTACTTTCTGCACATGTATCCCAGAACTTAAAGTTTGAAAAAAAAATCCAATGTAGAGTCAGATATTGCTTTAAATTGTCATATGTCATTAGCCTCCTTAATCTGGAAGATTTCTATAGCCTTTCTTTGATTTTGATGAAATGGATATTTTTGAAGACTATAGTTTCTCCTCCAATTTCTTAAATGGAAAATTCCCCATTTGTGTTTGAAGTTTGCTTTTGATTAGATTGAAGTTATGGATTCTTGGCTACAATGCTGCATAGGCGATGCGATATCTTTCTCAGTATGTCACATCTGGAGGTACCCAATGTCCATCTCTTTCTGATGGGTGATGTCAGTTTTGACTACCCATGTAAGATGTTGTCTGATTTCCTCACTGTATAATTAATGTGTTTTTCCTCCCTTGTAGCTAATAAGCAATCAGTGGAGAGACACTTTAAGGATATGCAAAGATTCTCATTCTCAAAGACTGCCTTTCAGATTTAGCATCTGGTGATGATTCTTGCTTGATCAGGTCGTCACCATGATGGTTGTAAATGATTTTCCAACTCCAGTTCTCCCTCAATATTTACCGTTTGGCTCTTGGCATTCCACTGTTAGCAAGAGACCTTTTTATTTGTATCCCTATTTATTTGTCTGTATGTCTGTTCATTATTGGTATGGGCTCATGAATTCCTAATTAGTCAATGGTTCACCTATCACTACTTTGCTTAATTATTTTGGTGCTCATATTGTCCCAGATTTGGCCACTGGGAGCCCCTTCAAACTGGTTCCCATGCTGTTAAACAAACACACCTTTGCTCTATTGTAAGCCCCTTGAAAGATTATACGCCTCTTGAGAACACATTAGTATTGTGACCCACATATGGCGGTAACTCAAATGTGTGTGTGTTGGGAGGTAAGATTTGTTTCTTGGCTTCCTTTTTGCTATTGTTAAGTAACATCTATAATGCAAAGATCTAAGCCACATCCAACCAAATTGTTTTATGGTTAGGACCTTCAACATGTCAAAGCACCAAAAAGTTTTACTGATTTGCACTGGGAAATTCTAAGAGTATTGATCATTGATATTAGATTCGCTTTTATCTGTGAGGCTCTTTTTACCAAGCTGTGTTGCATATTCATATCCATCTTTGATATTCACATGAGAAAGATCAAACAAGAACCTTCAAGTGGAGATGATTTTTTTTTTTTTAACCAGGAATTCTAAACTCAGATGTCTACAAGGTTCAGGAAGAAGAGCCAAATGAATGAATAAGGCCAATGCTTTAGCATGATGTGGATTGTCGTACACTGGAATGCACACACTCTTCTTTAAAGAGGTAGCAGCTTCTCAGCTTTAGTGATTTGCTTCTAAGTAGGAACACAGGTGCAGGATTGCCAGATCTTCTCCTTTTTTCAAGACCATCCAGGAATCCAGATTTTTATGTAACATCTTAAAATATTTTACATTTTACATCTAGTCTTCACATCTCATCACCTAATTCCAAAAATAGAAAAGTACATTTCAGTTCTACAAGCTGAGCCAGCTCACTGAAGGGCTTGTAGCCCCTAATTACATCAAAGTACAGAGTCAGAGAATTAAAAGTTGACCTTCCATGAGTCTTTCTGAGGATAGAATTTGATGATTCTATGATTTCTTATCTAGAAGTGGAAGCCTTTAACATGCCCTTTAAAGTTTCATTCAAAACACAAAACAAGATGAAAAATCCATACATGTAACAGCCAAACCATTTTCTTTTCATGGTAAGTTGCAAGCATATAGCTAAAGACCCCCCCAAAGCCACAATTCCCAGTAGTTTTCCAAGTTTTCACCTGCGTGAAAATTGATTTGGACCCCTCTCCAGAGCACCATTCATAATCCATCCCTCTTGGCCAGGGGCGTCACAGTGTGTCCTCCGGCAACTCTGGCTAGAACATAAGACTGTAGGAGGAAAGTGCTCAGATTAGAAAAAAACTGAAAAAAGGCATATCATGAGATCCATTTCTCGTATCATTCCTACAGAAACAAGACACAGAGAGATGTTCAGAAAAGAAAGCAAAGGGTCAAGTGTAAACTGATAGGTCTACTTCAAACATGAACCAAGAGGTTTATTTGATTGTATAGGTCAAAAGACTTGTGGGGCTTGAGGGCCTTTCAAATCGGAAGTCCAGCTTATCTATTTATAGCAAGAAAGAGGACAGAAAATACCATGGGCATCTGAAATGTACTGTTTTATAAGGTGGCATTTGTGATTTTTCTTTAGAAGAAAAAAAAGAGATAGAGCTCTAGGCATAGTGTTTGACTGAAGTGGAATACCACATTTTTTTTTTTTTGGTGTGTATTTGCTTTAGCAAAGTAATAAAACAAAAATTTATAAAGCGAAGGTTTTCTTGGTAACAATTCAGAGGAAATATGTGTGAAGTCTTGACCAACTGCACATACTGAAGATGATCCCCCCGTGGAAATGATTTCTTAGCAAGGGGGAAAAAGACAGTCTGGGCGTATATGTTAACAAGGGTACAGTGGTCCTTACAATCCATCTTTGTTCAGTCCCAGAAAAGAAGATAATAATAATTTATCTCCAGACATTGGATCAGTAGTTTACCTGATCCAATCTTCATCTGCAAGATGAAAAACGGATCTTATAATTGCAAGTTATATACGCAGTACATTTCTCAGATGTGCGTGGTATTTTCTGTCCTTCCTCTTGCTATGGATAGATAAGCTGGACTTCTGATTTGAAAGGCCCTCAAGCCCCACAAGTCTTTCGACCTGTAAAATCAAACAAAACCTATTGATTCATGTTTGAAGTAGACCTATCAGTTTACACTTGACCCTTTGCTTTCGTTTTGAACATCTCTCTGTGTCCTGCTTCTGTAGGAATGGTACCGGAAATGGATCTCATGATAAGGCTTTTTCAGTTTTTTTCTGATCTGAGCACTTTCCTCCTATAGACTTGTGTTCTAGCCAGAGTTGCTGTAGGACACACTGTCACCCACCCTGGCCAAGAGGGATGGATTATGAATGGTGCTCTGGAGAGGGGGCCAAATTTCTGCACTCTAAACCTTCACCTACATTTTCTAGTGGACCTCTACATCTGTTGCCTGCACCAAACAGCATCCCTACCTTTAGGAAAACTATCTCCCGGTGTCTCATGGCAAAGGGCAAATGAGTCTCTCTGAGCCCTGGTTTTTGCAGACTCAGCCTCACAGGACACAAACCTGAAACGCAGTTGCTCACACCCTGTGTTTACTTTTATTTCCAGCCACATCTGGAGGCCAAAATTCATAAGTTTGTTGCCAAGCCTTACAACAGTTTACTGAGTTTGTACGTTAAGGGAAGGGGGAAAAAATGCTCTCCTGACTTGTCGAGTGTAAAATGGATGGAGGAATCAATGGGCGAACCCTAAACCCCAACCATGTTTATTAACATCTGCGGCCTGCCAGCAGACGGGGAAGGCGTGAGCGGGCTGTGTTTGTCTTGGAGGTTTTAGCTCAGAGAGCTCCATGGTGTACGCTCTCCATGTATATACAGCCAGGCATCTTTTTAACCCACCAGAGACCAGGAGAGGGAAACAAGGGCTGTTCAGAAGCGGAGGAGCCCAGGTCCGATAGGGGAAGAGCAGGGATGGGCACTTGGCCGTGTTTACAATCAGGGCAGTGCAGTGGGTGGGCCGATTCTTGTGACGTACTTGAGGCTTAAAAAACGATCATAAATCTGATGTCTGTCAAACAGGGCTGGCATTTTCTTTTCCTTTCACAACTAGGTTTTGTATGACCAAAAAAAAAAAAAAAAAAGAAAACCAAAAAAAACCCACTTTTTTTTTTCTTTCTTTTTTTTTTTTTTTAACAAGGAACCCTCAAGACTCTCATGAAGAGCATCCCTCTATCTAGTGTCCACAGTTGGGGTGGAAGCCCTGCCAGGAACCCATTGAGTGTTTTGGTGGAGGCCATAATCTCTCTCTGCTGGAGGAAGGTGTCGCCATTCGTGTTTATTTATTTATTTATTTATTTTTGCATTTTTACAGAGACATTGGAGTGGGAATGGCCACACCGAATGGGCCGAGACCTGAAGCCCTGTGTTCAACAACTTGGTTTTTACCAGGGATTTACCCAGTTTGCTTTGGGTCAGACGGGAGCACCCCGAGCAAGCCAAGAGCTCCTTTAGTTTACTGTCCTGCCATGAATATAGCAGGAACCAAGGGGCAATTCTGTAAGGCCCCAGGATGGAGGGAGGATGTGCTGTTTGTGGCCGCCAGCCACAGACCCTCTGCCTAGGGAGAAATGTGCTGGGGATGTCCTTTTAGCAGACGGTTTGGCTCTCTGGTACCTCACGTCTGAGGTGAGCCCGCCAAAGAAAAGGGCGCTTTTTGTGGTCAGAGCCCAGGGCTTGGACGAAACCCTCGGACAGAGGCAGTATGTGCCCGGGGGAGGCGTGGCCCACCAAGAAGGAGAAAAACCCCCCTGTCTGTGAGGAGCGTGGCTGCCAGGCCTCTCCACTCAAGGAACAGTGAGTGACTGTTGGAAAGCTTGGCCTGCCCCGACGTCCAGGTGTGCCTGGCCAGTCAGGTGTGTCATCGCATGAAAAGCACGAGGCCGTGTGTCCGCCGGCCCCATCGCCACCCACCTCTGCCCACCCTTGCCAGAGCTTTCCAGATACCCTGGGAAGTTGACCCTCTGCTCTTACACAGGCTGGGTGGGGGTCAGGGCTTCCCTCCCCCACCACCCTCACTGTACCAGATCTTCACGTTCCATTTTCCACAGTGGGCAGCGTCCCAGCTAAGCTGTGAGCTCTCGGATCTGAAGAGCTCACTGCTTTTCAGGGCTTTTTTCCTGGCCCCTGGCCACACTTAGCTGCTAGGTTATTTGGGCAGGATTGTTCAAGGGTGTGAAACCAATGGGGCCAGAGTGGGAGGTTGGGGCTCAACCCAGTGGGGTGAGATTTCCCTGTGGGCTTCAGGTTAGGGGCACTGACACATCCCCAGCAGGGCCTCCTGGAAGAAACCCAGCCGCTGAGATGCCAGTACTTTTCCATGGGTGGGTGGGGTGGGGAGGAGGAGGACTTTGAGCCCCAGTGACCTGGCCGCCCAGGGATTTTCCAGGCTTGCTTTGGGGAGGTTATCCCAACTAGGGACTAGGAATCAGGAAGCCTTCATTTTATTTTGTAAAATTGTAACCAAGCTTCGCACTTAGGATAATAAAATGCTGGGTGGACGTACTGGAGGTCCTCATCAATGCCTTCCCAGAACCCTCAAGACCACGAGGGGTAAAGGTGCCTTAGCAAGATGAGTTATCTGGTAAAGGCAACATCTCGTGATTTTTCCCTTTGCTTCAAAATGTACTGTCGTGTTACTGAGCTCGGTGGAAGGTGCTAGAACAAGGACTGCTCTCCAGGGCTCTCTGTGTTTCTCACCTTACCTCGAGGTCATGCCTGCAGTTTGTAAAAAGGAGTGTTCCCCAGCCTGTATCCTCATGGGTCTTGTGTTCTCCCAAGTCTAATTATTTTTTTAAAACATTTTCAGAATTTCCACTTTCTACAGTGTGGCTTTGGAGCTGGGGTCCACCCCAGTTCTGCCTGGGGTGCAGCCAGCATGCAGCTCCCTAGGTTCATTCATGTAGCTGACTGTATCTGTGTCAGGCATCTGCTTCATGTCATTTTCTTGGAGGGGCCTTTGCAGTTGCTGTGATGCTGTTCCCACCCGCATATCATTCTACTTTGCAGAAACTTCATGATTTATAACTGAATGTTTGTGTTTACTTGTTTTGACCTGTGTCCCTCTGGAATACACACCACACAGGCAGAGGCGAAGCCCTAGCTCCCAACATAGCATCGGCCACGCCATCGATGCCCCATCAGGATTTGAGTTAATACCTCCAGAGTGGGAGATGTGTGGCAAATTAAACCCCGACTGCTGTTGGGAAGTTCTGCATTTTGGATTCCTACATCACTGTGACTCTGGTTTATACTTGGCTGCTTCTAGGGAAAGGAGGATGAAAGGGGATTGACATTTAACATTGAAACCTGATTATTTACCTCTCAGACTTACAGCATACTCAGAGCTGTGGGATTATGGAGTATTTATTTATTTTTATTTTTCATTTGTAAAAAAGGTAGAGGCTGGGCGTGGTGGCTCACGCCTGTAATCCCAGCACTTTCAGAGGCTGAGGCGGGCAAATCACGAGGTCAGGAGTTCGAGACCAGCCAGTTTGAGACCAGCCTGGCCAATATGGTGAAACCCCATCTCTACTAAAAATACAAAAATTAGCCGGGTGTAGGTGGTACGCACCTCTAATCCCAGCTACTCGGGAGGCTGAGGCAGGAGAATAGCTTGAACCCAGGAGGCAGAGTTTGCAGTGAGCCAAGATCACACCACTGCACTCCAGCCTGCACGACAGAGCGAGACTCTTGTCTCAAAAAATAAAAAGGAAATAAGGTAGAGACAGGGTCTTCCTATGTTGAGCAGGCTGGTATTGAACTCCTGGCCTCAAGCAATCCTCCCACCTCTGCCTCCCAAATTGCTGAGATTACAGGTGTGAGCAAGCGTGCCTGGCCTTATTTATTTTTAAATTTTTATTGGTGTATTTATTTTAGATGGAGAAAAGAAATGCAAATAGGATCATGCGTTCTCACTGTTGGTTGTTATTGTTATTGGCAGAGATGAATAATTAATTATGGCAGTATTTTTCTTAACCAATAAATTGCGGTCTTCTGCTTCTTGGCAGTGTCTAAAAGTAGTAGGTTCTGATTTGGTGTTAGTATAAGTCCCCAGTTCCTTCTGCTGTTGCCTGGGTGAGAGGTGGCCCCGGGCACCTCAGAGGCTACTCATTGTGTGACCGTGTCAAGTGGACACTTTCTGCAGATGGGCTCAAAAGGCTCACGTGTTTTGTCGCTCATCACAGTATCGCTTTAAACTGAGAGCCTGGTTTTGGTTATGAATTCTCAAATGCCTAGAGGTTGGGAACTTTGGAGTCTTCTCTAAGTATCTTCTGGTTGAAGGGCCTAGTTGGTATGAATGTCTACACAAGAGGCCCAGGACATTTTTTGGGAGGACAGTATGAATCTTGCAGGCCCTGAGGTCTAGAGAATAATGGCTGGGCTGGGAGTTTTAGGCTTGGCTTTGCTTCCACCCCAAGGCTTTCCTTTACCCCAAAGTTGGGCACCCATATTTCACTGATCCTACGTAACCATAGACACACACACACACACACACACACACACACACACAAAACCCAAGGTACAAATATCCAACGTATACAATTTGTAAAGATGTAAATAAGGCAAGTGTCTATCTGAGGCTCCTAAGCCATTTAGTGGTCAAAGTTACAGCCTTCAGTTCTCTCAACAATCTCTTGACCACATGATGTGAAGTTTTGCCCGTTATTTATTGGAAATGGCCTGGCAGAATTGGACTCTTCTACATCTTTCTACATACAAGATGCTGGAATAATCTCCATCCCTATACTAAATGGAGGATATTTTGGGAAGTGAGGTTTCTTTTCTTTTCTTTTTTTAAAATTTTTTTTTGAGATGGAGTTTCGCTCTTTTTGCCCAAGCTGGAGTGCAATGGCGCGATATCGGCTCACTGCAACTTCTGCCTCCCAGGTTCAAGCGATTCTCCTGCCTCAGCCTCCTGAGTAGCTGGGATTATAGGCACCCACCACCACGCCCAGCTAATTTTTTGTATTTTTCATAGAGACGGGGTTTCACCATGTTGGCCAGGCTGGTCTTGAACTCCTGACCTCAGGTGATCCACCCACCTCGGCCTCCCAAAGTGCTGGGATTACAGGTGTGAACCACGGAGCCCGGCCGGAATGGGATTTCTTAAGGTGAAACTCTGAAATGTTTTACATTCATCTCACAACAGAAAAAGATACTTAGTTCTGGACCATGCCTTCAAGAGGCACCCATCTTAACAGAAACAGAAACATAGGCCTACAAGTTCTTGTAATACAAACCCAGCTAGAAACTTACAAGCCATGAGAGTTGGAGGCAGACGATGTGGGTCTCTGAACAGCCCGGTAGAAAGAGTTGAATGTATACTAAATGATACTGGAAACAAATAGTCCTAAGCTTGAACTGATGCCTACATTAATTTGAAATTCTACCTATTTTTTTTTCTGAAACATTTAAGGCAGTTAGCATACCCAATCTCCGCCTCCTCGGTTATAAACTTGAACCTTGACTTGTGTACATTGGTAAAACTTTGCTTGCACGTGTCTTGGTTTCATGCATGATTCTACAGCCTGTATATGTGCACTGTGGAGTTGGGCTATGCTGAGTTTCTGCATTTGACTGTAAGCCCTTGGAGGCAAGGCATGTGTTTATTCTTTGCTCCTTTATACACATGCCATAGTGTGCAAAGTGATACTCCTCAAGAGGCTGTTTAACCGCATGTTTGGAGTTTCTGAGACTTTCGGGAGGAGGGTCAGACCTCTTTTGCTTTGCTCCCCACCTTCTTCCTCCCTGCCTTCCTCCCTGGTTAATCATGTCTGTTGGGCTAGCAGGTGTGCAGGGGTACTGACAGGTCCCATGTCGGAAGCCTGGAATGGGATGACTGAGGCTCCCATCGCTGTCTTTATCTCAGACTTTGGGTTTAAGTAACTTTCTGAAAACCACAGTCCCACCACAGCACAGAAGCCAGTGGGGTGACACGAGGAGCAGGCCTGGGTTCCCCCGGTTGCCTGGTTCCAAGAGGGGCCTGTCGTCCTGTGCTCTGGGGTGGCCTTGGGATCAGGAGAGCCCAGCTAAACAACCTTCCCATCAGGCTCCTGGTCACAGCACGAGGCTTTAATGTCAGCCGAGCCTGGCAAAGAAGGTGTCATATTATGGGGCTTTAGGATTTCCGTTTAGTATTTCAGAATATCTGCATATTCTTACCTGGTAAATCATTTCTTTTCTGTTAGGATTTTCTGATAAACCCAAAGACGCCTTCAACCATTGCCCATACATGCAATGTATGGCTTCCACAAGGAAAAGAATCATCCTTTTACCTCCTAGCTGGCTTTCCTTCTGCAATCGAAGATCTTCAACCTCTCCCCATCCCTTGACCACCGCCCCCCAACTTGGTTCTTCTGTACCTCCAGACACCCCAGAGAGACAGGAAGGAGGAGGAAGAATGGTTCAGATCTTGCCAATGGAGATGATAAAGCAGTGTAAATGCAGGCCCGAGGCCACGCGACCCCTGCACTCCTGGGAGCTCCTCTCACTTACTTGTCTGACTTTGAGCACAGCCAACTACCTCCCTGTGGCCTCATTCACATACCACCTCTGCCAGGCTTTCTCATTTTCTGTCCTTGGTGATTAATTGATCACTTATTATCTGCCTGCCTGGTGGTGTGCATGCCTTAAAAAGCTATAAAAACCTCGGTGTCCAAGATGGAACAGCTAGAGAATACCAGAGTTGCCATTCATACTCAGATATACCCAACAGCTTTCTTTCCAAGTTAACCCTTTGGCAAATGACCCTGTGGCCATTTCCTTCCTCACCAGCTCAGACGCCCCTGCCCCGATAACCCAGGGAGGTGGGAGCCACCTTCTCCCCCAGCCTCAGTGTGCACATGGAGTGTATTCTATACATTAATGTATATATTATATATAATATACACAAACATGTATAATCCATATCACAAAATATAAGTGTTAGTTGGTATCATCTTTCTTAGTAGATTTCCACTCTGGAAAGCCTGGAAGCTCCCTTCTCTTCTTTGCATTTCCAGTGCCTGGTCTAATCCCTGGCACATACTTGGCGTTCCATCAATACTGAAATACCTTATGGTGTGCTGGTGATTGTAGAGAGAGGTCTTTGCTCACTAGTTTCTTGTCTTTTGTTGTTATAAGGTTGCCTGAGGGCTTAGTGATTTTTTTTTCCTTAAGAAAACTCCTTCTTCCCTAAGGGCTGTGTGGTTGCTGCTGTCTGTTTCCATTAGGCTGCTTGGCTGCAGTGTTCTCCCGGTGGTGATGTGCTGGGGGGTGAGTGTGAGCCTCCATGCAAACCTCAGGCCTCCTCCGGCTGCCCATCTGTCATTAGCCATTTGCCGCCAGACACAGAGGGTGGGGGGACACCTGGAGAGGGAGGCTGGAGTGCTCCGTGTGGCCTTTCCAGGAGAATGCGTTTGGCTTTCCATAAAAGACTTCTTGCCATGGGCAGGCGTGTGTGTGTCCAGTAGAAAGCTGAAGATGGTCAGTCCTTAGAATAAGCAGTGGCTTTCAAACCGTGTGCTCTAGGACTGGCTGGGCCTTGGAGAGGCGTCAGTGGTGCCCTGGGGAAACAGGGCACCAGAGCAATGGGTGAGGTCCAGCCTGTCCTGCTCACGTCAGCCAGGGCACATCCAAGTCTGTTGTCAGTTGACTGTTGGGTTCCTGGATTAGAGTTTTTGAGGGACGAGGGAGGTTTTTAAACCCACACAAACACAGCATTTATTTTACTGCAGATACTGTTTGAAGTGCTGTATTAGTTCATTTTCACGTTGCTGATAAAGACATACCAGAGCCTGGGAAGAAAAAGAGGTTCAATTGGACTTACAGTTCCACACGGCCGGGGAGGCCTCAGAATCATGGCGGGAGGCAAAAGGCACTTCTTACATGGTGGTGGCTAGAGAAAATGAGGAAGAGACAAAAGTGGAAACCCCTGATAAACCCATTAGATCACGTGAGACTTATTCACTATCATGAGATTGCATGGGAAAGACTGGCCCCCATGATTCTATTACCTCCCCCTGGGTCCCTCCCACAACACTTGGGAATTCTGGGAGATACAATTCAAGTTGAGATTTGCGTGGGGACACAGCCAAACCATATCAAGTGCATTACAAATATTAATTGATTTCACCCTCAGAACGGACTTATAGGTAGATACTATTATTATATCCATTTTGACAGATGAGGAAACTGAGGCACAGAGAAATTAAGGCATTTGTCCAAGGATGATAAACAGTGGAGGCAGGATTCATACTCACAGAACTGGCTTGACTCTGAGCTCTGCTGCTTTGAAGAACTAGGTTGGAAAACCACCAAGGGTTTAGTCCACTCTGCCCCCGACTCCTGAGTTTGCTGAACCAGCACCACCGCCTTCGGTGTTGGTTCAGGGAGTCGCCCTTGTCTGGTAGGGAGGGTGAGCCTCTGAAATAAGGGTTGGGAGTCATGCAGTGTGGCCTTGGTCCCTGGGGGCTGGGTGTTAAAACTCAAGAGAAGGGGGAGGAAGGGCTGGGGCATTGCCCTGAAGCCATTTCCCTCCTCACCAGCCCAGACACCAACCCAGGGTGGCGGGAGCCACGTTCATCCCCAGCCTCGCTGTACAGCTATTAAGTGGGGATTTGCCAATCAATAAATCAAGGCACCTGAAAAATGAACTGGGGAACCACACTGACTTTCCCCTCCTTCTTGATTAAAACAAACAACATTGTGAAATGTCAACCTGTCAGTCGTTTGGAAAGTTTGCGGCATGGAAAGGCGATTACCCAAATGACTTTTTAAAAGTATGAGAATTTGCCTGGCTGAACGTCTTTTAATTAATGCCGTGAGTTAACATTAATAACTATTCATAGCTCAGTGAGCTGGGCTTGAGGTGGGTTTAGGAAACATTTGGTATCTCTGGCAGGGACAGATGTTGACCTGGCCGGTCGGCAGCTTTTACAAACCTAAGGACTTCAGGGTCCGGTTGCGCATGAGGACCAGGGAAGACAGAGCTGTTTGCAATAGGTGTGGGCTTTTATAGCATTGTGAGCATTTCACGTTAGCGTAAGTGTTGCTGCTGTGCAGGTGGTCTCTGGGGCTTACAATCTTCCCCAATGTTCTTCCCCACCCCTCCCACCATTCTGGTGAACAAGCCTCTTGGGATTCTTTGAAAAAAAAAAAAAGTTGCTTGGGGTCACACCATTTAAACTTACCTCCCTAATTTTCTGTGATCTCATTTTTCCTTAAAATATCATTGGAAAAGTGTTTTTGAGTGGAGCATTTTATTTTCCATTTAAACATGGTGAAACCGAGACAGAGGGGCTAAGGCTTGGCATGAGGTTGGTGGACCTGGGCCTAGGACACCTTCTGTGGTTCCGCCTTCACAGGCTGGGAGCAGCGTTCAACCACAGTGACATCATGATCTCTGCCAGGGGATGCTCGGCCTCTGTGGCCTCTGCTTTGCTGATGGGTACAGACACCGTATTCAATGGGTATCCCTAGGGGCAAAGAAGTGATTTTAAAGGAGGAAACCCCCATGGGCTCATAAACTTTTGATTTTTTTTTTTTTTAAGCACAGTATGTTGGGCTCCATCTTTAAGTTCAAGTTAGTGACTACTCTGCTCTAGGAAGACCCGGGAGAGAGCTGAAACTTGGACAGTCATTAGCAGCTCCAGATGGAGGTGGATTGGGAAAGACTGGAGGGATGCACAAGCCACCAAGAGCAGAAAGTCCAGCCCTTCTAGTTTAGCAGTCTCCAGAGAGCTCTGCCGTTGCGGAGGTTGTCTGTACAGGTTGGTGGAGGACCACAGACCACAGAGCGAGGGGCATAGCTTGCTCTCAGTTAACCAGGGCTACTCGTACGAATGAGTTGTGCACTGTGCTAGGCTCTAGGAATTCAAACACATGAGGCCTGTTACCCACCCTAAAGGAATTTAAGGTCTTTTTGGAGCAAGAGATGGATAGCCTTTTTCCCATTATCTTATTATTATTATTATTTTGAAGACAGAGTCTTGCTCTGTCGTCCAGGCTGGAGTGCAGTGGTGCAATCTCAACTCACTGCAACCTCCGCCCCCAGGGTTCAAGTGATTCTTGTGCTTCAGCCTCGGGAGTAGCTGGGACTACAGGCACACACGCCACCACACCTGGCTAATTTTTTAGTAGTTTAGTAGAGACGGGGTTTCACCATGTTGCCCAGGCTGGTCTCGAACTCTTGAGCTCAGGCAATCTACCCACCTCGTCCTCCCAAAGTGCTGGGATTACAGGCATGAGCCACCACGCCTGGTCCCCCATTATCTTATGCTTACTGCTAAGCGTGGGACATAGGCAGTGAACCCCAAGGCTCAAGTATGAGCCTTCACCAAGGGCCAGAAAATCAGGAGGCTTTCTGTGGGTGGTGGGACTTGGGAGTGGGCTTCAAGGGAACGTATTGCAGAGAGGCAAAGCGGGGAAGGTGTTACAGGTGGTGGGGAGCAGTGAGCTTTAGTGTGTGTGGGGGGGTAGATATGAGATAAGATGACTATAGGGACATCTTACAAACAACGCTGGAGAGGAAAGAGAAGGGGTCAGAGTACAGATGGCCTCTCATTTCAGGCAGAGAGGTTGGGTCTGTACGTGGAAGGCAGTAGGGAGCCCTGGACAA
The DNA here is from genome assembly GCF_028858775.2 of Pan troglodytes. Taxonomy (NCBI): domain Eukaryota; kingdom Metazoa; phylum Chordata; class Mammalia; order Primates; family Hominidae; genus Pan; species Pan troglodytes. The sequence continues at coordinate 85,397,009 of NC_072417.2, read as the reverse complement.
CTACTGAGCAGAGATTGGCAGAACTAATTGGTGTTTTAGAATGAGCAGCTGGGAAAACTCCGTAGAAGGGACCAGAAGAGGCAAGTCTGAAATCAAGGAGCCACATGGGGAGTTGCTTTAACAGTAGAAGGTCACTCACAGCTTCACCCCTGTGCAAAGAGAACCTTGGTGCAAAGGTTGACACAGCCACTTACCAGCCATAAGACCTTGAGCCAGTTTTAAATCTTCCTGTACCTCCTTGCCATATCTTTCACCTAGGGATGCTCGTGTTCATTCATTCATTCAACCCTAAAAGGGCCCATTTCAGGTGCTGATTATAAAATGGAGAATAAAACAGACAAGCTGTCTGCACTCAAGGATCTTAACAATCTTGTGGGCAGAGACACAAACCAAAATGAAATAAACAAATATGATTTCAGATTAGGCTCTGAAGTGCAGTCTGAGTGGAGACTTTGAAAGTTAAGCAAAATGTTTCAGGTTAAGGAAACAGCAAGTGCAAAGACCCTGAGGTATCAAAGATCTTGGAGATTTCCAGCATGGAAATAGAGATAGTGAATGGAAGAGCAGTGTACAGGGCAAGAAATGATGCAAGATGAGGGAGGATTGTCAAGGAAATTAAGTAAAGGAACATATGTAAAGAGATGAGGCCAGGTGTGGTGGCTCACACCTGTATTCCTAGCCCTGTGGGAGGCTTAGGTGGGAGGATGGCTCAAGCCAAGAGTTTAAGACCAGCCTGGGAAAAATAGGGAGACGCCATCTCTACAAAATGTTTAAAAATTAGCTGAGCCTGATGGTGCAGGTCTGTAGTCCCAGCTACTTGGGAGGCTGAGGCATAAGGGTTGCTTGAGCCTACAAGGTTGAGGCTGCAGTGAGCCATGTCAGGCCACTGTACTCCAGCCTGGGTGGCAGAGCAAGACTCTGTCTCAAAAATAAAAATGAAAGAAAGAGACAGAAGGAGTTGGGGGGTGGGGGCGGCGGAGAAGGAAGCAAGCAAGAAAGGAAGGAAGGAAGGAAGGAAGGAAAGAAGAGACATAATAGACAAATACATGACATTATTATTATGGGAATATCCTAGACCTGAGATTAGCCATTCTCATGGTCATAGGAATATAAGAGAAGTTGGATCATGAACAGCATTAGCAGAGGTGCTTGGATCCAGTGATGAGCTTTATGGGAGGGGAGGGCATCCCATCTGGGTGACCAAGAGAGTGAGGTTCAGTTTCCTGAAATGGGGAAGTATTGAGAGGAGCCTGGTTCAGGATATATGGGGATTTGTTTGGATGTAGTGAATTTGAGATCCTGGCTGGAATCAGTCATCAGCCTGCCCTGTAGGCATTTGGCAAAATGGGGCTTTAGGAAAAAGGTCCGAAACAGGGGTTTGGGACATCTTCAAGGAAGAGGGCAAGCAACAGGAATTAGGATGGGCTGAGGACTGTGCCTCGGGTTCCCCTTTGTGCTGGACCTGGGAGGAAGAAGGGGAGCCAAGAAAGTAGGAGGGAGCTTCAGAGCTCTGGGCACTTGAGCGAGGCCCCCTTGTCACCTGCATTCCCACCTTCTTGGGAGGCCTGAAGAGTTGGCAGAAGGACTCTGAGGATCAAGTCTACTCTTGCTTTCCTGGGCTCATGTGGGGCCGCAGACCCCGTATTTCTGGCATGGCCTCTGCAGGCTGTCGTGGAGCTCGCCCTCTGCTCCCAGCCTGGGCTTGTGTAACAGGCGTGGGGAAGTGCAAGGGGCTGTAGGTCCTGAACCGAAAGGTGGGTGTTGTGAGAACCGTCTGTCTATAATGGCACAGGTATTTGGGAAATGCCACAGAGCAGGTCTGTTCAACCCTGTGGCCTGCAGCCTGTTAGCTGGGTTAGGATTCTCAGTCAGGTTCACATTCAAGCCAGTATTGACTGTATCATTCAGTGGAAAGAGCTGTCCTCCCATCCCTGTAATTGACAGCAGAACTTGCCATCTGGGTGCGTCTGGCTCTTGTCTCACTTTGGGTCACGTCAGTGGTCCCAAGAGTACCCTATTTGGGGTACTTTTTATCCTTGATTTCTAAGCCATTTCTGATTTAGCAAACAAGTCTGTAGCTTCTATTTTTACTGTTTTTTTTTTAAGTACACTTAATAGTTTTATTTCTAGTTCAAAACAATGAATGTCCATCTTATTTTTATTATCTTTTAAATACCATGACACTTTTGTCTTCACCAAACAATGCCTGTTTATTTTAGACATGTAAAAATAGGAAAACAAATAAGTCTTAAACTGACTACCCAGAGATAACTAATGTTAACCTTTTGCTTCCTTCTTCCAAGTTTGTTTTTATAACCCATGCAATTCTATAATTTTTTTTACAGTATTAGCAATAGCTAACATTTATGGATTACTTGCTATGGTGCAGGAAATATGCAAAGCAGGTGAATACACAGTTTAATTTAGAATTAATTATATATATAGAAATAAGCAATATAGAAAAAAGCATAGTCCTGTTTTACATCCTCAAATAAAAATAACAATTATGGTTGTAGAGGGTTTACAAGGGGCAAGAAGTAGTCACTACAGCTATCCCCAGTTTTCAGGTGAGAAAATGGACACCCAGAAGGAGTCTAGACTAAGCTGGGCGTGATGGCTTACACCTGTAATCCCAGCACTTTGGGAGGCCGAGGCGGGTGGATCACCTGAGGTCAGGAGTTCGAGACCAGCTTGGCCAACATGGCGAAACCCGGTCTCTACTAAAAATACAAAAAATTAGCTGGGCGTGGTGGTGGACACCCGTAATCCCAGCTACTCCGAAGGCTGAGGCAGGAGAATCACTTGAACCTGGGAGGCGGAGGTTGCAGTGAGCTGAGGTTGCGCCATTGAACTCCAGTGTGGGCAACAAGAACAAAACTCTATCTCAAAAAAAAAAAAAAAAAAAGTCTAGACTAAGATTTTAGTTTGCAACTCTCTGCCTCTAGAACCCATACATGTATGACATGATTTTGATCATTTAATAATATGCTGAGATTGTGTTTTCCTTGTGTCTACAGCATTTTTACTGACTCCTTGGCATTCTTTTGCTCCTCATCCATGGCCTCTATTCACACCTAGAATGGATGGCTGTTCAGAATGAAGCTGGCATCACTGTGTTCACCATTCAGGAAGAGGGATATTTTTCTTTGCTATCTCTCAGCTCCTTATGAGACTCCTCAATGTAGCCTGCACGGAGTGGGTGTTTATCTCCTTCCAAAAAGTGCACGCTTGTCTCACCCAATTTGGAACTGGAGTTTGCGATTTGGCTAGAACTCTACAAAGATTGCACTCCAGCTGATGATAAGTTTGCACGTTCTAGTCTCTCTCTCCACCACCTCTCACTGGGTCACCTAGAATCCCTCTGGGCGAGGCACAAGAAAACAACATTTTCATTGCTTTAAGTCAGAGGCAGTTGTTTAGAACTGGTTTGTTTTTCCATAAAGTCATTGTCCTTGGAAAAAAAAATTATATATATATATATAATTTTATATATATAAATATAAATATATATATGCACACACGTGAGCACACACACATACACACCTCTGCCCGTGTATATATGTTTTTTTTAGGTGAGGTTCCCACATATGATAAACCTTAACCCAAAGTGGAGGAGTTTGGTGCCCACGCCAGAGCAAAATACTGTAACCCTCCACTGGTAAGCCTAGAAAAGCACAGTTTCTCTTTCACCCAGGTCAGTCTCAGAGAGAGGCACTTTTTAAGAATTTTGTGAGCAGATCACATGGGTATTAGATGCAGGGAAGCTTACCTCATTTATCTGACAGACTCACATTTTCTGTAGGCTAAAAGTGTGAATGCTAACCCTCTATATTGACTGGAGTCTTGTCTTTCAAGCTCTGGGTGTGTGGTCATTGCAGGGCTGACTTGGGAGTTTGGGTAGGGAATGATCATCCGCAGGGGAAACCCCCAGGAAGATAGAAAAAGAGAGGAGAAAACTTGCCGGCCTGCCATCAGGTTTGTTTTTGTTAGATGAAAGATAATCCTTGCTTGGTGTCAACTTGTCTTGGTGTTGCGGTAACAATTCTTTGGTGTCTAGCTCTTTAATGAGCATAGGAGATGAGTACCGACTCCTGTTAATCACTATCTCCTCTGGAAAGACTCCTTGGAAAGGGAGAGCAAATGAAAGAGAGAAAGAAAGAAAAAGGTGTTTGGAGAAATGTGTATATGTGAGTGTTCTCCAAGTAAACATTTCAGAGCCGGGCCAGAATAATTAGGAGGTACATTGCCATCTGGAAATGTTCATTCTTTTGTTTACCTTGTATTGAGTTTGTTCCAACTAGTGAATCCCTTGATATGGGATGCCTGACCTCCTCTTCCTTATGAAAAAAAATCACACGTATCTCCTAGTTGGTGCTTTCTTTGATTTTAGCTGAGCTGGGTTAGGTAGTGCGTGGGAAAGATCACCGGGCAGCTTGCTTATCGAAAAGCCAAGCCTGGATACGGTGGGGAGGGGCGGGCAGGAGAGAAGGCCTTCCACCCTCCTGCAGCAGAAAAATAAAGGAGATAAATAAACCCTAATCCTGACCTGGGGGCAAATCCCAATAAAGATCCAGGTTAATTTTTCCTGCCGATCCAACCCTGGAATTCATTGTGAGAATTAGACATTCTGCGGCACTAATTTGCCAGATCAGATTGTGTAATTATCTTTTATAGGCCTGGGTGTGATGTATCCTCCGTGTTTATGCTGCAGGGGGCTGAGTGTGTGTGTTTGGACTTCAGAGTTGCTGCTCCGTCCTGCCAGACTGCACTTCTTACACACAGGGGGCGGTGGCAGCTGTTGGAGCTTCTGCCTGGCCAGAAACAGGCCCAGGGTGCCGGGGCCTCTGATGAACTTGCCTGGAGTGGGTCAGAAAACTTTCAATACAGCCCAGAGTAAAAAGGATGTACCTATGGGAGGCAGGTGGGGATGGGTCCCCTGGCTCAAGTGGGGGTCTCCCAGAAAGAGCTTTCAGCAAGGGGTTTCAGTAAAGGCTGACAAATTTGGAGACTGGAAAAAAAGTAGGTAAACTCAGAACCAAATGGTGATGTTCATGATCTTTGGCACTTTTGTCTTCCTAGGCCCCTTCCTCCATAAAAATAAAACATTAAAAATTGTATTTTACGGCCGGGCGCAGTGGCTCATGCCTGTAATCCCAGCACTTTGAGAGGCCAAGTCAGGTGGATCACATGAGATCAGGAGTTTGAGACCAGCCTGGTCAACATGGTGAAACCCCATCTTTACTAAAAATACAAAACTTAACCAGGTGTGGTGGCTTGTGCCAGCTGCTTGGGTGGCTGAGGCAGGAGAATTGCTTGAACCTGGAAGGTGGAGGTTGCAGTGAGCTGAGATCGCACCATTGCACTCCAGCCTGGGGGACAGAGTGAGACTCCATCTCAAAAAAAAAAAAAAAATTGTATTTTACAATTACAGTGATACAAGGATGAATAGAATCCAGGCTGGATTCATTGTTATCTAGGCATTCATATTACCGTCATTTTATTCATTCTCGTTTTCAAAGGAATTAGAACATTTTCTTGGGCCCCCTAAAAGTATTGGGGGCCCAGTGGATGTGTTGGCCTTGGGTGGGTTTCTAGAAGTTGGACCCAGTGGTTTGGCTTCTTGACTACTTGGCATGTTTTGTTGAAATCACTCCGCTTTGATTTTGGACCCATCAAGAATGTCCAAGAATTCCCCCAACCTGCAACTCTTATTCTGGCCAAAGAGGGGGCTCTAGCTCATAAAGTGTTGACATCCCATTTCCCGTTCCAGGTATTTTTCCCTCTCCAGCCTGGTCTTCTCCTGTAGCGCGTGGCCGCCTTTTCCAGCACGGCCTCCTGCCTTCCTGGTGCACTTTTTGGAGAACGTGGCAAGTTTGTGGGACTGGACGTATTCCAGCCTAATGTGTCCTTGTGGCCTCACCTGCTGGGCCTTTTATTTCTTGTTTCCTCAGTCTAAGGTGTCCTGGAGGAGAGGGCTCTTCCGTCTTGGTTGGAGGTGTCTTGCTGCTGATGTTGAGCTGGGAACCACTAGGTGGTGTATGGCTCCAGGCATCCCCGGGAATGTCTGGAAGGAACCGGGAGGGGTGGGGCCGGGGGTGCAGAAGGCAGGGAGGGACCCTTGGGGGCAGGTTGTGGGTAGCCAGTTGCAGTCTGTGGCCTCCCTCAGAGGTTTGGAGTCGGGCGTGGCGTGCTGCTGTTGGCCTCTTTCCGAGGGAGTGCCATCCACTCCCTGTCCCACCGCTGTCCGCGGTGAGGACAGTAAGGGCAGTGCTACGTGGTGGGGAGGTGTGTGTGAAGCCACGGAAGGGCTTCACAGGGCAGATGCCAAGGCCAGTGGGCCCCGGACAGAGTCAGGCTCCCTGGGCGGCCCTGTGTCTTGGTGGCCCTGATCATCCTGCCAATGCAAAAAGCCAGCAGGCAAGAGACCCCTACTCCCTTTAAGGACCAGAGCAGAAACAAACCATTGTGTTGAATGCAGTGATCCAGGTGCACTTCAGGGTACAAGCTGGACTGCTTAGAACAGGATTACAGGAAAGGGGAAAGGGGGCAGCTGTCTCTTGGGACGTGAGTAATGTCTCTTACCCAGTTGGCACTCGAGAAGTCAACTGGGCACGTCTCTGGGGCCTCCTGGAAAAGTGTTTTCCACCCCAGAGGAGAAAGCTGTGGCTGGAGGTAGGGATGTGGTCAGCTTGCCTGAGGTTCCTCGGGGGCATAGGAGGGCAAGAGGGGATACCTCTAAGTCCCTGCAACTCAGAGTGTTCTGAGGACCCCCAGTGCTGGGTTCATCCAAGAGCATTTTAGAAAGGCAGAATCTCAGGCTGCCACCCCAGACCCCCCGAATGCAAATTTCAGCAAGACGGCCAGATGATCCTCAGAGTCTGCTACTTATTAAACTTACCTGGGGAACTTAAAAAAAAAAAAAAAATTCCTAGTGCCCAGGCCTCACCTGTAGCAATCAGAACCTCTGGGGGTGGGGCTCAGGCTTCAGAATGATTTTCCAGCTGCCCAGGGGAGGGGGCAGGGATTTCCATGAGCAGCCAGGTCTGAGAGCCTCCACTGTAAGCCTCTGCCTCCCCTCTTTCACCTACTCCCCACTGTAGGATTTCAAAAAGATCCCTCTCCAGTGTCCCACTGCTCTCTCTCCCCAATCTCTGCCATTATTAAATTGGCAGAATTGAGGCTTCATGGGGACAGGGTGAAGAGTTAAGACTGAGTCAGGATAAAATGCACATCCCCCACGGAGGGGTAACACTGAAGCTACGTCCATTCAGCTGGGCTTTAGCTTGAATGAGTTTATTGGATGCTTCCTACCTAGTAACAAACTGAAAATGGGTTACGCATGGGGGTGGCTCTGTATAAAGTAGAAACAGGAACCCGTTCCAGATGCGGGGGTTGGAGTTGGTGGGTCTTGTGGAGTTTTGCTTGCTCTGTTGTGGTGAGTTTTCTAGCATTTGCAGGTTAGGTCCAGCATCGGCCAGTTAGGTCCCAAGTGTTGCATGATTCATTGGGACTAAAACTGTCAACCTCCTTTGCCCTGCAGTCAAGAGCCTGTGCATTGGAGGTTGGTCCTGGGTTAAGTTCATGGGTGTGGTAGTGGGAGGCAGGCCCAGCAAACATGTATTGCTGCTGTGGGCTGTGGGGGTGCTGGAGCCCAAGGGGACCTCCCATCTGATCTGGTGGTAGGTGCTGGTTGATGGAGTTGGCCACAGGGTACCAGCCCAATCCTGTCCTCAGTAACTCAGAAACCACCGGAGTCATCATGTATAATGTACACCCAGCAAAAGAACAAACACCAGCCAGAGACAATCCTTTCTCTTGTGTGTGAAGGTTACAAGTTTTCTGTTTCAAATCTGATGGTATTCTTTTTCCCTTTTTTCTTTCTTCTCTCTGTTTTCATTTGCCAACCTAAGGGTCTAGAGTGATTTCTTTGAGCCTAATGATGGGGAAAGTTAGAATGGGGCTATTATCTTTAAACACCTTTTGAAATACTACTCTTCCTGGTGTCTGAATTAGATTGAACAGAGGTTGGGTTTAAAGATTAAATATCTATTTTAGCAGCAGCAAGTATGCTGATATCTGTGTACGTTTGTTCAGGAATTATATGGGTGGAATGAAAGAGAGAAACCCACAACAGGAATGTGTAATTAATAATAGTATAGCTGATGTTTATTGAGTAATAAATAGGGACCAGACATGGCACTAGATGCTCCTCATATGTCATCCCATTCAGTGAATTCAGACATATAATAAATTAGAACATATAAACATTCAGAAATAGGATCATAGGAGTAAAAGACCCAATAAAAACAGAACAACTTGGCACTGTGGCATTAGGTTGTTTTGTAGTAAATGTCCATTGTAAACTTAAGTATTTTTATAACTTGAAAAAAATTACTATCCAGTGTAAATATCCATTTACATCTTAGTTTACTCTAGGTCAAGTTTGTGATCATAATAAACTGTATTTCTTTGAAAATATTCTTCAGTCTGCTGTATCCATAATTGGGATAGGAAATGAATTATTCCCCTTTTTCTGATGAATGTAGTTTTAGTCTATATGGAAGAATAAACAGCTATTAAACTCCTATGTGCTTGGGGGGAGCTGTCTGGCACTGAGGAACCACTCCGTCCACATTTAAGCTTCAAGATGAGTTTCATTATCTTGCTTCCTGGTGTAACTCTTCCCTTATTTTTCTAGGTGGAATCAGAGGTTTCTGGCTGACTCGGTGGGTGCTTTGAACCAGGAAAGGACAAGAAAGAGGTGAGTTGCACTTGGCAATTATAGTACAGCTGCCTCCCTGTGGCTCTTCTTGCTTTGAGGTTTGCTCCTTCTTCAGTGCAACCCTTTGCCCAGACATCCCTAATGCCCCCAGCTCAGAGCAGCAGTTGGCAGGCAGGAGCTTTGCCGTTAGCCATCGGAGAGCCCCAGAGACAGGGGTTAATAAGTACAAACAGTCATCACAATTAATTCAGGCCAGGCTGTGTGCTCCTGGCTTTTAGTTGAATCAACTCATTTTCACCTCTCACAACTCTAGCAGTCAGGTCCTGTTATGCCCAACCTACAGATGGGGAGACTGAAGTTCAGTCACTCGCCCAAGGTCACACAGTTAACTAGTGAGGGAGCCAGGCCTAGACTGTTGCTGGGATCTATTGCTGTTTTGAGTGACCATGAATTTTCCCAGCTCCCCGGGGCACCATGCAACAGCTCCTGCTACCTGCCCTGAACACGCCGAGTCCACTGCAGGGCACAGAGGTCTCGCAGTTTGCAGGGAGAACATGAAGCAGGTGACTCAAAGCCTGCGGGTCCAGGAGGTAAACAGGTGGATTGCACCTGCTGGCCTTCAGGAGCACAGAGACTGTCCATGGGGTTAAATGGGATATCAGGGCTTTCTGGCATGCTGCCGACTGAAGTCTGCTCCCAATAAAACAGGATGTGGAACAAGGGGCCGCTCTCCTACTGCAAGGGCTGGGTTTGCCCAGGGCTGTCTAGATTCCACCATCCACAGCAGTTACAGCACTGGGTATAAGTCTCAGTCGTAAGTACTAAGCAACAGATCATCTCTACTAGTATGAAGCCTGGGAGAGGTTTGTCCCCGCTGCCTGCAGAGCCACCAGGGGTCATACTGGCAGATTGCAGGCCCAGCAGCAAAAAAAAAAAAGAAAGAAAAGAAATGAAAGGGAGTGGGGAAAATGGGTAGGAGGAGAGAGGGAGAGAGAACAAATGCCCCCTTCCTCCCGTTCTGATGGTGTTAGGGCATGAGGGGTACAGAGTGCAGGGAACACCCAATGGGGACATTATCATGCCATGGAGCAGCTAATACTGCTTGAGTTGCTGTACAATGCAAACACATTTTTGGAACTAGACAGATTATGTTGCAAATTTGTCACTGTCAGGCTAGCGTAGTGGTAGAGTGTGGACCCAGATGCCCTGGGTTCAAATTCCATTTCCACTGTGTCTTTGCTTTGTGACCTGGGGCTGGTGACCTTCACTTTTCTGGACTATGCTTTCCACATTTATAAAATGGAGATCATAAAAATAATCTCTTCCATGTTTTGAAGTGAAATGGAAGAATATACAGTTAAGTGCCTGGGATGTATTATGCATTTACAATGAATGTCAGTGGTTTTCTTCTGTGTTTTACAATCTCCCTAGCTCTGGATATGATCTTGGGTAAATTACAAAGCCTCAATTTCCTCATCTATAAGATGCTGATGCTAATACCCTGTCCTCAGGGGAGACTGAGAATTGAATGAAATAACCAAATTGAAAGTCTAGGTCCCAGTAGATGCCTATTAGTTCCCTTCCTTATTTATCTTTATCATATTCCACATGGCTCAAGTAGAAGGAAGGTGGACATTGGTTTTAACTCCCCCACTCACTAGAATACTAAGTCCTGACAATGACTCCACAGCAATTTTCCATTTGATCCTTTCCCTCCCTTCTCCGAGTCATCCCTCTCATGTTGGCTTTTGTAGAACAAGCTGGGATAACCACAAGGGGCCCCAGGCGTTGGACTCCAAGTCTTTCCTCCCCAAAGTAATCCTATCGATATCTTCCCTAAGCCTCTTTCTGAAATCCAGCATTGGACATGGCATTTTCTTATTTGAAAAAACCCATCATGGCTCTCTGTTTATTGTCCCAGCAACCAAATCTCATTGGACAGTCCACCTCACTTCCCATCACTTCCCACTCACATTTGGATCCTTTCAGCCCAGCTCACCTGGTCTGTATCCCACCCCAAGACTGGACTTGACCGTACCCTGCCACTGTGCTCAGCACACCCCCTCCCTGTGTCACCATCTGTGTACCTCACCTGCTTAAAACCCCACAGCCATGGCACCATGGGGCTGGCAGCTCCTTTACCTGCCCACCATCTCACTTTCAGAACTTCATCTGCAGTGCTGCCTCTGCCTTCCAGCTAGTGCCTTGAGAGTGGGATGAGGGTGGGAGGGGATCTCTTTCATCCCCCGCCATCCTTTCTTCACTGCTCATCCTGGGATCCAAGGAGCACACAGTAGGTGCCCAGATGACTACATGCACTCACCGGTGGGAGCGTGGGCCTGGAAAGAGAGTCTATGGTTGAAGTTACTCTTCAGCTACTGTTTGGGTTTGGATGTGTATTGGGGTGGGGGTTAGTTAATGAGTGATGCCAAGGGGATTTCCAGGCAAACTTCGGGCACTGCCTTTCTGGAAGCAGCACCTTCTGCCTTTGCCAGCCCTCTCCCCCACTCCCCAGGGAACCCCACCCTGAAGACCAGCTCATTCCATGAGATGCATAGCCCCCTCCCCATGAGTGGCAGTAATTCCACCCTTCACTTGTTCATCGATCGGTTCATTCATTCATTCACTCACCTAATAGATATTTACGGGACTGCTGGCACTGCTCTAGGCAGAGAACAGACACTGAACAAAACAGGCTCTGTCCTGCTGGCATGGAGCTTGGCTTCTAATGGGGTATATTAGTTCATTTTCATGCTACTGATACAGACATACCTGAGACCTATGTCTGCTGATACAGACATACCTCCTCCACGTGGCTGGGGAGGCCTCACAATCATGGCGGAAGGTGAAAGGCATGTCTTATGTGGGGGCAGGCAATAGAGAATGAGAACCAAGCAAAAGGGATTTCCCCTTATAAAACCTTCAGATCTCGTGAGGCTTATTCACTACCATGAGAACAGGATGGGGGAAACTGTCCCCGTGATTCAATTAACTCCCACCAGGTCTCTCCCACAACACTGGGAATTATAGGAGCTACAATTCAAGATGAGATTTGGGTAGGGACAGAGCCAAACCACATCATGGGGCCAGGAAAGATGAGAAGCATTGGGTCAGCCATCATTCCTCTTTTGTCTTTCCTGTCCTGCATCCACACTGGCTGTCAAGGTGGGGCAGGCTAAACAGTAAAAAATAGTTAGTATGTAAATTATCTAGTATGTAAGGAGGTGATAGTGTTATGGAAAAAAAAACACAGAGGCAGGAAAGGCAGCTCCAGTGTGCAGTGCAGGGAGAGAGGTGGAGGGCAGGTTGTAGGGCTGAATGGAGAAGGTGACATTTGAGCACAGACTTGTAGGAGGATGTTTTGGGGAAGAGCCTTTGGGACAGAGGGAGCAGGTACATTGGGGCCCAAAGCAGGCGGGAGTGTATGGTGTGCTTGAGAATCAAGCTCAGTAAGTGCTGAGCGCCGAGAGGGGCGGTGACCGTCAGACCAGGCCAGGCCCAGAGGCCTTGGGCCTTCCCTCTGAGGGACCTGGGAGCCAGGCAGGGTTTTGAGCAAAGCATGCTGTGATCCGACTCATTGTGAAAAAGGCCTCTTTACAGGGAAGCTGAGAGCAACAGGGCGGCCAGTGGGAGGAGGGGATGGCAGGGGAAGGGTCCAAGCAGGAGGGGTATCGAAAGTGCCTGTTTGTGTCCCAGGCACACAATGGCACACATACGTTACCATAGAATGACACCGATGGTGGTGATAAGGTCAAACGCCACGGTGCCACATCACAGGGACTGATTCTCAACAACCGTGACTCCCAGATTCAGGATAGTCTCTTGCATTGGGGTCGTGGCTTCATATGAGGGTCACTCTCCTCACCCTGCTGCCTGCAGAGCCACCAGGGGTCACACTGGCAGATTGCAGCCCCAGCAGCAAAAAAAAAAAAAAAGAAATGAAAGGGAGTGGGGAAGATGGGTAGGAAGAGAGAGACAGCAAATGCCCCCTTCCTCCTGTTCTGATGAAGTTAGGGCATGAGGGGTACAGAGTGCAGGGAACACCCAACGGGGACATTATCATGCCATGGAGCAGCTAATACTGCTTGAGATCATTCTTCGTGGTCTCCCTGATGCTCTTTGAGGGGTCCCCTTGTTGTCTTGCAGCCTCTTAGCACCCTCCCGTCTTCCTCCTCCCTCCAAGAAAGGACAACTTGACAACGGCAGGAATGAATGGGTCGGCCGTCTTTCCTCTTGTCTTTCTCGTCCTGCAGCCACAATGATCCTCCAGGCAGGACAGGCTAAGGGTGCTTCAGAGCTCGCAGAACCAGCGTGTCTTTCTAAGAATGCTTCCAGGACGGCCCCGTCTTGGTGGTGATTAGCAGCTGTCCTGTGATTGCACGTAACCTGAAAACAGAACCTATAAGGGAAATGAATGCCTGGTGCCCTTCGTTGGGGAACCTTGCTGTTCATGCACACGGTGGAGAGCTAGCTGGGGGCCACGCCAGAACCCCCTTCTACCTGATAAAGCCTTAGAATTGTGGACATATTGCAGTCTGCTGGAAGCGCTTAGAGCAGGAAAGGGCAATGGGAGTGGTGGGGTCTTTACCTGTGTGTTTCTCCCAAGGTTGAGTGTGTTTCTGAGTGATCCCGCCAGGCTCCTGGGCAACATGGACACTTTCCTCCCCCATGCCTTGCATTCTTCTGCTCCCAGGCCAATGGCCCAGGGAGATGGAGCAAGATGGTAGCCTCATGGCCGGGTCCCTGGAGCCAAAGTTTTAAACAGTGATATTACAATGTTACTGCCTTGTGTGGATTTCACATACTTCCTTTTAAAGAACTGTCACATTCCCTACCATATAGCTCCAAAAGCTTCTGTGGCGAGATCATTAGGAGGAAGGACTGTTTTTAAAGGTGAAAACTCTGACGCTCCAGGAGGACACGCTGTCTCCCCAGGTCCATCCATCGCGTGTGTGTGTGTGTGTGTGTGTGTGTGTGTGTGGCGGGTAGGGGAGAGGTGCTGCGGCTCGAATGTTGGTTTCTGCCATAACCATAATTGAGAGTGAAAAACCCGGGCCCTGGGAGAAAGAAGCCAGTCCTGGTTCTGAGTGTCAGCGGCAGTGCGGATGAGCTCACCCGGGGACCAGAGCCATTTAGAGGATTTGCAGATGGAACTTCCCCTCGGGGTCCAACTGTGAGTCACTGTGGTTCCTGTCCCTGCAGCGGGCTCCATCTCCAGGCCTCCCACTTCACCCTGGGACATTATGGTCGCTGGTCAGACCTCATGACTCACTTGGACTCTTGAGCCACCTCTGGGGGTGGAGTCTCTCTCCTGGCATCTGGACCCTTGGTGCTATCGACGAAGCTTGGCTGGCGCTCTTAGCTGCTATGTGCAAGACGTGTGTCCCAGGGAAAGCCCCTCTCTCTCTGCAGAGGTCAAGTGAAAGCCACGGCCGCAGCCAACAGAGTTCAAAATGCAGGCTTGGAAAGTCCAGGGGGCTCTGTGGAGGTGAGACAGCCACAGGCTGAGCTTTCTGAGCCCTTGGGGTGAGTTTGGCTGTGATACCTGAGAGATGGGGGAACTAACAAGCACCGTGTTGCAGTGTCGTCCCATGCAGAGGAGCGAGCAGAGTTCACCCAAAAGGCCAACGGCTGGCAGGGTGTCACGTTTCCCACCACACCCGGGGCTCAGCCTCTGCTGTCATTTCTCCTCCTTGGTTTTCATCTTCTAAGGGAAGAAATAGTGTCATCTTTTCTCAACCTGTCAGTCTCACACCTGCCTGGAGCCCCTGGCAGTGAGACACCCAGTGCTGTTTAATCTGATGTCATCTCTGTTGATTGTCTGTTTTAGAAACCAGGTAGCAAGAGGGACTTTCTGAGGATTAAAAAAAAAAAAGTAAATCCCCAAACTATTTCGGGGAGGTTTTTTTTTTTAACCTCCTGTTTTTTAGTTTCATTATTTCTTTTTCTCTTAAATACACTCTCTTTTTTAATTAAGAAAAATTAATTTTTTAAATTAAAAAAGAGAGACCAAATGCACCCCTTGGGTTGAGGAGTTATGAGAGCAATGTTTAGGGTAAAGGTCAAAGGTGAGGTGGATGTCACTGGGTCTTGGGCATGGGTACCCACCTGCTGGCAAACATAAGGGAGGCCACACGAGAGTGGGGAAAGAAGGGTTACTGAAAAATGCATATGAGCTTGTTTTCTCTAATGACGTTTATTTGTTGTCTATCAGGAGATTAGTCCTGAGAGACTGACACCAGAGCCACCTGACGAATGTGGGTGCTCGGAGCCTTGGACTCGATGACCTACCTATCCTGCCTCCCACCTGACTCCTGAAGTAGGGGAGTGTATTAACAGTCACAGGCCTCAGTTTACCTGCTTTCAGCCTCTGCCCTTCCCGAGAGGGTTGAAGCTGACTTACTGCATCGCAGTTTTGTCCTTTAGTTCATCAGCTCTGGAACTTTCCACTTCTGGTGTTTTTGGTTTCCAAACAGAGGATTGAGGATGTATAAGAGCAATGTTTAGAGTAAGGTCAAAGATGAGGTGGATCTAACTGGGCCTTGGGCATGGGCGCCTACCTGTCAGACTCTGTCCTTCTCAGACAGCTGCCCAGGCAGAAGCTGCCTCTTGGGACCGTGAGTGGGCCATCTCCATTGAGAGAGTAGGGGGACAAAGGGAAAAGGCAGGGACTGGGTCACTCCTGGGGATGCTGTTTGACATAGACCATGAGGGTCAGCCCCACTGGGCCTGGCTGACCTGGTAGATGGGTAGGTCTAGGGTATGAACATGGATATTAGTTGGCCAGGGTGTGAGAACTTGTGTGAAAGGGTCGGCCCCTGGGTGACTCAGTCTCCTAGCAAACTATAAAAGGGAAGTGACTCATTTCCAGCCCTGAACAAGAACTCCTAAGGCTAGGCCGCCAGCACCTGTCTGGGACGTGGTTAGTTATTAACGCTGCCAGTAAGAGTGTCATGGGAACCAAACGCAGGCCTAGATGCCTGGAGGCAACTTGGCTTTTCACAGCTTGCAACTGTCCATTCACCTTCCCGTGCTGTGGCTCCTCTCTGCCTGACCCCAAATGCAGAGGAGCCCCTTGAACTCTTAGTTGCTGGTGGCTCCCCAGGTGCCTCTTGAGGGTGCAAGGGGGAAGGGGGAAAAAGAAATGGGTTGGTCAGGGGAAATCACAACTTTTTTTTCTTTTTTTGTCCTGTTTAGAAGATCAGGTTCAAGTTGCCAGCCAGACTCTGGGCTTCCAGGAGGAGTGGGCTGTGGATGGCCTGGCCTCATTTGCATGTCCCTCTCCTCCCGGCCCTGCAGGTGCCACCTCCTGAGTCCTGGTTCCTGCGGCTCCGTCGAATCTGCAGTGAAGGCCTTTGGGAAGCGTGGGTTATGTGGGTCCAGGGGGCCCACCCTCCCGTGGAGGCCCTTGACCTGAGGATCACTAACTCACACCCCACCGACCTCTGGCCCCCAACAAGGGCAGTGTTCCTCTTGCTCCATTCTGCTCTGAAGTCCCCCAAACCGCTTCCTGGGGCTGCTTAGTGAAATACAAGTCTCATCTCTGAGGACCTCTACAGGGCTGGTGAGTTGAGCCAGGAGTTCAAATCAGCTCTGCCTTCTCCTTTCTTTTTCCACATCTGGAAAAGTACAGAATGGGCAGCTTCTCCTCTCAGATCCCAAAAGGCATGTTTTACTGCTCCTGGGGGAGGCTCAGCCTGGGCACAAGCTATGTCTACTCCTGCCAGGGCCCTGCCCCTCCACTTCCAAACTGTCAAGCAGGAGGAGGGAGGATGATTGAACAGAAAGACACAGGAGTTTTAGTGAGTCAGGCTCCCCAGTGTCCAAAAAGGGACCCAGGGCCCAGGGGGAAGAGACATCCCTGGTATTTGTTGCCACCTTTGTAAAACCCTCAAGTGCTGGCGGGCAGCACAGAGGGAGTGGCGATGCCACTTGCCTGCCTAGTCTATGGGAGGAATTGGGACATGTGCTCCCTGGGTGGCCCTGAGCAAGCCATCGAACTGCTCCCCCAGAGTTTCCCCATCTGTAAAGTGGGAATAATAACAACACCTGTCCTACTTACTTGACAGGGTTTATGTGAGGCCGGCTGAGATCACCGAGCATGTGACAGGGCTTTGGGAGTGGTTAAGGGCCACCCAGATCGGGGTTGAGGCACCGGGGTGCTTATGGTGATTAGCAGCAGAGCAAGGCCTGAGGTCTGTGCTCCCCAGGGAGGGTGGCTTTACAGGCACCCACCTGCGGCTTAAGAGCTTCTTGGGCCTCCCACGGCTGATAAATCACCACCGGGTGGGTGTGCTTTGTCTGGGCTCCAGCATGAGCAGACAGCCTGCCCTTGGCAGCTGCAGAGAGCAGCTCCTCTGCCTTTTCTCCCTTTCTTAGTGGGTTGGGCAGGCGCAAAAATAGATCCCAGAACCCCATCTCTTAGGTTTTGCCAAGGGACCCTCCAACTGCTCATCTAGACATTCTGGTGGCATTGAGTTCCTTTCTCAGGTCACATAACCATTGGGGGTGCTGATTTAGGTGTCTCCTGGCATGGGATTTGCCCTGGTTTATCACCTGCTGCTGCTGCTGCTGCTTTTTAAAAAAATTGAAGATGGGGTCTCACCATGTTGCCCAGGCTGGTCTTGAACTCCCAAGCTCAAGTGATTCTCCCACCTCAGCCTCCTCAGTAGCTGGGATTACAGGCTCATGCCACCATGCCCTGCTTATCACCTTGCCATCAAAGAAGAGAGACTTGCAGAAGAGTGTCAGATTCTACCCCATAGTGCAGTATACCAAGGAGGTGGTCTGCAAATGGCCATTGAATATACAAATAGTCTCAGACTTAGCATTTTCTTTCTCATGGTTTATTTTGCTTTGTATAGTTCCATGCATTTGTTGAAAGGAGGAAGATTGAGATTTAAAGGAACATCCCTAGTGGGATAATACCCATCTGCTTAGTGCCTTTTCAGTGCTCAGCACTGTGCTAAGTTATTTGAGTACAGTCTTTGCTCTCATATTTAATAAAATCAGACTCTTTTTGACCACCTCATTCCATCTCCCATTCAGACCCACAACATCCTCCCAGCCTGTCCAGATAGGTGCTTTCTGCTTGGACACTTTAATGATGGAGAATTTTATCTCTCCTGAGGCCACCCATTCTAACATTGGCAACTGCAGTTGTTGGGAAGTTCATCCGTTTAGGGAGTGTCCATCTGCCTTTGGATACTTCCATCTGTAGGTCCTGGGCAATGAACAGGGGATGAGAGTATGGCATTATGGCTGAATTGTGGGATGCAGACTACAGAAAAGTTCTGTGAAGGGATGGGACCTGGAAGAATCAGAGAAGACCTCGTGGAGTTACTGAAACTTAGAGAAAAAAATGGACTGAAGTAGAGAGAGAGCAGGGAGGCTGGCTATGGTGGCTCATACCTGTAATCCCAGCACTTTGGGAAGCAGAGGTGGGCGGGTTGCTTGAGCCCAGGAGTTCAAGACCAGCCTGGGCAACATAGGGAGACTCTGTCTCTACAAAAATTAGCCACACAGGTAGCTAATTTTTGTATGTTTTTGTAGAGGATCCTGGTGGGAGGATCACTTGAGCCCAGGAGGCGGAGGTTGCAGTTAGCCAAGATGGCACCATTTTACTCCAGGCAGGCTACAGAGTGAGACCCTGTCTCCAAAGAGAAAGAGAAGATGAAGGCTTTCTGTAATAGTTTGAGTAGTGAACTTCCAAAATTCATGTCCATCTAGAACCTCAGAATCTAACCTTATTTGGAAATAGGGGCTTTGCACATGGAATTAGCTAGGATCTTGAGATGAAATCATCCTGGATTCAGGTCCTAAATCCAATGACACATCCTTAGAAGAGAAGAAGACAGAGAGAAAGGCACTATGAAGATGGAGCAGAGATTGGAGTGGTGCATCCGCAAGCCAAGGAATGCTGAGGATTGCCTGCAGAAACCAGGAGAGAGGCAGGGGGCAGATTCTCCCCTAAAACCACCAGAAGGAATCAACCCTCTCCATACCTTGATTTTGGCCTTCTGGCCTCCGGAACTGTGAGAGAAGAAATTCCTGTTGTTTTAAGCCATCAGTTTGTACTAACTTGAAATGGCAGCCCTAGTAAACTAATACACCACCCAACCTTGAAAGACAGATAAGAGTAAGGAGGCAAAAATAACCATGCTTTGAGGGTTATTTTTGCAGCCCAATTCCCCAACCCCCCACCTCAAGTCTGTATTTCTCCCAGACTTGAGGTGGGGGGTTGGGGAATTGAGCTGCATGGTAAGGAGACTGGACTCTTTCATTTGTTAGCAGGCAGGGTCTGCAGGCCAGATGCCTCATGGTGCCAGGATGAGGTGTGTGTAGAGGAGAGTCTTTTTGCCAGGAACCTTGGAGGTTTTCAGAACCCAGAAGGATGCCAACTCTGGACCTCCTGCTCCGTTTGACTTCCTCTACTAAATTGCCACCAGTTCCTGCATCTTTATTCATAGAAAGGGATCAAACCATCCTTAACACTCATACCACTCTGCAAATAAACATGTAACTTATACAATGACAGAAGGAATTATAAGATGCTTACTATTAGAAAAATGTATAAAAGCAAAGGAAATACTTAGGAACCATATTTAGTTATAGGATGTTAATCTTTTATCATTAAGTAATAGTTCAATATTTTCTTGATTGTTAGTATTTCATTGTAGGAACATGTGACATGGTTATTTTTTAATAGTTTTTTTATGTTTCCAACATTTTTTTCCCTTTTGCTGTGAAATAAGGCTCTGATGACAATCCTTGCAGCAAACTTTATTTATATCTGTACTAGCTTCCTGAAGCTGATGTAGTAAGTTACCACAAACTTGGTGGTTTAAAGCAGCACAGATTTTTCTCTTGTAGCTCTGGAGGTCAGAAGTCTGACTGAGACTTCTGGAGCTAAAACCAAGTCATTGTCATCAGGGCAGGTTTCTTTTGGAGGCTTCAGGGGAGAATTGTTTTTTGCTTCTGATGACTGCTGGCATTCCTTGGCTTGGAGCCACATCACTCCAGTCTCTGCCTTTGTGGAGTTCTCCTCTCTGTAGTCAAGTCTCCCTCTGCCTCCTTCTTATATGAACACTTACAGCTACATTTAGGGTCCATCTGGATAATCCAGGATAATCTCCCCATCTCAAGACCTGTAACTTAATTCCATCTGCCAAGTCCCTTTTACCATATACCATAAGGTAACATTCATACATAGCAGGGATTAGAACATGACTGTCTTTTGTTAGGGAGTGGAGGGGAGCAAGAGTTTGTGCCATTATTCAGCTCATCACCATATTCATGACTATTTTCTCACAATAAATTCCTAAAAGTGGACCTAGAAGGAGAAAGGGCCATCCTTAGGTTGCATGAAATATTCAGTGGTCAGTAGATAGAACTGGCATCTTTTTATTGCTGTTCCTTTAAGAGCCTTTCTTAGCTCTCCTAAGAGTCAGATCGGATGGGGAGGTGGGGTGTACATTGAAACCCCCATTACAGGAATCATTTAAAGTTAGCCTCTAGGAAGCTCGGGGCTAATGAGATAATTCCCATTAGGAGAGGAAGGAAATGAAGGTGGCCTGACATCCTTTCTGTCTCTAATTTATATGATTCACTGAAACCTCCCCCTCTTCCCCCGCACCCCCCTCCTTCGGCCGCCCCTTTGAATTCTGGTTCCCTGTCCACCGCCTCTGCCAGCCAGGGCTCTGGTTTTCAGCAAGCCCCAGCATGCCTGGGAGCCCAGGAGGGTTGCCTTCCGCTGAGATGAGGCATTTGGGCTCTTTTCTTGGCAGCTGTGCCAGAGAATCTACTCTTTGCCTCCTTCCTCTCTTTTCCCAGAGCCTTGCCCAGCTCTCCCCACCCCCACCCCTGCCCCAACAGGGATGGAACTGGTGCCTATAGGACCGCAGAAAAGAGAAAGGCTGTCAACAGAACACTGGCAGGCTCAGGGGACTTAGGGGCCAAAGCTGCAGAGAGGTTTTGTTTGCTTCCTTCCCCTACCCCCCAGTACTTTTTAGGGGGAGGAGAAAGAGAGAGAGAGGGAGAGAGAACAAAAAAAACACACACACACAAGAGAACAAGAGAGAGATCATTCTCTTCCTGTTTTGCTGTGCTGCCTACACTTTTGGTCAAAGTTCTCTGCAAACATGAAAATCCAGTTTGGGTCTTTAATTAGAAAAGTGTGAAGACTCCCAAAAACTTTAGGGTTTTTGAAGTTCAGATCAAACCCTGGAAACACATTTAGGGGCTGGAGAGAGAAAGAGAGAACGAACCTGAGAAGAGCAGAAAGGGAGAGCCCAATCTCATCTGCTCATCTATCGTATTGCTATCAGCTGTTACCCGTTTCATTTATTGGACACCGCCTTTCTTGTCTCAGACCTGCTGGGAGCAAATCTAATACCCACCAACCCCGTGCCCAAGAAGGGTCTCTGGCATTCAGAGGGCAGCATGGCTCTTCCTAGCCCCTGGTTTACTTCTTTTCTTCCTCTCACCCTCCCAGAGGGAGGCCATATGGTGGAGTCTTCCGAGTCAGGGCCAAGGGCCAGAGCGGCTCTGGCCCTGGGGACAGTCCAGCAGCCCTGATGTGCCGTGTGGGTGGCCTGTTCTGTGAACTTGCTGCCTGACCTCCCCGTGCCTCTGAGAGTCCAGCTGCAGCCTTGGGTAACAGCCTGGCCCCATCGTGATGGGAGGGTGCCGAGGCCCAGCTCCCCCGCTCACCTTGGCACAGATGCCACAAGCTGGCCAGGCCATGCGGGGCCAGGACCAGGCAGAACAGACAGAGCCCCCATAAGCATCGTTTCCAGTTGAGTTGGCCTATCTTGGCTCATAAGGCCGTGGTGTCTCTAATGAGAGTGAGACAGAGACAGACAAACCAGGGGTTCAAGGAAGAGAGAACACAAATTAGAAAGATGAAAGATACAAGGGAAAGATACAGGAATTGGATTTCTATGTAATGTAGCATGAAATAATAGCCAAGCTAGAGTTTGGATTAGTCTTAGCTGTTTTGGAATAACGCCTTTATCAGTAGCTGAGCTAAATCATTCATGGTGAGGGTGTCTTAAGTGCCCTGCTCATGACTCCTGCCTTCATTACCTCCTCCCTGCATGTGGACACAAGTTCTCAGAACTTTTAGGGGTGGTTGAGGGAATACAGAAGGAGGCGAGGTAAGGGTTAATCTAAATGTTACAAACAATTTTATTGATTTAAAAAGGAAATAAAAGGAGTAATGGAAGATGGATCTGGGCTTTATTGTACACATTTTAGGAATGGTTTATAGCAGGAAAATAACCACGGAAGTGGCTTAATGTCCTTCCTCTTCAGAAATGTGCTGACTGTATTTTTGAAATGGAGATAATGCCATAGGGAAATAGAGTAATAAGAACAAATAGGCCGGGCATGGTGGCTTACGCCTGCAATCCCAGCACTTTGGGAGGTCGAGGTGGGCAGATCATGAGGTCAAGAGATTGAGACTATCCTGGCCAATGTGATGAAACCCTGTCTCTACTAAAACTACAAAAATTAGCTGGGCATGGTGGTGCACGCCTGTAGTCCCAGCTACTTGGGAGGCTGAAGCAGGAGAATTGCTTGAACTCGGGAGGTAGAGGTTGCAGTGAGCCGAGATTGTGCCATTGCACTCCACCCTGGCAACAGACAGAGACTCCATCTCAAAAAAAAAAAATTAACTGAGTCTTTAGTACTTAACTCAGTCCTCACAACAAGCCTAGAAATTATCCCTGTTTTACAGATGGGTTCAAGAGATTTGAGTTAACTTGCCCAGGAGCCTACGACTCCTAAGAGGCTAACTAACCCAGGACTGGAACCCTGATCTGACTTCGTATCATTAAGCTGTGGGATCTCTGAGAATTGCCACCTGAAGTGTTTTCCTGTTGGTAGGAATGAGTGGGTTCATGTTCTAAGGGCCTCCCATGCTTTAAAATGACTAGCTTGTGCTGCTAGCGATCCATTCATTTGTTCATTCATTCATTCGTTTGCCTCTTCTTTGCCAGACAGTGAGCTTGGTACCCTCAACACAAGAAGAAAAACATGGCTGCTACTGCAGACTGCAGCTGACCGGGTCGACCTACACTACTGGGTTGGGGAACATCAGGAGGCGAGCAGGCTGCCAGCACCCACAGTCTGGGGACACATGCTCTTTCTCTCCCATATCAATGGGCAGTCCTGCTCGGTGACCGAGATCCAAACAACTCAGAGGTCCCACTGTGTCCTCACTGCAGACTGACTGCTGGCTCTCAAACATCTGGGTGGGCAGTAGAGACTAACAGGGAACTTTAGGGACCAAGGGAAGAGGACTTAGCAGTTTATCCCTCATGAGGAGAGAGTGGAATCAGCAACCGTCTCTCTGGAACTTCACTCCTGGCCTGATTCCCAAAGGGGAGAAGAGCTCCTGCCTGGTCTCAAAGTCACTGTTTCTCTCTCCCCCTCGATCCCCATTGTTGCAGCAGGGCCAGGACTCTGTCCGGCCAGGTCCCCCACTTGTTCTAAATGGGTCATCTGCAGAAAGAGAAGGAAAGGCCTTATGATTGGCTGTTGGATGGCCCCTGAGGGACGTAGTGCATGAGAAGGAGAGGGAGGGCAGAAGGGAGTCTGGGACTGGGGTACCTATTATCTTTAAAGTCCATCTTTTGGCACAGTCCACTGGGACAAACAAGGGATCCAGGTCGGCTGGTTCGGAAGGGTCTTTGATCTACCTATAAGTTAATGCTTTTCAATGGAGAACCGCAAAGCAGCCCCACCCAGGGCCTCGGAGATAACAGGCTGGTGCAATCACAAACCACCGGCCTCTTGATAATGCCGGGTTTTATTGAGGTCTGGTTTTTGCCCATTGGGAACACATCCGGCAAGCATCAAAGGGAGCAGGCGTCACCCTGTGCAAAGAATCGTGGGCCCTCAGGTGCGTGCACCTTGGGTTGCGTGTGTGGTGTGTGTGCACAAGCTGGCCCGTTGGCAATTACCTTTCTGTAGATCAGAGGCCACCAGCCCCAGAGGGGCCTCGACAACTCATGAACTCTGTTCCCTCATTCTGGATGGTCCAGCTCCTAAGATGTCCTTGAAAATGGTAACTTAGCATCTTAAGTAGGAGGGTCACTCTTGTGTCGTTGAGTCCCTGACTCGACATCCCAAAGGCAGTTGGTGTGAGAAGTTTAATGGTGAAGTGAGGTGGACACTCAGAGGAGACAAAACCTAAAAGCTTATCAGACTTGTTCCTTTGCAGTCTTTTGAAGGTTTTTGCGTGGAAAGTTGCCCTTTGGCAATGGAAGAGTTAATGGGTGAACTGGGGGAGCTGTGGTCCTGGGGGAAGGGTCATCCCCACTCACCCCCAGGCTGTGCCTCTTGGCTGCCTCATATTTTATCTGGGCAGTCAGGATGCTGTGCACTGCGTATTGGCCTCTGGAGACCAGCGCAGAGAAGCACCACAATACAAACAGAACATCTGGAAGCTTTTTAAGGTTTGTTTTTTAACACGTTTGCAAGAGTCAGGACATTTGCACACGAGGTTTACTGGCTGGAGGGAACCCAGGGACTTGAGTCAAGTGGGAGATCTCTGACTTTGTGAGGAGGGGGTGGTGAGGGTAAGGAAAGGAATGTGGGCCGGGTGCAGTGGCTCACGCCTGTAATCCCAGCACTTTGGGAGGCCGAGGCAGGCAGATCACCTGAGGTCAAGAGTTCGAGACCAGCCTGGCCAACATGGTGAAACCCCGTCTCTACTAAAAATACAAAAAAAAAAAAAATTAGCTGGGCGTGGTGGCGGGCGCCTGTTGTCCCAGCTACTCGGGAGGCTGCGGCAGGAGAGAATGGCATGAACCCGGGAGGCGGAGCTTGCAGTGAGCCGAGATGTCGCCACTGCACTCCTACACTCCAGCCTGGGCGACAGAGCAAGACTCCGTCTAAAAAAAAAATTATATATATAAATTAGCTGGGCATGGTGGCACGTGCCTGTAATCCCAGCTACTCGGGAGGCTGAGGCAGGAGAATCGCTTTAACCCAGGAGGCGGAGGTTGCAGTGAGCTGAGATCGCTCCACTGCACTCCAGCCTGGGTGACAAGAGCAAAACGACGTCTCAAAAAAAGAAAGAAGAAGGTGGGAACACTGGAAGCAACAAGGTCCGATATTCTTCAGACTCACTTGTTGCAGTGACCTGTTAGAAATCCTTAGGCACAGAAAAGGAACCTGGAACAGAATCCTGGGTTCCTTGTCTTTCTGATCTTGCTGGTATGGAGCAATTGGACTTCTTCCTTGTCCCAATCAGCTGCAGTAAAAGGACTGAAAGAATAGAAGGCAAATCCCTTGGGAAAGAATGGACATGCTGGCCCTAAGGCCTCTGGGAGACATGCTTTATAGACTGGTACTTGTTCCTTTATCTTTCCATCTGGGCTAGCCAGGTGGGGCTGAAAATGTAGAGTGCAGGGAAGCCATTGATCCTGGTCCTGCAGTGACTTGGTACACCTGAGAGAGTGAGAGCCGGTTGGCTTCCTCCTCTTCTCCTCCTCTTCTCTACACCCCCTTGCCTCCCCATACTGACATCTTGGACTTAATGATTTAGGCCAAGGGAAACAAGGAAAAGCTCGGCTCAGCATTTTAGCAGAGCAGGCTGGGAATGAAATAATGAAGAAAAAATCATTCCCGGCAGGAGAAAGAATTTATACGGGACTTAATCTTTCTTTTTAAGGAGAGGGCATCTGCTTGTTCATCCCTCCCTCATTCTTGGTCACTGGTTTCTCGTTTAATTCTTCCTTCTCCGCTCCACCTCCTTTATGGCCCCATTGCCAAGCTTATTGTCAGGGCTCCATTAAATATATGTGAAATCTGTGCTTGCTCGGAGAGTATCCTTGTGTCCGTGGAGTTTATCTTGAAAGAGGCTCACGGTCACATGGCTGCCTTTATTAACACAGTTCTTTTCGTGGGATGAGCTAATGCTTAGCACCTCGTGGGAGCTGGCTTATTGTTTGCTGCTTATTAGGGGAGGAAACTGAGGCTTTGTGTGGTTATTTATGTGAGAGACTGAAAGGTGTCCACCCTGCTCTTATGGGAAATGAGGTGACACAGCTGCCAGGAATTCCACCCCGTCTAGTCACCCATCTGGCAGGTACAACGTTGGTTCCCAAGTCTACCCCAGCCACTCTTATTACAGTTTTTGCTTTGGAACCTCTTATGTCCTGCTCACGATCAGGATTCAGTACCTTCACCAGCTCGGAGCACACAGTTCCTCTTCTGGCTGGCTGCCCCTCTGCAATGAGCGATTCTTAACGTTGGCTCATCATTGGACTCAGCCAGGGAGTTTTCACTGCTGTCTCCGTCCTGCCCTCATAGATTCTGCCTTAACTGGGTTGGGATGAGGCTGAGACAGTGGAATTTTGAAAAGCTTCCTAGATGATTCTATAGCGTAGCCAAGGTTAAGAATCACTCCTTTGGGACAGTGTTTCTACACTGGGGACACTTTTACTGTCCGCTCCCCCCATCCCAGGCATACCCCGATGTCTGAGACATTTTTGATGATCACGCCTAGGATCAGGTTGGGGGGGCTCTGGCATCTAGTGAGTAGAGGCTGGGGATGGCACTGAACATCGCACAATGCACAGGACAGTTTCCCACAACCAAGAATTGTCCCACCCCAAGCATGCCTGGTTGAGAAATCTTGCTCTAGACTAGTGGTTCTCACACTTGAGTTTGCATCAGAATCACCTGGAGAGCTTATTAAAGCAAATTGCTGGGCTGCACTCTCAGAGTTTTTTATTCAGTAAATCTGGAGTGGAGCTCAGGAACTTGCATTCCTAACAAGTTCCCAGGTGATGTCAAGCCTGTTGATCAGGGCTACAGTTTGAGAACCATTGTCTTTGAGTGACTCTGAATCCTACTTGCCTATATCTGTGATATATTGTACCCATGATGATTACTAAAAATCCAAGACAACGGGCTGGGCACGGTGGCTCACGCCTGTAATCCCAGCACCTTGGGAGGCCGAGGCAGGTGGATCACTTGAGGCCAGGAGTTCGAGACCAGCCTGGCCAATATGGTGAAACCCCACCTCTACTAAGAATACAAAAATTAGCTGGGCATGTTTTACACACCTGTAATTCCAGATACTCGGGAGGCTGAGGCAGGAGAATCACTTGAACCCGGAAGCCAGAGGTTGCAGTGAGCTGAGATCGTGCCACTGCACTCCAGCCTGGGTGAGGCTCTGTCTAAAAAAAATTAAAAAATCCAAGACAACACAACAATGACTTAACTAAGACAGAAGAGCATTTCTCTCTCACATAGAAATCCAGAGGGAGGCCATTTAAGGCTAACGTGATAGCTGTGGAGTTGTCAGCCATCTAGGCTCCCATCTTCTTGTTAGACCATCTGACTGCATGCCTTCCATTTTCCATGTCCCTGAGTCCAAGATGATTGCTGGAGCACCAGCCATCATGTCCTCATTGAAAGCAGAAGATAGTAAAGGCAGGCAAGTAAAAACTGGGGTCCTTCCAGCACCTTTTGAAGCAGCCTCCCCAGAAGTCCTGCAGCACTTCTGCTTTAATCTCCTTGGCCAGATCTTGGTCACATGGTCATATCTCACTTACAGGAAGGCTGGGAAATGTAGTCTTTTTACTCTGGGCTGCAATGTGTGACCTCCAAATTAGAGTTCTGTTACCAAGAGGAAAAGGTAGAATAGATACGGGAGTGGCCAACTAACAGATTATGCTCATCTGTGCACACCTACCCTTTCCTAAGGGTTGTGGTATATTTGGCATCTACTATGTGCCAGTTGCTTTTCATGTATTATCTCATTTAATCCTAAGAGCTTTGCAAGGTGGATAATAATATCTCTATTTTGCAATGATGAAACTGAGGCTTTCAGAGATGAAGCCACCTGCCCAAGTTATCAGTCAGCAAATGGTTTAATTTAATATTCCACTTCGAAGCCAGGGCCACTTCTTGCCTTAGATGCTCTCACAGACCTGCTCTTTTCTTGCTGAGGCTGCAGGGTGTTGGTTTGAGCTTTCCAAGCCAAATTCCAGCTCCCACCCCTTTTGCCCAGCTCCCCTTCACTGTTACCAATATCTCTCCTGTGATACTCTCTTCAAAAGGCTCTCGGAAAATACACTGTATTGACAAGATTAGTTTCTTATTGCTGGTGTGATAAATGACCACAAACTCAGTGGTCAGAATTGAATTGGAGAACACCCAGCAGGTGTCCGCAGCTCCGTGTCGGGGGGATAATCCCCACAGATTTGGTCACCAACATCTTCTGTGTTGATTGTTGTGGGGTGAGAGCAGAGGAAGAGCATGGTTGGAGAGAGTTTTCCCTGCACAGTCACGATGAGGGCTCAGAGGGACTGACAAGGAAGAAGATGGTTCTCCAGCTTGAAGAACTCAGAGAAACACGTTTAGTGGTTTATTCTAAAGGCTGTTACGAAGGCTACAGGTGAAGAGATGCATAGGGTGAGGTGTGGGGGAAGGGGTGTGGAGCTTCCATGCCCTTCCTGGATGCTCCACCCTCTAGGAACCTCCATGTGCTCAGCTATCTGGAAGCTCCCCAGAGAACCCTGTCCTCTTGGGGTTTTATGGAAGCTTCATGACATCAGTATTCCTTCCCCAAGGGTATAGGGCGGGTCCCACTCTGGGGAGGGTCTCAAGACCTATAGTCAGAAAGGTGGGGAAGATTAGTCCTGCCTTGGGGAAGAGTAGTGGCTTAAAACAACACAAATTCATTCTTTCACAGTTCTGGAGACCAGCTTCACTGAGCAAAAGTCCAGGCATTTGCGGGGCTTCCTTTTGGAAGTTCTAGGGGAGAATCTGTTTTCTTTGACCCCTTCCTTGAATCCTTCCAACCTCTTGCTTCCATTATCACACTGCCTACTACCTCTCTGGGATCAGATCTCCCTCTGCCTCTCTCTTATAAAGACACTTGTGATCACAGTTAGGGCCTACCTGGATAGTCCAGGCCAACTTCTCAAGATCCTTAATCACATCTGCACAGGCCTTTTTGCCATATGAGGTAGGATTCACAGCTTGCAGGGATCAGGATGTGGATATCTTTGGGGGCTACTATTCAGCCCCCAACAGGAGCCCTCTTGCTACTGTTCTTCCATTTCTTGTCCCCATCTTGTTTTTCCAAACACAGAATGTACATAGATTTCACTTCTGTCTGGGTTTTTTTTAAAAAGGCCAGAAACATGGTCTACAGGGCAAGGCGATGTGTTGGGAGGGTTTGTCTAATCAACTCCCAGTGGCCATAGCAACAGACATGAAAATATTCAAGTGGAAAGGGACTGGGGGTGGAGGGGAGGGTATGGAAGGATCCTGCCCTAGAGGGGCCTGTGTCACCTCAGTCAGGTGACTTAACCTGTGGAGTGATGTACGATGCAGAAGCATAATCAGTAGCTATGGTAGTTCCGTAGTGAGCTTTGCAAACCTTCCCTGTAATTCTAGGGGATCAGATCTCTAGATGCCTTCTAATTCCTGCTCCTCCTATGGTCTTTCTCTAGGCTAATAGAGGTGTGTCTTTAGTGCAATACAAATGCCATATCTAGAAGAGTTTGATTTGTGGGAAGGAGGGAGAGTTAGGATCTGCTTATGGCCTAACCTCATTTTCCTCCCTTGTGTGGATTCCCTCATCCCCCCACACACCCCTTGGCTGGGCCAGCCCGGCTGGGATGAGAGTCTGGGGTGTTGTATGTTTTGCTTTTTATTTTATTTTGCAAATGCCTCACAGCATTCCCCTCTGTGTTTAATGTCCCACTGCCAAGTGCATGCAGTTGCCCGGCAACAAGAAGGAAGTCCCTGGGTGATTCACCCGGCTGTTGCCAATTAATTTGCGAGCTGCATGCATCTCCCAGGGGAAAAGGGCTCTCTCCGAGACAGCTCAGAGGGCCGCTAACCAGGTGGAGAAACGAAACCAGAGGAAGGTCAGCAGAACTTTGGGTTTGTGTGGGGTGTTTTCAGGTCCAAATGAAAGGGTGTGTCCAGAGGGCCCTGGCAACACCTGTGGCAAAGACTCCTGGCTTCCTTCTTGGCCACCAATCAGAGAGCTGCCCGGAGCACACAAGCACTTCTGTGTCTGCACATTGGTTGCCTTTTTGATTTTTCATCCTTTTATTTTTTAGTTGACTCTAAAATGCAGACTCTCCTGTCCCAGTTCATCTGCAGAGAAATGTCTTGAACCATTTTTCTGCTTGTCAGTCCCTCTGGGCTCTCATTATGACTGTGTAGGGAAAACTCTCTCCAACCATGCTTTTCCTCTGCCCTCACACTACAACAATCAACACGGAAGACACTGGTGACCGAATGTGTGCAGGTTTCTCCCTGACACCAATTCAACTCTGATACCATCTACCTGGAGATAGCATCAGATCCCATGGGTTGAGGACTCAGTACCCAAGACTGCCCCCTCCTCCCCAGACACCAGTGGCCAGTCCGGGCCTCTGGAACTTCTCACCGACCAGCTTTAAGTTGGGGTTCCCATGACTCCCCTCTTTGGGTTCAATTAATTTGCTGGAGCAGCTCACAGAACTCAGGGAAACACATTTAGTGGTTTATTCTAAAGGCTGTTACAAAGGATACAGGTGAAGAGATGCATAGGGTGAGGTGTGGGGGAAGGGGCACTGGGCTTCCCTGTCCTCCCTGGATGCTCCACCCTCCAGGAACTTCCATGTGCCCAGCTATCTGGAAGCTCCCTGAAGAACCCTGACTTCTTGGGGTTTCATGGAAGCTTCATGACGTCAGCATTCCTTCCCCAAGGTATAGGCCAGATTCCTCTCTGGGGAGGGTCTCATGAGTCAGAAAGGTGGGGAAGATTAGAGTCCTGTCTTGGAGCAGGTGTAAGGAGGGCAGGAGAGGGATTCTGTTTCCTGAGGCCCAACATTATAGCAAAAGACTGTAACAAGGGCTGTGGGAGTTATGAGCTAGGAACTTAGGACGAAAACCCGTGTGTGTGTGTGTGTGTGTGTGTGTGTGTCTATAAAATAACACCACAGTGTCATTATCTCATCTCTGGCCACTGGTGCCCTTCTCTCTGGGTTTCCTGGCCACTGCACACATCCCCACCAAGGCCTCAGCTAGAGCCCTCATGAAGGAGAGTTCCTTTGCACCAGGTTGAGTGGGGCCCCCAGGTCTTTTGAGGGACAGAAGGGGGCCTGTTGGTTTCCAAATGCCCCCAGAATCCATCGTGCATTTCCCTCAAGGCCTTGCTGTCCTCTGGCCCCATACTTGCCTAAGGAAACCTTTGATCCATGTTATGCCTCCATTATGGCCTGTGAGGGTGGGGTTTGCCTGTCTGGCTGATTCCTGTATCCACAGCATCTAATCCAATATGGTACTTGTGAATGCATGGATTTGTGGTTGCCCAGGTATTCCTTGTGGGTTGATAGTGATTGCTAGAATCAGAGACCCAGAGGGCAGCCTCTTTGGTAAGGCCTATGTTATCTGTATCTGTGAATAGGCCTGATATGGTTTGGCTTTGTGTCCCCACCCAAATCTCATCTTGAATTGTAATCCCCATAATCCCCAGGCGTGGAGGGAGGAATCTGGTGGGAGGTGATTGGATCATGGGGGTGGGTTCCCCCATGCTGTTCTCATGATAGTGAGTGAGTTCTTATAAGATCTGATGATTTTACAAGTGTCTGGCCTTTCCCCTGCTTGCTCTTCTCTCTCCTACCGCCATGTGAGAAAGGTCCTTGCCTCCTCTTTGCCTTCCGTCACGATTGTAAGTTTCCTGAGGCCTCCCCAGCCATGTAGAACTGAGAGTCAATTAAACCTCTCTCCTTTGCAAATTACCCAGTCTCAGGTATTTCTTTATAGTGGTGTGAAAACAGACTAATACAAGGCCCCTGACTTGCACTGCTAAGACTCATCAGTTTTAAAATAGGGCACTCTCCTGAAGGCATTTGGTGCTATTCAATATATTTGTTACTCAGTAATGGAAGGTAATGTTGGGGGGTGAACATCAAGGAAAGTATCGTGAGTCCAACTCCATCTTAATTTATTTGCTATCAGAATTAGGGAAAAATAAATATATTTAATGGTGTCTTACCATTTCCTCTGAGCTATCCACTCTGAGTAAGTTCCTAATTTATTGTTAAGGGTGTTTCAGAAGCAGAGAGAAGTTCCTAGTAAATCCTAAACATTAGGATTAGGGACCAGAGCCCTGCTGTTCTGTAGCAAGAACACCGGCACCCTCTGTGCCTCGGCTTTCCACTATAAAGTGGGTGATCTACCACCCCCATGCTCCCTGCCCCATAAATCACAGAAATAATAGTGACTGGCTGAAAAACAGAATTTTCCACTTCCTCTGGACTGGCTGCGCTCAGTGGCATTTAAAAAAATCAGCTCTGGATTTCGTAGTGGGATTTGTGTAGGAGGGTTCCTGGTGATGATTCAGTGGATGGATAGTTCCTTGAGAGGTATAAATAGGCATTCCCCCACACCCACCCCCGACACTTAACTAAAATACTGCTTTTTGAAGTATATGTTCTGTTCAACAGCTAAAGCATTATAAATCAAAGACTGCAATGTGATGCTAGCCCCTGAAAGGGCAGAAGCTAGAATCTTATTCTCATGCTGTTTTTTGGTCTACAGGATGGGAAGGACTGATCCACATTCCTACCAGGAAGTTTAACGGAACCCCCGCGTGCCACCTGGACCCCCTGGAAGGACCTGGCTAAGGCTGGACCACCTCTTGAGAGGCAGGAGCTCCGGATTTGATCAAGAATTCTTTGCTGAGCATGGTGCCTCATGCCTATAATCCCAACACTTTGGGAGGCCAATGTGGGAGGATCTCTTGAGCCCAGGAGTTCAAGACTAGCCTGGGCAACACAGAGAGACCCCATCTCTAAAAAAATAATAATAATAAAATAAAAAATTAGCAGGGCATGGTGGCATGTGCCTGTAGTCCCAGCTACCCAGGAGGCTGAGGCAAGAGGATGGCTGGAGCCTGGGATGTTGAGGCTGCAATGAACTGTGATTACCCCACTGCACTCCAGCCTGGGCAAAAGAGCGAGAGACCCTGTCTCAAATAATAATAATACTAATCATCATCATCATCATCATCATCATCATCTTATTTTGGAGAATAAAGAGACCTCTGGATTTGAGGTGCCATTTGGGTAGAAAGAAAAGACCTTTACACCGAGAAATAGTCTGTGTTGACCTGAAGGAGCAGAGGAATGCATCGCTGGAGGTGACCTACAGTTGAAGAAGACTCATTATGACAGACCTTGTCCTTCTTCCTTGTGGAAAGTGTTTCCTCTGCTGCTACTGCTCATGAGACTCTTCCCCCTCCCTGTCCCAGGGAACCAAAGGGCTTTCTACCACACCCTTTCTTGCCCCCCGCCTCCCATGTCTGCTGTGCCTTTGTACTCAGCAATTCTTGTTTGCTCCATTATCTTCCAGCCGGATACAGAGTGAATAGTTAACCACACTTAGGTCAAATAGGATCTAAATTTTTGTTCCTGCTCCGTGTAAAGAGGCCAGTGTTTGTGTGTTGCAAGCAGCCTTGGAATAGTAACTCTTCTCATTTGTTTGGGATCTGGCCACCAAGTTCCAGAATGATACACGGATCAGTGCAGAAGTTCATCAGGCTCTCGGACCTTAGGGCTGTTGGAGAAGGCTTCAGCAGCAGAACTGATGGTGAAGGCTCGTGTTCTCCATCCTCAACTTTCTTTGCTTGGATCATACACAAGAATACATTTGGAAGGGCAAAAAATGAACACTGTTGTTCATTGCAGCCGTGTTTTGTGACACAGATGCACAGTCTGCTGTGAAGACCTTCTCTCAAGTGGCAGTTGGGAGTCCATGCCAGATCATGGTGCTTCATGAGAGGCTAACAGCTATCAGGGGTTGTGGCACTTAGTGAGGACTCTCCTCCCCCAGTGTGTGCTGATGACACACACACACCTGACAATAGCTTGAGTCTTCTCTGTTCCTTTTACTCTGTAGCCACCATACACATGATTTAAAACCCTTTCTAAATATCTATCATGGTTCATCCTTGTCCAAATGCAGAGTCAGAGCTATTTGTACTTCATTATTATTTCCAAGGCAAATAGATGGCTTTCTTTTTGCAAAAATAATTAAAGTTTTTTGTATGTTGCAGTTGCTATGCTTGTATGACCATTTAGTGAATTTGGTGTCTTCTAAATAGAACAGTGGAGTCCTTGTGGACATGTCAGATTCATCACAAAATGATTGAGGAGAACCTCTTGGAGATGTTTAGAGCTATTGAAATTTACAGATTGTTGATGGGTTTTCACCTTTTCCTTCCTTTCTTGACACACAGTTACAGGCATTGTATTCCTTGGATTCCTACAGGTGTCAAGGAACAGAGATCCACTTACGTTAACTTCATAAATCCTGGTTTATTCAAAAGTCATAGTGATAGTAAGGTAGACAGGAAATAGTCCCAGCCACTGCCTAGCTAAGCCTTTTCAAAAAGCCCAAGGTCATTCAGCAGATGCAGAAGCACTAGTTGGTTTTCAAAGATAACAAAAGCAATACCATCATGGTCATTTTGATCCTCTGTTCAGCAGCAGGGTTCGCTCTCCTGACTTTAGAATTCTGCCATCGTGATGAGCTGAAGGTAACCAATGGTCCCAGTTTGCCCAGGACTAAAGGGTTTCTTGGGATGAAGGACATTCAGTGCTAAACCTGGGACAGTCCTGGGAAAACTGGGAAAACTGGTCACCCTCCTGGGTGACTCAACGACCATGCCTCTACTTTGTTACTTACTATTAACTGACTGATGCTGTTGACTGGTTTAGCCAATCTGCATTCAGAGCTTTTGCGTCTGGTTACTTCATTGGCCCTCAGGCAGCCACAGATGGATGCTATTGGATCAGGCACCAATGCTGACCAAATCAATTGTTTCCAGGATGGTAGGGTTGTATGAAGAACCAACTGAGACCATGTCCTTCTGAGTGTTGTGGATGGTGGGCATGGCAGGCCTTCAAGGTATCAGGGATTCCTCTCCAATACAGCCTTACTTACAAAGGAGAAACTAACTTTCTCATGAAAAACAAAACAGTTCATTAAGAAACAAAACTAACACAGCCACTGGGAACTGAGGAAGAGAGACTGTAACGTGTGTGCAAGCACACACACACACACACATGCATACACATGCTGTCTGTAGAATCATGAGCCAGGATTCCAAATCTGCATCTTTGCTAGACAGAGATCAAGAACTAAAACCTTTGGGATGGTGTTGTCTGGGAAGCAAAGGAGTTGGCTAGAGGACTTCCTGAAATTCCTTTGAACTCTAGAATCCTTTAAAATATCAAGGGTGTGTAAACTGGGGCTAAGTATGTACATTCTCTCTAAAGGCTCCTAGATAACCTTTGAGTTCAATTCAGTGTGGAGTGGGGCCTCCCAGCTTATACTTACCTTTCTAGACACTGACTTTTATCTGGGATGAGGGAGCAGAATTTGGAGGTGGTGGTCAGGGTGGGGGTAGGGAGGGGAGTGTGTAAGGGATAGTTGCACCAGCTCAACTTTTTTGGTCTTCATAACAAGAACAACCTGAATGCAAATTACAGGTTCTTTTGTGGACTAGAAAAAGCCAGGTTTTCAGGATCACGTGGCGTCCTGAAGTTGTTGCTGCTTGTCAGGGCATCTGACCTCCATCTTCTCTGCTGAAAGACAGGCATGAGTGTTTGCAGTGCTGGAACAGGGGCCTTCAGATAATTTCATTCATCCGGCATGGCAAGACCACAGGGAGGGAATTACATGCTAGGGTAGAGATGAACTTATGGACATATCATGCACCTTGGTGTTTGCCCCTGTAGTGATTCTCACTACCTTCGCTACCATTGGAGGGATGCTCACCCACCTCCTTGGGTGCCATTTTTCTTTTTTAAAAGATGAAGGCATTTCAGATGATCCCTTCATTTATGTTCCACTTTCATTCTTTGGTTTCAAAAGAAGTCCTGATCTTATGTCAAAGGCAACAATCTCTTCTCTCAATCTCTCTCTCTCTCACTCTCTCTCTCTCTGGCTCACTCTGTCACCCAGGTTGGAGTGCAGTGGCATGATCTCAGCTCACTGCAGCCTCGACTTCCTGGGCTCAAAAAATCCTCCTGTCTCTGCCTTCCGAGTAGCTGTGATCACAGTTGTATGCCATCATGCCCAGGTAATTTTTTCTGTTTTTATTTTTTTGTAGAGACAGGGTCTCACCATCTTGCCCAGGCTCATCTCGAACTCCTGGGCTCAAGCAATCCTCCTGCCTTGGCCTCCTGAAGTATGTGAGCGAATGCTCCTGGCCCTCTCTTTTCTTATCTCCTTATCCATATGCAATGACAGAACCTGAGAGGCTGAAGTGGTCTACAGCATCACTCTTCTCTAGATTTATCTCAGACTAATGCAGGAATCCCCTTTCAAATCAGGCAAAGGATCGTTCAGCCCAGGGGAGAGAGGACTGTGAGAGAAGCTGAGTGATACCCAGCCTGATGGGGAAGGAGTTGAATTTTAAAGAGTGTTTCATACACTGTCAAGTGGCCATGAATGTCAATTTCTTAATGAGATTTTGTGCTAAATGCTTTTTGCCCTCTTCCCCATGTTTGTGCTGGTTTAAAAAAAAAAAAAAAAGCATAGTGCAGGGAGGCAGAGAGACCTAAGTTTTTGTCTCAGAAAGCTCCTCATCATCTTAATTCCTTCCATATAAAATGAGGGGTTTGGGCCACACGATCCCTGGAGCCTCTTCTATTAATAGTTCTGACATCCACGATGCTGGCATATTTGATGGATAAGCTATCAGCCTTCTAGGAGTCCATGTCTTAATGATTTGCTGGGGTTTAAGTCTCATGTCAGAATAGTACGTTAGACATTGTCCAAGGTGCAATGTAAAGTGATTTCATCTTGCCTTAATTTCATTATGAACATAACTATTTCAAATTAGCTCCCCGACACCGCCCCCACCCCCCAATTTTGTTTAGCCTCGCCTGTGAGATTTTCCATGGCATTGGAACTTGATCCACAGGAGAACTTTGATCCTCTTCAAGCGGCCCTGGAAACCCATGTGGGAAAATATTAGTCATGTTGACAAGAGAGATAGGAGGTTCTCGTGGTGAAACAAGTCCCTCTGCTCAGGAGGCTGCAGTTTAAAGGATTTCAAGGTGACCCTGGAAGTGGTCACTGACCTTGGATAAGACCCTTATATGCCAGGCTGGTGGAGAACAGGTGGAGGGAGGCCTGAAGACAGCCCTAAACTGAGGGGTCTGGAAACCTGATCACTGGCCCTGCCCTTGGCTTCAACTAAGTCCAGGTCACATGTGAGTCACTCTAGCCTTTTCTCTGGGTCTCAGTTTTCTCATCTATAAAAGGGAGAGAGAAGGGGCAGGGGTTGGTCTTGACGATCCTCTGAGTTTCCTGCAATGCATCAAGTTCTCAGCCTTGCCTGGCCCAGCTGGTTCCTGACAAGCAGTAGCCCTTTCTCCCTTTGCCTTTGGCTGTGCAAGTCAAAAACAGGGCTGTCCGGGAAGTCCATTACCAAAGAATACTTCAAAGCTGTTTGCACGCATTGTCAGTTGCACTGAACATGAGTTTGTTGAGGGAGAAGGTAAATAGACATACAGGCTGATGACAGGAGGGGTGGAAGGGGGACCACTATTTACCCCCAGGGTGGCTGGGAGGGAAAAAAAGAAACCCTGCCTGCCGTTTTGACCAATAAATAAAAACTGGGAGCTCTGCGTGGCTAAAACCATAGGGGATTTATTAGTTTGCTTAGTGAAAGGCAAATATTAAGTCTTAAGTTGACCCGTCCTGGGACCTGCCTTTTGGCTTTTGTATGCCGTGCGGCGCCGATCACTGGGCCCTCGGGTTATCGAGTTCTGTTGGGGTTTTCCTTTTTCTTTTTTTCTTTTTTTAATTGTTTTCCATCTCCGTCTTTTCTTCCTCTTTCACCTGCCCCTTCCCACTATGTCCCGCCTTTTTCGGTAACTTAGGTCTGGGTTTTGGAGGGGTGAGAAGGGCAAGGGTGAAAAACATGTTCTGCTTGTAGAACTGTCTCTGCCCAGGGCTCTGGCCAGCCCAGGGATTGCCGATGCCCGGGATGTGGTGGCTCAGGGGAGTGACCCCAGCAGGTGGTCCTCATGGGTCCCTTCCATCCTCTCTCCTGGACTATTAATGTTAGGTCCCAGGTGTAAGGCAAAGGCCTTGTCCCTCACGAAAATGAGCATAATGACAAGCATTGGAAAAGAACAGAGTACGCCTATTTCTCAGTTTTAACTTTCCTATCCCATCTGAGTCTTCATACGCAGCAGATGATTTCAGCCTGAAAGAGGAACTGTTCAAGGTGGGGCTATGCCCATTAGGGTCTGACCAGGGCTTGTGACTCACCATGGAGTGAAATATCGGGACAAGAGGGGCTGGATGGCCACCGAGTCTATTCAGTTTTCAAGTAGGAGCTGCAGTGAAACTAAACTAGATGGAGCATTGTTTATCCTTTGCTTTAAACATCCACAGTGTAATCCAGGATATTCTAAAACATTGTAGTTTGTGGGTGCTAAGGTCTCATGGGTGGTGCTTGCTAACAGCCACCCACTGTCGTGTACAGCACAGCAGGACACACTGCTCCATGCCAGACCCTAAGTGCCCATTTCCTGGTCCACCCCAGTGACTGTCCAGGATGCATCTTTTTTTTTTTTTTTCTTTTGAGACAGAGTCTTGCACCATTGCCCAGGCTGGAGTGCAGTGGCGCGATCTCGGCTCACTGCAAGCTCTGCCTCCTGGGTTCACGCCATTCTCCTGCCTCAGCCTCCCGAGTAGCTGGGACTACAGGCGCCTGCCACCGCGCCCGGCTAATTTTTTGTACTTTTAGTAGAGACGGGGTTTCACCATATTAGCCAGGATGGTCTCGATCTCCTGACCTCGTGATCTGCCTGCCTCGGCCTCCCAAAGTGCTGGGATTACAGGTGTGAGCCACTGCGCCGGCCCAGGATGCATCTTACTCATCTACCTGGGGCATTATGGCTTCCCAAATCACTACTCACATTCTAGAACTGCTTACTTCAGAAAGTTTCTTGCACATTCCAGTAATGATTTTTTTTTTTTTTGAGATGGGGTCTCACTATGTTGCCCAGGCTGGTCTTGAACTCCTCCACTCAAGCAATCCTCCCACCTCAGCCTCCCAAAGTGCTGGGATTACAGGTGTGAGCCACCATGCTTGGCCCAGTAATGATTTTTTATTGAATTCAGCATGATCGTTAATCCTTTGGCAATTCTTCACAGAAGGGTCTATTTTTTAAAGGATAGACATTGGGCATCCAGGGTACTGAAATCCTATGAATGCTTTGAGGCTCATCTCAAATGCTTCCTTCTCTCAGAAGCCGTCCTGGATTTCTCCTTCCCTCTCAACCAGTTGTGACCTCTCCCTCACATATTCTGACATAGGTACTCAAAAAAATGTCAATCTTCCTTCCTTGACCATAGGACTTTAGTATCTCATTTACTGCACTTATAATGGACTTGTTTTGGCACCCTCTTCTCTCCCAACTCTCTTTCTCTCTCTTTCATAAGAACAGGGACTGAGTCATTCTTTACTCATTGAAATTTATGGTTGAAATGCTCCCAAACATCCAGGGTCACATGGGAAGCACTGTGATGGGCATTTCATGTACTTCTCATTTAATCATCGGCAAACAAGACTTTATAGGAATCAATTGCTTTGACCAAGTCTTTTATGTGAACTTTGAGATTCAAAACCAGGGTCATGGACAATCTGAAATTCAGAGCTTGTGAAGTTGCAGCATGATGGCTTTTACATGGTAGGATGTACAAAAATGATGTTGAGTTGACTTTTCCTATTACCAACATGTTGTTATTGTGTGTACCACCAAATTTGCCTTTTTTTTTTTTTTTTTTTTTTTTTTTTTGCTTGCTTAGGAGTAATCAATTAAGTGTTTTCCACTTTGGGAGGCCAAGACAGGAGGATCACTTAAGCCCAGGAGTTTCAGACCAGCCCGGGCAACACAGGGAGACCCCCATCTCTACAAAATTAAAAAAAGAAAAACAAAAACAAACATAGCCAAGTGTGGTGGTGCATGCCTGTAGTCCCAGCTACTTGGGAGGCTGAGGTGAGAGAATCGGTTGAACCTGGGAGGTCAAGGCTGCAGTGAACTGTGATTGAGTCACTGCACTCCAGCCTGGGTGACAGAGTAAAACCCTGACTCAAAAAATCAATAAAGAAAGAAAGTGTTTTCCAAACAGCAGAGAAATTTTGTTTGTTGCCTGATTGGTTGGTTTCCATGTAGAAACTCTTCCTGAAAATAGAATTATGTCTGATTTTTGCCAGTTACCCCATGAGCTAGTTTCATTTTTAAGGTGGGAAATAAAAATATCAGTTCAAAAGTTTAGACCGAAATTTCTAGAGTTTCGTTCACCCTGTCTAACAAGGAGAACTAAAAAAAAAGGATCTTCCCATTAATATCCAAATAATTTCACTCTGTCTAATAGGGAGAACTACAGAAAAAACAAAAGGGACCTGCCCATTAATATCCAACCTCACAGGTAGAGACCTTCGGTGTTAATAGGCAGATCCCTTGCCATGAGAACTGGACCTAGGTTCAAGGTCTTACCACCTGAGGACCAAAGGCCAAGGGAGAAAAGGCACCACTCAGGGGCAAGCAGGCCCTGGGAGGAAAAGTCTGTCTCCCTTGACTCCTGATTTCTCCTCCTGGGGGTTTGTGGGGGTGGGGGTGGGGGTATGGGGGTGTGTGGAGCAGATAAAGGAGGATTGAAGAGAACTGACATGTAGGGCAGAAGCTTTGCCTGTTTGGGAGAAGAGAGACACTGAAAGCTCACCCCATTCTTAATTCATACACACCAATAAAATAAGAGTTTGGACCAAGAGGTTGTCATCTGTGAACCACAGTCACTAGGCACGGCTTCAGACATGAGAGAAATGATATAACATTCAGCCAAGAAAGATCAGGCCATTCAGGAAATAATGAAGTTCAGTGGTTTTATGGGACTTTCCAGTTTTCAAGCTCTTTGTAAATCTTCTCCTTGGAATCTCGCAGTGGCTTTGGGAGAAGGATAGAGACCTTGTTTTGTAGGCTGAGGGAGGTGTACTGACTTGCTGTAGAGACCACCCATAGGCCCCTGTCCCTAAGGGCAGTGTTGTGGTTCTCTATGTATCAGTCACCAAAGGCTGCTGCAACAAAACACCTCCATATATCAGTTCCTTCACTTGACAAGTTTTTCTCATTTACACATTAGTCAAATGTGACTTAGCAATAGTAGGGACCGGAGACTCTTTTTCATGCAGAAATTCAGGGACCCAGGTTCCCTCTGTTTTAGGATATCACTACCTTCAGAGGCATCCTCTTCTACCAGTGAACACAGAGAACGTGCTGTGAGAGGGCATGCACCTGTTTGACCGTCTTGGCCTGGAAGAAACACCCATCGCTTCTGCTCACTTTCCATTGGCAGGAATTGATCCCAAGGCTCCACTTGGATGCAAGAGAGCTGGGAAATGTCCAACTCCATGGAAGGAGGGGGTGGAGAACAGGAGTGCTGGGGAGGACTTGCAGCTCCTGCCATGCAAACTGAACCCCCTGTGGGGCTACTGAGGTGCAGCTTATTGGCCTCTGTTGTGGCCATTGAGGCCCGTGGGTCTGGCCTTCTGGATGCCCCATTGTCACAGGCCTGGGTGTGCAGGCTTAGTGCTTTTCTACTACCAGGCTCAGAGAGTTGAGGACTTCTGCCCAGGCTTACTGGCTCTCAAAGGGAAGCAGGATGGAGTCATGGTGGAGGACGACAGCTCTGGCCCAGAGTGCCTGGGCCTGAGCTTCTTCACCAGCCCCTAGCCGCGTAACCTTGAGTGAGTGACTAAGCCCCTCTGTGCCTCAGTTTCCTTCCTTTAAACTGCTTCCTTGGGTGGTTGCAAAGTTTGGCCGAGATATTACAGGTGCAGCTCCTAGGGCGGTGCCAGGAGCACAGCGCCCAAGCAGTGTGGCGTTGGAGCTCTCTCTATACTCTGAACATGGCGCCATCAGGGCTCGTCTGCCATAACTCTGCCAAAGATGATCTCTATGCCCAGATGGGAAGAGGAAACGTCAAATGTGAACTTCTGCCATTGCGTCTCTGTTGTCCGGCTGTGGGAAGGTGTCGCTGACTCTTGCTGGCCGTGGCGGTTTTATTTGGGATTGGGGACAGAGCTGAGCTGCAGACACTGGCACTCAATGGTCTCTCCTTCTGGTCACCATGCACACCACATCAGTCTCACGTGACTTTAACATCAGTCAGGCGTTTTCCTAAAGGCCAAGTTCTCTCCAGAATCTGTCAGTTTCATCTACCGACTGCAGAGACCCTGCAAAACACTCATGAGACATATACATTGGGTGCATGAAGCCCTTCCTGTTTCTCCCTCTACTGGGGCAGAGAGAGAGCTGATTCCAAGCCTCGGGGGAGCTCAGGAGGCAGAGAACCTTCTCCCCGTTTCCACACCTAGATTTCAAATCACACCCTTCCCTGCATACTGCAGAGGCCAGCCAGCAAGGCCCCCTTCCAGACCCCCTGGCCTGGGCCTCAGCTCTTGTAATTGTAGGACCTCAGTGGCCCAGGATCCTGGCACCAGCTCCGCCTGTTTGGTCTTTGGCTCTCCTGGC
Source organism: Pan troglodytes (assembly GCF_028858775.2). Lineage (NCBI taxonomy): Eukaryota > Metazoa > Chordata > Mammalia > Primates > Hominidae > Pan > Pan troglodytes. The sequence continues at coordinate 85,354,697 of NC_072417.2, read as the reverse complement.
ACTGCCAGAGAATGGAAAAGCTGGTCTGTTTACAGGACATGGGGCCAGAAGCGCATTAAAAAATAAGGAGCAAATAAAATGTCATAAACAAATTTCCTTTCCAGTAAGGAACGTTCCTTTCCCTGTCCTCCTACAGGAACCATTTTTTCTCCAGTGTTTGGATAAACTTCCATCCTGTGTAATTACCATTCCCAGGGAGGGGCTGCCTATTTCCGCTGGCTATTTATTTTGATTTTGATCATTCCTCCCTCTTCTGAGTATAACACACCTAATAGTAAAGGAAATATGTTTCCTATTGGCGCATGGGGCACAGCTCTTTCTTTCCCTCCCGTGTCTTCTTCCCACTACCCCTCACCTTCCAACTTCCCATGAGCCTGTGGACACAGAGCCCCAGGTGCGCTGGCTGGGGGTTGCTCCCCTCCAGTGCGCAGGCGAGTTCGGAGCATTGGTTGACTGAGAACCAAGGGGCAAAGTGGTGAAGCAGAAGGGAGAAATTGTTTCCAATAAAAGGTGGCACAGATCCAGAGGGGTTGTATGTGGGTGACTATCTCTCTGTGGGGGGTCGAGGGGGCAGTCTTCAGCCTGACCCCCTGTGTGAGTTTTTGTGTGAGCAGAAAGCCACTGATCTAACGTTTCCTGACCCCAGCAGGTAGCTTATTGTAAAACAGTTCATCCAGAGGGGGAAAAATACCTTGTTTCAGCATTTAAGTTTTCTTGCTCTGAAACAGACTGGAGAGGAAGGGAATAGAGAAGAACAGATATTTCCTAGCTCAGAAGTGCATGACAGGAGGCAAAAAACAAAACCAAAAAACCGTCTTTGAACAAGTGTTATTCTTGTTTATGAATGGATTGTATAATCCAGGATTCCTACTTACACACTTTAAGCTATCTCTCCAGTCCCCTCCTTCCCCTCTTCCCTCTATTTTCTTTCTGTGTTGGGATGGCGAAGGAAGGAGGTATACCCCATAGTTAATTTCACTTTCTAAACTCCTTGCCTCTGCCTGGTTGGGTGAACGGATATCCTGGAGGTGCTGACCTCAGAGAGGCCATGAAGAGCAGGGTGGTACTGACTCATTGACTGGTCATACAATCAGTTTGGCTTCAGATTCCTTATGCTTTAACTCAGTGGAGGCCCCAGGAAGTGGAGATGGAGAGGGGGGACTCATGACTTCCCCTTGAGTCCTCCCACCTCTGCTTGCCTACCTCCTCCCTTCCAGATTGCCACCCCTCCACCCTTCTTCCAAAGATGGTCCAGGGCTGTCACAGGGCCACCCGGCCTAGGCTTGGTACCTGGGTTGAGTTGGTGTCATGGTGGTAAGAGAAACCACCAGTCACTCTCCCCTTTGGGAGCCCTGTCTTTTGAGGACTGAAGGATAGGATGCTTATTCCAGAGGGTGTGAGAACCTCATTAATAAACCTGGCTGGCATTGGAATGATTCTTGATGTGTGTGTTAATGGGTGAAATGCACAGAACCATGTGTGTGCCATGGCTGATTCCAAAAAGCTGCTGCTGGCTCTGCACCTGGTGGGTATGAGCTTTGGGTAGACTTTTCCAGAATCAAGGAGGAATGTCAAGGGACCCACCCCCAGACTGATGCTCAGGCCCCCTTGAGAGCAACAGGAGACTCTAACTTAAAAATTATAACCCAACACTCTAATCCTGTGAGAGAGAGCTGGTGGTCCTAGTTCTCAGTCTTGGGAATGCTGAGGTCCAGTTGGGTTAATTGAGCCATCCAGTCTCACCAGGCAAGTTATTGGAGAACTCTGACTGCTGCAGAACTTTGAGTCCTCACCTGGAATAGGATCCCCTAGATGCCTGTAAGGGCAGATGCAAGGAGAGGAGACCGGAGAAGGCATCTGGGATGCCTGGGAGGGAGGAAGGCTCCAGCCCGGGCAAAATGCTGCAGAAGCAAAATCCATTTGTGGTAGCTTTGTGCACTCAGTCAAGGTCGGGTGCTCCCGGGTCAAAAATGCTTTGAGTAAGAGGCACTGGGGGTGGACCAGCCTCCATGTGAGATGCTGGGCTCTCCAGGGAGGGGAAGACTTCATCCGGGCTGCGGCCCCATGCTCAGTTCCGCTCTATTTAGAACACTTTTTTTTTTGTAGAAAGCAGATTGTTGGGGAGGAAAGCATCAGGGCAGCGAGGGGAAGCTGATTCTATGCAGCTTTCTGAATCATGGGTTGGGGAGATGGAGAGGGAAAGGAAAGGGCTTTGAGCAAGACAGACCAGGTGGGCTGGTCTCACCTTTCTCTGTCTCTCCACTGCCCATAACCATCCCCCACGTCCCCACCAGCTCTGCTCAGCAGCCCATCTCTGGGGAAAACTTAAATGGGGCAAGGTAGAAGCATCTGAAACCATTTTTACTTGTTCAAGGTGAGATAGGCAACTGAGATTTTAAATTCCACAAGTCCACCCAATAAAAATCCCCGGCGCAGTGAACACCTGCCGCCATAGCGTGCATTGTTGAGTGAGACTTGGGACACAGCAGGTCAGGCTTCCTGGGTGCACAGTGGCATACGATTGTCCTGATTCCTAGACAGCACAGTGGTGTGTGTCAGTGAAGACAGCATAGGATGTGGTTGATGCTTTGCTTACAGGATTTGGGTAATCTTTACCCTCCTCCACCAAAGGGATAGCATTGCTAAATACAGATTAGGTCACTGCAAACTCTGTAAGCCAAGACCGTTGTGGGTGGTCAGAGGATTTCTGGAAACAGTGTCTTTTACAACTCTTCCCTACATTAGCCTTTGTCTTGCAAGAGGAATTTGAAGTCTGAGGAGTGGCTTCCACTTGCCCTATGTCAGGCTCACTCTGGAGCTCGTGGGACAGGTGGCTGTGTCTCCTGGACCCCAGTTGGCATCCTGGATGTCTCTTCTCCTCCTTAAAATGGACCATAGTCAATGGCCCCTCTGGCCAAGGCAACTTTGAGACCAATGGAAGCAGCCAGAGAGCTGTGTACTTGCACATTGACGAGCTCTGTTTTTCTGGCCCTCCTAACAAATAAGATCCTGGTAGTGTTGGTCCAGGGGCCAGTGGATGGCTTCCTGCTGGGGTCCTTTTTGTGCACAGCCATTAGTGACCTGTACATGCTCAAATGCATGAGATGCCGCATTGCTTTCCAGCTGGCTGGCTGTCTAGCCCTTCCGAGCCCCTGCAGAGAGCCCATGGATGCCTTTCCAGCTCAGGATTAGACCTTTCCTAGATGCCTTTCTAATGCTTAGAGGAAGGAGATGGGATAGCATCTCAATTCCAGCCCCACCTTGTGTTGGTTGTGTGATTTAAGCCTGTTTACTTCATATCTCTGCATCTCAGCATCCTCCTATATAATCTGAAGATTGTAGTAGTACTGACCTCACTGGTTTTCTTTTCTTTTTTTTGTGGGAGAGGGAGGTATGCATTAATATATGTAGCTCTGAGAGCACAGGGCCTGAGTCATACATCCAGCTCATGTGTTAGCTATTGCTAGTGTTACTATCTCCCTGATAAACATTCCCCTAACCTTCCCCAGGTAGAAGTAATCACCCCTACTCCTGGGGAAGCACTTCCTACATATCTTTTATAGAATGGGTCCTGATATGGTTTGGTTGTGTCCTCACCCAAATCTCATCTTGAATTGTAGTTCCTGTGGGAGGGACCCGGTGGGAAGTGATTGGATCTTGGGGGCGATTTCCCCCATGTTGTTCTCGTGCTAGTGAGTGAGTTATCACAAGATCTGATGGTTTTATAATAAGCCTATGGCATTTCCCCTGCTGGCTGTCCTTCTCTCTCCTGCCACCCTGTGAAGAGGTGCTTTCTGCCACGATTGTAAGTTTCCTGAGGCCTCCCCAGCCATATGGAACTGTGAGTCAATTAAACCTCTTTTCTTCATAAATTACCCAGTCTCGAGTATTTCTTCATAGCAGCGTGAGGACAGACTAATACAGGTCCCATGGAATTCCAAACAGTGACACAGTTAAGAGTCAAATTGTAGGGTTAGGCAGGTCTGAGTTTAATTCTGACTCCTTTGCTCTTGCCCTTGTGATCTAAGTCTGTTTCTTCACTTATAAAGAGAAGACAATGAGAGCAACACCCACCGTCCCAGGTTGTGAGGCCCAGGGCTGTTCTTACTTCTCCCTGGCATTCTGTGCCTAGGTCAGAGTCTGAAAGAACATTTGTTGAACTATTGAGTTGACTCAGTCAAGTGTTCCTCCCTCCTTCAGTAGACAAATCCTCCATTGAATAAAACCCCATCATGTTATAGCTCACTCCATGGAGGTTCCTGGCTAGCCCATCTGGATTGCGGTGGGCCTTGAAGGCTTTCTTGGCTGGCAATAATTGCTTTAATGACCGACGGCCTTAGTAGACATCTACAGGTTTCGGCCTCTGTTTTCGTGGTAAGAAGGCTCAGGGCCAGGCATGGTGGCTCACGCCTGTAATCCCAGTACTTTGGGAGGCTGAGGCAGGTGGATCGTCTGAGCTCAGGAGTTCAAGACCAGCCTGGGCAACATAACAAACCCCATCTCTACTAAAAAAATTACAAAAATTAGCCTGGCCTTGGTGGCACATGCCTGTAGTCCAAGCTACTTGGGAGGTTGAGGTGGGAGGATCGCTTGAGTCCAGGAGACTGGGGTTACAGTGGGCTGAGATTGTTCCATTGAACTCCAGCCTGGGCAACAGAGTGAGAGTCTGTCTCAAAAAAAAAAAAAGAAAAGAAAAAAAGAGAAGGCTCTTGTATTTATTTCTGATTCTTATTGGAGTCGTTTAAGGAGGACCATTGAGAAGACCCCTCCCATAAAAGCCAAAATGCCAGCTCTTCTATGCAATCCTGTGCATATGGTCTTGCTCTCAGTGCAGTCCCAAGCAGAAACCCACTGGACTTGGAAATCTGAGCTGAGTATTGGCTTTGTCCATGTGGTAGACAGAATAATGGTCCCCAAAGATACCCATGTCCTGCTCCCTGGAATCCATGAACATGTAATCAAGTTAAGGTTCTTGAGACAGGGAGATAATTCTTGGTTAAGCCCAGGGTAATTTCAACAGTCCCTTTAAGAGAGAGGCAGGAGAGTCAGAGATTTGTAGATGCTGTAGTCCTGGCTTTGAAGATGGTGGAAGGGGCCATGAGGCCAGGAATGCAGGTGGCCTTTAGAAAAAGCTGGAAAAGGCAGGGACACGGATCGTCCTCTAGAGCCTATGTAAGAGTACAGCCCTGCTGATGCCTTGATTTTGACTCACTGAGACCGATTTTGAAATTCTAATCTCCAGAATTGAAGATAATAGGTTTGTCCTGATTTAAGCTGCTAAGTTTATGGCCATTTGTTGCAGCAGTAAGAGGAAACTCATCCTGACCCAAACAGCTAGCCACTGTAGACTTTCTTTTCACCTCTCTGGTCTTCTGTTCTTCAGTGATATGAAGAGAGAGGATGAGGACAACTGCAAAGGGTACATTCTAGCTGAGTCATCGTACAATCAGGGCTGCGGTTTACATAATGCCCACAGGTGCCAGGCCAGATGGGGTGAGTGGGGGTTGAAATCCATCCCCAGGGGTCACGATACTAGACTTGTGGCCTCACACGGGGCTGCAGCTTCCAGGCAGATATGGTGTTTCCTGCTGTCTCTCCACTCCCCCTGCAGGAAGGCACCTCTACTCACCCATCCTGCACCCACAGAGCCATACATGCCAAAGGTGGGCATGGGGGCTCTGGCACATCCTTTCATTGTTTTCTCCCCGACTGCCAGGAGTGCAGAGCGGCCAGAGGCCCTGGAGGGGGAAAACAGGCTACAGTGAGAAGTGCCGCAGAACGACAAATTCTAGGCCTGCAGTGCAGATGCTGAATTAGCCTCAAATTTTGCTTAGGCCAAGCCCTAAGTCATGGTAAGCCATCTCTCACTGAGAGGAGCTATGCCCCATATTATAAACCAGTGGTTCTCAAGTGGGGGTGATTTTGTCCCCCTACTCCCATCCAGCGGTTGTTTGCATGTCTGGAGACATTTTTGGTTGTCCCGGCTAGGGGCAAGGGTCCTACCGGCATCTGGTAGGTAAAGGACAGGGATGCCATTAAAAATCCTACAGTGGCCAGGTGTGGCGGCTCAGGCCTGTAATCCCAGGACTTTGGGAGGCTGTGGCAGGTGGATCACTTGAGCCCAGGAGTTCAAAATCAGTCTGGGCAACATGGCGAGACCCCATCTCCACAAAAAATACAAAAAATTAGCCGGGTGTGGTGGCATGCACCTGTAGTCCCTGCTACTTGGGAGGTTGAGGTGGGAGGATGGCTTGAGCCTGGGAGGTCGAGCTGCAGTGAACTCTGATCACACCACTGCACTCCAGCCTGGGTGACAGAGTGAGACCCTGTCTCAAAAAAAAAAAAAAAGAAAAAAAAGCAACTTAGAATGCACAAGGCAAAAGCCCCCACAACTGTCTGGATCTAGCCTTCAAAGTTGGTAGTGCTAAGGTTGAGAAATTGTGTCTTAAACCTCTGCTGCAGCGTTGAACCAAGTCCGAACCCTAATCCCCTCACCTTCTCCCCAACACTTTATTTACCAAAAGGTAGGGGGGGATCTGTTATTTTTTCCAAGTATGTTTCTTCCTGTATCTTATCAAGAACCACCAAGTTCAGCACACCCTTGATTAGTCACTTCCATTAACAGTGTTTATTTTGGGGTTTGTGTTTATTTTTGAAACGTGGTCTCCTTTTTCCTCCTCACTTCCTTACACACTTAGGGGGCCAGCTTTCTAGTATAATCTAGTTCACACTTTCCTTGCTCATCTATAAACCGACTAGGCCAACCCTTGAGAACATCTCTTCTCCTTCCTTTCCTTCATAGGAAGCTGTCCACAGCTCTGAAGCAGACCATTGTCATCTTCTTCCTTATGCTTTAAAATCCTTTTTAGGATTTTAAAATATCCTAAATAATATAGCAGCAACTCCATTGACCAACTGACTCGTGACAAAGCAGCGACTTTATTCCTAGCTGTCCACGTTCCATGAAACGAAGACATTTCAGTGGTTCTCGCCACTGAGCCAGAGACAAGGAGATTTTTGGACTTGTGGGTCTCCCTCTCCCACTTCTCTCCACCCCTCCCCTTCTCACTGCAGGAGTGAGAACTGCAGAGTCTCGGAACTACATTTAAGCATTTCTGACTCATCAAATAACTGATCCCTGTTCCTCTCCACCCACCAAATGGTTCTTAGCTCTCCCTCCCTGGCCAGAGGAATTTAAAGGCTTATGGTTGAGTAACTGGGAGTTACAGAGAATCTCCGCACATGTTTCAAAGATTTTCATCTTTCTTTCTTTCTTTCTTTTTTTTTTTTTTTGAGACAGACTCTCACTCTGTCACCCAGGCTGGAGTGCAGTGGTGCGATCTCGGCTCACTGCAACCTCTGCCTCCCAGTCTCAAGTGATTCTCCTGCCTCAGCCCCCTGAGTAGCTGGGATTACAGATGCCGACCACCATGCCTGGCTAATTTTTGTATTTTTGGTAGAGACAGGGTTTCACCGTGTTGGCCAGGCTGGTCTCAAACTCCTGACCTCAAGTGATCCATCTGCCTCTGCCTTCCAAAGTGCTGGGATTACAGGCATGAGCCACCATGCTGGGCCAGATCTTCATCTTTGATTGGACACCATCCATCCCTCTGCCTCCTCTTTCCTGAATTCCAGTGGCGGCAAACTCTCCCCTCACCTATGCTGTCCCTCTATGTGGCCCTGTGCATAGCAGTGGCCCAAGGATGCTCTGTGGCAGGCCAGTGGCATAGGAGGCCCAGGAGTCCCCCTCCCCCCATCCTCCTTCCTGGGCCATTTATTTGAATACCACCGGGGAGTGGGTTACTTCGGGGTATTTATTTGTTTAAACATGGGTGGCTCCTGAAAGGAGGGTGTCGGGTTTCAAGGTTAGAGGCCCCATGCAAACAGAGAGCGGGTGGCCTGCAAAATAGTGAGCAAGGTTGGAAGTGAGGAGCCCATGTGTCTTTTCATGTTTGTAGGTGGAAATGCTGATGGATGACACTATTTGTGACCCAGCTGTCTCTATCTATGACATAGAGCGACTTGGGGCTTGTGTGTGTTCAGACTCTGAGACAGCCCTCTCCTAGACAGTTGGAAGAGAGCATTTGGAAGTGGTTAGGCAATTCTTTAGGGGCAGTAACTCCTATTAATTTATCCCATGAGCGTTGGCGGCTATCCAAGTACCTTGGGGAGGAGCAGAAGAATACAGACTGAATTGGTACTAACTGCAGCCCCACCTCAGGGATTCTGGAAGAGTCCTAAAAAGCTGGGTGCAGGCTGGGCACAGTGGCTCACTCCTGTAATTCCAGCACTTTGGGAGGTCAAGGAGGGAGGGTTGCTTGATGCCAGGAGTTTGAGACCAGCCTGGGCAACATAGTGAGACTCCATCTCTAAAAAAATAATTAGTTGGGCATGGTGGTCTGCACCTGTAGGCCCAGCTACTCAGGAGGCTGAGGCTTCAGTGAGTCATGATTGCATCACTGCACTCCAGCCTGGGAGACAGAGCAAGAACTTGTCTCAAAAAAAAAAAAAAAAAAAAAAATCTGGGTGCAGTAGTGGAATGGTCAGCCTCTTTCTCAAAAGACCTTGAATTGTTGATCACAATGAGTGATCCTGCCTTGTGTCCTAGGGCCAGCCTCCTTTTTGGGTTGACCTAGCCAGAAAAATATCTTTCACATCAGCCCTGACAGGGCTTGGATTTTTGTATTAGACAGGTGCTTGTCAAAAGAAAACCCAAGATGGAGGGAAAGCCAGATGTGTAGGTGAAATTGCTGCACCCTGACCGATGATACGCCAAAATCCAGAAGCAAAGATGACATAGCATCCTGTCTCTCAGGCCCCTTTAAGGCTGTTGGCTGCAGAATTGATAACTGCAGTGGGAGACTCAGCTTAGTCTCTACAAAGGGAACATGGAAAGACTGTAGAGTGTTTTGCCTGGAGATATTTCTTTGGAGGAGAAACACCAGAGAAGGTTTAGGAGACATGGCTAAAGACACTTAATGCCATTGTTAACTAAATACTAAGAGATAGAATACAGACAGTGGTGAGTGACTGTTCTCTAATGTCTTAGCTACTGTCCCCTCAGGACAGAGAGATTGTCACTAGATTAATAACTCCTGAATGCCCAAGGTAGGATGTTGGGTTCACAGCCCAGGAATCAATTACAGACCTTGTTAAAAATTAATGATGTGCATACTGAAGTGTTTAGAGATGAAGTGTCCTAATGCCTGCAATTTACTTTGACATGCGTTGAAAAAATGAGTTGGATTGATGGATAGATAAACGGAGGATAAACGCATAGATTTGTGATAAAGTACATGTAGCAAAATCTTGACAATCACAGGATCCGGGTGGTAAGTATGTGGGTACGACATTTCTGTATGTCTGAAATTTTTCAAATAAAACGTTGGGGAAAAGTACCAATCCCTGGGCTACCCAACAATGATTTTGATTCAGTGAGTTGGTGATGAAGTCTAGAAATTATTTTATTTTACTTTTTCTTTTGTCTTATTTTTTGAGATAGCATCTTGCTCTGTTGCCCAGGCTGGAGTGCAGTGGCGTGATCATGGCTCACTGCAGCCTCAACTTCTTGGCCTCTAGCGATCCTCCCACCTCAGCCTCCCCAGTAGCTGGGACTACAGGCAGGTGCCACTACACCTGGCTAATTAAAATTTTTTTTTTTTTTTTTTTTTTTACAGACCGGACTTCACCATATTGCCCAGGATGGTCTTGAACTCCTGGGCTCAAGTGATCTGCCTGCCTTGGCCTCACAGAACGCCAGGATTACAGATGTAAGCCACTGTGCCTGGCCTGAAGTCTAGTAATTTTTTAAACTTTGCATGTGATTCTGCTCATGAGCCAAGTTCGGGTGCCTGTGGAACAGCTATATTCCTCAAACTAGATATGCACACCAGTCCCTGGGGATTCTGTCAAAAGGCAGATTCACATTCAGCAGGTCTAGGGTGGGGGGCCTGACATTCTGCACGTCTCACAAGCTCCCAGGTGATGCTGATGGTGCTGGTCCCTGGACGCCCCCTTGAGTAGTAAGGAACAAAAGGACTCTCCCCTGTTCTTTTCAGCTACGTAGCCCAGGGGTTCTCCACTTAGGCTTCACACTGGAATCATCTAGGGAGTTTTAAACTATAGTGATGCCTGGCGGTGTCTTACTCGCAGAGCTTCTGGTTTGATTGGTCTAGGTTGCAGCCTGGACAATGAGATTTAAAAACTTCTCAGATGGGCCAGGCATGGTGGCTCAAGCCTGTAATCCCAGCACTTTGGGAGGCAGAGGCGGGCGGATCACGAGGTCAGGAGATCGAGACCATCCTGGCTAGCACGGTGAAACCCCGTCTCTACTAAAAGCCAAAAAATTAGCCGGGCGTGGTGGCAGGCGCCTGTGGTCCCAGCTGCTCGGGAGGCTGAGGCAGAAGAATGGCCTGAACCCGGGAGGCGGAGCTTGCAGACAGCCGAGATCGCGCCACTGCACTCCAGCCTGGGCGACAGAGCGAGACTCCATCTCAAAAAAAAAAAAAAAAAAAAAAGGTTCTCAGATGATTCTAATATGCAACCACTGACTTAATAGCATGCAGTGAATCTGTGGAATATTAAATTGTAGGAAATAAATTTTTGCACAGAAAGACACTGCCAGCCCTCATTACTCAGGTGTGCAGGAGCTTTCCAGTAACAATAGCAGTAACTAATAGTGAAAGGCTCAAAATTACCTCCCCTCAATTCTACTTAATTCTCCTCATAATGAGAATGATTAACAGCCAGCATTTATTGAGTGTCAAGCACTTTACATTCATTAGATCATTTAATCATCACAGTAACCTGGTGAGGCAGGCATTATTATCCTATTTTACAGATGAGGAAATTGAGCTTGATTGAGTTAAGTGACTTGCCCAAGATGACAGCAGTAATAAGTCTTGGACAGAGATTTGAACTGGGTTTGCCTGACTTCAAAGCCCATATCCTTGAACCATTATATCATTCTGTTGTCTTCATGATCTACGCCAGGGGTTGGTAAAATATAGCCCATAAGCCAAATCTGAACAGCTGTCTGTTTTTATAAATAAAGTTTCGTGGGAACACAGCTATAACCATTGATTTATGTATGGTCTGTGGCTCCGTTCATGCAACGGGCAGAGCTGCATAGTGGCAACAGAGATGGTCCACAGCGCCTGAAATATTTACTCTCTGGCCCTTTACAGAAACAGCTTGATGGATTGCTGAGGCAGAGTGCACCGAGCAAGGGTTCAGTCCTCCATAGAGCTCAGAGCAAAAGGAATGACCCAGCCGGGATGAACTTGAACCTATGGCCACCTAGCTCTGGTTTCTGCTTGAACATTTTATTTCAATCTTATGGCCTGCCTTGCGCTCCAAGGGTTACTTATTTCCTCTGCACATATTTTATTTTGATGCCAAAATTTCAGCTCTGTTTTCTTAAGAGCAGAAGGTCTTGACCTCAAAGCCCGGGCCATCACACAGCTCTCTGTGGAGTGGGGTGAGGGAGGCCAGCTGCCGGTCACCTTCTGCTCCAGCACCGTGGGAGGCCTGAGTGGCAAAGCTCCAGCCCCGCTGCTCCCGGGCGGTGTCCGCAACAAGAGGCTTCCGCCCCATCCCACCAGCCATCCACGGAGACGCCCTCCCCAGAGGTCAGGAGGGTAGCGGGAGAAGGAAATGCCAATCAATCCATCAAAGCCCCGCCCTCCCGGGGCTCCTAGGCCCCGGGAGCTGCGTCTGCGCATCCTTGACCCACTCCTGGGGGCCAGGGGCTGGGCGAGCCGGGGAAGTGCATTTGGTAATGATTCTCGATTTCCTGTTTGGTTTCTGCCCAGGGGGCTTTGGGATAGGCTAACTCGTATTATATGTGTACACATGCACATTTCATTCCTCCTTGTCTGTTTTTTTTTTTTCCTTTGCTACTTTTCCTCCTCTATGGCTTGTGTTTTTTGTTGTTGTTGTTAATTGGTGTGGCACAGTAGTGGAGCGAGTTCCCAGCCTCCTTTGGCGAAATGTGTAGAAAAGCGGAGGCAAGAGGTAGGAAGAGGCCTGGAGGCTCTGTCTGGACTCCTGGGATTTGGCCTGTCGGCCAGGGAGATTCTCTCCCAAGACATGCATCATGATAAAGCTGTAAAGAATCTGTTTAGGTAAGCAAACATTTATTTAGTGCTTACTGTCTGCATGGGATACAAAGGCATGAAAAAAAGCTCAGTCTTGCCCTCTAAGAGGTGAAAGAGAGAGAAGAAGAGGGGCAAGGAAAGAGAGAATGTCAAAGTAGTTTGGTAAATGCGATGGCAGAAATAGGCTCGGATAGAGATGGGGGTGCATTGTGTGGTCACATAACCTTTGGTTCAGCTCTCTCTTCCATGCAGGACCCAGCCTTAGTTATCCAAGATGTTGAGGGCACCTCTCACCAAAATAAAAATCCAAGAAATAAACCCAGGCATCACTGCCAAGCCCCTCCCCACCCCCTCAACACACCGTCCTGCTGCCTGTGTCTCCAGCCTTATGTGGTCTGGCAAGGTTGGGCTACTTTCGGCAGCCACCGTTTGCTCCCTAGGATGCAATCTTAGCCTCCATGGGGCTGGCCTGCTGGAATCTGGGACCACGTGAGCCTATGAGCTGGGATGCCAGGGAGGAGCCAGCACTCCTGGAGGCTCTGTGATCTGCTCTGGCCACATTAAATAAAGGCTTTGATCCCTCCAATGGGGAGAAGGGAGAGCTCTCCCTTTTCAGCACCTTCCAATATCCTTCCCCCTTGCTGTGCCCGGCCCCACTGTCACCTCACCGAGGAGGAGACAGGATGTGTTTCCAGTGGGGCCCTTTTTCTTCCCGATTTAGACTGGGAGTGAATGAAGCTCATTAAACTGATTGTGGTTGTAGCCACATGGCTCAGGTTTCACCTGAAAGCATCAGGTGGTGGTGGGGAGGGGAGGACAGCCAGAAGGCCCTCATTGCACCTCCCCTTACCCCTTGCTCAGCTGGTGGCTTGCACCTGCAGACCCTGGAGCCCAGGCTGAGGTGGGTTGTGGTGGAGCCGGGTTAGGGTCTCAGCGTGGCCTGCTCCACGTGATTCCATTGCTTCTGAAGATCCCCCACCAGACCAAGCTGCCTGCATTATTCAGCCGTCGCCTCTGAGTTTTGAAGCTGGGGGAATGGGGAGGGTATTGCGATCTTTTTATCATCTTCCTTTCCCTCCTATTCCCTCTCACCTGTTGTTCCAAGAACTAGGTGGTTAAAAACAACAACAACAACAAAAAACTCCAGCAAGATGATGTGATGCTGGTGTTTTTGATTGGTGCACGAACTCCCCACCTGAAGCTTTTTTAGAGTTGATAAAAGCTGGGCAACCTGAACCCTCTGAACCAAGGGGAAGGTAGAAAAATAAACAGAGGGCCAGGTGCAGTGGCTCACACTTGTAATCCCAGCACTTTGGGAGGCCAAGGTGGGCAGATCACTTGAGGTCGAGAGTTTGAGACCAGCCTGACCAACATGGAGAAACCCTGTTTCTACTAAAAATACAAAATTAGCCGGGTGTGGTGGCACGTGCCTGTAATCCCAGCTACTTGGGAGGCTGAGGCAGGAGAATCGCTTGAACCCAGGTGGCAGAGGTTGCAGTGAGCCGAAATCGCGCCATTGCACTCTAGCCTGGGCAACAAGAGTGAAACTCTGTCTCAAAAATAAAATAAAATAAAATAAAATAAACAGAGTTCTCCTGTGATGAAAAGCAATGCCAAGTTAGAACTTGGAGCACATCATGGAGGCTTTTGACCCTCTCCTCTGACCCCCAGCCTGACAGCACTTCCCCGGACCAATGGCTGCTGGTGATCTCCTGCCAATGCACGAAGGAGCCATGGTATAGGTGCACTGGGCTCTGTAGCTAGAGAGAGTCCAGCAAAGCTGGGCACAGAGAATCTTCTGAAAGTGCTGGGGTTTCACCCAGAAATGAAAGGCTCTCAGAAATGATTTCTCATTGCTTTCCAATCCATCAGCTTATTATCTCTGAATTTTCCATCACACACAGTCTCTTTCTCTGCCTCAATCTTATACAGAAGGATGCTGGATTTTATCATTTTGCCAGGTGGAGGTTTTTTTTTTTTTTTTGAAATGCAAATAATTGCCTCCCAGTTTATCTCTGGAAAGTTCATGTATATGGATGTGTGTATGTATATATACTTTTTGCACTTATATACACAGAATGTGTCAAGAATTTTACAAAGGAGTAAGACCCCAACATAAAATAGCTGCCCCCCGCCCCCGCCAGTTCATGCATACTCAGTAGTTGGTAGGGCGGCCACCTTGTCCCGTTCACCTGGGACTGCCTGACATTAAACCTGAAAGTCCTGGGAACCCGTCCGACCTAGACAAATTGGGAAGACTTGTTACCCTAAAGCTAGGCATTTTAAGTCCATTATTTCAAGCCTTCATGATGACACTGTAAATTAGATGATACTTTTATAGATAAGGAAACAGATGTTGAATGAGTTGCTGAAGGTCACGTGGAATCAGTGGCTAAGTCTTGTACTTAGGCCAAATTCTAAGAACATGTGTTTTCCATCAGGACACCTCAGACCTTGCACATACAAATAGGAAAAGCTCTCCTGAAGGCCCCAAACAACCGACAGTGGCTACCTGAGGTTGGAAATCATCAGTTTTCAAAAGGGACGGGGAGGCTAGGAAGAGAATGTTCCTAAATGTCATCTCCTGGCTGGGCTTAGGCAGCTCAGAGATCTCCAGCTTTGGGTTCTGAGGGGGCCTTGCCTCCGGTCCAGTTAACCTTCCACATGGAACGCTCACCTGGTACACCTGAAACTCTTCTGGTGTACTGGGTCTGGTGTTTCTAGGCCTCTCTCTGCTATTAGACTCCCTAAGGTAGTTCCAGAGGAAATGAGACTGGGGATGTGGGCATTTGCCAAGAACTACCCCCGGAAGCTTGGAGACTGGATTCCTCTTCCTCCTGTCCCTTCCCCCCTCACCCCATCCTCTTCTCCCCCAGTGGTTTCCAAACAGGTTCTCCTCGCCCGTCTGCCAAACATGCTCGGGGCTGCTGAGACAAGCAGAAAGATGGAGAACTAATTACTGTTTTCTCTTTCGCAGGCCCTGTAGCTCTGCCAGACCGGGATTCCCATTCCGTAGAGACCCCAATCCCGTGCTGGTGCCTGGAGGTGTCCCAGGCACAGATTCCATCTTGCTCATTATCATGGGCCTACTTCCAAAACGTTTTCACTCGCCCAGCTCTCCTGCCCCTCCCGCCATGCACACCTCTTGTGCTTTCTATTCCACCTTGCTTCGAGGCCACCTAGAAAAAGGGATGGTTGGGTTTCACCTGCGGCTCTGAACGGCCAGAGTTGAACTGATAGGAAACCAGGCCGGGCGATTTCCACCCATGAAGCCGGGAGAGCGGGGGCCCTCTTGGGAGTGTTCTATTTTAAAAAGAAAGGGATCACAGAGGTCTGGGGTTTGAACTCCCTGGAGGACAGAGGGCCATCTACTCAGTGTTTCACGGGATAAGTAACAATTACAGAGAACAGGACAGCCGGCAGGAATCACCCTGGGGAGCGTTTTCCCTGGCTGCTGAGTCCCATTCTGAGAGCAGAGCACAGCTCTCACCCATGCAGCTGGGTACGTGGGTCTCCAGCACCCGCTATCCCAGCCCCACTCAGCCCCCATCCTGCTGTTCCCATTGAAATAATCACAGGGTAGGCCCAGCCTGGCTGCGTTGCCAAGACAACCGCTCTAATTTCTTTTAATCCCAGTGTTCCTTCCTAAAGGGACCTCCCCCAGCCCTCACTCCCCCCTGCAACGTGTTTTAATTGCAATAACTCCTGGGTTTTCGGGAGGTAATGACCATGTGTGGAGAGCCGGCGCTGGCCTGGCTCCATCCCTGAAGTTGCTCGCCCAGCGGCGCCAGGCAGCCCTCCGGCCCCCAGCAGGAGTCCTCCAGGAGCCCAGGGCAGGCACGGGCAGGGTCTGCCAAGGGGGTCTGCGGCCTCAGTGCTAATGAACGCAAGCAGCGAGTGGGGGGCTGGGCCCTGCAAGGTTTATGTCCTCAGGACATTTTATGACACACCACCCCTTGCCCCCATCTTTCCGCCCTCCCCCTGCCTGCACACTCACCTTTAAGAGAATCCACGCCCCGTTGCCCTGCTCCAGGCCCCAGGCAGCTGCTGCTTCAGGGATGTGACCTTTCTTCCCCTGCCGGCTTCCAGCAGGTTCCTGTGTTCGTGGCATGGATGCCAGCTCTTACATTGACTGCAGACAGGGAGTTTGTATTACCGGTAGAACAAAGTTTTACAAAACCATGGTATTAGTAAAATAACTTTCTTAGGCTGGCTTCCCTCCCTCCCTTTCCTTCCTTCCTTCCTTCCTTCCTTCCTTCCTTCCTTCCTTCCTTCCTTCCTTCCTCTCTCTTTCTCTCTTTTCAAGGTCTTGCTTCGTTCCCCAGGCTGGAGTGCAGTGGCACGATTATAGTTGACTGCACCCTCAACCTCCTGGGCTCAAATGATGATCCTCCTGCCTCAGTCTCCCGAGTAGCTGGGACAACAGGCACACACCATCACACCTGGCTAGTTTTCAAAACTCTTTTTTGGCGAGAAGGGGGTTCTTGCTATGTTTCCCAGGCTGGTCTCGAACTCCTGGCCTTCAAGGATCCTCCTGCCTTGGCCTCCCAAAGTGCTGGGATTACAGGCATGAGCCACTCTGCCTGGCCAGGCTTTCTTTTTTGAGGAAGTAAAGGTAACTGCAGAAATCCAGAAAATACAAACAAGCTGAAAAAGGAGAAATTGACCATAATCCCCAACCCAGAGGGTCATATGCAATCTGCAAGTTGGAAAGGTTCTTCTAGGCTACGGGGTCGGGGAGCTTCTGAGACTTTCATCCTCACGAGCTAGCGGGACATACGCTATAATGTGTACTTGGATCACTGGGGGTCTTGTTACCATGCAGATTCTGAGTCAGTAAGCCTGGGTGAGGCCTGTGATCTTGCATTTCTAACCAGCTCCTGGGGGATGCAGAGGGCCTAGCCACAGAACACACTTTCAATAGCAAGGGTCTAGGGCATCCCTGTCCAATAGAACTTTCCTTGGTGATGGAAATGTCTCATATCTGTGCTATTGGATATGTTACGTCGCCACTAGCCTCCTGAGGCTATTGAGCTGTTGAAATGTGGCTCATGCAACCGAGCAAGATAATTCTAAATTGTATTGAATATTCATTCATGTACATTTAAATAGCCACATATATGCTGGTGGCTACCATGTTGGACAGCACAGAAGATTCCATTCGTTCATACAAGTCCAGGTGCAAGCCCTCTCTCCCTGCAAGGAAGATGCAGACTCAGATGCAGACGGCCACCTGGTCCTCCATCGTGTGCCCTGAATCTGCTGCCCTGACTCTCCCCTCGTACGAACCCTGCACTGGGGAGACCCATCCGCTTGGTATTCTCCACACAGTGCTTCTTTCTGGTTACTGTCCTGCTTAAAAGGGACTGCTGAGAAGTGAGCATGAGATCGATGGCCCGGCTTAAAAATAAGAGCTTACAGCCTGACCAAAGCCTGCAAAAGTCTGCACACAGCCGTTCTAGGAAACTAGCTGCATTCAAAGCAGTGCTGAGCATCCAGGGGCCACTACGGCCCATCAGATACTGTATCCTGACTGCTCTTTCCCTCCTCGTAACATTAAGAGACAGTTTTGGGTCGATGCAACAATGCTGCAGAAGCCCTTGGGTCCACGTCTGCTCCTACCAAAGCCCTCCCGGGCAGTGCCTTCCCATTCGCACGCTGAAATATTAGATGTTCAGTCGAGAGTCCAACAGCAAAATAGTTCTGAAATTGTGTGTGCTTTTTTTTTTCTTCTAATTTAATGTGCCAGACAAGCCTCCCTGTAATTAAAACCAGAAACAAGGACCAGACTTAGACAGAGATTTGAAGGCTGTAAAATTCTAGGACAGGTTTATGTAAAGCAATTAAAAAGGGAGTTAAAAATTGTTAAAAAATTAAACACTAATTACTTTTTTTTCTCCTCTCATTTCTGCTGAGCTGTTCTGGCCATGGAGCTCAGAGAAAGATATAAAAAGGAGAAAGTTTTGCCTCGTTGCTGTAAATCATGTTCAACAAATGCTTCTCTGCATTTTGCAGCCGAACCCATCTGCTGTCAATTAGTCTAAATCATGCCTTTTCAATTAAAGTGGCTTAGGGAAGTCTGGTAGTGAAACGGGTGTGTGTGAGTGTGTGAGTGCGTGTGTGCGTGTGTGTGTGCATGCGCGTGTGTGCGGGGAGGGGGCTGGCCTGGTGGTTGTGAGGAATGGGAGAAAGGTGAAGTCTGATTTCAGGCTGCGAGGTGGAAATATCTTTTAAAAGGTGTGATCTTATTATAGTGTTTTCCGTATAAAATGCGGTATTATTTGCATGCTATGGGGAGTGGTGAAGGGTGGAAACAAAGCTGAAGAGTTGAGGCTTGAGAATTGGATGCAAACTCGTTCTGGTGAGCCCCAGCTTGAGTGGAGCTTGCTGCCTGGATGGCACCCATGGGTGTTGGTTGGGAGCTGCTGGAGAGGGGGTGTTCTGAGACCACCGTGTTACAAACATCTAAGGGGGGCAGGAATCATGGCTGCAACACGGGGTCTTCAGAGTACGCAGACAGACGCTTCCATGGAGGGAGAGTGGGTTCAGTATTAAAACTGAGATACCTAGCTGGGCACGGTGGCTCACGCCTGTAATCCCAGCACTTTGGGAGGCCAAGGTGGGCGGATCACCTGAAGTCAGGAGTTCGAGACCAGCCTGGCCAACATGGTGAAACCCTGTCTCTACTAAAAATACAAAAATAAGCCAGGTGTGGTGATTCGTGCCTGTAATCCCAGCTACTCGGGAGGCTGAGGCAGGAGAATTGCTCGAACCTGGGAGGCAGAGATTGCAGTGAGCCGAGATCGCACCTCTGCACTTTGGCCTGGGCGACAGAGCAAGACTCCATCTCAAAACAAAAACAAAAACAAAACAAAAACTGAGAGACCTGCAGAAACTCTGCATTCTGACCGAGGCCAGTGAGGGATTAAAGAGGAAAAGGTGCTGTTGTCTTTCCAAATACAGTGGACTTTCAACATCCCAAGATGCTCTGGGTGTGACGCAGGCAGGAGCTATAAGAAGGGTCCAGTCTCTAGGGACCTGAAGAGGATCTGATGCCAAGTTCTTTTTTAGAGTCCCCCAGGCCATGTGGGCCCTGTCCTGGGGGGAAGGTCAGATGGTGGCGTGGTTCACCCACAGGCCAGGGCATTTGAGCTGAGGAGCCATTGGACAGGAGTGTGCGTGTGTCTTTGCATGGAGAACCCCTCTGTGTGCTCCGTGCCCACCTCTGGCTTCCCAGCCTGTGATGATCTGTTTCCCAGCTCTTAACTCCTCCCCAGGTGCATCAGGTGGGGCTGCACCTGAGAGATGGGGCAAGGAGGTAGTTTGGGGTGCTTGTGTTTGACTTCACGTGGTCTCCTCTCCTCCGAAAAAGAGAAACATGCTTGCCTTGACTCAATTTAGGTGGAGGAATCTGTGTTATCTCCCCGCTGCCCCGCTCACAGTGGGAGGGGTGGGAGATGAAGTGGGTGGTCTGCTGAGGAGTGTTTATTTTCAATCACTGAGCCCCTCCTCTCTTGCTGGTCTCACTCCCTCTGCAGAGCTGTCCTGAGGGATCTGCAACCTGCTGGGAAACCTGCTCCTTGGTTGGGGTTTAGAGGGAGGGGATTTGGTAAGGGAAGGCCTGGTGCCACCAGCTGGGTCTTTGAGATTCAATATCCATACTGATGATAATAATAATAGCTAAATATGCAAAACACTTGCTATGTTCCTAAACATTATGCAGAATCCCTCATTTCAGACACTTGCCCAGTGTCACACAGCTCATAGGTGCAGAGACAGGACTCAAAGCTGGGTTGCATGCTTTTGACCCCCAGACTACACCACCTTATATAGCGAGGGGCCTCCAAGAGCTTCCATGCTCTCTGCTGCTATGCTCCTAAGTTGGGGTTTGGAGGAGGGTGCCAGTGAGGAGAGGCCACCTCCGCATTATTAATGGGTGGACTTGGGTGTGACTGATGGTGTACTGATCGATCTTTGAGTGAGGCACACCTGGGTTTGCATCCCAGCTATGCCACCTGCCGCTTATTTAAACCGCCCCCAAATCACTTATTGTCTTGGTCCATTTGCAAAACGAGGTTCAGCCCGACCTCCCTGGACAAGGGCCACATTGCATTTGCTGAGTGTGCCCAGCATGGAGAAGACACTCCATAAATGTTGGGCTCCTTGCCTTTCTTCCTGGCGGCCTGATTCCATGAAGCTTGACCTGGTTTCTTTCTGGCTTCCAGCCTGTGATTTCCTGCAGGATACAGTTACAGGTCTCTTTCCAAGTGATTCACTCTAAACAAGACCCGGGTGGGACGCTGTCCGCCAAGCAGGGCAACACCCCAGTGGGCTGGGCCAGAACACCCCATCCAGGGGCTCCAACCCCTGGGAAAGGCCACCTCCAGCTCCCGAGGGGCCCTGCCCTATGTGGCAGCTGGATGGAAAGGTTGAGGCCAACTCAGCTTCTGTTTTCTGTCCACAGCTCCTTCAAGCTGCCTGGTGCCCCACTGGCCAGCCCAGAGGAAGGAAGGGCTGCCTGGCTTTGCTCCAGGGGAGCCCAGCAGGCCCAGCCGTGCAGGCTGTCCTCACTCTGAGCCCCTTTAATCCGACGGCTGAGTGCAGTGAGCCATAACCAGGGCTTCCAGGAGCCTCCCTGAGCCAGGCACCAGTGTTCCCAGCCACCTCCAAGGAGGGTGGAGAGGCTGCTGCCTGGCTCCAGGAGCTGGCAGGATGTGGGATATGGAACCTGGGGGCCAGAGGCTTTAGTTGGGTGCACAAAGGTGCCTGCCCCCTGGGAGGTCCTCTCTGCAACTCAGAAAGGAGGTTCTGGTGAAGACAGCTGGCTGACATAGGGAGCTGTATTAGTTTATTTTCACACTGCTATAAAGAAATACCTGAGACTGGGTAATTTATAAAGGAAAGAGGTTTAATTGACTCACCGTTCCACATGGCTGGGGAGGCCTCAGGAAACTTACAGTCATGGCAGAAGGGGAAGCAAGGACCTTCTTTACATGGCAGCAGGAGAGAGAAGAGAGTGAGGGGGGAAGAGCCCCTTTTAAAACCATCAGCTCTTGTAAGAAGTCACTATCACAAGAACAGTACGGGGGAAACCACCCCTGTGATTCAATCACCTCGAACCAGGTATCTCCCTCAACACCTGGAAATTACAACTCAAGATGAGATTTGGGTTGGGACACAGAGCCAAACCATATCAGGATCCCACTCTGCAGGTACCACTTTCTTCTTCTTGTGGGCCCTCCATCATCCTCCCCATACCCCAAGCATGGTGTCCCATGGCCGAGCTGAACTGACTGCATTGAAGAGCCTTGTCCCAGCTCTCAGCTTCCTGTCCCTGTCCTCTCTCAAGCTCTGTCCCTAGGATAATTGGAAAAGCTTTTCTTTTTTTTCTTTTTCTTTTCTTTTCTTTTTTTTTTTTTTTTTTTGAGACAGAGTGTCACTGTGTCGCCAGACTGGAGTGCAGTGGCACTATCTCAGCTCACTGCAACCTTCACCTCCCAGGTTCAAGCAATTCTCCTGCCTCAGCCTCCCAAGTAGCTGGGACTACAGGTGCGTGCCACCACACCCAGCTAATTTTTATATTTTTACTAGAGATGGGGTTTTACCATGTTGGCCAGGATGTTCTCGATCTCTTGACCTCGTGATCTGCCTGCCTTGGCCTCCCAAAGTGCTGGGATTACAACTATGAGCCACTGTTCTGGCTGGAAAAGCTTTTCTATCTAATTGAAATGGAGTAAGTTGGAAGAGGTGCTTTCATTCACACACCAGCCTCTGAACTCAGTGCTATCACTTGGGCTGGGTGGCCTTAGGCAGGTGACTGAGCCTCTCCAGGTCTCGTTTCCTCCATCTGAAAACTGAGAACAAATCATACATTTCAGTGTGATTCAGAGGATCTGAACTAAACCATGGGAAGTACCTAGTAAAGCATCTGCCACATGTAACAAGCAAGGAGTAAATTGTCTCATGTCCTGCAGATCCTCCCCCTCCCACCAAGAAATTCTGTGCTTTGCATCCACGGACCCCCAGGCGGTTATCACAGACCCTCTTTCATAAGACCGTATTCCACAGGACTCCTTTGGAGCCAAGTGACCAAGTTATGTCTGGTCTTCCCCTGGGAGAAGTCTGGCCTGGGCCTGCATTTAGTCACAGGATCAGGTTGAAAGTCAAGCCTGTTGCTCCTGGGTGGCTGGCTGGGGCTGGGAGGTGGCCCTTCGCCGTGTGCAGACACATTCTCTGGGCACAGCTGAGCCTTAATGTGATGGTGGAGGGAAGCTCAGCCTGGCATCTGGAATAACACCACAGGCCTTGAGGTTTGCACTGTCTCATCCCCTGGGAAGGTCGCCAAGCCGAGTCGGCATCTCGCTCTTTGCAGGCCTGGAGAGCTGCCCTTTGGTGGCTTACTTGCTTGTCCTCATGCCCCTGCCCGCTGAAGGCCACTATGTCCCGAGCAGCCTGCCTCTGGGGTTCACCCTTCCAGCCATCACCCTGCCTTCAGTGAGGAAGACTCTCATCAGAATTCTCCCTGCTCACTGGTTCTAGGGAAACCTTCACCCCTACCCACACCCCCAGCCCCAGGAGAAAGCCACTTACTTGGGAATGGGGTCTCTGGAGGCCCTTGTAGTACTCCTAGGAGCCTTGTAGTACTCCTACTGCACCTAATGAACTTGGACAAGAGTTTCTGTCCCTTGGGCTGACCCAAACTGACCCAGCAGAGTCCTGGTTGGACACAGGATGTGAGCCAGGTTTTAAGATTCTGTTCCCACATCACCTCCTTTCTAATGTGTGGATCGGAGGGGGCTTAGTTTGGCTAGAACTCAGGAGGGCAGGAATGGCTGTGGGTGGAAGGAGTGGATGGGCTATACGAGTTAAACACATATAAACCCAGGCTGGATTTTATGTGTTTTTAACTTTTTTTCCTCCCCTGGGTTTACAGTTTTACCCTATGCTTTCCCTAATCATATGAATCAGTTTGAATGGTAATTGTTTCCTTGACTGTCTAGCCCACCAGACCATGAGCTCCTTAAAGGCACAGACTCTGTCCCAGGTGACAGAAACAGCCCTTGGCTGGTGGGGAGAGGATGATGAGGGTCGAGGGAGGGGATGGACAAATGCCTGCTGAATAGATATGTGGAGAGGTCATGGTGAACGGTCACCTCGGTGGACACGGCATTTTAGAGATGAACCAGGTCCTCTGAATGTCCTCAAGATGCTCCCCATCTAGCAGGCAGAGTCCTGTGTTTGCTGCATGGGTCTCAGGTGTCTGGGAGGCTTCCCTGTGCTGGGAAGCATCCGGTGGGTAGAGTATGCCACAGTCTGGCTCTAAGAGATACTTCGGGATGCCCCTCCATGAGACGCCCCTCCTTGAGACGCCCCAAACTGGGGGAGGGTCCAGAAGCCGCATGGCAGCACCAAGACCCAGTTTCTATGTCTGGAGAGAAGGGGAGAAGGGGGCTTAGTCTGTCTACACAGCCCTTGGCCCACCCTGTCCGGAGCTCAGGAGGGCAGGACTGGTTGTGGGTGGGAGGAGCGGATGGGTGGGTGGACACACCTTCCAACTCAGCTAGCCATGACTCAGCCTCCCGGTCTACTTTAAAGGGCAAAAATGAGAAGCATAGTTTAAGTTACCAGGTCTTAGACATACAAACACTATTTTGGAGTCAAGAGCTTGGGCAATTTAGGGCCTCCTGCCAGCAGGCCTGGGTCCCTGGTTTTTTGTATCCTGAAGTGGAGGATGTGAGCTGGTAACTCTCTTGCGAGGCTCAGTCCACAGTGTGGGAGAGCCAGAGCCTGCAGTGGAGTCAAGAGAGGACCTGGGTTCAGAGGCCTGGGGCTAGTGAAGGCCTTGCCCCTGCTTCGCTGTGTGGCTTTGAGGCAGTTCCTTAACTTTTTTGAACCTCACTTATTTTTTATGGTTTTTTTTTTTTATTTTTATTTTTTAATTTCACTTTAAGTTCTGGGATACATGTGCAGAATGTACAGGTTTGTTATATAGCTATACATGTGCCATGGTGGTGTGCTGCACCTATCAACCCATCATCCAGGTTTTAAGCCCTGCATGCATTAGGTATTTGTCCTAATGCTCTCCCTCCCCTTGCCCCCCACACCCGACAGGCCCTGGTGTGTGATGTTCCCCTCCCTGTGTCCATGTGTTCTCATCATTCAACTCCCACTTATGAGTAAGAACATGCGGTGGTTGGTTTTCTGTTCTTGTGTTAGTTTGCTGAGAATGATGGCTTCCAGCTTCATCCATGTCCCTGCAAAGGACATGAACTCATCCTTTTTTATGTCTGCATAGTATGCCATGGTGTATATCTGCCACATTTTCTTTATCCAGTCT
Source organism: Pan troglodytes (assembly GCF_028858775.2). Classification (NCBI taxonomy): domain Eukaryota; kingdom Metazoa; phylum Chordata; class Mammalia; order Primates; family Hominidae; genus Pan; species Pan troglodytes. The sequence continues at coordinate 85,330,262 of NC_072417.2, read as the reverse complement.
ATCCTTGATGGGCATTTGGGTTGGTTCCAAGTCTTTGCTATTGTAAATAGTGCTGCAATGAACCTTACTTATTTACTGCAATTAAAGTATTCTGCCTCATGTAGCTTCCAGAATCAGAATGACAATCAAGTCAGGTGAGATCTAGTTGAAAGTGTCTTCTGAAAAATACTCTAAAAATGTCAGGTGCTGTTGGTGTTTGTTTCAGGGGGTGCTCAGCCGGGCTCACATGAGCTCAACCCTGAGACAACCCACTTTCCCCCTTTAGCTGGGTTCTCCGCAACTTCTCTAAATCAAGATGTTGGGGCGGTGGCTCACGCCTGTAATCCCAGCACTTTGGAAGGCCAAGGCGGGTGGATCATGTGAGGTCAGGAGTTCAATACCAGCCTGGCCAACTTGGTGAAACCCTGTCTCTATTAAAATACTAAAAATTAGCTGGGCGTGGTGGTGGGCACCTGTAATCCCAGCTACTCTGGAGGGTGAGGCAGGAGAATCGCTTGAACCCAGGAGGCGAAGGTTGCAGCGAGCTGAGATCCCACCAGCTTGGGTGACAGAGAAAGACTCCGTCTCAAAAAAATAAAAAAATTAAAAAAAGGAAGTTGTTTTCGCTTATTTGTTTTATCTTCTGATAAAGACAGAAGGCCTCATGAGAGGTAGAGAGTCTCCTGACAGCCAGGCCGATGCCCAAAACTTCTGACCTAGATACTGCCTTCTGGACGCCAGGGCTCCGGTGATCATCAACACCACATGTGGTTTCTCTGCAGAAAGTGGGGACACGTGAAGTTTGGCAAACTGTGCTACTGACCCTTCCAGCTCCTCCTGGAAAAAGCCTGCTCCATACTTCCAGGGGCAATCTGGTCCCTTTGAGCTGGGCCAATTTCTAGTTTTACCTGTGACAAAGTCCATTTCCTAGCTTGTTCCGTCCTAACCCCGCTCATCATGAAACACCACATAAGCCAATGGCGTGTCTCTCCAGGGCTCTCTGACGTATCCTAATTCCTTAATTTTAGAGCACGGTCAACTATTTATAAAAGAAATCTTGTTTTATACATTTAACTTGAGTGTCCACTATAAGCAAAGATACAGAAAAGGTTGATGGGTAAGTTAATGGAAAAGTTACGGAAAACAACAGGCCTATGTTCCATTGCAGGGATTAAGAAATACGAACTTGAACACAAAATGTAGTGAAGCAGAGGGCTTGTAAGGCAAGGCTTGTAAGGATCCATTTTGTCCAAACTCATTTTCGGAAATGAGTAGCCCCCACTTTGGGAGGCAAAGGCAGGCGGATCACCTGAGGTCAGGAGTTCGAGACCAGCCTGGCCAACATTGTAAAACCCCGTCTCTACTGAAAATACAAAAATTAGCCAGGCATGGTGGCGTGTGCCTGTAGTCCCAGCTACTAGGGAGGCTGAGGCAGGAGAATCACTTGAACCCAGGAGGCAGAGGTTGCAGTATGCCGAGATTGTGCCACTGCACTCCAGCCTGGGTGACAGAGTGAGACTCCGTCTTAAAAAAAAAAAAGAAAGAAGGAAAGAAAAGAAAGGAGTAGCTCCAAAGGTTTCTTATTTTTGGAGGGCTCAGCCTTCATTTTATCAAAAGCATTAAAATACACCCACATTTTTAAAAATTTCATCTTATGGGGATGCAGAAATGAGGGAGTCTTCATAATTTTTGTAACTTTGAGATTTAAGAAAAAATAGCTACAGTTGGCCTTCTCTATCCATGAGTTCTGTATCTTCAGATTCTACCAAACTCATACCGCAGATAGGGAGGGCCAACTGTATTCTTAATTGAAATTTTATATTCACTGGTAACTACTTGAGGATTGAGTTAAATTACCATTGGCTAGTTAACAGTGTTATTTTGTAAATATTTAACTAAATATTTGGTGAAAATAGGTTTTGTAGGTTTTTTTGTTTTTGTTTTTTTTTGAGACAGTCTCACTCTGTTGCCCGGTCTGGAGTGCAGTGGTGTGATCTCAGCTCACTGCAACCTCCGCCTCCCAGGTTCAAGCGATTCTCATGCCTCAGCCTCCCGAGTAGCTAGGACTACAGGTGTGTGCCACCAAGCCCTGCTAATTTTTTTGTATTTTTAGTAGGGACAGGGTTTTGCCATGTTGCCCACACTGGTCTTGACCTCCTGAGCTCAGGCGATCTGCCCACCTTGGCCTCCCAAAGTGCTAGGATTACAGGCTTGTGTAGTTCTTTATGTCCTGGAGTCAGTCCTTTGTTTTGTTTTTGTTTCTGTTTTTGTTTTAAAGGGTTCAAATGTTTTCATTGGCCCTTAAAAACCTTTAGGCTTTAGTCACTGCCTATATGACCATAAGTCTTGCTGGAGTTGGAGGCATGAGTTTGATTGCTGGTTTTTTCCAGACCAAGTGTTCACTGTGTGATCCCTTTAGTCTCGCTTCCTCCATCTGTAAATGGGGCTAATTTGCTCGCACTGTTCATATAATTGTTGTGAAGATCATCTGAGATAATGAATGAATGGTACACAGCCCAGTGCCTCACTCCTACGTATAAAGTTATCTGGGTAAATACATTCACATTAAAAAGCAAATTAACAAAAGACATATGATTCTAGAGTGTGAAAAAAGAAATGACCTGAATTTGGATGATTTTCTCTTATACCCATGTAAGATCCTGCAAGCTCAGATTTTTTTTTTTTAAAAAAAGATTGTAATTATCAAGGATTTCACTCATTAAGAATTCAGAATAATTTCACCCTGTCTTAGGTTCACCTTTATTTTTTTTGTGATAAAACAGTTTGTCCAGGGAACTAACGATGTAAACAATATTTAATGGAGAGGGGGAGTTTTTGGTCTACTCAAGCAAACAAGCTCTTCAAGCCCTTAGAAACATCTACTTGGAAACAATTAGCGTGTTAATTAGGGTGGATTCTTATCAGATCCCACAGAACCTCTTCTTGGCCACGCTCTCTCAGCCGAGGTACTGCGTACTTGGAAATCATACAGACATCCCTCTCTTCCATAGCTTTCTGTAGCTAAGAGTTTTACCAATTCACACCAGCCCTCCTCACTGAGTTTGACCTCCGGAGCATGTGGAGGTGGGGTTTGATGGTTGTCATGAGGGTCCCCAGGAGGCCTTTCCCCAAGTACAAGATGAACATGAACACGCATGTGACGTGAGTCATGCCTGAATGACTCCAGGTAGTTTTCCCAACACAATATTTTGCAGTCATATTTCTTGTCGTTCTAATTGGAGGGGCAAAGAAGTGGACTGGTGAATGGCAAATTGCAAGCTGGAAAATATGTGGGCATTTCAGAGGAAGTGCTAACAGCCACATGGCGCCACTTTAGTGGGGCCAGTTTCTGCTTCAAGGCCATGGTCTCTTGGTACACTGTGCACACATTAGATTCTTGATGATGGGAAAGCATTGAGATTCAGGACATCTACATTCCAGCTTGGGTTCTGTTAATAATAAACTGTATGACTTCAGATACGTTGCTATGACCATGGATTAGTTAGGGTTTATAGCGTATTGAGTTCAACAAGAATGATATATTGGGGGAAATTAGATGCTTTCAAAGAGTAAGCACTAAATGAATGAGGTTTTACTTGACTTTATCGTCTGGTTAACAGAGTAAATGTGAGCTGGTAAATGGTCTTGTTCGACAGATTCCCAGATGGCTAAACAACCATACCCAAGGTATCAATCAAAGGCTCATTTCAAATCGTAGTTGTGCTATCAGGCTTCATCCTGGTCTAAATCTGTATTGGTGACTTGCCCAAAGATCTGGAAAGGCCAAAGATGCCACTGGGCTAGGAGCGAAGCTGATATGATGGATGTAACATCAGGATCCTTGATAATCTCTGCAGACCCAAATGCCCAGCCAAACCCAGCAAGAGGGAAGACTTTCAACAACTGTTGTTCAGTTTCATGTGGTTTCAAATTCAGAAGCACAAGAACTAGATTAGAGAGCCCTCCGTTGGCAGCAGTTCACAAGAAAGAAATCTGGAAGTTTTAGTTGACCACAAGCATAATACGATCCAACAGTGTGACTGTTGCTAAAAATGCTAAAGTATATGTAGGCTGTCTTCATAGACATGTGGTGTCCAGATCCAGGGAGGTGATGTTGCTGGGTCTTCTGGCATGAGTAGGCCATGTCTAGAGGGTAGGTTTAGTCCTCCTGAGCATCACGTTTGGGAAGAACAAGCATGACCCCTGGGGGCATGTCATGGAGGAGCAGTTGGAGACATTGAAGTGGATTAACTGGTCTGGTGGAGACCAGCTGGATGCTCAGCATTGCATATTCTCTTCCTCGGCATGCTGGAAGTCGGCATTCCCCAGCCTCTCCTGGGGTTAGCTCGGACCATTGGACTAGCTTCTGGCTGATGGAATATGGGCAGAGCCGGTCCACTCTGTTTCCAGTGATGCTTCATGCTGCCCTTTTCCTGAGAGTCTGACAGGACAAGATGGATGGAACGGGGCACCTTGAATCATTTGGAATCCCACTTGGAAGGCTCCCTCCCAAATATCCACTTAGACTGAGACAAGAATGAAAAAATAAACCTTTATTTTGTGAAACCACTGGGATTTTGTCATGGCAGCTGGCAGGAATGACTCTCATACAGCGGTGGAAAAGAAAACCCAAGGAAGATGGATAGTTAAGTACTAATTATATAAACTAATTATATATGTGGCAGATTTTTTTTTTTTTTTTTGAGACAGAGTCTTGCTCTGTTGCCCAGGCTGGAGTGCAGTGGTGTGACCTCGGCTCACTGCAAGCTCCACCTCCCGGGTTCACGCCATTCTCCTCTCTCAGCCTCCCGAGTAGCTGGGACTACAGGCACTCGCCACCACGCCCGGCTAATTTTTTTGTATTTTTGGTAGAGACGAGGTTTCACGGTGTTAGCCAGGATGGTCTCCATCTCCTGACTTGTGATCCGCCCATCTCGGCCTCCCAAAGTGCTGGGATTACAGTCGTGAGCCACCGTGCCCAGCTAATCCACTGAGATACTGCCTTGGTCTCACAACTACTGGGCACTAAAGAGAACAGAATGGTGATTTTATCCTCCTGGAAAGATTCTTGGGAAAATGGCTACTACTGGGCAGTTATAACCCCTCCCTAAACACCCCCTCCAGTGATAGTTTTTGGTTTTGTTTTCAATGGTCTAATCAGACCTCCCTCGCTTGCTAGTTATATGACCTTGAGCAAGTTACTTGGCTGCTCTGTGCCTCAGTTTCCCTATACATGAAAAGGTTATAATACCAGCACCTGCTTCGTGGAGTCTTCGTGATGATTAAATGAGTTTATCATACAACATACAACAGTGTCAATATGTGTTCTCTTTTTTTTTTTTTTGGTTTTTTGTTTTTCTCTTCTTAAGGGGCTGTCCTCAAGAAACTTGTCACTTAGGTCTTTGTTTGGAAGGTGAGCTGCCGCACTGTCCAAGCTCCCCACAACTGGGGCAGAAATAAGATTTTTTTTTCTTTTTTCCGTAGATGATGAATTCCTAGTTTGGCCTGACCTTCCATGCCTAGTTTAGGGTGGGGGGCGTATGTGACTGCAGGGATTCTTGCAGGGAAGAGTGGTGGCAGGAAGAGGCTAGATGTTCATATGCAGAGGTGGAGCCAGGGGAGGACCCAGCGAGAGAGGTGGTATCTGACCCTGGGGAGGGACCAACACTGAAGCCGGTGTTATGGAAACTGAAGATGGAGGCTGTGATCTGGAACACAGCAACCAGACCTTCCTCTCTGTTCCAGGGGCCATGGGAACCCCGGGGTTTGGAGAGAATGTCCGTAAAGGGCACTCTTAAAAGAGGCTGGGGATTATCTGGCATGGGGCAGATCAGTCCACAGTTACAGGGAGACTGTTGTTGAGGAGCCCCGTGTTCCCTCCGTCTCTGCTTTGTAATTGCTGTGTGCCATTGGAAGGGCCACTTAACCCCTCTGCATTTTGCCTTTTCCGTCTGTAAGATGGGAATAACAATATCTACTCTGTCATCTTCAAGGGATGAAAACAAGCAGGGCTGTGGAAGTGGAAGATTTTTCATACTCCTCAATCAGTCACAGAGAACTACCCAAATGTCAGCGTCTTTAGCTCCGTTTTGGCTAAGAAGGAACTTTCTAACCTCTAAAATAGGAGTGAGGTGTTTCACGAGGCAAAAGGCACCTGGGAATCAGATGTGAGGCCAAGAATGTAGGAGAAATGGTCTTACACAAGTGAAGATGGAACTAGACACATGCCAAGGGGACTGTTTTCAGGGCAATAGCTCCCGAAAGAGGTCATGGTTCTGGGAGGACAATGCCCATGCAGCTCTGTAGCTCTTGGATTTTCCCAGCCTTCACCTGAAAGTGAAATTGAGACACCCTCCAGCAACCAGTGGGGTGGGCCAAGGGGATGGGGGAGAGGAAAGCCTGACACCTGAGCATCTCACTCAATAATTCAGGGCTGGTTACAGCCCAGTGAGGTGTTTCACACTCTGCAAAGGCAGATAATGAAGCATTCTTCCAAAATGAGAGAATGTGCCTTTTCTTTTCTTCCCGCCTCTTTCCTAATAAAATCATTAAACCAGGATTTCCAGAGGCCTGCCACCCCACCCACCTTGGCTGTTTCTGTGGGGAGGGAAGGGTACTTGAGTTTTGGTGGGGGTGGGGAAGCTGAGCTAGGGAGGGGGCTTGGCTGGTGACAGAAGGAGAGCAGTCCTACTGAGAAGGGTGTTGGGGTCTCAGAGGGCAGGGGGAGGGGGCCTGCTGATTTCTCACCACCCCAGATGACATATGACTTAGCACGTCCCCAGGTCTCCAGGGCTGCAGCCGGCGCTGTGCTTTTCACATGTGTTTAGTATTATCGGTGTTTTTACAATAATAACTGTGGTCTTGAAAGGGACTAAAATTAATTAAAATGCCTGGCTGGAGAGAACCTCCTTGGGGTAAGTGCAGGGGGTATGGGCGGTCATCTTGTCCATCCCCCTGTCTCTGGTTGGGTCTGGACCCCTGTTGGCCCAATCAGCTGGTCTTAGAAGATGCCAGTGTGGGAGCATCTGCAGTCTTAGAGGTTAAAATTCTTTTAGGGAAATGTTTCTTGGTATTTAAACTACAGTAAGAAAGGAAGAGCAAACACTTAGATGTTGTGTTTGCAATTTGCAGAACCGCACTGAGAAAGCCCCCACTGGTTGTATTTATCAAACTCTGCTGCGTGCCCTCATCCAAAGACCCCTGTCTGAGAGCATCCCTTGGTTCAGAGATGAACAATTTGGCTCTTGATTTAGGGCAGGGTTTCTCAAGCTCATTGCAGCACTGTTGACGTTTGGAGCTGAATCACTCTTTGTGGGCAGGGGTTGTTCTGTGCACTGTAGGATGTTTAGCCGTGCCCTTGACCTCTACCCACTAGATGCCAGTAGCATTCCCAGCCTCACAAGTGTAAAAACTAAAAATGTCCTCAGACATTGCCATATACCCCTGGGGAACCAAATCGCCTCCAGTTGAGAACCACTGATTTAGGGTAAGGCTCTCTGGCATCTCAACCACCTCCCCCCATTCCCACACCCCCTACTCCCCTACTCCAGGGAAGCAGTGCTCATCCAGGTTGTCATGACATGCAAATGTGTCACCATCACGCAGGAGAACAAGTGACGGGTTATGAATAACACCCTGAGGTTTGGGAGTGATTCACTTTTTAAAAACAAATCAGAGCAGGTACTAACATAGCAACATCCCTTTCACTCCCTCGCAGTCCAAGACGATTTTCCGAGTGGCCAGAGTTGCCCATTGCTCCTAGCCTGTCTCATGGAGGTCACAGCCAGTATGAGGTTAGCTGCTTTTGCTAATTAGCTGTGAGTAGTCTGGCGATGACAAGTTATTGCCATGTTTTATTGCCTCATCACATTTGGGTTTGTCTGTGGGATCATGCTGCACACAGATCACGTTGCTGTTCTCGAAGTTCACTTGGAGGAGAACTGGACATCCAAGACTCTGTTGGCCCTGTTGGCCTCATCTCCTTTTCCTCTCTCATCTCTCAGCACTGTGCTCTATTCAGTTGCTTCTTCGTGGACCTCCAATACAAGTCTTCCTTCCTACACTGCCTGGAGCCCTTTCCCGGCTCCTCTGAATATGGCTGGCTCCTCCTCCTCATGTCTCAGCTCACACATGCCCTTCTCAGAGGCAGGTGCACCTGACATCTAGCGAACCCGGCCCTCTTCTAGTAGTGAGTCAGCCTCTGTCCAGGGGCTCTGTTCTTTTTCCATAGCATGTGTCACTACCGACACTCGTGCTGGTGTGTATGTCCCCCACATACCAGTTGGGTTTCCAGGAAGCCAATGCAGAGATGGAGTTATGGGTTTATTGGGGGAATAGGCAACCTATGAGGGAAAAGGGGAGGGAGCTGGATTGGGCAGGGGGAACCATCAGAACGTGAAGGCAACCTGGGCAGTCTCCAGGAGCTTTGGAGCAGAGACTGCCCACTGGAGAAGTCCCATGTGGGTAGAAATGGGTTGGCCCTTGTGCCACCACCTTGCATAGTCATTAGCTAGGGCTGCCTCAAGAACAGCATGACCTCAGCCTGAAAACTGACGAGGACCTCGAAGACACCAGTGCAGTGGCTGTCAGCCAGTCAAGCTCCTCTCAGTCAGGCAGCAAGTCCTTTTTGAAGGATCTGAGCCATGCATCTCCATGTCTACCCTTCCGGGGTGGAATGGACACTCCCTGAGAGCAGGAACCCTGTAGATCTTGCTTATGCCTGATCCCATTCCCTACAGCAGAGCCTGGTGCATAGTAGGAGATCAAACCTGAGCTGATTTTAGTTTTCAGAGAGTAATTTGGTTGCCCTGGTTGCCCTAAACTCAGATTTCTGAGTTTACAAACTCAGAAATAGAAATATTGTAGGCTGGGTGCGGTGGCTCACACCTGTAATCCCAGCAGTTTGGGAGGCCGAGGCGGTCGGATCACAAGGTCAAGAGATCGAGACTATCCTGGCCAACATGGTGAAACCCCGTCTCTACTAAAAATACAACAATTAGCTGGGCATGGTAGCGTGTGCCTGTAGTCCCAGCTACTTGGGAGGCTGAGGCAGGAGAATCGCTTGAACCCGGGAGGCGGAGGTTGCAGTGAGCCAAGATTGTGCCACTGCACTTCAGCCTGGTGACAGAGTGAGATTCCATCAAAAAAAAAAAAAAAGAAAGAAAAGGAAAAGAAATATTTTAGAAAGACAAACATGTGCTGCAGGGGGAAATGGCAGAGAACCACTGCTGCAAGGTATCTCAAACCATGGTTCACCCTGCAGTACTTCCAAGGTTTTGAAAGCTAAAAAAAAAAAATCATGATGTTGGGGCATCCTGTAACTTGCCTCTTGTAGGGTTAGAAGATGTTAGCTGGGTGACATCTCTCCAGCCAGGTGAGAAGGGGGGAACAGAAGCTCGGGGGATCTCAGAAGAAAAGGCAAACAGAACTATCTGGTGGGTCAAAGGCGCATACCAGGGGGCCATGGGTGCCTGTCTAACCGGAATGGTTATCTGGTCTGGCAGAGCCCAGCATCTTGGGTGGCCAAACAAACCTCAGATACAGTGTTCCCAGAGATGGGGGGTTGGAGGATATTATGCTTTCCCTTTAGCCTGTCTCTTGCCTCAGTATCTACCTCTGCCAGAGGATCTGAACTGGGATGGGCTTGTCACCTTGGCTGCTGACCTTTGATGGGGCAGGTCAAAGTCCAAGACTCCAAGAGAACAGGTCTGGCTGTGCAGAAGCCCGCATGGGTGCAGTGGGCAGGGGGGTGGAGGAGTCTTCTGGGTGGCAGAGATACCCACGGGGCAGGTGCCCAGCAGCCTTGCAGTGAGGAGGGGAGGGAGCAAACTCTATGCACTGTGTGGAGAGGGAGCGGGTGGCAGAGATCTGTCTCGGGGAGGTGCCTGACTCAGAGAGCCAGCGTGAACCTCAGTTTACAAACTCAGAAATGCAAGAAATAGAACTCATATTATCTGATAACTCAATTGCACTGGGGCATTTCAGATCCTTCCTACCCTTTTCATGGGTGTTGCCTCTAAGTTCAGGGAACAGGGAAGGCTAACAATGCTCTGGCAATTACGGAGTGGGACAATGTGCTCTCTACATCACATGTCTGCACCGGGCTCATCTGAGACCTCCAACAGGCTGCTATGGGTTCCTCAGCCGTTCATTCACCCTGGGCACTGCCGAGTAGTCTTTTGATCCCAACCAGAGGACATGCCTCTGTCTACTTATTCAGAGCACCCTGGTAGTACCCCTGACTCAGTACCTGGCATATCATCTCAGTACTCAGCAGTACCCCTGACTCAGTACCTGGCATATCATCTCAGTACTCAGTAGTACCCCTGACTCAGTACTTGGCATATCATCTCACTCTCTGCTTTGAGCCTGGCTCCCTTTGCTCCCCCAACACGGAATCTCTCAGCTTTTATCTAAGGGCCGCTTCACTAGACCTCAGCACATGTTCTTCCAAATCTGTTGTATTTGCAATACCTTTCAAAAACCTTCTTTGAAACTCAAGAACCAGGGTGTATTATGCTATTGCTTTGATTTGGGGGTATTATCCACACTCTAACGCAGCAAATTCAATAGGGCCTCACTAACTAGACGAGGAAAGACCAAGTAGTGCAAGGAAATATTGTGTTGGGGGAGACAGAGGTGAACGTTGGTTAAAATACAAAAAACATCCTCCCAGAACACTTGCTTTGGGGAGCTTTTCTGCCCAGAGCTCAGCTCCTCTCCTGCCTCACTTAAAGACTCTTCCCCCTTGTCATACAGGTTGCGCTGGCCCAGCCAGGAGAACTAAGCAGTTGGCACTGTCTTCCATTTCCAAGGGCAGCAAAAAATGTATTAATCATCAGGCACCAATGGGAGGTGAGGGAGGCTGGGTCTCTCCATTTCTTTCCATAAGCAAGTCCTTCCTCTGCAATGTGGCTGGACCTCCTTGCAGGCAGTCAGGAGGGCAGGGAAGCAGACCCAGCTCTGGGAGGAACGGCACAGCCTACAGAATAGAAACAAACCTAACGACCGCCATTTTGGGACTTCAAGAGTCATTAAACCCAGACTGAAGTCAGTTTATCTGAATCCTCACCTAGGTGGTGTGTTGATGTGGACGGGCCTCCAAGGCCACCAAAGTCAGAGTGACCCAGGTTTAAGTATTAGCCCTACAGGTTAGTGGTCCTGAAAAACACACTTCATTTCCTTTGCCTCCATTTCCACATCTTTAAATGGGCATGATATTTGCGATGATTCAATGCAATAATGTTTATAGAACCCTTAGAATCCTGCTTGGCCTGTCTATTCATTCTTAATTAACGTTAATTCTATTCCTTTCTCTTAGGAGGTCCACAGATGAAGAACAGCTCTCATCTCTATGGTCCCCAGTATTTATTTAAAGCTGAGAATTCACAGGTCAACCAAATCACTCCCTGAAAACTAAAATCAACCAAACGCAGAGGAAGAATCACTGAGACCCTCCTAGCATGTCTTTCTTAACTCTCATACCTGAAAGGATGGGTAATTGGGTGTTTCATATTGGCACGGACCCTAACATGGTGTGACTCAATCTCTTGCAATGCTGTGCATTGCTAGGGCACTGATTTCATTGTTGAGAGTCTCTCACTGGTAAGAAATATTTCCTTATTCAGTATCAATTTCTTCAGCTGATTGGCTCTATTCCACATCTCATTGTTATGGCTCCTCACCTAAGTACAGCTGCAATGCTTTAGAAAAAAATGCCCAGGAAAATTCTTGCCTTTGAGCAGGCCCACCTTATATTGAAACCAAAAGTCTGCAAGAAAAATGGTAGGGAATGACCTTTAAGCCTTGGAGGAAGAATTTATGAGCAGAACTATAGCTTCTTCTTGGCATAAAGCTGTGTTCTGTATTCTTCAAAATTCTCAGATTTTGTGCACTGTTGGTTCAAGGTCACAACAAAAAGCCCCTATGCTCTGAAGACAGAGACATGCCGGGATTTCAAGGGCATGGCCAGATTTGAGAGAAAGGAGACCTCAGAGCTTACGACTTGGAAAGGCAGAGTCCAACGACAATGGGTCATTCTCCTGTTTAGGATAAGGGCATGCAAATAGCATGTGAATTGCACATTACATTTCTCAGATGTGAGTATTTGGTTGAGGAATGGGGGCTGTTGGCAACACTTCTGGAAATTGAACTATCTTTATCCTCATTCACAGAGTTGTAGCTGAGCAGGGCATAGAGGAGAAAACAGGGCACTGAAATAGGTTTAAAAAAAAAGAAAACAAAAAAAAGCTCTGTTACTACATTTCCCCACTTACCTGCCTCTTGTCTGGTGATGATGAATCAGCAATACCGCCTGTCAGTTCAACAGGGTAGATTTTACTTATTTTCCTTGGGTTCTTCCAGTGGGGAGCCCAGGCAGAGACAGTGTTAAGAACTGGCCCACTTTTGCAGACCTGTTTTGCCTTCTTTGTGCCAAGTAGAAGAGGCAGGATCTGCACAAAGACCCCTGCAGACTCATGACCTGGCACCAGCAGTTTCCAACCATAGAAAGGCTCAAGGCTCAGGTAGAGGGCTAGACTCAAGAGTTATGGCCATTAGAGCTGGAAAGAATCTTGGAAATAATTGGATTCACCCAGTACCCTCATCTTATGGATCAAAAAATTAGGGGCCCAGGACTGGAGTGGGAGGGTGCCCAAGAGCACAAAACCAGTTTGAGATGGAAGTGGAGCGCAGACAAAATACATACGCATAGCCAAATGGGAGCGTAATGTTTCAGCCAAAAATCTAGCTGTGATTGTGCATGGTTTTTCTCATTAGAATGGCTGCTGTGAGTGTGGATTTCCCTGCTTGCCCCTCTCCACTCTGCCCCACCCTGCTCTGTGCTCCAGGAGGCTAACCTGTATGAACTGCATCAACACTCTCCCTGCCCCCTAGGGCTTCTGGTTGGTTTTGGAAAATGGCGAAATTTGGTGGGGGATGGGAGAGAGTGAGGAGAGTGAGGCTGCGGTGTTCATTGTATTAAGGTTCTCTAGAGGGACAGAACTAATAGGAGAGATGTAGATATGAACGGGAATTTATTAAGGAGTATTGACTCGGAGGATCACAAGGTAAGGTCCCACAATAGGCCGTCTGTAAGCTGAGGAGCAAGGAAGCCAGTCCGAGTCCCAAAACCTCAAAGGTAGGGAAGCCGACAGTGCATGCAGCCTTCAGTCTGTGGTCGAAGGTCCAAGAGTCCAAAAGCTGAAGAACTTGGAGTTCGATGTTTGAGGGCAGGAAGCATCCAGCACGGGAGAAAGATGAAGGCTAGAAGACTAAGCTAGTCTAGTCCTTCCACGCTCCTCTGCCTGCTTTTATTCTGGCCGCACTGGCAGCTAATTACATGGTGCCCACCCAGATTGAGTGTGGGTCTGCCTTTCCTAGTCCACTGACTCAAATGTTAATCTCCTTTGGTAACACCCTCACAGACACACCCAGGAACAGTACTTTGCATTCTTCAGTCTGATCAAGTTGACACTCAGTATTAACCATCACACTGTCCCCTCCCCATTCTTCTTCTTTTTTTTTTGAAACAGTCTCACTCTGTCCCCCAGGCTGGAGTGCAATGGGGCAGTCTCGGCTCACTGCCACTTCCACCTCCTGGGTTCAAGCAATTCTTCTGTCTCAGCCTCCCGAGTAGCTGGGACTATAGGTGCCTGCCACCACGTCTGGCTAATTTTTTATTTTTAGTAGAGATGGGGTTTCACCATGTTGGCCAGGCTGGTCTCAAACTCCTGACTTCAGGTTATCTCCCGCCTTGGCCTCCCAAAGTGCTGGGATTACAGGCGTGAGCCACTGCGCCCAACCGTCCCCTCCCCATTCTATCCCCCTGTGTGGTCACTTGCAGCTGCTCCCTCGAGGGCAGTACTGGAGCCCTATGGGTGGCACTGTCCTGCATGACACACCTTGTACGATAACCCCTTTACTAACTCACCTCAGAATCACCTAACTTGAGTGTGTCATTTATTTCCTGCCAAGACCCTAAATGATACCATAACTGAAGGTTCAATGGAAAAATTTTAGCATTATGATGGCATTTGCTAACAATCTTGCTTACACACTCCTTAATAGTAAGCTAAACTTTTGACAGGCACCACCCAGGAGAATTTGGGGACTAGAGAAGATGGGACAATTCTGAAATAATGACAGGAACTAGCCTAAGTTTACTCACTTTCTTTGTTTATTGCTATTGTTACTGTTGTTGTTACTGTTATCTAAAATCATATAGATGACATGTGACTACATTCTGGTTAGAAACAATGGGATCGGTATATATAGGTTGACTAATTCCATCTCTCTTGCCCCACCACCCATCTCACTTTCCTCCTCTGGGTAACCACTAGAACAGCCTTGTATACTTTATTCTGGTCTTCTTTCTGGACACACATACACACAGTGCACACAAACACACAAATGAAGATAGAGCTTATAGATTTGGCTTATAGTATGCTATAGTCTGGATGTGTCCTCCCATAATTCATATGTTGAAATTCTAACCCCAAGGTGATGTATTGGGGGTAGGGCCTTTGGGAGGTGATTAGGTCATGAGGATGACACCCTTGTATATGGGATTAGTGCCCTTATAAAAGAAGCCTCAGGAAGCTATTTCCCCCTTTTGCCATGTGAGCACATCACAAGGGGTCAGCAGTCTGCAACCCAGAAAAGGACCCTCACCAGAACCCAACCATGCTGGTGCTCCGACCTTGAATCTCCAACTTCCAGAACTGAGAGAAGTAAATTTCTGTCATATATAAGCCACTCAGGCTATGATATTTTGTTGTAGTGGGCTGAACAGACTAAGACGTAGTATATGCATAGTTCTGCCGTTTCCCCATCAGTGTATATGGATACCTTATTCTTTTGTAACTGCAGTATGATATTCCATAGCATGGATATGTGATAAGTGATTTAACCATTTGCTACAAGTGGATAGCCTCTGGTTCAACTTCTGCATATAGTTGACTCTTGAACAATGTAGGAGTTAGGGGTGTTGAGCCACCAGGTAGTTGAAAACCTGTGTATAACTTTTGACTCCCCTGAAACCTAACTAATAGACTTGTATTGACTGGAAGACTTACCAGTGACATAGACATTATTTTAACACATATTTTGTATGTTATATGTACTATATACTGTATTACTACAATAAAGTAAGGTAGAGAAAAGACAATGGTATTAAGAAAATCATAAGGATAATTACCATTTGACCCAGCAATCCCATTACTGTGAGGCAATCCCATTACTGTGAGGCAATCCCATTGCTGTGAAGACATTTTGTGGATGTCATTAACATCAACAATCAGTTGACCTTGAGTAAAGGAGATTATCCTTGGGAATAAGGGTGGGCTTCATCCAATGAGTTGAAGGCCCTAAAAGCAAAATCTGAGGTTTTCTAGGGAAGAAGAAATTCTCCTCAAGAGTATACCATCAACTCCTGGCTGGGTTTCCCGCCTGCCAGCTTGCCTATAGATTTGGACCTCAAGATTGCAACATCCACAATTGCCACCCTATTGGCCTGCCCTACAGATTTCAGACCTCCCAGTGCCTACAATTGCTTGAGCTAATTCATTAAAATAGATTATCTGTCTATCTATCATCTATCTCTCTATCTATGTATCTAT
Organism: Pan troglodytes; assembly: GCF_028858775.2. NCBI lineage: Eukaryota > Metazoa > Chordata > Mammalia > Primates > Hominidae > Pan > Pan troglodytes. The sequence continues at coordinate 85,314,666 of NC_072417.2, read as the reverse complement.
CTATGTATCTATGTATGTATGTATGTATGTATGTATGTATGTATCTATCTATCTATCTATCTATCTATCTATCATCTATCTATCATCTATCATCTACTATTAGTTCTGATTCTCTGGAGGACCCTGACTGATACAGAGATTTAGTACCTTGCCCATGTTTCAACTTTAAGAATTGGGGCTGTAAGACTCAGAGGCTGCTGAGGCTGCAGAATAGAATCTCACAAAGCCATTCCAGCCCAGGTCCTGCCTGCTGCTTCCAGAGATACCTCACAGCTCCTGCTCCTATGCTCAGACATATCTGGCCTCTGGGTTTCCTAGCTGACTGGTCCCTGTCCTCTGTCAGCAACAGAGATCTTCTCCAATCCTTCCTGGTGTCTGTTCATACCATCCCCACGACAAGTCAGTGTCATTGTTTTGTGATCCCAGTCATCCGCGGACAGGCATACCTCCGTGGGCCTGCCACTTCTGACTCCCTCCTTCCCAAGCCATCAGCTCCAGGAGCCTGCCCAGCTGTCTCGATTGGGTCACCTGCTGGAATTCCCCGCTAGTGACGACTTCTCCTCACAGGTGCTTGAGGAAGGCAAGACCTGCACAGGTTGCATTTCGGGAAAATCACTCATGATCGATCCTCATTTCCCCATTGAACCATCAGAACACACACAGTTCCCTATCACAGCAGCAAAACAAAAAGAAAAAGAAAAGTGCTTTGGAAAAGATTTGTCCTCTTAAAAAAAGTAATAAAAATAAGACCTCTTAGGCTATTCACCGTTGGGGTGAGGAAGAGGTGGAAACCTTGCCAGAACAGGTCTCCAAAGTTTCCTGTTTTCAGGCAAGCGAGGAGCAGAGTGCAAACATCCTTCTTCATTTACGGTCTTTGTTCTTGCTCAGTCAGTGTGCTGTGCGGCAGGGTGGCCTTCCAGGCGCATGCTCCCATCTGCGTTATCTGCCTCAGATCAAAAGAGAAAATGCATGAGAATGTGCTCGGAAGGCCTGGATAACGCATACATGCCAGCTATAATCATAATCATGAGTGCGTGGGCTGGGACCTCTTGGGGAATCTAAGCCTGTGTCTCTTTCTCTTCGATCTGTCTCCTCTGGTCTAACACTCATTGCATGTTAATGGGTCAGCACTAGGCTGAGCACTGGGTGAGGGGCTCCTCTCCGATGGATCCGTTTATGAACCAAATCGAAGGATGAGAGTTTCCGTTTCTCCCAGAGAACATGAGGACTAAAGAATTCATTCATTCAGCACCTTTGAGCATCCACTCTTCAGATTCTATCTGTGAAATTGCCTCTGCCTTCTCCCCAAAGATCTAAGAAATCCATAGTCATTTGCCCAAGACAGTCCTAGTCGGAGAGTAAACCCTAGGGTCTCACTGTTTATTGCCCCTCTGGGCAGCCCAGAAACAGCCCAGGACTTCTCCTAGGTGCTGGTATGAGGCTTGGCACTGAGAAGCATGCTTGCAAAGAAATGTTGTTGTCAAATGAATTTGGCTATTTGATTATCTAGGGAATTTGAAGCTGATGTAAAGTACAAGGCAGGGATCTGGGAAGGGCTGTGTTTGGCTTCCCGTACAACCCCCACCAAGTGGTTGAATGCTCAGGAAGAGTAAGCAACCAGTGATAGATGGGGGTGGAGTTGGGGACAATGTCCTTATACCAGGAAAAATTAGCCCCAGCTTTTAAATCCTAGCAGCAAGGTGCTGGGGATTCAGGTTAAGGTCTTCATGGAAGAAATTGGGCTTCAGGGCAGTGGCCGAGTTAAGTGAATAAACAAGTGTGGAAAGAATCAGTCTCTGAGCCTGATATTTTGGGCAAGATGTTGCCACACGCCTAGTGGGCTGGACGGCTAGGAATATGTGTCTTTTATTTAGAATTTGGCACACTGGGAAGTATATTTGCATATGTTCCCGCTTAGGGCTCACAGCATTGGGAGGTAGGAAGGATAGGTACTCTCATCCATGCTCTGTTATTTTTGAGGATGAGGAAACTTTTCCAACGCTGCACAGCTAAAAGGCAGCAGAATTCAGAATGTTGGTAAGCTCGACTTGAAGCCCAGTGCTCTTTTTACCTCGTTATCACGGAGGCCATTTTTGAGGACTGGCAAAAGCACTTCGCATTCTGACAGGGGCTTGGCACTCTCTGCAAAGTGAGTTTGCTCATGGAACCAAGGTTGGGGTTTTGCTGCAGCAGTATTGTACTGTGAGTTGGGAGATGGGGGCAAAGCGGCTGTCACAAAACTGATGTTCTAAGGGATGGTGCTGGCTGATTTTCCTTTCCAATTTGCAGGACTCCTGCCCAGCACACAGCCAGGGGCAGGAACCCAGCCCTGGACACAGGGAGCAGAGGCCAGCCATGCAGGTTGTGTGCAGCGTGGCGAGATCGCGGCAGGGCTGGCTTCCCACTACGTGATTGGGAGCATGCGGAGGCAGGGCGGTTGAACTGCGGGTGACCCCGCGAAGCAAGGAGGCTAATTAAAGCTTCTCTTCCCCACACTTCAGTCACAAGCCCCTCCTGCCCTTCCTCCTGATGGTGCGGCTGATAAGGAGGGATTGAATTTATGAAAAGCGATGAAGATGTTTGGATAAGCCCCGGTACCAAGGCAAGCCGGCCGAACGAGTTAGGGCCTGACAGAGGCAGCAGGGTGGCTGAGAGCGTCCTTAGGGGCAGGCGAGGCAAGGAGTAGAGGGAAACAGAACCAAATGCTAAACGTGACAGCCCGCAGGCCTGGCCTCGGACTGCACACCTTGGCAGTTCAGGTGGAAATGGACTTGCTGAGAGCTGGCTCTGCTGAGATCGCTGGGCTTGCAACCGACAGCTCTCAGACCTGCCACCAACTCTCCTGAGAGTAAATAGGAGGAAGTGAGGCTGATGAGTGGGAAAGCGGGGAGACTAGAACCTCCTGTCTCCTTTCTCGTGAATGGTGTGGTTGTTCTCATGACCATTGCATGGATGTGGAAAGTGAAGCTCAGAGAGGTTAGGTAACCTGGCCAAGGTCACACAGCTATAAGGGATCTAGGAATCAAAGCCAAACAGTGAACTGAAAAAACATAAAAAATCAAGCAGTGAAGTTAACCTGCTCCAAGCCAGTCCACGGTGCCACATGGCGAGATGGGTGTCCTGGTGTGTCTACCAGGATTGCAGGGTGAGATCTAACTTTTATCCCAGGCGGCCTCGATGCAGCCATTGTCCAGGTGGCTCCTTACCTGCCCCTCTCTATTGGCCCCTCTGGCTTTCTGCAAGGGGTTACAGGGAGCAGGTGCTATCCGCAGACCCGGAATTCTTCCACCCCAAACTCTCAATGTTGGCTGTGGAAGCACCAGTTTCCAAGGTCTTTAGAAGGGAAATGCCCCAACATCTGCCCAACCCCAAACACCCATGCCATGCTGTCCCAGAGGAGCCCTGGGGTTCTTACGGCCACCCGGTCTCCTGGCCTGGCCCACCTGGCCCCGCTCAGGGCTCCTTGCAGCTTCGCTCCTCCTAGGTGCTGCCCACTCCCAATCCTGTGCGTGATTCCTGGGTAGATGATGGAGGCAAGTGGCTGCCTCTGGTGTCCCTGAAGCTGGGGGTGGGTCCACGAGGAAGGCAGGCTAGCTGGCACAAGTATAATGTCCTATGAGATGGATGTGTCACTAACCTCTAAATTAAAAGGGACACCCCCAACCCCAGCATGCTTGGGAAGAAGGTAAGGGCAGAGGCAGGAGTGGGTGTCCTCAGCAGAGTTTCCCTAACTCGAATCTCCTGGGTTGTGACTTTCTCCTGCCTCCTAGAAACCAGCCTTGGAGTGAGGCCGGTAAGCCGCACCTGCAGAGATGGGTCCTCCCAACACGGAGTTGTCTTCCTCCCCAGCTTGCTCCCCTTCCTCCCCAGCATTGCTCATTCATAAAATGAGGACTCAACCCATTTGAATTAGCCAAATTTCATAGCATGCTCATTTCAGCCAACTCCAAAGTCAAAGTCAAATGTGCTCCTTAATACATTATTTTGAACGCCAGATTTTCCATCCATTTCCCAGTTTTTGGGAATGCATTTTCACCAAGAAGGTAACACTATGATCCAGATAATTAAGGCCGGGACCATCTGGTTTGGTCTGGTCTGATCCAGTTGGGGCTGGGAGGTAGTCAGAAAGAATAAAACCAGGATGGAGGGAATGTCTGTGCATTTTGATATAAAATACCCACCATTCTGGTTAAATGCAAGGCACGATGTATAAATCAGCCTGAGTCATTTAAGTGAACAGTTCAGACTTGGCTTTAATGTTGGTCATGGTGCCCACGACTCACTTCATTAGTGTCAGTTTAACAGTTGGTTACATGGGCCAGGGGTAAATTAATGATTACTTATTAGTTAAGTGGACATGGAGCTTTTACATAAAATGCCAGTGGCACAGAGACCTTTCCAATGGCCGTGCAGGCTGTGATGGGCAGGGTAGGGCTGTGGACCGGGGAGAGTTGGAGCTCCCAGGAGGATGGCTTACAAAATATCCCCTGAACCCCAGCATGTCTGGCTGGGCCTCACCTGGAGCTCAGCCCAGGAGGCCCCTGGAAAGGTGAGCTGTTGCCCCTTTGGGGCCGAATCATTGTCTGAGCAAGAGCTTTCTCTGCAGAACCAGAGACCAGCCCAGGAGGCAGCTCCCTAGAGCCCAGAAGAAATGGAGAGAACGGCACCTGGGCCTCCCTTCTGGAGAAGAAGCTGCCTGTGCAGTCTGGATTGGGTTTTTCTTGTGCCAAGAGGGGAATGCACACCGATGATTTACGCAGACATTTATAGAAAGCATACGGCTTTGCTCATTCATAAAATGGAAGAACAGTGTGTTTTCTGCCCTGGCTGGGCTCTGGGGCAGCTCTCAGGGTAGTGCGGCTGATTGTAATTGTTTCTGGACATGCCCTGATTTGCCTGCGGGGAGAAGGCCAAGGTTGCATGGGAACAGGCCACAGATGGAGCCCCAAGTGCAGGCAGCCTGCCCCGTGGAACAGGGCCAAGTTGAACTGTTAGAAGGGTCCTCTCCAGGTCCTGCTGTCCCTCCAGCCCTCCACCTTCCCATGCCTCCTTCCACTCCTCCATCTTCCAGAGCCTCCTGACTGCTGGGAAGGCAGCAGCCAGGGTCAAGTGACATGAAGACATGGGGTTGGTGGCGGGGGCGCCTTGTGAGAATGCAAGGGAAAGGGGATTCTTCCTGGCCTGCCTGGTCAGTCAGGTAAGGGGTTTCTATGCAGCCTGAACTGATGCTGGCTGGCAGCCCCATAGGAGCCAAGGTCGGGTCTTCCTTTGCCTAAGCAGCCAGTGTCTCAGGTGAGCTGACTGTTGACTCAGGGTTTCAGCATCTTCTCCACATCTGGCCCAGCAGCCTTGCCCCCCCAGTGGGTGAATGGGCAATAGAGAACTAGCTTGTCAGAACCCATGGACCAACAGTGAGGGATTTTATTCAGTGCTGCTCTGATCCCCAGCTCTGATGTCAAGGGCTATGGCATGGGCTCTGGGGAGGGATGTATGTGGTGCTAGTGGATCTGGACTGCGGTGTTTTTTGTTTTGTTTGTTTGTTTGTTTGTTTGTTTTACAGAGTTTCACTCTTGTTGCCCAGGCAATGGTGCAATCTCGGCTCACTGGAACCTCCGCCTCCCGGGTTCAAGCGATTCTCCTGCCTCAGCCTCCTGAAGTAGCTGGAATTACAGGTGCCCGCCACCATGCCCAGCTAATTTTTTTTTTTTTTTTTTTTTTTGGTATTTTTAGTTGAAACGGGGTTTCACCATGATGGCCAGGCGGGTCTCGAACTCCCGACCTCGTGATCCACCCGCCTTGGCCTCCCAAAGTGCTGGGATTATAGGTGTAAGCCACCACACCCGGCTGATCTGGGCTGTTTTAAGTGAACGCTCGAGCTGGGCAAAATGAATAGTGGTGTCTTTTCTGTTTTCCACCCCCCTCTTTCAAGCCAAAGGCTCAGGAACTTGGTCAAAGAGGTTGGAGGCGTGGGCTAGATGACCCATCCCAATCCCATCCCCTGAGGAGTGAGTTCCAGCAACGCTTCACCGTGGGCCAGTTCTGGACGCTGGACACCGAAGGTCGGGGTGTCTGCAGGTTTTTTTCTTTCCTCCCGAGGCCTCGCTGTGGCTTAAAAACTGGCTGCCTTCTCCCTCTTGCTGCGTTCTCAGCTGGTCTTTTTCTCTGTGCTTGCACATGTATGTGTCCTAATCTCTTCTTCTTCTTTTTCTTTTTTCTCTTTGTTTTCTGTTTTTTGTTTGTTTGTTTGTTTGTTGTTGTTGTTGTTTTTTTTTACGTTCCAGCTGGTCTCTTTTTTTCTTTTTTTAAAAGTCAATTTAATTTAATTTTAAAAAATCAACAAATAGTAACTGTGCATATTCATGGGGTACATAGCGATGTTTTGATCCACAGACTGTATAGTGATCAGATCTGAGTGATCAGCATAGCCATCATCTCAAACATTGATCTAATCTCCTCCTTTTATAAGGACATCAGTCGTATTGGAAATGGGCTCACCCATATCACCTCATTTTACCTTAATTACCTCTTTGAAGGCCTTTTCTAGAAATACAGCTGTGCTTTCAAAATATCGAGGCTTCTTCTGGTCACTGGGCTAAGCACAAGTGGAAAATACATTGTCTAAGTTCAATGAATCCTCAGGTTATGATACAGGATCAAACTCTACCTGAAAAACAGTTCAAAAGCTATGGAAACACATTATTATATCCTTGTGGCCCATGTTTATTAATTGTATGTTGTAACTTTAGCTCTAGTGATTAGCACTCATTTGCATTAAAGAATTATAAGGACAGGTGAGCTTAGAAAAAAAAAGAAAAATACATTGTCTAATTTAACCATAACACAGCCCTGAGATGTAGGTATCATCACCCCCATTTACTGAGGAAACAGGCTCGTGGAGGTTAAAGGAAATTGTCCCAGATGCCTGATTCCAAAGCCCCATCTCTTAAGCAAAACAAAAATGCAAGGATGCTGGATGGAAAGCATCCAAGAATAAGGGTTATGTGGTGCCTGCATCAGAAACCGCCCTGCACTCTCTGCAGCCCTCTGGCCTCCCCATTTTGCTTAGGTGGAAACCACTGTTCTTTACAGTCCTGTTATGAGGGGCCAGTGACTCTGGTGTCCCCTCTAACTAGCACTGCCTGACCCATGTGGAAGCTGATAATTTCCTGTCCCTGGAGAGACCTTAAGGCAAGGCTTCTGAATTGGGGGAAACTCAGTGTCGCCATGTGTACAATGCGAGTGGAGAAACCTCGCCCAAGTATTATTTATTAGAAGATCAGCATAGGGGGATGGAGTAACCCAACAAAGAATTGGACAGTGCTGGCACCAAAAATGAAGATGGTCACAGGGACCCTTGTGTCCAGGCTGTGAACAACTGCTAAGAATGTGGCATGCAGAGCTGCACTGGTGGAAGGAAATCATATCTTCACAAGGCAGAGGCCTTGTGCCTCTACATCCTTTTCTTTTGGCTCCAAGAATCTGTTCTGAAAGGGAACCAGCACTTTCCATAGAGTTGATTCTTTGAGTTTCTTTGTTTCTTTTATTTTTTCTTTTCTTTTCTTTTCTTTCTTTCTTTTTTTTTTTTTGACACAGAGTCTCACTCTATCACCCAGGCTGGAGTGCAGTAGCATGATCTCGGCTCACTGCAACCTCTGCCTCCAAGGTTCAAGCGATTCTTGTGCCTCATCCTCCTGAGTAGCTGGGGTTACACCACCATGCTCAGCTAATTTTTGTATTTTTAGTAGACATGGGGTTTCACCACATTGGACAGGCTGACTTCAAGTGATCTGCCTGCCTCAGCTTCCCAAAGTGCTGGGATTACAGGCGTGAGCCACCGCACCCGGCCTAGGAACAGGATATTTGTATCATCTTAAAGTGTGTCCTTTCTGACTGCTTATTAATTTGCAAGGGAAGAGAAAAACCCACAAAAGCAACTATTATTTGTGGGAAAACTGGGCAATATCATAAGCAGGGGATCAAAAATACAATCACCCAAGAGGGCAGATGACATCTCGTGCCTCCAGAAGGGACACCATGAGGACATAGCATCACCTAGTAGCACAGCTGCCCGGAATGTACAAAGTCTATTTGTTCACCAGGAAACATCAGACAAAAGCCCTAGGCGGAACAGTCTATTAAACGAAAAGAGGTGTAAGCTGGGACTGTATTCTTTAAAAACGTGATTGTTATAAAAGGGTGAGAAAGCTGTGCAATGTTTCAGATTGGAGGTGGCCAAAGAATCAAGGCAGCTTTATGCAACGCCAGTCTCTAGATTGGATTCTAAGCTGGAGGGAAACCATGGAAGAAAGGAAAGTATTGCATTAATTGACAAAACTGGAACATAGATGGGGATTAAAGTAGTTTATCAATGCAAATTTGGGAAGGTGGTGACTGCACTGTGGTTATATAGGAGAATATTGTGAATCCCAGAACTCTGGGAAGCTGAGGTGGGTGGATTGCTTGAGTCCAGGAGTTCGAGATCAGCCTGGACAACATGGCAAAACCCTGTCTCTACACACACACACACACACACACACACACACACACACACACACACACACAAAGCTGGGCATGGTGGCACATGCCTGTAGTTCTAGCCACTTGGGAGGCTGAGGTGGGAGGATTGCTTGAGCTGGGGGGAGCAGAGGTTTCAGGGATTTGTGATTGTACCACTGCACTCCAGCGTGGGTGACAGAGCAAGACCCTGTCTCAATAAAATAAAATGTTAATAATAGAAAACCCTAGGTGAAGGGTATACAGGCATTTCTTTTACTATTTCTGTAACTTTTTATAAATTTGAAATTTTCCCAAATACAAAGTTTAAAACATGGCCCAAAACAGAAAGCATGCATTGCAGGAGCGCCACCTAGCATTCTGGTGTGCCGGATCAATTTTTCTTGACACCGTGAAAGGATCAGCATCCAGTTGGTAAAATAACCAAATCCTGCCGCTCTAGTCCACCTCCTCATCCCTGCCAGCTGCCTGGTACCAGCTTCATTCCCAGTGTCTGGCTTTGGCTTGTTTCTGCTGTCTGCAATGCCTTTCCCTCTTCTTTCTGCCTTCCTGGCTCTTGTCTATTCTTCAGAGCCTGTTTTGAGCCCATCTCCTCCATGAAGCCTTCCTGGACTGCTGCAGCTCACAGTGTATATTCCCCAAAGACACAAGACCAATTTTACATGTCTTTGTGTGATAGTCATTAATGCTGCTGCTGAATATTTCTAGCTTTCTGATTATGGTGAATTAGTTAGGACTGTACTTCCTGGCCCTTGTTGGGGTTGGGTGGGGTCATGTAACCAGTTATGGCCAATGAGTTATAAGCAGCAGGGTGTGTCACTTAAGGGCTGAGCCCTCCTTTTCATCTTCGCTGGTGACCAGCAATAATATTCCAGTTGTGGCTGCTCCATCAGCCTGGGTCAGAGAGTGGCCACAGCATGGAGCAGAGTCGCTAGCTGACTTGCAACGGACATGTAGCAAAAACAAGAAACAGACCTTTGTTATCTTAAGCCGTGGAGATTTGGAGGTTGATATGGTTAGGCTTTGTGTCCCCACCCAAATCTCATCTCGAATTGTAATCCCCAGGTGTTGAGGGAGAGACCTGGTGGGAGGTGATTGGATCATGGGGGCGGTTTCCCCCATGCTGTTCTCAGGATAGTGAGTGAGTTCTCACAAGATCTGATGGTTTTATAAGAGGCTCTTCCCCTTTCACTTTCTACACATGCTCTCTTACCTGCTGCCATGTAAGACATGACTGCTTTCCCTTCCACCATGATTGTAAGTTTCCTGAGGTCGCCCCAGCCATGTGGAACTGTGAGTCAATTTCTTTATAAATTACCCTGTCTCGGGCAGTTATTTATAGCAGTGTGAGAACGGACTAATACAGGGGTTATTCATTCTCTTATCTAACCTATCCTGTCCTGCACTTATACGTCATACCTTTACAAATGTTGTTCCCTCTACTTAGAATGTTCCCCCTCCTTTCACCTGGCAAGCGATCATTAATCTTCCAAAGCCCCGTTCGAGTATCACCTCTTCGCTAACGTCCTCTAGAGTTAGAAACATCCTTCCAGGCACTGCTTCTGTTTGGTCATTCAACATATCATGTGTTTACTGTATAGCAGGCTCTATGCTAGGTGCTGGGTTCATACAGCCTCCATACAACCAAGCCCCTGCCTTCCTGGGGCTTCCATAGGGAAGACTTAAGTTTACAGCCTCAGTCTCCTTCTCTTGATATAAATGCCACGAGGGTAGGACTCAGACCTAGTCACGTTTGTGTTTCAGCACCTGGCAGAGAGTAGGACGCCAGTAACTATTGATTAAAAGTCAGAGTTGCACCTCTTTTTTTTGAGCAAACCCAGCCCTCATCCATCCTACTCGTGTATGCAATTCACACATGTTTTCATGACCCCTGTTTTGTCCCCCTTCCTGGATCTCGGGCCCTTTGGGAGTGAGGCTGTGCCTTACCGTTCTGTGCATGTGTGAGTCGGAGCTGCTGGTCCAGGGAGGCCTGAACACACACGAGCTATGCAGCAGATGTCTTGCTCACAGCTCATAGAGATGGGGATGGAGACCATCATAAACTCATTCCAACAATGACATTATTTATGCAGAAAGTGGCAAACAGGTGACATTGAGATCGAAGGCTTTCCATCTGCAGGTGCTGCTACTGTGTTGTGGGCTTGTCCTTGGGAATGAACAGTAGACTGGAGACAGAGTCCTAGACATAGCCCCAGAGTCACTGGTGACTCTGTTGGTCATTGGGCTGGTCCTGTCCCTTCTCTGGGCTTTGATGTCCACTTTTCCAAAATGGGGAGTGGTTGGGGGATCTTCACTTCTCTGTTTCCTCAAAGGCAACCTAAGCAGGTTCATGTGGGATAACCCCAGAAAGATCCCAGGAGGAGCATGTGGGGGAACCTTCTTTTTATGCATAGTTTAAGGGGAGGGAGAACAGCTCTGGCCTGGTCCAAGCCATTGCACACACTGTCCTTGTGGCCTGGACTCCCGGGAACATTTCTGGCATTTGGGGGGAAGGTTTGAGTTTGCTATTTTCCAAGCAGCGCTGCTTCCCCGTCCCAAGAGAAAAAAACTGGCAGAGGAGAGCCGTGCCCTCTCACCCCTCCTCTCTGCATGGTGGTAACACTTCAGTGGGCTCTCTAATGAGCCTGCACCCCTCCCTAAAGCCATGGCTTGTTTGCTTCTCCCGGGAGCCTGGCACTGAGCCCTAGATGCTGTCATTGTCTTGGGGACAGACTCCCCTCTCCCCAGCTCCTTACGTGGCTCACACCACTAGGTTGGGCAACTTTGCCCCGAACCAGGCTCGCACTCTGGAGATCCTTGAGCGGTTCCTCCATCCCCGGTGGCTGCTGAGAGCAGCACAAATCGGCTCAGCTGGTGCTGTGTGCACGTGTGCGCCTTTCCGTCTGGAAAGTTCTCAGGCTGGGCGAGGAGGGCCGATCTGCAGACATTTCATTCACAACTTGTTGTTGGTCAGTATTTCTCTTCCAAGGGAGGCGGAGGTGTGGTTGCAAAATAAATCTTAGTTTTTTTTTTCTCCTCCCCAAAGAAATCATTGTGTTGTAATGCGGGGAGAGCCCGAGACGATGACATTTTTATGGGGCTGCCTCTGGTGAAGACTGTAGTGTCTGCTCGGGCCATCCAGAGGGTCCGTAGATCTCTTTCTCTCTCCCATCGCCATCCCCCGCCCCCTTTCTCTCACAGTAATACAACTTCAGTTCAATACTTGTCTAGAATTCTCAGTGGGGCTACCTAGGCTAAGAGGGGGCGGGGGCGGGGGAGATGACATCATATCCTCACCAGCGGATTGGCTGCTTGCAGGCTTCAGGAATGATATCATCTCGGCTTGTGCCTCCCCACCCCCCTTTACTTCCAGTCCTTTCCTGGCCGGGCAAGGCCCCCCTCCCCAGCACCCCACCCCAGGATACCCCGTTGCCTTGGAGACCACAGTTTTCCACCCCGTTGTCTGAAGGAATAGCAATTCATTATATGTGTGACGTGGGGGTGAAGGGTGCAGGGAGGGAGACCCGGGCTGGACGGTTGGGAAGGAAGGTCGTGGACAACAAAATAATGAACAAAAATATGTTTCACGCATGAGAAGCTGTCCGAGATGGCAGTGAGGGAGAGGTCATGGCAAACGGTGTTTATGGCATGGAAAAGTGAAGATTCAAAAAAAAACCCAAGGAGAGGCCAAGATAGTGTGGAAAATATCCACCCCCTCCCACAGACAGCTCATTAGGAAGGTTTTGGAGGGAGACTCGCAGGAGGTCAGGGGCTGCTGTGTTATCTTTGGAGGAAAGGCCATTCCTTCTCTTCCCCTCCGCAGACGTATCCAGTGAGACAACTCTCTCCCCAGCAAGCTTTCTCAGGGAGCAGGCAGTTTCTTGAAAAAATGAACCAGATGAGGATCCACCCACCTCCAGAAACAAAGACTGTGGCTGTCTCCAAGAATGAAGCACCAGTCTCTTAGTTGGTATCCCCAGGAGACCAAGGTGGGAGGGAAGCATTGCCCATCGAGGTTGTATGTGGTGTACGTCTGTATCTGGGTGTGTTTCCATGATCTGTGGATGAACTGCATATGCCAATCATATTCACTAGGGAATATTTCAATCCTTATTTCCCTGGGACAGGTTAAAGACAGCAGCTCACAAATTCCCCCGGGTCCTGTCCTACCTCCTTGCACGCCTTCCCCACTCTTGTCTCTTTCCAGAGGCACTCAATCTCTCTGCTTGCACTGTTCATATGTGTCTATTTATTGTATTTCTCCAGGTGTGTTTAATGTTGATTTTCTTGTCCAGGGCATTCTTTAGATTCAGCAATTCAAGGTTTGAGGTTTAGAATATTGGCGGGGACTCCTGGCAGGGATTCTGCTTTTTTGGATCCCTAATGATGTGTCAACCCCCAACTCTGTCTCTTCTTGGCCTCTCATAGGCTGCCTCTGAGGCTGTTACAGGTGATTCTGAAACTACAGCTTTCTAGTTAGAAGGAAAATAAGCACATGGCAAAAAGAGATGTTAAACAGCTACCCGCACCTACCTGAGTGTTGAAGAATGTTGGGTAATAAGGAGAGAGTCAATAGATGCATTTTAGGAACAGATTGTTTTAAAATGTGTGTGCAGAGATTGGTGTATATTTTTTCCCTATGTCTACAACATACTAACAACTCAATAAATGTTGGCTATTGTTATCTTCTTGTTTATTCTTACAGATTTTGTCAGCTAAAAGTGCATTTTTAAATACCAGCTAAAATGGATGAAAACTGTATACACTATACACAAACATACACATACATGTGCGGGTCTGTGTGTACGTGCATGTCTCTATATATACATATATGTCTCTGTGTGTGGGTCTGTGTGTGTGTGTCTATGTGATTGCATTTCCTTATTTCTGTTTTTGAGCTTTCTCAAATGTTTTGCAGTGAGTAGGTATTACAAATATAATCAGGGAAAAGAAGCTATTTTGAAAAATCGGTCATTGGGCAGGATGTTCCAAAGGGCAGATGAATGTAACTTCCAAGATGAAGTAACCGGATGTCTGTCAACTCAGAAAACAAGGTATGCGTTTGTCCCCTGTGGGGTGGTGACGTGAACCTCTCTGGAGTCCTGTGGCTCCTCTTCATTCTGCCTTGGCCTCATTTCTCTGCTTTAGAGGAAACGCAGCTCCTCTGAGTGCCAGGAATGGAGGTGATCTCGGGCAGCCTTCTAATCCATCCTCCTCCCATCTAAACTGAAAAGTGGATATTAATCCAAGATTTCCACAATCTGTCACCTCAGAATCCACACGCCCAAAACCAAAGTCATAATTTCTGAAACTATCTCCTACCACCCCCTAAAGTTCCTGTGTTTGCCCCAAGAACTACTATTTTTATCCAAGCCAAAACATGTAAAGTCATTTTTGATTACTCTCCGTATGTCAGTCTCTAAGAGTCACCAAGAACAGTTCATGTTTCCTTCCAAGTATGTCATTGCAGTCATCTTTTCCACTGTCCCACTTTTCTAATTCAAGCCATTTCTTTCAAATTCCAGCTTACATGCCTTCTCTTCCATGAAGCCTTCCTTGATCACTCCTGTCTTTACAGATGAACGGCTAACTGGAATACCAACAGAATAAACAGACTTTAGTCCTGCCATCCGCCCTGGCCCATGCAGCCTGGCATTGTTTAGGGGATCATACCTGGCTTCCCACCCAGGCCACATGACTCTAGAGGGCAAGACTTAATAAGGTCACGTAGTAGGAGCTCAATATAATGTATTGATTAGACAAGAGGAAACCACTTCTTCTCTTGACAAGCCATGTTGGTATTTTACCTTCTTCCTTTTATAGATATACCCTCCCAAACACCTGCCCTGAATGCCTACCATTTAATTTAAGCTAGCTTTTCTCTCTCTTTCCTAGTCTAATTTCTCATCTGTTCTTGTCCGTTAAGATATTGATGAAACTCTACCTAAACTCCACCTTTAGAGTTTAATTATTCTCCCAGTAAGTAGTTGATTCTCTTAGTTGATTTGAAAGGCAGGACAGTCCAAGGTTTAAGGGTGTGGATTCTGGAGCCAGAACACCTAGATCCAGGGGGTCTAATATGGTAACAACTAGCCACATGCACCACGTAAATTTAAATATAGTTAAATAAAATTTAAAATTCACTTCCTCAGTTATACCAGTGACTTTTCAAGGACTTAATAGCCACATGTGGCAGTGGTGACCCCACTGGAAAGCATAGACATGGGACATGTCTATCACTGCAGAAAGTCCTAATGCAGAGCACAGGCTAGATCCACTGTGTGTGCAACCTTAAGCAGAAATACTGTATTTGACTTTCTGGGCCAATTTCCTCATGATTCCTACCTCGTTGAGTTGTTCAAGCCTTGAATGAGTGAATACACATAAAATACTTGGAATATGTCTAGTGCATAACCACCACTCACTCATAGTTAGTTGTTACATTCTGCACAAGCTTGTGTTCTAGCTATCAATTCATCTCTGTGACCTCATCATGGGTCTGTCTTGCATTTTTTGGTAACAGCATTCTCAGGGCCTTCTGCCAAGGGCCCGCTTTGATCTCCCTTAAAGGACAGCATTATCTGACCAGAGGTATTCATGGGGCCCACCTTCCTACTCAGTCCCATACACATTTCTTTATAAAGCCATCAGCGCCCCCTTAGAAGTAAGAAGTGCTCCGTGTGGGAGCTGGGGAGGGGCTGTGAGGTTGGCAGTGAGCCCCTGTGGCTTTCAGGATGGGCTCCTTGTCTTGGTCACCACCAGGCCATGGAAGCTCTGTTTTCTCCCCGGGACCCGGGGCAGCGAGTAGAGAAGCTGGAATGATGTTTAATCAGCCTGGGCATTCCTCACTGGTGACCTAATGAGCCGGCATGACTAAATGACCATTAGACGGAATGTTTGTGTGAACTGCAATAGAAAAGTTCCTCTCAACTTCCTGAAAAGGAAGATAATATATCTAAATAGCTTCCTGTCTCTTTGCTGCCAAGCAGCAGCCGCTGCAGCAAAATAGATTCTGCAGCAGGGAAATATTTAGCACATTGGGTGTGCTCAGCCCCTCTCTGTTTGGAAGGGTGAACCCAGCAGGGAAGTGAGTGGGGCAGGAGACATTCCCAGATGCTTGTGATGTTTGGAGAGATGATTGACGATTTGTTTCTGGGGTGGAGATTAGGAAGACACGGGCCAGGTATAGAGGGTATTGAGGAGCACAGGACAGAGATGGGGTAACCTTTCAGGATCTTGTTGCTCACCTTGATGTGGTGTTGTCAGGGCCTGGAGCAATCTTTGCTTTGGTTCTTAGAAACCTCGGTTCATGTTTTAGCAGGAAAGGGAAGGACAGACTGCTTCCTGCCTGCCAGATTGCTTCCAAGCCCCTATGCATGTCTCTTTGGAAGACCTTGCCATTGCTGTTAAAAATATGCTTAGGGGCTTTGTTTTGAATGGAAACTGCTACTTTACGCAGTCAAACCACAAAACACAATCCAGAAAATCCCATCTTCCATTTGCCATGGCTCGAGAGGGAGGAGGAAGCACGAGGTGTGCCTGTCTGTGCTGCCCTGGCTGGCAGTGTCCCTGAGGACCAGCTCTTGCAGACTTAGCCAGGTACCTGTGGGCTCAGCTTTGCTAGGACTGTCCCAGGTGTGGGCCCTTCTCTCCACACCCCTCCCCAGACCTCGTTTATCCCTTTCTCTAACCACAGGCTACACCAAGCCCTATTAGCAGCTGTTCTTGGGATCCAGACCAGAGATTGGCAAACTTTTTCTTAAAGGGCCAGGAAGCAAAAAAATCCTAGGCTTTGTAGGCCAAGAGGCAAAGTTAAGGCTATTAGGGAGGTACTTATATAATCATTTTAAAATAAAAGAACGCTTTTTAGTTAGAGGGCCATGCAAAAGTGGGCAGTGGGCTGGATTTGGCCTGTGGGCCGTAGTTTGCTGACCCATGATATAGGTTGTAGACTGATGAACAATTTCTGTTTCATGGATGGGAAATATTCATTGAGAAGTTACTATGTACTGGATGCTGTACTGAATGCCGGGACATAGATGAAAAACAAAACAAAACAGTGGAACACAGGCTGTGTCTTTTCTAATTGCTCGCTTTCTCATGGGATGGTAGATTTATTAAGAAGTTGCTTCAATACTAGATTGTAGGTAAGTTCAGGGGCACACATGTTCAGAGGGATGGGGTTGGAGAGGAGTGTGTAGCCCAGCTACAGCACGTGGGGTGTGTGTGCGTGCAAGAGAGCGAGGAAGTGAGCAAGCAAGAGCTTGCCATATGTGGCTATTTCAACTTCAATGAAGTAAACTCAAATTAAAAATTCAGTGCTCGGTTGTACCAGCGACACTTCAAATGCTCAGTTGCCATGTGCAGCTAGTGGCAGCCATATTGGAAAGAGAAGGGGAGAGAAAGAGAGAAAAAAAGAGAGATGACGAGAGGGGAACACGGGATAACAAGAGAGGAGAAGATGGGATGACAGGAGAGGGGGAAGATGGGATGATAGGAGAGGGGGAAGATGGGATGATAGGAGGGGGGAAGATGGGATGACTGCAGAGGGGAAGATGGGACGACAGGAGGAGGAAGATGGGACGACAGGAGAGGGGGAAGATGAGATGACAGGAGAGGGGAAGATGAGATGACAGGAGAGGGGAAGATGGGATGATAGGAGGGGGGAAGATAGGATGACAGGAGAGGGGAAGATGGGATGACAGGAGGGGGAAGATAGGATGACTGCAGAGGGGAAGATGGGATGACAGGAGGAGGAAGATGGGATGACAGGAGAGGGGAAGATGGGATGATAGGAGGGGGGAAGATGGGATGACAGGAGAGGGGAAGATGGGATGACAGGAGGGGGGAAGATAGGATGACTGCAGAGGGGAAGATGGGATGACAGGAGAGGGGAAGATGGGATGACAGGAGGGGGGAAGATGGGATGACAGGAGAGGGGAAGATGGGATGACAGGAGAGGGGAAGATGGGATGACAGGAGGGGGGAAGATGGGATGATAGGAGGGGGGAAGATGGGATGACAGGAGGAGGAAGATGGGATGACAGGAGAGGGGAAACAGGCTTTCTAGCTCAGAGCTCAGAAGATTCCCTATTCTTTAGGTCCCTTGAGATTGATCAGGAATTTTCTTGGCCAAGGCAAGGCAACCAGAAGGGCAGGGAATCCAGGCAGAAGGCATGACATAGGCAAAGATATGAAAGTTGAAAGTGCATGGAATTCTGGGAGCAAAAAACGCCAGCCAAGGAAGAGCAGGAGATGAGACTGGAGAGTAGGCAGGAAGGCAGAGCACCAGGTCTGCCTGTATTTGTTATTCTCTGGTGGAAGGGGTCACTAGGGGACTCGGCATCCATTGCCCTTGCCTCAAAACAACTGTGAAGCGCACTCTTGTGATTGTCTCTAACATTACAGAAGAGGGGACTGAGGATCAATTTAAGTGATGCCCAAGGGCACAGAAAAGAGAAGATAGGGCTGTAGTGAAATCAGGACCTTTGTTTGTGCTCCTTATACCATCCCATCCTCTGTCCCTCATAAATGTCACCGAGCCACCCAGATGGTACTACTGTGCCCTTTGTTGCCCTCAGCCCACAGAGGTTTTGACAGGAGCTGTGGCTCTCCAAGCCACAAGCTCTCTGTGGCTATTTCAATTTCCATTAATCAACATGAAATAACATTTAACACTCAGTTGCTCATTTGTGCAAACCATATTTCAAGTGCCCAGTGGCCCCGTGTGGCTGGTGACCACCATATTGGACAGCACAGATATAGGACAGTTCCATCATCACAGCGAGTTCTGCTGGACAGCGCTGGTCTAGATTCACCAAACTTGGGAGCAGAAATCTCTGTTCTTTGCTGGGCTTTGGGAAGCTGTGAGACATGAAAAGAAGAAAAGAAAAGAGAGCTCAGCTCTTCTTCACAAATGGGCTGTCCCTTGCAATGTGGGAATATGTCACCACCCCTCAGTGCAGTGACCGAGGGAGAGGAGGCACAAAATGGGGCTGAGGTGGGGACTTCGTGTTTTCCCCAATATTACTAAGCAACCGCGTCCTAAAATCTCCAAAGCCAGCCACAGAACTTTGTTTACCAGGAAGAAAACACTTGAAAAGGAGAATATTTGGCGGAAATGCACTTGGGATTAACAGGTCCCCCTCCCTTTCTTTTTCTTTTAATGCTGTTTTGTTTTTCTTCTGGGTTGTTCAAGGTAGTGACCTAGCACTCAGCCCCTTTTGCCAAGAAACTCTTTCCCTGCCTAATTAGCCTGCGGTATTGTTCCTGGGTTCTGGGAAGGGAGGGGAGGGGAGGGTGGAGGGAAGGAGGGCAGGGCTGGGCAGGGCCAATGAGGAACTGGAGAGAGGGGGCGCTGGGGCTGGTCATTAGATGCCGAGGTCTTGAAAATCTCTCTGTAATTAATTTTCTCCTGCATTCATTAGAGAAATGTTGGAACTGGTGGAAGGGGGAGGGATTTGTTGCCCCTGGGCTGCTTTTCAGAGCAACTTAAGGGAAAGATGGTAATCTGTTGGAGAGTTGGACTGAGGACCCCGTGGCCAGGGTTTGCAGGAGACTCTCCTGCCCATGATAGGAGAATACAACTCAAAACAGGGGCTACAGGGAGGCACGGGGTTCATTTCAAGTCGAACTGGGTAATGGTATACAGCTCTTCAGAAACCTGGAGTGTCTGTGGGTTCGAGTGTGTGAGAATGTGTGTGCTTATATGTGTGCGTGTGTATACACACACACACACACACACACCCGCACATACACACACAAATCACTGCTTCCCAAACATTCACCCATGGATTCTGAATATACAGATTTAGGACTCTCTCTCTCAAGAGCTGCTTCTCCCCTCTTCCTTGTCCCCAATCTTACAAATACAGTCGCCTTAAATGTAGATTGAGCGTTGCCGGCTTGCATTCCCTGAAACGATTCCATTTTAGTCTGAACAGATGTGATCATTTTCCCTGTGCTTTTTCTCAATTATTAAGAATTCATTGTGATTACTTTCTTACAATTGAGTTTCTAGCACTGTGGAAAAGAGTCCCAAGAAAATTCCAATAAACGCTTCTGGAACCTGCCAGCCCACAGATGTCCTATCCTGAGACCCCATGTGTTGACCATGACATTTGGAGGCTGAAAGTCAGCACACATTGAGAATTCAATGCCGATTCCCTGGTCCTGTTGGCCACTTTTATGGAAATTTGAGTTGAGCCCCATGTTTTCTAGATTCTGGTCCTGTATGGATTCTATCAATTTGACCAGTGGCTTAGTAGGTTTTTATAAGTGGTGGTCCACATCCAACAAGCAGTAATACCATATCTTTAAGCTTGTCTCCAAGGCTAACACCTTCCATTTACAATTCAATGAAGTTCTGTCCAAAGAGGGAGGCTCAGCCTATTTGATCCTGCTACTATTTTCAAAGTGGTCAAACCAGTGAATAAGAAGTATGGGTTTAAGCTCTGGGATCAAATGGTGTCCTCTTCACTGACTGTTAGCTAAAATTAATAGATCTCTGGTAGAAAGAGGTCGCACGGGATGGACAGTCTTGTTAATGGAATAGAAGACGGCTGGTTCACCTGGGACAAGTGCTTTGGCTCCAGCTCTCTTCTGCTATTGGCTGGGCCCAGGCAACTTGGGAGGCTAAGCCAGAAACAGCAACTCTGGCCCTCTAAACACAGAGGCACAGCTCCCAGACACTCCATCTGCAATCCCTGTTGCCTGGTGAATGCCTTGCTTCCCTAAGCCTTTCAGGCCAAGGGTGTTCTTGGTGGGACAAAGGCCCTGAGGACCACCTCCCCAGCTCTACCCACTGGCCATCACCAAGTCCTCCAGCAGTGGGAAGAATCTGACCCATTCCACTTGAGCACATGGCTCTTATTTCCTTTGATGGAGGGATTAGAGGAGAGAAGACACAAAATAAATGAGAAGAGTATGGGGTGCATGCCCCTGGTAGGAAATGGGGCTGGGAATGAGGGTGATAAGAACGAGATGGAATCTACTATCAGTACCCCTGGGAAGCTGTCCGTGCCCTCTCTTTTCTCTGGCTCATCCCTACTGCATTCTTCCCAGCAGCTGTTTCGACTCTTCTCCTCCTTCCTCAGGCCTCCACATCCACCCCCATCATTCACAGAAGATGACTTCACCTCCAGCTCACTGAGAGGACTGAGCCATTGGTCTATACTGACTCCAAGTGGCCCACAAGTCTGGCTATGCCATTGGAAAGACCTGGATTTCAATCCACCTTCTGGCATTTTTATAGTGGTTTATGAGCAACTTAATTAACCTCTCTTGGGCTCAGTTTTCTCACATATAAAATGGGGCTGTTGTGAGGATTAAACAATGCAGAGAACTTGCATGTAAACAAAAAGTAAGATTAACCATTCATTGTTACTACTAATGATGTTATAATACTACTACTATAGGCACCACCACCTGCAGCATTCACTCCCTCCAAGTGCAGCCTCGCTTCCTTCCAGAGTCCTACCTCTTGTCTAAGGATGGCCTCTCCACTGGAGCAGAAACCATCTGTTCCTACCTTATTCCAAATGGTTATCTCTGGCAACTTCACATCCCCTCTTCTTGCCACTGTCTTCCTCTTGGTGTTCAAATATGTTCAACTTCCACATTTAACTTCCCAAATGCTTCCCTGCCCCCTCTTTTTTAAAAAAATTATTCCCTCAAACCACAGTCTCATCTCTTTCCTTCTTTTCACTAACAGATTTATCCAAAGAATCATCTGTACTTATTGACACCACTTCCTTACCTCCCACTCCCTCTTCAACCCACTGAATTTGCCTCTGCTCCACTGTTCTGGTGCAATGGAACTTTCAAAGGTCTTTCCCATCATCCTCTTCCAACCTACTCACTCCTGCAGGAACGTCTGGCTCTGTTGATCCTGGTGGTCATCCCCAAACCTTCTTCTCCACAGGTGTCCATGAGCCTGTTTCTCCCTGAATCTTCTTTTCTTTTGCACAAGTCTCAGTATCATCTCAGTGTACCCCACTGTCATCTTTTTGACCCTCTCCCTGGGTGGTCTCACACCCTCCCTCTTCAGCCATGATTGTCCCCAGGATTCTGCCATCTGCCAAATCCACATCTCCAGCTCTGGCCTCTTCTGTGCTCCAGATTTTCATTGCCAGCTCCTTGCCCTCTTACACAAGAATGTCCTGCTCAGCCTGTCCAGTCCCCATATCTGATACTAAACTGTCAGTCATCTAGTGGGTCTGCTTATTTCTTTCTCCATCACTCGTCTGGTAATCAATCGGTCTTGTTGAATCTGCCTTCAAATTGGTCCTTTGATCTAGTACTTTGCCTTCCCATGAGTTCTCTGCCTTTGGAAGTCCCTACCTCCTGCTTGGATAGTTGATATGGCCTCTGAATGGCTCTCTGGTCCAGCCTCCTTTTGCCCCTGGTTTCTGTGTCCCATGGACAGCAGGGTGATCTAAACTGAGAGTGATCGTGTAATTCTTCATCTAAAGGAAAGTGCTTTTATGAGTGAATGGGGGTTCCATTGATAATTATGCCAGCGGATTATCCTGGGCAGACAGAGATGTGCGTTCACTGTGTTAAAATGATGTTCTGATTATGTAATTTCCTGGTCTGAGAATCTTATGCGCCCCTCCACCATGATAACATGTAATCTTGCTCATGTTTGTAATCTCAGTGATTTGGGAGGCTGAGGCAGGAGGATCGTTTGAGGCCAGGAGTTTGAGACCAGCCTGGGCAGTATAGTGAGACCTCTGTCTCTATAAAAATAAAAAAGCTTATCCCAGCATGTTGGTACATGCCTATACTCCTAGATACTCAGAAGGCTGAGGCAGGAGGATGGCTTGAGCCCAGGAGGTGGAGGCTGCAGTGAGCTATGGTTGCACCACTCCTGCCTGGGCGACAGAACGAGACTCTGAGTCAAAACAAAACAAAACAAAAAAGAAACCATGCAATCTCAGCACTGCATCTGTGGCTCTGTCATGATCTGGCCTCCTTCAGTTCTTTAAGCCTCACTCATTCTGGGCTCTGTCTGCACCTGACTGTCCTTAATGCTTCATCATTTCCTGAAATGCTTGTCCCCTCCTGTCTTCAGCCTGTGCTCTCATGGTTCCCTCCCGGAAGCCCTGGCTGTTTTTCCATCCTTGTCCTTCAAGGCTCAGCTCAAATGCCACCTCCTCCCTGAAGCCTTTAGTAATGCTGTTTGGATGAATTTCTTCCTCTTTGTTCTGGCAGCACCTTTCACAATGTGCCCAATATTCTGAATTACCTGTGTACACAAATGTTTTCCCTGAAGACTCAGCACTTGGGGGACAGGGCTGGGTAACATCCTTCTCTGCAACTCTGAGAGCTATTAGCATGGTTTCTTGCTTCAAGAATGAAGTGCGGATGGAATGTTCTAAGCACCTTCCCTGTGCCAGGTGATCACATAGCCCCTGTTCCAGCTTCACAGCCCTGCATGATGGAGATCATATATATGCCTCCCATTCCCACCCTGTTCCAGCTTCACAGCCCTGCATGATGGAGATCATATATATGCCTCCCACTCCCACCCTGTTCCTTTCTCTTTTTTATTTTTTGAGACAGAGTCTCACTCTGTCGCCTAGGCTGGAGTGCATTGGTGTGATCTTGGCTCACTGCAACCTCTGCCTCCCAGGTTCAAACGATTCTCCTGCCTCAGCCTCCTGAGTAGTCTGGGATTACAGACATCTGCCACAAAACCCGGCTAATTTATTTATTTTTAGTAGAGACGGGGTTTCACCATGTCAGTCAGGCTGGTCTCGAACTCCTGACCTCAGGTAATCTGCCCACCTCAGCCTCCCAAAGTGCTGGGATTACAGGCGTGAGCCACTGCGCCTGGCCATCCTTTCTTCCTTCAAATAGAAGGAAGATAAGCCTGGAGAGATGAAGTAATCCACATAGTTGGGGAGTGACAGAAATGCTTTTCAAACTGAGTCTTGTCTTCTACAGAGAAAATGCCTACCATGTGGGAGCATGAATGACTTCTAATCCTATGGCCTTCCTGTCCACCATGTTGCCCCTAATGATTGTTTATTGAACAAGATTTCATAAAAAGATGGTATGGACAGTGAGATTCACAATGGGCTCTCAATGTACCCTTCCTCCAGCAAGACAATCATCAAACATTTCTATGCAGAGGAAATTAGAGTAAAATATCCATTGAAGTCAATATTGAGCAGAAAAGTAAGTCACAGTGCAACCGCCTAACAGAGATTGTAGGTGGATGTGAGCGTTGGGTACAAATGTTTTCTGCCTTGGTTATGGTGTGAGAGAGCTTTCCTTTTTTTTTTTTTTTTTTTTTTTTTTGAGACGGAGTCTCGCTCTTTCGCCCAGGCCCGAGTACAGTGGCGCTATCTTGGCTCACTGCAAGGTCTGCCTCCCAGGTTCACGCCATTCTCCTGCCTCAGCCTCCCGAGTAGCTGGGACTACAGGCGACCGCCACCACGCCTGGCTAATTTTTTGTATTTTTAGTAGAGATGGGGTTTCACCACACTAGCCAGGATGGTCTCGATCTCCTGACCTCGTGATCCGCCCCCCTCAGCCTCCCAAAGTGCTGGGATTACAGGCATGAGCCACTGCGCCCAGCCGAGAGATTTCCTTTTAAGCAAAATGACCTATTGGAGCTTTTAATTTTTAAAATGCAAAGTCTCCTTGTTCTCTTCTCTTTCCTCATCACTGTTTAACAGGATGGCTGGGTCTCTAAGGAAAGTTGAATAATGCCAGCACCTGCCTCTTGGGTGCAATAGAAAGTATGATAGTAAGATCAAACCAGTCAGGGGAATCAAACCCAAAAGCCAGAAGAGGTCATTGGGAGGACCCCTGGATGAGTGACTTGTCTTGCCACGTGGGCCATTTTCACTTGGTGGTTCTCAACTTTGTATTTGAGGTGTTTGTAGGGAAAAGTGACAAGGAAGTAGACGCCTTTGGAATGCCACTGTCATCCTATAACTCTCTCACTCACCACCTGATATGTGGGCTGCTCTGAGATGTCATTTCTGCCTCCTGGACAAGGCCTCAATGTCTAAAATGGTTTAAACAAGGGGACTCTACTGGAAACATACAAAAAGAATTGGAGCAGGAAAGGGAAGGTGGAGAAGGTAGAAAGGCTCCCTACCTATACTGGGTAATGACCTGTGCATATATATATATGTATATATACACACATATGCATATATATATACACATACATATATACATATATATATACACATATATATGTATATGTGTGTATATATATATATTTTTTTAAGATAGAGTCTCACTCTGCTGCCCAGGCTGGAGTGCAGTGGCGCAATCTCCACTCACTTCAAGCTCCACCTCCCGGGTTCATGCCATTCTCCTGCCTCAGCCTCCCGAGCAGCTGGGACTACAGGCGCCCGCCACCATGCCAGGCTAATTTTTTTGTAATTTTAGTAGAGACGGGGTTTCACTGTATGAGCCGAGATGGTCTCGATCTCCTGACCTCGTGATCTGCCCACCTCGGCCTCCCAAAGTGCTAGGATTACAGGTGTGAGCCACCGCGCCTGGCCGACCTGTGCATATGTTAAAGTGAGTGATATAAGACTCCACTCTCAACAAGAGAACTTTCAAAACTTTGTATCATACACATGTACTTATATGTTTACATAAGTTTATGGTGCGCCCTTGCTGTGAGGGTTCTATTTGTCTCTCTAATATAAGACTTTCCCCACCAAAAAACCATCTTATGGACCCCTCAGAGCAATGCCTTGGATGCAGCACACTTACAGTTCATCCTTTGTCTCTCTCCTCCTCCTCTGGAACACAGTGGCCAGAAGGAAGATGGAGCCACAAACCCAGGAATCTGGAAACCTCATTGTTGGTATTGTGCTGAACCCCTGTCAACTCCAGTGGGGATGGCACCAGGTTGAAGAGGCTGGAGACGAGACCCAGAACCGGCAGATGAGACATGGGCTAGGGGCTTACATACAGGGAAGAGAGTCCAGTGGTGGGCTGGGCAGGAGCTGCTTGCAAAGAACGTGCAGTTTATGTAACATTTTCACTTAGCACCCTTCCCCTGACAGTCTCCACCTGGCAACATTTACTGAACCCCCAAACAAAGGGCCTCGATCCCTGCATGGCCCATGTTCTGCAGGAAGGGCTGGGCATTCAGATGTTCCTCATAGATAAAAAATGAATCTCTGCATTGGCTCCTCCCAGATTCCTTAGCTTGGAACTCTGAAAACACAGTCAGGTGCATCGGCCATACAGCCTTGTTCTCAGGGTATGCTTAGGTTATTGCTATCAGGTGCATTTACCATACTGTTGGTAGAGAGGGGTTATCTCAAACTAGCCACCAACTGTTCCAAGTCTCTGCAGCCCCTTTCAGTCATCACTGGGGTGTTTGGCTTTCTTCACCTCCTATTACGCCAGATGGGATAAGGGCTGCAGTGGGTGGTGGCAAAGGAAGGACTTGTAGGGGGCACTGATGAGCAAGAAGAGGGAAGACCCATGCAAAGAGGTGAATACTGATCAGCCTGGGAGTTTTGGCCTGTTTGGTTTCTTACTGGGGCCGGTTCACCCCTCCTGAGGCAACCTGGTGGCCTCGTGCTCTCAGGAGGTCACTATATTGATCATGTTGATGGTGAATTTAGTGCAGATGTCTGATCAGCCCAGAACTCCTGGACCCAAAGATCCTCTTATCTTAGGCACAGGGGAATGAAATAATGTCTTTTGCAGCAACTTGGATAGAGTCGGAGGCCATTATTCTATGTGAAGTAACTCAGGAATGGAAAACCAAATATTGTACGTTCTCATTTATAAGTGGGACCTAAGCTATGAGGATGCAAAGGCATGAGTGATATCATGGACTTTGGGGACTTGGGTGGGGATAAGGTTGGGAGGGGGTTAGGGATAAAATACTGCATGTTGGGTACACTGCTTGGATGATGGGTGCACTAAAATCTCAGAAATCACCACTAAAGAACTTATCCGTGTAACCAAAAGCCACCTATATCCCCAAAACTATTGAAATAATAAAAACAAAAAGAAAGAAAAAAAAAAACCAAAGAGGCGAATAAACACAGCCTGGGAGAAGTGCCCTGGCTGACTGCTTCTCAATACATTTCAGAAGGATTGACTCACTAGGAATATGGAGACAAGAACCTTACTTCACCCCACCCTTCTAGAAGTTTCCCCAACTATACTTGTTTGAGACTATACATAATTTGGGCCAGGAGAGATTCAAATCATCTAGACTAGGTGTCGGCAAACTAAGGCCATGGGCTAAAACTGACTTGCTGCATATATATATATAATTATATATATAAATATATATAACTATATATATAATTATATAGATATTTATATAGATATATATATAGATATATAGATATTTATATAGATATATATATAGATATATAGATATATATAGATATATAGATATATAGATATATATATAGATATATAGATATATATAGATATATAGATATTTATATCTATATAATTATATAGATATAATTCTATTAGAACACAGCCATGCCCATTTGTTTCCATATTATCTATGGCTGGTTTTGCCATACAACAATAGAGCTGAGAAGTTGCAACAAAGACTATGATCTGCAAAGCCTAAAATATCTGCTATCTGGCCCTTTCCAGGTAAATTGTAACCACTGAAAGTCCGCTGTTTCAATTCTGGGCAAGATGCTATGGCAGAAGAGGGACCATGATGAACTACTTAGAAAAATACATAAGGCCATGTGAGCTCTTAAACAAGTTTTTTGGTTATATAATTGTAAAGTAGAAAATAAAGAGCCACCCCGAATTCTATCACCCTCTAGTAAGAACTGTCAATATTTTGCTGTGTTTGCATGTAGCTGTTTCTATGCACATATAAAAATATAAGTATATATAATTACATAATTAAAATCCTACTGTGTTTAGTTTTGTATCTTCTATATGTTTGTGTTTTACAGTTTTTGGTGACCATTTTAAATGTCCTTGAAAATTCCTTGTTAACAGGACTTTTAATAACTTTTTAATATATGTCACGACACCTTAATATATGTCACGACACCATTTGACTTCTAGGTAGTTTTTGGTTATTCCTAATTCAAAATATTGTTTGCTATATCAAACAGCATGAACAGAAATTTTTGTCTGATTCTTT
Source organism: Pan troglodytes (assembly GCF_028858775.2). NCBI lineage: Eukaryota > Metazoa > Chordata > Mammalia > Primates > Hominidae > Pan > Pan troglodytes. The sequence goes on along the minus strand of NC_072417.2, from coordinate 85,287,026 downwards.
GATTATTTCCTTGAGATAGATTCCCAGAAGTGGAATTACTGGGTTAAAGGGTAAAGACAATTTTCAGGGTCTTGATAACATATTGCCAAATTGCTTTCCAGAAAGATTGTACCAATTTATGTTCCCACCAGCAATGTACGAAATTGCCACCTTACCCTACTCTCACCAGCACTGTGCACTATCATTTTAAAAAGTTACCAAATTGATAGGCAAAAATTGCATTTTGTTGTTTTGATTTGAATTTCTTTGATTACTGGTGAGGTTAAACATTTTTTTCATATGTTAAACACTTCTTCGTATGTTTATGGCCAAAGGGAATCTTAATAATGGTCTTCAAGTGTGCAAAGGGGTTATTTAGTAGATTGGGACCAGCTGTTCTCAAAAAGAAACTGGAAACATTTAAACTTCAGCAAGAAAGCAATAGGCCAAAGGTCCCTCAGTGAAAGATGGTCCTAAGAGTGGTCAAACCCTACTGAAACTTATGATGCAGCTCAGCATCTCTTTACTCAAGGTGCAAGGAGAACCAAGAAAAATAGTTGTAAATTGTTGGGTGCTTATAAGTGCTAGAGATACTGCTCACGTTTACATACATTTGCGTTTAAATGCTCACAAAAGCCCTATGAGAAACATGGGGCTTAGAAGTAATTTATTATTAATTATCCAAAGTAGGATTGAAATCTTCACCCTAAAATCCTGGATTCATAACCATTTTGCTATACTGCCTCTGAGAGAACAGAAAATGAACTTTTTTGGCTCAAAGGTTTTGTAAATTCTTCATAAAATGAAGGAAATGTGAATTCATCTCCTAACTCCTCAGCATGACATCTTCTCTCCAGCACAAATCACAGCCTAGTTGTTTGCTGCATAAACCTTTTGTTGGCTGCCCTTTCCTTAGGATGAGAGCAAAACCTTCAACTTGACCTGTACCATCAGCCTGGGCTTTGCTGATTCCTCCTCTCACCTCTAGTTTGCTTCTCTTCAGCCCACCTACTGGACTAGATCCCTACCTATCTCAGGACATCTTGCAAAAGTTGTTACCTTTGCAGAAACTGTCTCCTTACCACCAGCCTCTAACCACCACATGTGTGCATGCATGCATACACACACAACAACCTACATAGTTCTTTTGATATGTCTTGTATTTTTCCTTCAGAGAAATAATGTGTGATTATTTGATGAATGCCTGTCTCTCCCACTGGGACCATCAGCTTAGAAAAGAAATGATGTGGATGTGCTCACCAAGTTATTTGCAGAGCTTAGCAGAGTGGGATAGAAGAGGTATGGAACAAATATTTATTGACTGAATAGACGAATGAGTGAGTGAATTAATATAAGCTCCCTGCTGCTATACCTGGGCTGTGCATGTTCTCAGTATTACATCCAACCTGGTCCTGGTTTTTCCCTCTGCCTATCCTATCCCTCTATTTACTCCTAGCCAAACAGATTTCCTAACCTCTTCAGCCCATCCGATTGTCAGTTCATTTGGAAGTTCATGGAGGGTAGGAACTGCCTCTCATTTCTTCAGTGGCTGTCTCAGCATCTAGCAAGGGGCCATAGACTTAATCAGTGCCCAGCATCATCATTGAGTGAATTCATTTGGACAACTGGTGGCTATCAACCTGCCTCCTTCTTTTCACAGACCCATGCAGGAGACCTCTCCAGGTACACATATTTCCTGCTGCTCAATGGCTTAGACTGGGATTTGCAAGGAAGTACGAAGTCCAAGACCTTTGCCTTTCTTTTAGAAGAAGGCACCAGCTGGTTCTCCAATGTTGAAGGTCTTCTCCAGAGATGTGAGTTCATTGTAGGACACATCCCAGCATTTAAACATAGCTCTGACCCTTTGTTCAGGGCAAGATAATCAGATGGTCAGTGCAGAGGACTCCCCATGATACCAATTCTGGCAGTGGTTGGGCAGGGTTTGCTCTTGTGATCAGACACAGGGTGAACCCGGGCAGGGATTTTTGGGTGTTTTTATTTAAGGATATCCCAAACCCTTTGAGCAGTGTCTGGCACATAGCAGGTACTCAAAATTGGGTGGATGGATCTATATATTCCTGGGCCACAGCGGCATGCAGAAGGAGCGAAAAAACAAGAAGGAAGACAAGGAAGACATTGTTTTGGCTGCTGACATTTCCTGAAAGATCTGAGGATTCCCCTTCACTTCAGGCGTGGGACCCAGATGGCTGAGTGATGGGTGGGCAGCCCTTTTTCTCCAGCTCTGCTTGCCTCATTCCCAGCCCTCTATCCTGAGCTCCAGGGAAGGCCCTCATGCGATTTAGCGTCAGAGCTCTAATTAGATGACTTTCTTACCCTGGGCACATGTCTGGACCTTCTGGGCCACTGGTGGAGGAATAGAGGAAGAAACCCCAGCCCCTCTGGTGTGTGGTAGTCTGGGCCCCTTCAACATGGCCGCTTCCATATCCCAACCCCAAGCGCACCTGATCACCATATCCCTGTTACTCCCATGGAATGACTGTGATGGTACCTGGGTCAACACATACATTTGGGCATCTACATAGCGCCATATTATTTTCCATTTATAAATTATCTATTTTGTGATCCATCTAAGCACCCGTTAATCACTCATTCATCACAAGGCCTCTGAGACTATACTACATTTTAATTATGTTTCTAGGGAGGAAGGATGATACAGACCTGAATGAGACACCTCTGTAGCATTTGGGGCTTCCCTGTACCCATCCTCATTCACTGTCCATGTCAGGGAAGCAGGGAGTGTGGTGTGGAACAGGGACTAGGGCCAGACAGCTCTGGATTGGAATATGGGTCTGCCACCTGCTCTGTGACTCTGCAGCTTAAAGAGGTTAAAGGACATTGAAACATAGAGTTGATAATAGTACCTACCTCATGAGGTTGTAGAGAAACACAGAGAAAGCCCTCAATTAAGTTAATGGTTGCTATTTTTATTTACAGACCTTAAGGTATGGGGAGATTACAACTTGCTCAAGGTCTCATAGCTAGAAGATGTCAGAGTGATAACTCAAACCATGTCACGTGACTCTAAGCCCAAAGCGGCCTCTAGAAGGTTGTTTGATCTTCTGATGGAAGCACAAATCACCATTCCAACATGAAAGATGGAGAAACTTAAGTCTAGAAAGATTTAAAGGACTTGTCAAAGGCAATGAAACAAGTGGTATGTGAACTTAGGTCTCCTGGCTCCCAGTCCAATGTTCTTCGAATATGATTTTGGCAGTGGTCTACCCAGCTAGTATACAGAGTGTGCAGCCACTCTTCATGGGAAGTTCTGGGAGGGGTTTCAACAAGCACACTCACTCCTGCTGGTTGTGACCAGCAGGACAATTGCTGAGCCACATTCTGAGCACCTGCAGGCGGAGGTGGGATCTTATAGAAATCTAGGACATAAGGGAGACAGGGAAATTAGACCCTGGCTACTTTAACATACTCACTTTACAGATGAGGAAACTGAGGCCCAGAGAGGATAAATGACTTGCTCAAGGTTAGCCAGTTGGTCAATGGCAAAGATTAAACCAGAACCCAGATCTCCTCTCTCCAGCCAGAGTCTTCAAGCAAAGTCCCTAGGAGGTCAAGCCAACTCTTGCTGCTGCTGCCAATCTAAGGACAGATGTGGCCACTTTCTCCAAAGGATCTCAGAAAGCTAACTTTATGGCGTTCTACAGAAGTCCTATCTTTCCTTCAGAGGAACCCCATTCATTTGCAAGATGGAAGGCTATTTTTAGCATTGATTTTTATTTTCTCCTAAGTGACTTCCTCTCTCATGTACCATTTGGCCTTCACAGTGGCTGAAAAGACAGTTCCTAGGAAAATCTAGAACATTTAAGCTTATGTGTGTTGCAGTTCTCCTTAGTGAGTGGAAGGGCAGAAGCCCATAGTGGGTGGTGTTTCAACTGGGAGGAGGGAGACGCTGCAGCCAGCCAGGGAGTGAGGTCTAGGTATGTTCCTGTCAAGTGGGATTTGTTCCATTGCAAGTGAGAAAAAAGCTAAACTTAAACTAGACTTTAAAAAAAGAAATCTATTGGCTCATTTAAGAACTACCGCAACTCCTTCAGGCACAGCTTGATCCAGAGATCTAAATCATGTTGAATCATTTAAACTACTTTATTTCCCTCCATCTGTGGTGGAGACTTTTGGGGTTCATTCTTGAGTAGTTCTTACCTTCTGTGCCACATTGGACAGCCATATTTCCCTGCCCCTTTGAGTTTAGGTGAGTCACATGACAACTTCTAACCAATAAAATGAGTGTATTATGTCTCTATTTCCTACTTCAGGAACTCTGAAAGCCACATGTTGAGATGGCCCTATTACAGGATGGAGAGCACCTGAACCCCCAAGTTATGGACAAGAAGAAGACAGTTGCCTTGGAAGATCATCTGACCCACATTGGACTTTACGTGAGGGGGAAATAAACCTTTATTATGTTAAGCTACACAATAATAAATAACAACAATAATTGTGTTTATTTGTTACCTCAGCTTAGCATGGCCTTCCTACCTGACACAACATCTCTGGGTTTTGCTTTTCTCGGCATTGGTTTAATTCTCAAGCAGGTTCTCCCTCCGGGCTCCTGGGCTCACAGCCCCATGTCCAGCAGAATGAGCCACCTCTCTAGCCATGTGCCCATTCATGAACTAATCCCTACAGCCTGAGGGATGTGCTGACTGGCCAGGTATGAGTCAGGTGCCCTCCAGGGCAAGACTGATACTGGGTCTTCCAGAGAAAAATGGGGACAGTGGTATCAGAAGAAAGGTGAACATCAAAACCAAGATGTCCACACAGGTCTGGTGAGTCCCCACCTCAATGATAGTCCCCTTGCACCGCCATGGATGAAGGTTGGCCTGGCAGCTAAAACCCAGGCTCTGGAAGTCCATGCTTCCTGGTCCTCAATCACTTACTATAGGTACCACCTTGAGCACATAGGTGAAACTCTTTAAGACTCAGTTTTCTCACCTGTAAATAGTAATAATAATGGCACCTAGTTTATCAGGTTTTGCAATGACCTGAGCAAGGCTAGCTGGCTCTTGAGGGCAGCAGTTGAGCAGGAAGGGGAACTCTACGTGGATTCCTGTGAACCCCAGGAATGAAAGCCTAGGACACACCAAGGTGCCTCTGATGATCACAATTACTACCCTTCCTGAACACGGAGGTATTTTAAAAACAAATCTTCCTTCTGTAGACCTTTGAGCCCAGGGGAGCACAGAAGTTTGCAGGTTTTCAGCTCGTGCTTCTCTTCTCCAAGCCTGTCTTTTGCACTTAAGGTAACTGCAAAGCAAGATAAGGTACTAAAGTGAGCACTCTTGCAGGGTATTGTTTATGGGCAGCAAATGGGACAGAGACTATTTCCCCTTCCAGGGGGCTCAGGCTCAGGGTCTCTGGTATAAAAATGTAGGACTGGGGTGGTGAGAGTTCAGAGGGTGGGAATGGTGATTGGCTTCTGAATTTGCAGGCAGAGCCAGATGGTTCTGATGTCGACATTACCCTTCCCAGGCTCACTGCCATCACTTGTGGGGAAACGCCAACTTGTGTGCATTTTGAGTGTGTCTTTGCAAACATCCTGCAATCACATAAATAACTGGGCTTCATCCGCACTTCGCCTCCCATTTTGTACCCACATTTCCCATAGCATTCCACTTCTCCACATTGTCCCACTGTGGAATTAAAATGCTCCTTTCCAGAGCAGCAATTAGAGAGATTATTTGACCGGACCAAGACTAGGGACTGGTACTTCTTCCAAAAAGACCGGGTGTTTATTATGTACCAGGCACAGGGCTTAGAACTTTGAATGTTTTATCTGATTTAATTCTTGGAAAATTTCAGTGAGGTGGATATCAGTTTCTTCTCCATCTTCTGCAGGCAAGGAAGCGGAGACAAAGAGAATTTATAGACGGGAGCCTGAAGCTAGCAAAGATTTGAGACAGGGCTTCAATTCAGGCGACTAGAGTCCGGAGCCCCTGTGTGTAATCCCGAAGCTCTGTCTCCTACAACCATTAAGAGTGGCTTGGTTACTCTGTTGTGCAAAAGACAAGACAGAATTTGGGAATCCTCTGAAACTCCCAAGTTACGGTGCTCCTGTAATCATCTCCCATGAAACTATCCCTAACATTTTGTGGTGAGGAGAATGTGAGCTTTGGCTTCCCAGACCTGGATAAGAAATCCCCTGGGTTTTTTTGTTTTTGTTTTTTGAGTAATTGTGAGACCTGCACAGGTCCTCTGATCTTCCTTATCTTGACTTCTCCTTGGAAACCAGGTGATATGGTTTGGATCTGTGTCCCTGCCCAAATCACATGTTAAATTGTAATCCCCATTGTTGGAGGTGGGGCCTGGTGGGAGGTAATTGGATCGTGGGGGTGGAGTTCTCATGAATGGTTTAGCACCATGCCGGCGGTGCTGTTCTCGTGATACTGAGTGAGTTTTTGTATGATCTGGTTGTTTAAAAATGTGTAGCACCTCCCTCCTCGCTCTGTCTTCCTCCTGCTCTGGCCATATCAAATGTTTGCTCCCCCTTTGCTTTCCACCATAATCATAAGTTTCCTGAGGCCACCCCTGAAGCCAACCAGATGCCAGCATCATGCTTCCTGCACTGCCTGTCGAACTGTGAGCCAATTAAACCTCTTCTCTTTATAAATTACCCAGTATCAGGTATTTCCTTATAGCAATGTGGGAACAGACTAATACACCAGGCATGGCCATCCCTGATAGGGATCTGGTCAGGCTTAAGTGACAGCAACATGGGTTGCTCAGAGCCCAGCCCACAACTTTCCCCTCCTTCCTCTGCTTTTGGGCTGAGTGGCAGTGGCAGTTCCAGGGCTGAACACACTCTAGACATCATTGAATCCCGTCATTAGACCTGAAGTCCCTGGGGCATTGCCACCTGGATCTCGTTTCTCTCCCTCTTCCTCCCTTATTTCTTTTCTCTTTGTCATTATCATCATGGTCGAGTGCCCTCTTTGAACACCCTTCCTGACTCTGCCAGTATTTGCCAGGGTTTAGGAGGACCTAGATGAGCTGCAGCTCCCTGCCCCCTACCTCCTGTAGGTGTGCTGGGCACACACCCCTAATCTCTCCATCCTCCAATCATGGTGTTTCTCAGCTGTCCTAGAACAGCATTGCTTAAACTTTCATGTGTATAAAATCCCCTGGAAACCTTGTAAAAATGTAGATTCCAGTCCTGGCTCTGGGGTGGGGCTTGAGAGACTCCACCTCTAATGAGTTTCCAGGTGATGCCAATACTCCTGGTCCACAGAGCGCCCGTTGAGCAGCAATGCCCTGGAATATTCTCTCCCATGCTATCTGACACATCTCTCAGGAAAGAGATTCTACAGCTGCTCCACAGTAGTCATTGTGTCTAGAGATTCTTTTGGTCCAATAGACCACTTTAAAAGGGAAATACAGGCCCAGTGTGGTGGCTCCCGCCTGTAATCCCAGCACTTTGGGAGGCCGAGGCTGGTGTATCACCTGAAAGTCAGGAGTTTGAGACCGGCCTGGCCAACATGGTGAAACCCCGTCTCTACTAAAAGTATGAAAAGTTAGTAGGGCATGGTGGCAGGTGCCTGTAATCCCAGCTACTCGGGAGGCTGAGGCAGGAGAATCACTTGAACCCAGGAGGCAGAGGTTGCAGTGAGCTGGGATTGTGCCATTGCACTCCAGCCTGGACAACAGGAGTGAAACTTTGTCTCAAAAAATAAACAAATAAAAATAGGCCAGATGTGGTGGCTCACACCTGTAATCTCAACACTTTGGGAGGCCGAGGCAGGTGATCACCTGAGTTCAGGAGTTCGAGACCAGCTTGGCTAACATGGTGAAACCCCATTTCTACTAAAAATACAAAACAAAAACAAAAACAAATTTGCCAGGTGTGGTGGCCCATGCCTGTAATCCCCTACATGGGAGGCTGAGGCAGGAGAATTGCTTGAATCCAGGAGGCAGACGTTGCAGTGAGTGGAGATCGTGCCAGTGCACTCCAGCTTGGGCAACAAGAGCAAAACTCCATCTCTAAATAAATAAATAAAAATAAAAGGGAAATACAAACATGCTTGGGGTGCAGACTTCGAGGCAGGGAGGCCCACATTGCATCTTATTTACCAATTACAACATATATGCTTTGGGGTCAGTGGTTCTAACAGTGTGGTCCCTGGGAGCCACCTGAGTATCACCTGAGAGCTTGCTGAAAATGTAAACTCTGTGACCCATTTTTAGACTCACTGAATCAGCCACTCTGCAGGTGTGTCCAGAAATCTACGTTTCGTGAGCCTTCCAGGTGTTTGAGAACCACTCCTTGGATAATTCTTAACATAAGGGGTCTCAGTTCTGGTGACATGTAAGGGTCACTTGGGGTGAATTTTAAAAACATAGACCAATTATATCAGAATCTCTGGAGTGTAGAGAATGGGCATCCAAAAACAAAAACAACTTTTTTGCAGCCCAGTTTGAGAGCTACTGGTTTCACCTCTCAGACGCTATTTGGCCATATCTGAATGGAGATGCTAATTCCTAATGCCAGTGCAGTAGAAGGGAAGACACAGGGGTTAGCAGATGAGAAGCACCTGCCAGGGAGAACATTCCAATAAGAAATAACTTCTGTGAACCTGGCCCCAACTCCATTCAGATGGAGACTTGCTTTTTTCAAAGAGGGCACTTGACTCTGACATTAATAATGACAGAGAGAAAAGAAATGAGGGAAGGAAAGGAAGAGGAACAAACAAGATTGGGTTTGTGGCAATGCCCCAGAGACCCGTGATCTCCGTTGTTAGCCTACACATAGAGGGAGAGGTATTGTATCTCTTGATCTCTGCCATCTCTGCTTCACCTTCTATTGGGAAGTGGCTGTTGGTTTTCAACTATAAAATTCCCTTGAGTGTTGAGATTCCTAATCTAATGTTTACAAGGCATCTCAAGAAAAAACAGAAAACTATTAGATCACCTTTCTAGCCCTGGACCACCTACCAAGAACCCATCCTCTGCTCTGATGTTTTTGCTTTTTTATTTTTGCTGGATGCATGAGCGTGCAGGGCTAGAGCTTCAGCTTCCTTCCTTCTTTCCTCCTCTTTGTCTCATGTCCACACTCTGCTCTGGAGGAGCCACAGATATCAGGTGTGTGATTCATTCCAAGCTGTCATTTTCAGCAGTGCATTGGCCAGGTCCAGATTTTCTTTCTTCCTTCTACATCCTCCCCTCGCGGTGGGGATGATGATCGAGGTAATGAAAACCCTCCACAGCCCTCTCTCTTTTCCCCAGCTCTCCTCTCCACCACTCAATAGGAGCTTTGTCTTCGCAAAGAGCAAACCTGAAACCCATCCGGCCCCAGCAATTGTTGTCTGCCGGCTCCTGTGCTATTTGGATCCTGACTCTGTTAGAGATCTTGTAATTTAAACTTCAACCTGCTTATTAGAAATTTGAAAGAAATTATCTAATAATATTTAAAATCTCAGGAAAAGCAGACAAAGACTCTTCTCTCCCATCACCCTTCCTGTGCTTGTCTTGCACCCCTCCTTTTGGGTCACTCTGAGACCCAGGCTCCCTACATGGTGCTGGGAATTGATTCATCTTAAACAAATGTCATGAATCGCTCACCTGTTTCCAGGGTTCTAAGGGCGAGATGTGGCTGGCTGGAGTCCTTTTATTTTGGGGGAGGAACTGAAAGTGCAGCTCTGGTTTTTCTGTCCCCTTGGGTTTTCAGCTGAGAATTTCAGCAGTCTCATCTTTTAGATGCTTGGAACTGTTTATTCTGTGTGGTCAAAATTGAATTATTACTCTGACTAGTGTTGCTGCAAAAACAATGAGCTTTCATCTTCCCACTTGCCCATTTCCTACTCCCTGACTCTTTGGAGAGCTGGCCTTTGTGAACCCGTGTGTGTGTGTGTGTGTTTCTGTGTGTGTGTGTGTGTGTGTGTGTGTGTGTTTAGCAGGGAGTGGATTGAGGGAGCTGCTATTCTTTGTTCATTTCCCCTTGAGATGATAATTCAAATATTGTCGTTCCAGGAATGGGCTTGATCCTAACCTCCTCACTCTGAGTCAGAAGGTACTTGTGCTGCCTTGAACAAGGAAGGGTAGCTTTACTATTATGGGAAGAGTCAAAAGGTCTAGGTCACTATGGCTCTGCCCAGGCTTGCTGTGCGGCCTTGAGAGCATGGCTTCCACCCTCTGGGTTTATGTTCTTTCTTTTTATGGTAAAGGGAATTTGGCCACTACAGCCCATTCCGTCTCCAAAAGCCTGCATTTCCACACTAGTGAGCATCTCCAGAGTGGTGAACAACTTGCGTTTCCAGAGTCAGTGCCTAGACCCCTTGGCCCTTCTTCCCCAAATCTCAGATCCACCTTCCCAAGCTCTTCCATTCAGCTTCGTCCCTTACATCAGGAGTAGAGGGGAGATCTAGCGATGGCAATGGGTTTGGATGTATGAAGGATAGTTAGTTCTCTAGGCAGGTGGATCTCCAAGAACGGGGCAGGACCAGTGGGATTTGCATCACTGGGGAACTTGTTGTAAATGCAAACTCTTGGGTGAATAAGACATCTCGGGGATGGGTCCCAAGAGTCCGGGTTTTAACAAGCCCTTTAGGTGACTCTAATGGATGTTCAAGTCTAAAGCTCACTGTTTTGGCCTCAATTGGAAGAGGTCAGCAAGAGAATATAGACACAGCCTGCATCCTTTTTGGTCCATTACATACTGGATCCTTTGTTCTCCCATGGACAGGAGCAGGGCCATGTCCTTCTGGAGAAGTCTGACATTCTCTACATGGGCCCAGGCTCTCTAAATGTCTTTTTTTTTTTCCTGGAAAAGTTGACTTCTTCCCCCTCTGAGTGTGGCAGCCAGATTGTTTGGATTTGGGAAAATGGCTAAAAGTGGGAATACAAGAAAATAGATCAAATGAAGAAAATGTAGTTTTCACTTGGGCCACACATTCAACATCAAGTGACAACTTAGTGGTAATCGTCATTATTATTCCTCTAACATCTATTATCTGAGAAACCACAAGGCATAGCTGAACTGCAAGGCAAGTAGGTGCAGAAGAAGACATGCCATCTGATCCACAGTTCAATGGTGGGGCAACCTGACTCTGTTTCTGGTAGTGAGATGACATATGCCAGGAAGTTCCTTTCCTTTACTCAAAGCTAAAAGCTTCTCTCCCAGGAACTGAGCTTCTAAGCAGCTGACTGTTAGGTCCTTAATAAATTTAAAAAACTATTTATTAAATATTTACCTGCATGTGTCTCAGTACTGAAAATTTCTAAAAAACAAATAGTCTTTCAAAGCTAATCAGTTTTCTGTATTATCCAGAAACCATGCTCCCACCCAGATATTTATCTCACTCATTTGAACACTGTAGTCCACAGAAAATTCTACACATGAGTGTTTATAGCAGCTTTATTCATAATTATCCAAAACTAGAAGCAACAATGATGTGTTTCAATAGCTAAATGGGTCAGGACACTTTGATGCATACATATGATGGAATACTATTCAGTGACACAAAGGCATGAGCTATCAAGTCATGCAAAAACATGGATGAATCTTAAATACATATTGCTAAGTGAGAGGAACTGGTCTGAACGGGTACATGCTGTGTGATTCTATTTATATGATATTCTGGAAAAGGCAAAAATATAGACAGCAAAAAAAACAGCGGTTTCCAGAGGTTCTGGAGGGAAGGAGTTGAATAGGTGTTGTGCAGGGGATTTTTTAAGGGCAATGGAATTATTCTGTTTGATTCCGTAATGGTGGATACAGGACACTATGCGTTTGTCAAAACCAATAGAACTTTATGGCACATTGAGAATCTTAATGCATGCAATTTAACAAATTGTTTAGGAGATTGGGAGATCACAGAGTGGAATGAAGAATGTGACAAAATAATCTAGATATATTATAGTTGTATGAAGCAAGCTAACTGAAGGGGTTGGTGGGAAAAGGTGCTGATCTAAGCAACTTTGAAATGAGGGGGGTAAGACTAAATGCAAAGGAAACACCCGCAAGCACTCTACTGTAGCTGATAAGGTTGTTTTCCATGGGGGTATGGGTCAACAATTCTGATACTGCTATCCACGTAGACTGCAATTGAACAATCCTGTAAATGGTTGGTGAATGGTGGGAAGCTTGTTTTTCACTGTGGGAGTGGGACTTTAAAGCTCAGCAATGGGGGGAGTCTAGGATGATCTATGTGGTAATGGATTAGAGTTGGAAAAATATCAGTATAAGTTTATGTTTAGCTTAATAGAGATACAGATGATTACATATAGAAATATTTGTAAATACATGTGTGTGGAGAGACATGGACTAGTATATGCACATACGTTTCCTTGCTTTGTCAGCTGGAAGGGCTTAGAATTAACCACACCCTAGTCACAATGAGCACACTGAGAGCCCAGATCTTGTTTTCTAGTACTATTCTGCAGTAAGAAGAACTAGAGCTCCTTGAAGAAATAGCTGATTCTAGAGGTAGGGCAGGACATATCCAAGATAAGCCTGGAACATCAGTAGAGCCAGAAAGTAAGGAAATGCTAAAAATACAAGCAAACAAAATTACAAAAACTAACAGACACAATGATGGGGATGGGTCAAAGGAACACTGGCACCAACGGAAGGAACTCCCAATGGCCAAAGCTGGATCAATTTGAATAAGAAAATAAAGTTAACTAGATTATAACCCAAAGTATAAAACAAATACCCATGAGTCCATACTGCTATAAAGAAATGATTGGATCAATAAATAAATGAGAGCTAGTAGACAAATCTCCCATGCAGAAGAATTCAAAATAATTTAGGTAGATACTCTGCCCACAAGGAAGCAGGATCTAGTAACATCCTTTCAGAGAGTACAGTATGGAAATGCTGGAAATCAAGTAATGTTCAGTGGAGAAAGCAAGAAACACCAGTTCAGCCAGGTGATCAAGGTCAGTATCAGCAGTGATGTCATGTTTTATCTGCACCATTGATACAAGATGATAAGAGTGGCACTTTACCTCTGAGATCTTCTCTCCCAAAATTCATTACGCCTGTCTAATCAGAAAGACATCAGACACATCCAAATTGAGGGACATTGTACAAAAGACTTGACCAGTACTCCTCAAAACTGTCAAGGAAGGTCATGAAAAACAAGTGTGAAAACTGTCACAGCCAACAAGAGCCTAAGCAGACATGACAGGTAAATGTAACGTGGTATCCTGGATGGGATGGGATCCTGGAATAGAAAAAGGACATTAAGAAAAAAACTAAGGGACTCTGAATAATGTATGAACTTTCTTTAATAATAATGTATCAATGTTGGTTTCATTAATTATGACAAATATACCATATTCATGTAAGATATTGACAACAGGGGAACTAGGTGTCGGATATATGGGAATTCTCTGTACCAAATTCACAACTTTTCTATAAATCTAAAATCATGCTAAACTTCAAAGTTCATTTTAGAAAAACAAAACAGAGAAGGTTCTTGTCCTTAGAGATTAAAGTCAAGCTCAAGACACTGATAAGGAGTCATAATAAAATACTGAGAACAGATTCGATATTGAACTGTCTGTGAATGAAATCAGTGGTAAAGTGAATATATTTTCTGCCCAGGCAAATATGTCGGCTCCTGTAAGCTCCATGAAAACAGGGACTTGCTTAGGTGGTGAGGGGGATGGAGGAACTTGGGGATGGTGGAGGGGCTGCAGTTTTAAATAGGGTGGTCAAAGAAGATTGGCTAAGAAGGTGATATTTAAACAAAAAACAGAAGGAGGAAGTAAGCCAGGTATCTAGTAGGAGGTGGGGTAGGGAAGGTTGAATTTAGAACTCTGGAAATAAAAACATCATTCATCTAAGGATACCAGGGGGTGGAAAGGCAATACTGCATTTAAACAATAAGTGTTCTGCTGTGTGTGAATGACCATAATTGCAATAGAATTTTAGCAAAGGGTGAAATGAGTGGGGTTTGGAGAGTTAAAGAAGGCTTTGGAGGAGGGACGCTGAGCTTGCACTGGGATTGGAGGAATGGGAGGAGGTTGGAGAGATACTCTGCATGTCTGAAGGCACTGAGCATGCAGTGAGAGAGGAGGGATGAGAGGAGGCACGTGCCTATGTACTGCAGAAAGCAGAAAGTCAGGCCGTCCACAAGAGAGGGGATGGGGATCAGGCACTTGAAAGGCAGGAGAGTTCTTGACCTTGGTATATGGAAGATGAGAGTGGTGTCCGGGGAGTGAAGCCCCAACAGGAAGAGGTGGAAGGATTGAAGGAGAGAGACGAAAGATTAGGGTCCAGAGCTTTCTCTAGAAATTGCTGGGATCTCTGGGTGAAAGATGAAGGGTGCTTTGCCTTGGAATTGGCAGTAGGGATGAAGAGAAAAGAGTATATGGAGGAATGAACAATTAGATTGGTGGCAGGTGGATCAGAGAGTTGCTGGAGAGGGAGCAGTCACAGATAAGGCCAAGGCTTCTGCCAAGGACCCTTGAAATTGGCAAGAGGAGGACAATGGCCATACATACGTTCAGTCCTTGGAATCCATGACACAGCCTGTGGGCTGCCCCACCTAATGAGAGTGTGCACGGAGTCAGTGGTGCATTCTTATTTACCTGAATTGGATTGGTGGTTGTTACTGAGTAGAAAAAGAAGGAAGTTGGATGTTTTCGTAATAAGAGCTGTAATTCCTTCAGTGCCTACTACAAGCCTCACGCTGTTCTGAATATTATTCTATTATCAGCAGCTCTCAACTGGGGACATATGGCCATGTCTGGAGACGGTTTTGCTTGTCATGACTTGGGAGAGGGGTGCTCCTGACATCTCGTGGGAAGAGGCTAGGGGTGCTGCTAAATGTCATACAATGCACAGGACAAGACCCCCATGACAAAGAACCATCCAGGCCAAAATGTCAATGGCACTGAGGTTGGAAAATGCTGCCTTCTATACACCTAAAATCTCAAGTCCCACCTGGGCTTGGTGGCTCACGCCTGTAATCCCAGCACTTTGGGAGGCCAAGGCGGGTGGATCACCTGAGGTCAGGAGTTCAAGACCAGCCTGGGCAACATGGTGAAACCCCATCTCTACTAAAAATACAAAAATTAGCTGGGCGCAGTGGTGCCATGTCTGTAATCCCAGCTACTCAAGAGACTGAGGCAGGAGAATCGCTTGAGCCCAGGAGGCGGAGGTTGCAATGAGCCTAGATCATGCCACTGCACACCAGCCTGGGTGACAGAACAAGGCTCCATCTCAAAAAAAAAAAAAAAAAAAAAAAAAAAAAGAGAGAAAAAGAAAAAGAAAAATCTCAAGTCCCTCATAACCTAGGAGGAAGGATAATGTCTTTCTCATTTTAGGAGTGAAGTTAATGAGACTCACAATGATTCAGGGGTTCCCACCTGGATAGGGCACCACCCCCTAAGGGGTGTTTGGAATGTGTGGGGTGATTGTGGAAGTCCTCAATGCCTGGGGGGAAGTGCAGCGCCCTGCTGGCAGGGAGTGGGTGGACGCTAGGGGGTTGGAATGCCCTGCCATGTGTGGACGCCCCTGCCGATACTCCTCCCATAGACAAACCTTGGAATGGAGATGCCCAAGGCCTGATGGCTGCAGGAGGTAGAACCAGGCTTGGAACTCTGGCCTGTCTATCTCTTTCTCCTCCAGGATGGGTTTCCTTGGCTCAGAAGAACTTACGGCTCCCTGGCCCTCCCCTGTCTGTTAGCAGAGCTCTCCTCATGGGGGCTCCCTGGCACACCCTCTTTGCATCTGATTTTTTTCAGCCATCTTTCATGACTACTGTACAACAACTAATGCCTTTGTATTCTCACCTATAAAATGGTGTAAACATCCACACTCATTTTGTTCCTGGGGGTGAAATGAGATAGTCCAAGTCTCAGTCTATTGCTTAATGCAAAGCAAGCATGGAAAATCTGGGAGGAGGCCATGTTCATAGAGCTTGTTGCAGAATATGTGCTGGGAGCCCAGCACCTTACAAAAACCATGTGAAATTATCCACATCTTCAACTCTGCGAACGTCCCCTGCAGGACACCAGGGTTCACTAATATTCGCTAAAGACGGCCCTTCAGTATAAGCTGTTATTGGTGAGTGCATTCACTTCCTGGGAGGGCTTAAACAGCAGTACCATAAACTGGGGCGCTTAAGCAGAAATTTATCATCTCCCAATTCTGGAGGCTTGAAGTGGAAAATGAAGTGTCAGCTGGGTTGGTTCCTTCTGAGGGCTGTGTGGGTGAATCTGCCCCAGGCTGCTTGCCTAGCTGTGAGGAGACCCAGGCATTTCTTGGCTCGTGAACGGCTTCCTCCCTTTGTCTTTACATCATCTTCCCTCTGTGTGTGTCTGTCAAGTGTCCAAATTTCCCTTTTTTATAAGGACACCAGCCCTGATGGATTAGGGCCCCTCTATATGACCTAATTTTAACTTGGTTACCCCATGTAAAGGCCCTCTTTCCAAAAAAGTCACATTTTGAGTCAATAGGGCACTTCCATAGATCTTTTTTTGGGGGGGGGCGGGGGTGTACAATTCAATCCACACAGTGAGACAATGAGAAGGCACAGCTGAATCACCTCCCCTTGCTGTCAGAGGGAACCCCAGGCTCTGTGATTAGTAACCCCTAGCCTGTAGCTCCTGTTTTTTGGGCTCTAACATTCCCCATAATTTTTTAAGTTTGAAAGGAATAATAACCCAACAACACTCGTCTAGCGTAGAAGGGTGAATGGGAACTTTTTTTTTTTTTTGAGATGGAGTTCCACTCTTGTTGCCCAGGCTGGAGTGCAATGGCATGATCTTGGCTCACTGCAACCTCCGCCTCCCAGGTTCAAGTGATTCTGCTGCCTCAGCCTCCCAAGTAGCTGAGATTACAGGCGCATGTCACCACACCCGGCTAATTTTTGTATTTTTGGTAGAGGCGGGGTTTTGCCATGTTGGCCAGGCTGGGCTTGAACTCCTGACCTCAGGTGATCCACCCGCCTTGGTCTCCTGAAGTGCTGGGATTACAGGCGTGAGCCACTGCGCCTGGCTGGGAACCTCCTATCAGAAATCACCGCCCTTCTCAGCCAACCCGATTCCTCTTCCTGACATTTGGAGACACACTCTGATGCTCTGATAGTCCAGCCTTGAGGCAAGCACATCACAGCCTGCAGTCTGGCTCCTCCATGGCCAACGACAAGGCCCGGAGCAAAGCAACAATCCTGCTGCTATCCTGGAAAGCAGAGTCACCTCACCTAGAGAAACCAGAACTGTGCTGGGCTGTTTTGCAGATGACATGTGCAGTGAGAGCATGCAAATAGTTTTGCATCGGGCGTTCCTCGGCAGGAACGTGGAAAAGCATATTTGGTTAAGCAGTGTCTGCACCGTAATTATTACCCGCCGCCTTTTTGCTTCAACATCTTACCTCTAACCCTAACATTTTCCTTTGGGATGCTCTTGCTATGACATCCTGTGGTTTCTGTTCTGTTATAATGAATTCCTTACTATTCCTTACTGCTGTTATCTCATGCAAATTCACCAGGGACGTGGAGCAGCATAACCTGGTGGGAGATGGTGGTACCACCGCAACTTCCCTGTTCTCTTTGCTCTGCAGTTAATCTGTTGATAAAAAATGAACAGATGGAAGAGTCAAAGGCCAAGGAAGAGCCACTATGTGGTCAGTCTGAGTTGTTTCCACTGGATTCACAGAGGTCAGGAGCTGCTACGAGTGGTTCTGGGCATGCAGCAATAATGCTACCTTCGAGATCTGCCAGAGTGACGCTTTTCGGATGTTACTGGGTGATCCTGCTACTTCCCAACTCACATGGAGGAGCACAGTCCCAAGTCTTGCCCTGGTTGGGGAAGTTTTGTCCCTCATTACCTTATTCTTCCCCATGGTCACCTGCCTGAGCATCTGCTGCAAACTTCTGCATTTCTTGTTCCCACTGCCTGGAACGTTCTTCTTCTAGACGGTCTCATGGTTGGCCCTTCATGTGGGGGTCTGCTCAAATGTTCTCTCCTGGTTGGGTGCAGTGGTTCCTGCCTGTAATTCCAACACTTTGGTAGGCTGAGGCAGGCAGATCACCTGAGGTTGGGAGTTCCAGACAAGTCTGGCCAACACAGTAAAACCCTGTCTCTACCAAAAATACAAAAATTAGCTGGGTGGGGTGGTGTGCACCTGTAGTCCCAGCCACTTGGGAGGCTGAGGCAGAAGAGTCACTTGAACCTGGGAGGGGGAGGTTGCAATGAGCCAAGATCACACCACTGCGCTCCAGGCTGGATGACAGAGTGAGACTGTCTCAAAACAAACAAAAACAAAAATGTTCCCTCCTCAGAGGGAGCTTCCCCAACCCCTCTATTCAACATTGAACCCCAGCTGTCCACCAGCCCTTGCCCTGTTCTCTTTTTTCTCATATTTATTTGTACCACCCAACTTACTTCTCTCTCTCTGCATTGTCTGCATTTCCTGCTAGGATCTGCACCAGTGCTCCTAGCCTCTGTCTGTCCAGTTACTGCTGAGCAAAGTCTGGCCCAGAGGAGGCCTGCAATGAGTGTTTGCATAAACAGATGACTAAAACTTGCTTTACAATTTATGGGGAGCTTTTGTCCCCTACAGTGGCCCAGGGAGGAGGGGTGTTTGCTACGATCACAATTGCTGCTGTTATTATTATGACTGCTCCCTTGACGGGTGTCTTTGGGCTGTTGAGGCAGTTGAGGGTAAGCTGTGAGATCCTCTGTCTTCTCATCTTACATCTCTTCCACCAGCCCATGGAGGGTTCCCAGTGGCAGTGTGTGGAGTAGAATTATGCTACAGCAAGCAGGAAGCAGCTCGTAGATGACCCAGACATGCATACAGGGAATCATGGTCCCTAACTGCACATACTTAACCTGGCTTTATGGCGTCCCTGTTCCACCAGATTCAGTAAATACACTGCTGTTCTGTTTCATTTTTTTCTAGACTTGTCCAATATAAACTCTCATAAACTCTCCTCCTTTGCTTATTTCCTGCTGCATTTTGGATCATCACACTTGCATGATTTCCTTCTCTCCCCTGATCAAAATTGTTTTGCATCACAGATATTTTAAAGCCGGCAACTGTGCCTCAGTGTCCTGACCCTGGCTCTGACCAATCCAGAAGAGATGCTTGTGCCTCTGCAGTAGGCTGCTGGGGATGGCTGGGAGGGGTGCCTTTTGCCAGAGGCTGGTGATGATACTTTCTCTAGGCTTTGAAGCTTTAATGTCAACAGACAAATATACTCTCACTTATTTCCATTTGTCCTGGCTTTTCTTGGGAAGATTTGGTATTTGCTTTGTAAACCATGTCTGTAGGTGGCTGGGCATCTTAGTGACAGTCTTCATGTCATTCATCTGTCTTAGTGATGGCTTTTGAGGAGGGAAGGAGGCCCTGGTGGGTGAGGCTCTGATTCCCGCCTCACTTCCACTATATCATCTTGACACTGTTTTGCTTTATTAAGAGGGCATTCACATAGAAGTGTTTGAAATTCTGCAGCTCATATTTTAGAAAATCGCCATTGTATATTTCTATGATTTGGAGCACTTTTCTGAGATTTCAGTGTACAGTGGTGTAAACATCTTTTTCCAGAGAAACACATCTCCAAGTCTTACAATAAATGGCCTCTGAGAAATAAACTTTGGTCCTTGGAACTGTGCTTAAAGGAAACTTTCCAGGAACGGAGATGCTTCAAGTGGGATACTCACGTAACAGGCCGGGAGTGGTTTGGATAGATTCTGCTGCATTCTGTTTTCATTATAGCATTTATTTATTCATTTCTTCAACACATATTTATTGTTTACCCATTATATGCTAGGCATTAAGCATATAGCAGGAAACAAAAGAAACCAAATTGGTGCTCCAATGAGCACCAATGGGATTCACTGTTATTATTCCCCATCAAATCAACAGGACATTTTCCCCCAAAGCCCCACAAATACACACATCCCAGGGCAACCGAGCATTTTGGAGAGGACTCAGTGGGACTCTAGTGAGAGAGGCAGATAATACATTTGTACCATCATGTCAGACAGTGACATATGCTATGGAAAAAAAACAAAACAGGGTAAAAGGGTAGATAAAGAAAACACAGGGCTGTCTCAGGTAGAGCGGCTGAAGAGCCTCCCTGGAGGAAGCAGAGCCTGCAGGAAGTAGAGAGAAAGCCACTGGCAGGTCCGCGGGAAGAACATTCCAGACAGAGGGAACAGAAAATCCCATGGCCCTGAAGTGGGAATATTCTTAGCACATTTGAGAAACAGCAAGAAGGCTAGCGTGGCTGGAACACAGCAAATGAGGCAAAAGGAGTACAGCATATGTTCAAAAAAGGAGGTAGGGAATCAGATCACATAAGGTCTTAATGGTCAGGGAAAGGAGGTTGGATGTTACTGTCATTTAAAAACACGTCTATGGCGGGCAAGGTTGCTCACGCCTGTAATCCCAGCACTTTGGGAGGCCAAGGCAGGCAGATCACCTGAGGTCAGGAATTCAAGGCCAGGCTGGCCAACATGGTGAAACCCCGTCTCTACTAAGAGTACAAAAATTAGCTGGGCATGGTGGCGCGTGTCTGTAATCCCAGCTACCAGGAGACTGAGGCATGAGAATAGCTTGAACCTGGGAGGTGGAGGTTGCAGTGAGCCGAGATCGTGCCACTGCACTCCAGGCTGGGTGACAGAGCGAGACTCTGTCTCAAAACAAAACAAACAAACAAAAAGCATCTGTTCGTCTGTTATCCTTATGGACTCTGCATTCCTAGAAAGAAGAGAGTATGGCTTCTTTGTTTGTGTGTTATCTGGTATCTAGTATCATCGGGGGATAGAGTGGGTGTTTAGTAAACATATGTCAAGTGGCCTCTTCTGCTTTAGTGTTAAGATCCAAATGGATCCCTGGTCGGTCTTCCTTGTGGTCCCAGAGAAGGAAGGGGTGTGACAGTCATTGATGAAAGAATGCAGAGTGTCTTGGGGGTCCAGTTTGTGTGGGAGAATCTTATATCCCTGCTGTCTGTTTTTTCCTGTCCTTTCCTCACAACGAGGTCAGTAAATGCAGATGGCCCACTGAGACCTCTCCAAAATGCTCGGTTGCCCTGGGATGTGTGTATCTGTGGGGCTTTGGGGGAAAATGTCCTGTTGATTTGATGGGGAATAATAACAGTGAATCCCACTTTGTTTATGTCCAGCAGTTTTTAAAGAACTCTTATTGACATTGTCTAATTAGATCCTGGCTTCTAGTACGTGTGTCTGTGTGTGTGTGTTGGTAAGGGGATGAGTGGAATTGAAATAAAGGCATAAAACGTGCCTAAGGGCTGAGTTTGCATGAAACAGCCCAAATGATAGCTGAGAAAGCACAGTCAGCATAAAGCATTTTCCTTCTCAAAGCCTCGCAGGATCTTTCAAAGCCGGGTGAATGCAGCTAGGGAACAGTCATTTCCCTGGTGGTGCTGGGTGGAGATGAGATGGGCCAGGGGAGAGATGGTGGATTTCTCTCCTGAGTGAATCCAAGAGCCAGTGAGTCTCAGCCTCTGACCAGAAATGGAGATTTATTTCTCACTGGCTGGAAGAGCGAGGTATTTCAAAATCTTCCTCCATTACAAAACTGCCCCTGGGAACGCGGTTGGCTAAAACTGCCAGTCTTGGTTTCTCAGTCTTTTCTGCATCTAGAGTTACATCCTAAAAATGAAGGTTTGGGTTCTGGAAGGGCATTCCTCCTAGGCAGGCTCGGGGTCCCAGCCATCCCTGTAGCTGGCAGCTGCCCCTCTGGAAACGGGGTCCCCCTTCAGGTGCCTCTGCCCCCCCACCCAGTTCTTTTTGTGCGTGTAGATAAATATTCACTCTCAGCCAAGAAGCCGGCAGAAACAAATCTCTGGTAAACGTGTAGGGGAGTTTTGTTTGTTTTTCTCAAAATGTTTTCATTTTAGGTTTTGTTTTTGTTTTGCTTTGCCTAACTCTCATGATAGAATGCTCAGCTTTTAACCACAAATAACTATACTTGAGCCCCAGGAAGTTAGGGAGTCCTGGGGTGAAGGAGCTAAACCCTCCACAGGGGAGGCGTCACCACTGGCTGCATCAGCTTTTGAATGGTGACCAACACTCATGTCTCTGGGTTCACGTGGTGTCTGTGGTCCTATTTGTTATTCTTTATGGCGTTG
Organism: Pan troglodytes; assembly: GCF_028858775.2. NCBI lineage: Eukaryota > Metazoa > Chordata > Mammalia > Primates > Hominidae > Pan > Pan troglodytes. The sequence goes on along the minus strand of NC_072417.2, from coordinate 85,264,965 downwards.
GTCACCATCTGAAGGTACCATATGCTTCCTTGGTTGTTTATTTTTGTCCTCCTCCCCATCCCTGTTAGCACGTACATTCTATGAAGATGGGGATTTTTCTGGGGTTTCGTTCCATGTTTTATTTCCAATCCCCAGAAAAGAATCCATTCAGAGCAAGTTCTCACTAAATGTTTGGTGCAAGGACAAACAAGTGAGCAGTTGCTAGTAGCCAGGCACTGAGCTGGACACTTAAAAACATTATCTTAGTTTTCCCTTTTTCCCCCCATCCAAAATTCCATCACGTGGGTACACTCATTATTCTGAGGTGGATGAGGAACCCGAGGCTTGGGAAGGCGGCAGCACCTGCCTAAGCCACAGGGCAGGTAAGTGGCAGAGGGATTTGAGGGCTGTGGAAGGTCCAGGACCTGCCTGCAGTGCATGGCCCTGGTGTGGGCACCTCCTGGTGCTTGGGGCCTTTGGCACTTACTGGCCTCCCCCGACCCCTGCCTGGCCTGGCTGGGCCACTGAAAATCTGAGCGCTTCAGCTCAAGGTCTGGCTCTTGTGGAGTGATTTTATGCACACGCGCACACCCACACACTCTCATACATTTACACACCCACACACACCAAAAGACGCACACACTCAAACATATATGCACACACCCACACACTCACACTGAAACACACACAAACATGCACACACCCACACACACTGAAAGACAAACGCAATCAGACATGCACACACCCACACACTCACACGGAAACACTCACTCAAACATACATGCACACACCCACTCACACTTAAACACACACAAACATGCACACACCCACACACACTGAAAGACAAACGCAATCAGACATGCACACACCCACACACTCACACGGAAACACTCACTCAAACATACATGCACACACCCACACACACTGAAACACACTCAAACATACATGCACACACCCACACACTCACACTGAAAGACAAACAGATGCGCCCACACCCACACAGAAACACACACACTCAAACATACATGCACACACACACACACACTGAAACACACACATAAATACACACACCCACACAGTCACACTGAAACACAAACATAAATGCACACACCCACACACTCACACTGAAACACAAACACAGACATGCACACACCCACACACTCACACAGAAACACACACAGATATATACATGCACATACCCACACACTCAAACACACACTCATGTATGCACACACCCACACACTCACACTGAAAGACACTCAGACATGCACACACCCACACACTCACACTGAAAGACACATACTCATACATGCACACACCCACACACACTGAAACACACTCATACATGCCCACATCTGCACATTCACATTCAAACACATGCACACACCCACACACTGACACACACAAATGCACACACTTAAATACACATGCACGTACTCACACTCAAATACATATGTACATACACATATGCTCATACATACATGCATACACCAACACCCATGCTAACACGTTCATACACCCACATGCACACACACTTACACATACTCAAACACACATATACACACCTAAATCCTCACACACGCACACACTCACATGCACACACACCTGCACATTTACCTACATATACACTCTCACACTCAAATACACATGCACATATTCACATACTAACACAGTTACATACATTAACACATATCCACACACACACAAGCACACTCAAACATGCATGTACACTCATGTATGCACAGGTACACACACTCATATACATGCTCACACACACGCACACACTTGCCCACATACACACTCTCACAGTCACAGACACACACACAAGCATACACATACACACACACCCCAACTTTAACAGAGATCATGGTATTCTGGTCTGATTTCACTGGGAGCCAAGAGATGGACATAAAGTCAGCTACTGTCCAAGTTTACATCAAAAGTGAGAAAAATGACTCCTCTGGGCCTGGGGGCTGGCTTCTGGAAAAAGCCTTCCACCTGATTGAAACAAGGTTTTCTCCAGCCAAGCCCCAGAGAGCCTCCTAGCAGTGGCTCCCAAGCCTGGATGTCTGAACGACCACCTGGAACCTCCTTAACAAAACCCACCCACGGGCCCCGCTCTCAGAGAACTGAATTCATAGTTCTGAAATGGGACCTGGAGTCTGGATTTCCACGAGGCTCCCCCAAGTGATTCCGATGCAACCAGTCGGTGGTCAGCCAGAGCTGGGAAACCGCTGGAATCTGCTGAAGGATGTCTCCCTAAGGACAGAGATGGACATTAGAATCCAAGGGGAAAAAACTTGTGACTTGTATTTCTTGTAGCTGAAGGCAGGTATGTCTGAACCCCTGTTTAGCTCTAACATCATGTTCATAGAAGATCAACCACAAATACCTTCTGAAGTTATTTACCATCAGAGGAAGAGGCAGGAGGAAATTCTAAATTGTTACCAGCTCTGTAAGAGCCCAGGATTTCCCCAGACATTTCCCAGACCTTAAGAGTATCAAAACCCATCCATGCCTGTGCTTACTTTCTTACTGAGGTGAGCCCACATCAGCAATGTTGAAAACTCCCCAGCTGATTCTAACATACCACTAAGGTTGAGAATCACTGCTCTAGGCCAGGGGTTGGCAAGCATTTTCTGTAATGGGCCAGGTTTTGAGGGTCACACCATCTTTTTCATAATTGCTCAACTCCACCGTTGTATTGCAAACACAGCCATTGACAATATATAAGCAAACAGGCATGTGTTCCAATAAAACTTTATTTACAAAATCAAGCTGCGGGCCAGATTTGGCCCATGGACTGTAGTTTGCCAATCCCTGTTCTAGAGGGTCCTAGTCTTAAAAAGTCATTGTCAAAATCACCTGAAGAACGTCTTAAATTGCTAATTTCCTGGCCCCCTTAGAGGATCTTTTCCTCAGTCTGGGTGGAGGCCTAGGAATCTATATTACAGAGAAGCATCCCAGAATTTGGAGCTGCTCTGCTGTTGTGGTAGGGGGGCCAGTGGGCCAGACTTTTAGAAACATCGGACAACCATCTGGCTACTCAGTGACCCCAATATCTCTCCAGGCATCTACCCCTCCTGGGCTCCAACTTGACAGATCTCTCAGGCCAACTGGTCTGCTCACCTTTTCTTTCTCTTTGTCTGTTCTCTCTCTTTTTGGCTAAGTCCTTCTCAGATGTGGGCTATCAGCTTAATGAATTTGAGGGCACAATGTGAGTCCTTTTGGCCAGAGAGGGTGAGAGTGACATGGAAAGGCAAGGGGCCTCCTCCTGCCTGCCTTTGAGGATGGCCGGGACGTGGCTCCAGTTGAGTCTGCTCTGATGGTGTTCTCATCGCCCCTCCCCGCACCATCCACAGGCTTTGCTGAACATCCTGGTGGTCATTGCTGCCTTGTTTTCACAGGTGAAGGTGATGGCCCTTCCAGCTTTCTGGTTTGTGATGAGATGCTTATCTCCTTGGCCAACTCCAAGCTCAGGGGTGACGGCCCTGCAGAGACCTTGGCTTCTGCTCAGTTGTTCTTAATTAAATTTGAAATCAACTGGAACAAGAGGGCTTTGGGAGCTTGGTGGGCTGAGGGCCAAGGGCCTGAGCAACTGCCACGGACTAGCACCACCTCCCACAGTCCTGATCCTTGGGACATGTGTACAGATTACAGAGAAATCCCTCTGCAATGAGGTTATGTTAACTCTTTAGCCTAGGTGCTGGGTTTCAAAAGCAACCAGAGACCAGGGGCAGAGGACCTTGCTTTTCTTGCTGAATATTTACAGCTAGGGATTATTTGGAGCAGTAGAAATCCAAGTCCCCCAGAACTCTCAGGGTGACAACTAGGGGTCCCTAAGTTCTGATGCATGATCCCTGCCCCCACCCTGACCCCAGCTGTACCTCTCAACCTTTATTAGAGGGTTTTCCCTTAAAGCAGCCCAAGGAACTGGCATATCCAGAATAGCATGTTTGGGGATCAGAGGAAGAGTATGGAGCCAGAGACTGGGGGGATGCCTGGGTTCTGTGAAGAGGAGCAAGACGTTTGGAGCTGATTTTGGGTCAGCCCAGCTAACATGCAAACCCCTGGGTGACCATTTTTGAATGTCTACATATGCATCACACACCAATAGGTGGTGAGGAACATTTGTTATCTGTTGTGCACATAGGAAGCAGTTGGAGTTATCCGTTGTAAAGTAGTTAGTAATAACCACCATTTGTTAAATGCACACGTTTTACAAATGCTCTTATCTAATCATTGCAATAACCCTGTGAGTTACCATTATCTCCACCTACGGATGAGGAAACTGAGGCACAGAGAGGTGAAGTAACAATTTGCTCCAGGCCATATGGGTGGTATGTGATAGAACAGGTACTAGATCTCAGGTCAGCTGACACCAAAAGAACTTAGACTATACCAAAGGTGACAGGTTACCCTCATCACAACTAGAAAATATTTTCAAGGCAATTCAAGAGCAAAGGCAGCATTCGTGGCACGGTAGGCTTTGGAGGGAGTTAAATCTGGCAAAAGGTTATTAGGGGGACTGAGTGCTCTGGGAAATGGAATCAGTAAACAGACCTCCCAATTCTGCAAAGCCACCTTCTGCAGGTGCAGAGGGCCAGCTTGCTCATTTCACCTGAGAGATGAAGGTCAGGTGCAGAAGGAAATGGTGGTGTCCCCATTGCAATAGCCATATGAAGACAGGTCAAGGGCCAGGCTCTGAACCCCACCCTGGGCACTGTGGTAAGTGTGCATCCCTCTCCCTGTCTCCCTGGGGGCTGCTGAGATTTTCTGTCAGTGCCCTTTTCTGACATTCAGGATCTGTTTCTCCTCAAGCCTTTCTCTGTCTAACTTCTGTCTCCAGGAAAAAGATTGGGTAAGTGTTATGGGTTGAATCGTGTTCCAGTCCAATTCTTGTGCTGGAGTCCTAGCCCCCAGCCTAGTATCTTTGACTGTGATGTCATTTGGAGAGAAGGTCTTTTACAGTGGGAATCAAGTTAAATGAGGTCATTAGGGTGGGCTCTAATCCAAATGAAGTGTGTCTTTAAAAAATGGGAAAATTTGTTGAATTTTTTTTTTTTTTTTTTTTTTTTTTGAGATGGAGTCCTGCTCTGTCACCCAGGCTAGAGTGCAGTGGCGCAATCTTGGCTCACTGCAGCCTCCGTCTCCTGGGTTCAAGTGATTCTCCTGCCTCAGCCTCCCGAGTAGCTGTGATTACAGGTGTGCGCCACCGTGCCCAGCTAATTTTTGTATTTTTAGTAGAGATAGGGTTTCACCATGTTGGCCATGCTGGTCTCAAACTCCTGACCCCGTGATCCGCCCACGTCAGCCTCCCAAAGTGCTGAGATTACAGGCATGAGCCACTCTGCCTGGCCCAAAATGGGAAAATTTGGACATGGAGACATGCATAGAAGGAAAACAATGTGAAGAGACGCAGGGAGAAGATGCCATCCACGAAGCCAGGAGAGAAGCCGGGGACAGATTCTTCCCTCCAAGCCTTCAGAAGGAAACAACCCTGTGGACACTTTGATTTTGGACTTCGGCCTCCAGAACTGTGAGATGAAAAATATCTGTTGCTTCAGCCACCTCGTCTGTGATACTTAGTTACAGCAGCCCTGGCAAACAAATGCAGTTTAAGTAATTTGTATCCTAGCATGAATCAGGGTTAAAACAATTCCAGGAGCATTTTCAACTTAAAAGAATAGGAAATACACCAAAGAAATGTGTTTTAAAGGATGGTATTTAGAATACTCTGAAATTTGGGGCTAACGTTGGGGGTCACAGATCTCTGCAGGCTCCCAAGTGTTAGTTATTTCACTCACTCTGTCCCCAAGGGCATGGGAGGCCCGTCCCCAACAGACGCATGCATTTTCCTCTGAGTTCCTCCTTCTCTGAGACCCTGGTGTCTGTTTAGCTGCTTAGCTTCGGTATCCTGGAGACTGAGCAATGCTAGCGCCACCACCCCAATCAAGCAGGGCTCTCGAGAGCTGTGACTTTTGAAAACAGACTGTTCCTGGTTTCCATAAGGTGAAAACAACCAAAAAAAAACAAAAAAACATTCTCTGGGGTTCCTTTTCTCCCTGGCAGCCTACGGGTAGTGTCCAAGCCTCACAGGAGTTTTGCCCTGCAGTTTCCCAGCCTGGAGTGTTTGGCGTGTGGCCCACGGGGAAATCTGTGCATTGAAATGTAGGGGAGGAATAAAGAATTTGGGCACGATTTGGGAAATCTTTGCTTGGGTCTTCCCTTGTGTCTTCCCTGGGACAAGCCTAATTCACCTGTTCAGCACAAATGTATTAAATATGTACTCTGTGCCAGGAAACAGTACTGGGCAAGGTGCTGGGGAGACGATCATGAATAAGTCTGACACTTGTCACCAGGGAGCTCACAGTCTAGGAGGGAAAAGCAACAACGGACACGTTTTCAGAGCTGATGATTGTTCTGAAAGGGGAAGTGTCGACTCCACATTCCCTGCCCTTGACCTGTTGTCTGTATCATTGTTTGTGTCTGGTTCTATCCAGCTTAAATTATAAACTTTGAGGGCACAGTCGTCTTGCTGGCATAATTTTTTTTCCCCAGAGGTTTTTTCTGCTACAGGCACAGAAGAGGCGTTTTAAAAATCAAACTGCAGCGTGCGATAATTACACAGGGGAACTGTTAAAATGCAGATTCCCCGACTCTGCCCTCAGAGGTTCTGAATTCGTGGACCAAGGGTAGGGCCGGAGAATGTGCATCTTTAAACCCAAACACTCAGGGACTGTGGTTCTGGAACTCTGTGTGCCACACTTAGAGAACACTCTCCTAGGATTGGGGCTGCTTGCTGGTGTTCTTTTATTCCCACAAAATTAAACAGAAAGCAGAAACTTGTGAAAAAGTAAAACTGACAAAAAGAAATGTTAGGGAGAAAACATCTCTTTTTGTGAAATTAACAAATCAGGTGAACATTGACTGAATTGAGCAGAATTCCTGCTACGATAGGTATTCCTTGTTTGTTTTAATTAAGTCACTTAGGTAGATGATATAGTACTTAAATCAGACGTGAGTCCCTTTCCCTTTCGCTGAAAAGGAACTGAAAGAGCCACAAGCCTCATAATACGTGACTTAAAAACTTTCCGGCTGGGGGCAGTGGCTCACGCCTGAAATCCCAGCACTTTGAGAGGCTGAGGCGGGTAGATCACGAGGTCAGGAGATCGAGACCATCTTGGCCAACATGGTGAAACCCTGTCTCTACTAAAAATACAAAAATTAGCCAGGCGTGGTGGCACATGCCTGTAATCCCGGCTACTCGGGATGCTGAGGCAGGGGAATCGCTTGAACCCGGGAGGCAGAGGTTGCAGTGAGCTGAGATCGTGCCACTGCACCCCAGCCTGGTGGCAGAGTGAGACTTCATCTCAAAAAACAAAACAAAACAAAACAAAACAAACTTTCCATCACAGATGTGTGTTTTAACAATTGCTTGGATTTCTTTGATATTGTAGGAATGACGGCTTGTTAATCACAGATCCTAGACCCTAAGTGGAACAATACAGTAAGGTAGGTGTACTGAGATTGTCACGATGGCCACCTCTGCGTCCATCGCATGGCCCACAGGTGACAACTTGTTGTCAGCATCCCCACTTGAGAGTTGGTCTCTGCTGGGTTCGTGCACCAGATCTTCTGCACTGCCCTTGCACATTGTTCTGAAAGTGAAACAAACCAATGTCTTGTCAGCCAACCAGGGAGCTGTGTCTGTGTGCCTTAGACAAACCCTGTGCCCTCTCTGAGTCCTGGCTTGCTTATCTGCCAACTAGCCGTTCCTGAGAGTTCCTGCAACTCTGATAGCATATGGTGTGACCACATCAAAAACAGGTCATCACCCTTGCCTCGTCATCCCCACACCACCTACCCCGGCCCATTTTTCAGCCCAGCTTCCAGAACAGAACCTGGCACAGAGGAAGCTCAAACCACATCGGTAGAGGGCTCTTTGTTTCTCAGAGTGGCCCTGGACTTGACCACTCTGTATCTGGCATATTTTGGAAATATCTCAGTAGGAAGAAAGAAGCTGGGGATGGTCATATTTTTTCCCTTAAAGCTCCCCTTCCTCTTCCTTCAGCCTCATTCAGTTGCTGACATTCTGGGCCCTGAACCTAATGCCAATTTTCCTCCCACTTCTTCTGACTCATATCTTTCATCATGTCTCAGGAGAGCGGCATCTGTCACTCCCCTCTCCTGGCAAACATGAGGGGCTTGGGAAGAATGTCAGCCACAGCTCAGTGCAGCCAGGACTGGGCCTGATCCTGGAACAATCGGTAAAGCTGGGAGGTCGGCTGCCTGTTGGGGTCTTGCACACTTAGGTGGAGGCACTTTCTCTCTCAGCCATATTCCTCCCTTCCCCCTTGAAGCCTTAGAAAAGAGAAAAGCATACTTGCTTCTTTTCCCTGGATCCTCTTTCAGTTGTAATTTTGAAGGACACTAAGTATCATTTGCTCTGTTGGGAGTGAAGACTTCTGCATTTTTTGCTGGCAGCATCAAACAGCAATGGGCACACGAGGGGATGGTCCTGAGGTTAAGACCACTGGGGTCTCACCTCCCTCCATAATTCTAACCTTTTTTCCATGAGATTTCCAGAGAGAATCTTAGCTGAAAAATCCAACCAGAACCCTTGCCAGTGTGTCTGGGAGAGGAAAGCTTATTCTTGCAAGGGCTTTCCAGTGCCTTCCTATAATTACAGCTTGATTCTAAATGGTTATTATTATGAAGCCAATGCAATCACTGCCAAGGAGATAGGAAAGATACCACATAAGCCACACCAACACAAGGTTTAGGGAAATCAGGGTTTTTACTGGATTTCAGACTAAGGCATGGTGCTGAGAACCAAAGAGAGGGATCTTTAGCTATGTACACAAACTCTCAGATTCTTAGGGAGAGAGAGGAGGAAGACTGAAATGAGATGGAGGAAAGAGAAAATCTTAGGACTGGTGGCAAAGAGAGTAGTGACTTAGAATGCAGAGATCCAAGGTCAGATCAGCATTTGCAAAGATTCTGGAACCTATAGAATGCTATGATGTTGAAATGTGTATTTCCCCAAACTATTACTCATTTCTAAGTGTTTATATAGCACACTATGTGCCAAGCATTGTCCCAAGCACTCTCTATATATTAACTCATTTAATTAAATTTCCATTGAGTTTCACAGTTTCTAGATTTACGGAATTTTCACCCAGAGACATTTAGCAAAAGCTGTGATCACTCCTTATCCAAAGAAGCTCTTGAAACTGTGACAGATCATTCTAGATTCCAACCCACACTTTCCCTGTTAGCACCTGCATCTCTGTGGCTTGCCTTCTCCCGTCCTGGAAATGTTTTAACCCTTTGTCTGCTCGACGGGACAAGGACTAGTGAACAGGACTGGGAGAGAGGGAGAACAGCCTAGAGAATGGGTTGGGGGAGGAAGACGTGGGATGAGGGAAAGGCCCAGGATTAAAAGGCAAGCTCAGAGAAAGCTGCAGCCATATCAGTGGAGGCTATTTTTCTTAAGATCTACCATCTAAGCAGCAAGAGGGAGATCTGTTCAAACCAGTGAGATGGTCTGGCATAAGCTTCTGATTCAGCCACTCCTTCCCCTTAGCTCATCCTGTGCAAGCTCATCTTGTGGCAGGGTGCAAGGAGGTTCTGATGAGCTAATGCTCCCAGAAACTCTGGGTAGGAGGGAACCATCTTCCTTGCCAGGGTATTACCCCATTCTTTGAAGGATTAGAAGAAGGACCAAAATCAGGGTTGATGCAACATAAATGGGCCACATGGTGGCTTTGCTTGGACACTGTGGCATGCATGTCTCTACCCCTCTCAAGGTTTCCTTTCTGTCCCTCCTTCTTTGTTTGACACCACTCAGTGTTGGCGGTGCTGACTGTAGGGAGGTGATTGTGACATTCCTGATATGTTGGCTGAAATTCTTCCCAGGAGCCCTTTGTTGTAGTGGCCAAATCAATCCCTCCATCTGGGTAAGAAATTGGTTTTGAGGACTCTGGAGCTGGGTGGAAGAGCCTTGGAGCAAAGGCAAGTCAGAGGTTCTTAAGGAGAGTCATGGATCAAGCTCTGGGGAGGTCATATCTAAAGATCCAGAGGTAGGATAGGAACCGGAAGACACTGTGGATGAGTTTGCAGCTGGGTAATGATTGGGAGGGGACCTGGTTCAGAAGAAGTGAAGAGCACTCAAGGCCACTGCTGGGAAAAGTTTTGGGAGGTCCATGCTTCCCTTCTTTGGGGTGAGCTTGGGGATAGTCGAAGGCAGAGTGGACAAGTTTCCTTTTCTCTCTTAGTTTCCTCATCAACAAATGCAAAGATCCACTGTGAGCATTAAATGACACAACTCATGTAAAGTGCCTAATACAGTGCCTGATATATTGTCAATATTTAATAAATTAGCTTTTAGGATTTTATTTTGCTGAACAGTCTTCAGAGGTCATAATAAAATTTGCTGCTGTTTGCCTACTTACCAACAACACATGGTGATATTTGCTTAAGAGCATAGGAAAAAGCAGGGAACATTTTCTCAGTCCTGGCTTGACATTTTTTTAGGATCTGTATCAGTAGGTCTGTGTCAGTTTGCATAGTACATAAACATGCACTGTTGAGTTTGGGGAAAGATGAAAAATCTAGTTTCAAGTTTGATCATTTGAAAGAATTCTCCAAGAAGGTAGCACTTGTCTGGCTATCCTCACACAATAGTTTGATACACATCTCAAGAAGGGAATGGAAGAAGCCGGATCCTATATTTTTGAATGCTAGGATGCCTTGGTGTGCATGGGAAAGTGGGGAGTGATAGGAGAAGGAGTGTGAAGAGGGGTAGATTGTGGGAAGATGCTGTCCATGAAGTCATCCATTACAGTGTTCCTTAACTGCAAATCACCTCAAATTCTATTACATGGTTAAAACATTTTGGGAACTCTTGCTCAATAATAAGCAGCAGCATGATAAAAATTTTTTCTTGAAGCCATTTCTCGCTCATCATCCTCTTCAACCTGGATTTGTTCCCATGTGCTTCTCTGGAGGCCCAAAGAAAGCAATGTGTCTCAGAAGCTGGAAAACTAGACTGGAGTCAGGGAGCAGCCCTCCCTGGCTGGTTGCTTGTATGTGCCCTTGTCTCCCCAGCCCAGGCTTGGCTTGTTGCTAAGTCACATACCCAAGAAGCTGTGGGCAGGAGGGGCTGAATGGGTCACCCTGGCCCCCAACTCCCATCTACAGTGGACTGAGGCATTTGCTGATTCTTGCCAAGACCAACAGAGAGCATCAGTGGTAGGAAATATGAAGTCATGGTGGAAAGGGTCCGTGGAGCGGAAACTAAGGGCACAAGTGGCTTGTCTGCTCTCTGGGGTATAGACGCATCTGCTCCAGGAACCGCAGTCCAGTGGCCAGATGCTCAAGGGAGAGGCCTTCATTCCTTGGGTGGTGGGAGAATGGGGTCAGAGGTCTAGGAGGCTTAGTACACAGTGAATGCTTCTAGAACGTGGATGTGGAGGATGATTTGATATCAGCAATCCTGCACTCTAATAGGAACTCATGTATAGTCAATGGTCTTCTATTAGGTTGGTGCAAAATAATTGTGGTTTTTGCCATTAAAAGTAATACTTACAGACATCCATGTTAGTTATGTAATTTAATATGTAAAATAATTTTCCTAGATAAAAACTCTTGTATTTGGACCTGGTTGCATTTATTGATGTTGTTCGTTTTCCTTTCCTTCTACTGGTACATTTGTTTTAAGTGATGAATGCTTAAGATTAAAGACTAGGAGTGGTCATGGTGGCTGTAATCCCCAGTACTTTGGGAGGCTGATGCAGGAGGATCCCTGAAGCCCAGGAGTTTGAGAACAACCTGGACAACATGGCAAGACCCCATCTCTACAAAAAATAAAAATACTATCTGGGCATAGCAGCACACACCTGTAGTTCCAGCTGCTTGGGAGGTTGAGGTCCCAGCTACTCAACTCACTGCATTGAGGATGCAGTGAGCTGTGATCACAAACCACTGTACTCCAGCCTGGACAACAGAGTGAGACCTTGTCTCAAAAAACAACATAATAAAAGACTAGGAGTGGTGTTTCTTCTTTTATTTCATTTATTCATGCATTCATTCAACATAATTTTATGAGCACTCACTATACCTGAGTCTAGACCCTTGGAAGACAAAGTGAAAGAAAGTAGGTTCCTCCCTTGGAGAAAAGAGAGGGGAAGATGAACACCCTTTAATGGAGTTTTGTTTGATGCCTAGTGATAGATGAAGACAGAAAGACGAGAAGCTCCAAAATTTTCCAGTGTGGTCATGAGAGATTTCTCAGGAGGTGAGATGCTTGAGCTGAGACTCCCAAGATAGGCAAGGGGACATGGGGAGGGAAGTGGGAATGAGAGATAAGCTATGTCAGATAGATGAAAAGCCACATATTAAGGCACTGAGGTTGTCAGAACACAGGCTATTCCAGGATGGTGAGTAATTATAGATATGAAGTGTCAGAGGCAACGGAAACCATGATGAGAAATGAGGCTACATAGGAATGAAGGTGCCAGATCACAAACAGTCTTATATGCCATGCAAAGCAGGGTGCTTTTTATCCTATCAGCATTAAGGAGCCAAAAAATAATCTTAAGTACATGGCAATGGGATGACCGTATTTACATGTTAGGAAGATGACTTTGGTATCATGCAGGGGACGCACGGTAGGGGACTTAGACTGGAGCCAGGAAGACCAGTTGGGAGCATTTGCAAAATTCTGAGCTAGGAAACTGAGAGCAGTGTTATGCAATGGTGATGGAGAGGGGGCAATTAACTTAAGAGATTTGGGAAGGTGAGGTCAACTAGACAATTTTTAATTATATGTGAGTGTAAGGAAGGGGAGCGTTTGGGGTGGCTCTTGGTTTTCTGACTTGGGCAAAAGGCTGTTGGTGGTTCTAGGCTCAGAGACAGGGAGATCAAGAAAGCAAGCAGCTGGGAAGAGTAAAATGTTTAGAAGTTTTGACATGCTAAGTCTGCGATGCCCATGTGAGGTCCACGTGAAAATGTTTAGCAAGTAGCTGGGTCTATGAGTACGGAACCCACAAGAGTAGTCTGGGATATGCCTGTCACTGAGAAGTCATTAGCATGTGGATGTGTGGATGGAGGTTAAAGCGTCTGCATGACTGAGATGCCCATGGGAAATAATGTAGAGTGGTTAGAAAACAGCTTTGGGAAACACCAAGATTTGAGAGATGGATAGAGAAAGAGAAGTTCATGAAAGGAGGAGCAATCAGAGGAGAAGCAAGAGGATTTGAAACAATGGAGTGTGTCTGAAATGGAATTAGAAGAACATTTAAAGAAGGATATTGTAGGTAATAGGGTAAACATAGAACAAATAAGACGATTGAAAAACACCCTTATGTTTGGGAACTAGTAGGTCATGTGTGACTTGGTGAGAGCTGTGTTAGGACACAGAAGGAGGAAACAAATCCAGTGAGCTGAAGGATCATTGAGAGATGAGAAAGAAGATAGCTCGCTGGGTGCAGTGGCTCACACCTTTAATCCCAGCACTTTGGGAACCCAAGGTGGGTGGTTACCTTGAGCTCAGGAGTTCAAGACCATGCTGGCCAACATGGTGAAACCCCGTCTCTACAAAAAATAAAAAATTAGCCGGGTATGGTGGCGTGCACCTGTAGTCTCAGCTACTCAGGAGGCTGAGGTGGGAGGATCACTTGAGCCCAGGAAGTTGAGTCTGTAGTGAGATTGTGCCACTGCACTCCAGCCTGTGCAACAGAGTGAGACCCTGTTTCAAAAGCAAGCAAACAAACAAACAAGATACCTTAAATGTAGGTTACACTTAAGAGAAATAAGGTAGTGTGAATGAAGAGAGAAAGAGAATATTATTTACAGGACATAGAAAGTTAATAGACTCTTAAGGTAGAAAACACTTGAGGGTGTTAATAGAATGAGAGAAAGAAGCCAATGGAGAAAGAGAAAAACATGCAAGACATATTGGGGTCAATCGTATTCAGGATGTTTTGGAAGAAATGGGCAAGACTGCATGGATTAATCTTGGATACAAGTGAAGGTACAATTTGTGTTAGAGACCTGGGGAAAAAGGCAAGACTGCAGGTAGGGTTGGGCACTAAGTGAGGACGTTTACATCTGATTGCCTCTATTTTTTTTTTTCAGTGAAATAGAAAACAAGATCATCTGTATCAGGAATGATGGCAGAAGACGCTTAAAATTCTGGCATTGCCACTGAGAAGAATGAAGGATGGAGCTGATTAGAAAATTGTAGGATTGCTGAGCACTGTGAGAGGTTTGTCTGAAACTGGCTCTTGACACTCCGTACCCTGCCCACGTGTAGGGGTCTGTGAGCAGACTAGTGGTATGCAGCCACTCTCATATGGGAGGGAAGCAGACCTGTTGTTGGCTTGGTCCATAAGTGCAGTTAGAAGTGGAATGATGGGAAGCACTGTTAGAGTTATTGGCATAAGAATGACCATGGTCAAATGGGCTGGGTTGGGAAGAAAATGGCACTAGGAGTGAGGTGTCAAATTTAAAGAAAAGGGAGGGGTCTAGAGTGTGGAGATGATAATGAGGTGAGAGAATGGGCATAGAGAAAATGCTGGAAAGATAGGACATTGAGTCAGAGAGCTCAGATTTTAAAAGGTCAGAGGTAGGACTATTTTGGGTGATGAAAAATCCAAGACGTGCCGTGAGAGTGAGTTGGGAAGAATATAGACAGCGAAAAGCATTCAAATAACGGTCAAGGAACCAGAAAGTCTTAGTGTTCATTGGACATTGACCCCTTCTAGGATGGTCGCAGAGGTTGGCTTCGAAAGAACCCATGAGGCAGCAAGTGTGAGATGGAAGAACCCAAGAGCTCAGAGATAACACTTGTTTTAGGGATGAAGATTAACCCAACTCTCAAGGTAGAATTCTTGATAAACACGGTCTCCTAGGCAAAGAAGATGAAGGGCAGTGAGGGTCTGTTCCTCTTTGTTTTATTACCAAGTTATGCTAGGCCTGAACTGGTGGAACTCGGCTTGTTTTAACAGTGAAGCGGCAAAGTGAGTTATTTTCAGTATACAGAGAAGTGGAAACTTCGACAAGAAGAGTGTCAATGACTTGCCCAAAATGACACCATCAAAGTGCTGACCTCAGTTTGTCACTTCATCTCCCTCTTTCTTCCCCTTGGCTGCTTTTCTTGTGTGTAACCTATTACAGCAGAGCCCGATCAGCATGGGCCTCCCTGTTGCGTGCCCCCTGGAGATTTGGCATTTAGATTTGATACAGGGAGGTGGAGGGGAATTTTCCCATTTGGCAGAATGTGTGAAAATCAGGAGGGAATGTTATTCCTGCACAGCAACAAACAGTATCAAATCAGTACTTCTTTCTTTCATCAGACTCTGTTGCTATTTATGTAGATTTAACAGTTCCATAACAATACCTTTCGCTTGAAAAGGTCCTTCTCTTACCAAAAATGCAAAAATAAACCTGCTATATTTTTCATTTCAGAAGTAGACACCACAGGGCCGGGCGCGGTGGTTCACGCCTGTAATCCCAGCACTTTGGGAGTCCAAGGCGGGTGGATCACGAGGTCAGGAGATCCAGACCATCCTGGCTAACAGAGTGAAACTCTGTCTCTACTAAAAATAAAAAAATAAAAAAAAAAAAGAAAAGAAAAAAAATTAGCTGGGCTTGGTGGCGGGTGCCTGTAGTCCCAGCTACTCGGGAGGCTGAGGCAGGAGAATGGCGTGAACCCAGGAGGCGGAGCTTGCACAGTGAGCCGAGATTGCACCACTGCAGTCCAGCCTGGGCGACAGAGCGAGACTCCATCTCAAGAAAAAAAAAAAAAAAGAAGTAGACACCATTGATTCTTTTTCTACTTTTATTATTATTTTTAAAATAATGAACTACTTGTGCATTTACCTCCCACCAACCTGACTCCTACCTAGGTGTGAGGTCCTTAAAGATTGAAATTCTTCTGTGTCTTGATTGTAGAATCCTCTAAACTCTTCCAGTTCTTAGCACATGGCAAGTGTGTTTGTTGAATGAATAGGCGAAACTCTTTTTCCCACCACTCTAAAGTGGGTGCTTTGAGGCTTTTGCCTAACTGTGGCAGGGATGCTTCACACTAAGCCCTTGTCTCTTGCCCATGGCTCCCTGTGATAAATGCAACAGAGATGGTAGAAATAAAAAAGATCAGGGCCCAAGACACCCAGGTTTAATCTTGGCTTTACCACTAGCTATGTAGTGTCAAGTAAATCTTTCAATCTCTCTGAACCTTCATGTGCAAATGGAAAGAAATAATACGTCCTTTGGTTGGGAGGAAGATGAAATGTGATTATATGTGGCCTGGTAACTGATATATAGGAACGGATCAATTAAGGAGAGATTCCTTCTTGACCTGCATCCATATATTTATCCATCTACCCATGTCCCAGGGCATGTATCTCTGAGATGTTGAACTAATTAAAAAGTGTCTCCTGAAGCTGTGGAACAGCTTTCTGCTTGGTACAAAATTAACCTGCCATTGATTTTGTAAGTGGGACCTAGTACAAGCCACGTAGCTCAGATGCCCATGGGTGAACTGAGGTGGAGGAGAGCAGGGCATCCATAAATCCTAGCCCATCCTGTCACTAGGCAGCAGGTTGTTTAAGAACACAGTGGTGAGAGCCTCTTTTCTGAAAGGGGTAGTGGTCGTGGTGACCAGGAACCTTGACTATCAAGAATGAGGACAGGAAAGATTTTTTTTTGAACACTCACCATGTTCCAGGTACTGCTCCAGTTGTTTTCTACTTGTGACATATTTTAATCATTCAATAAAACCCATTCAGGCTGGGAACGGTGGCTCATGCCTGTAATCCCAACACTTTGGGAGGCTGAGGTGGGGGGATCATTTGAGGCTAGGAGTTTGAGACCAGTTTGGCAAACATGCTGAAACCCCATCTCTACTAAAAATAAAAAAATTAGCCAGACGTGGTGGCGCATGCCTGTAATCCCAGCTATTCCGGAGGCTGAGGCATGAGAATCGCTTGAACCTGGGAGGCGGAGCTTGCAGTGAGCCAAGATCACGCCACTGCACTCCAGCCTGGGCAACAGAGCAAGCCTCCATCTCAAACTCAAACAAAAACAAAAGCTCTTCAAGGATTTGAGAGGGCCGGAATTTCAGAGAAAAGAAATTATGGGTGTGCCAGCTTTAAAACTACCCCTGAGTCAAAAAATATATGAGTATAGATTGATTTGTTCAAAACTGCTTTATGCAAAGAGAAATGAAAGAAGCTGGAGCCACTGTAGATGGATGGAAGGGTTCCAGGGCAGCCTCTGGACTAACAGTAGACTGTAAGCTGCACCAAAGCGGGGGTCCCATCTGTTTGACCCATCCTTGCACACCTATTAACAGACAATAGGCGCTGGATACAGGATTTGATGTTTGGAGCTACAGTGGCCGTTAGGAAAAGTGAAGAGAATTTCAGGAACCATGATACAGAGCCCTGACACATTTGAGCTGCTA
This sequence comes from Pan troglodytes, assembly GCF_028858775.2. Taxonomy (NCBI): domain Eukaryota; kingdom Metazoa; phylum Chordata; class Mammalia; order Primates; family Hominidae; genus Pan; species Pan troglodytes. The sequence goes on along the minus strand of NC_072417.2, from coordinate 85,247,513 downwards.
TTTGATAAATTAATTCAGCCTGGAACCACCTACCTTCAGATTTCTTGCCCTTGTTTTTAAAAGTCTTTTTTTTCCCAATTAAAAAAAAATGCACAGAAGCATCCTAACTGAGCTTATCACTCAGTGTGAGCCTGGGCTTCATTTCTGTCCCTTGGTTGGATTATCTGAATCATACTCCTTGATAGGGCAATGCCTTATGAGGCTGGTGGCAGCACCTATTTCTGAGGGCTAAACTATAAAATATGCTGGGACCCTTGGGTTGCTCTCCCCCACTGCTAAACAAACTCAAGCATTTCACATGAGCGTTGGATTCCCAGCAGTGCCGGTGGCGGAGAATGGGCCTGGCAGTTTGGTGTTTGATTTGTCAGGGTGCCACATGGAGCCAGGTGCCAGGGCCGTGTCACACGATCCGAGCATCTTGCTGACCTGCCTGCTGCTGTGCCTCATGGCAGCCCAGGGTTTAAGAAGCATAGTTTGCATTCTTCCCTCTACTGGAGAGTTTTATGAAGAAAGACACTTGAACTGGTCCACTGGGCATTTTCCCCTTCTTTTTTCTGTGGGATCTGCTGTCTCTCCAACCTAAACTGGGGGGTGGGGTAGGGGGAGGCCTGGGTGTGTTCTGAAACTTTATTAACCATTCATCAGGGGAGAATGTAATTTGGATGCATATATGCTTAGGTGAGACACTCAGGAGTATTTGTGACTCTGGTGTGTATACATCTGTATTTCATGGAGCTGCAGAAACCCAACATCTATTCCTCAAACACAGTATCCTGACATGGGGCTGGCTGCCTGGGAAGAGCCATTCCATCCAGTAGCTACTGGATCTCCCCTTTATTTTCTCTGTGGTGACCCAAAGTAGTTGGCATAAAGTGATTAGATAGGAAGACCTGAGAGGTGTCTAAGCAACGGCTCCTAGGAGAAGCAATTGTCCTGTTAATATTGGACAAATGAGAGCTGCATTTTCAATTCATTCTCTCAGAAGAAAGAAACTCTCCCTGCTCAGGCTTTGTCATTGCCCAGTGGGCTGAAGGTCATTGGGTTCCACAGAGAGTAGCAGGTGGTATGCAGGTAGCAGAGACAGGGAGATGCAGCACCCGCAGGTGCACCCTGGCTTGGATGAGCACATTGGAGGGAAGCAAAGCAGCAAAGTCTTCCCCAGGAATCACCTGTAAAACTTAAGGCATAAGCATAGTGCCCAGGAGCAAAAGCCCATCTGCACTGAACCAGTACCAAGACAAGTGGCTTCACTTCTTTGATTATCAAATTTCACAAGCTTTTTGGGGAGAAGAAGCAGGGCATCATCTTTGGAACCTTCAATATCTCCTCCACGCCTCATTGACATGAAGTTGTACAGTGAGTCTGGAATTCTCAATTGAACTTTGGGTCCAGCCAACTGTAATCAACCTTCTTGTCTTGATAGAATTCCAAGATTCAGTTCCCCCTTGGTTACTACTGGATTTGGATATCTTCATCATGTCCACCACCCAAGGCTTTTTTATTTTTTAGGTTTTTATTTTGAAACAACTTCAAACTTCCATAAAAATCGCAAATATGGTACAAGGAAATTTTTTCATGAGCCATTTGAGAGTGAGTGGCCCATGTGATACTGCATCCCTGCAAAAACATTCCTGTGTAATTCTACAAATGGCATAGCTTTCTACAAGGCAACATAGCTCCATCCTACATGTCTATAATGCAGCCATCACAACCTGGAAATTAACGTTGATAACTTATTGCCACTTAATATTCAGAGCTCAATCACCTTCACCCATTGTTCCAATAATGTCTTTTGTAGCAAAAAGATCCAGTTGTCATTTATTCATCATGTTTGATTTGAATCATAACAGTTTCTCAGTCTTTCCTTGACTTTCATGGCATTGACAGTTTTAAAGGCTGTAGGCCAACTATTCTTAGGATATCTCTCAATTTCAGTTTGTCTGATGATCCCTAATTATTAGATTTAGGGGATGCATCTTTGGCAGGGATGTTACATGATGCTGTGTCCTTGTTAGATTCTGGCACATGGTACACAGGTGGGCCTGTCTGAGTCCTCCATCATAAAGTTATCCCTTTCCCCTGTGTCATTAGTAAACGTTTTTCTTTTGGTGGAGAAGTATTTTGAGACTATGAAAATGTTCTGTTTCTCATAAAATTTTCAATTAATTTACATCAATATGTGGACTTGAAGATTCCTATTTTCTTCATTACCCATATGCCATTACTTCATTATTAATTTTGTTGCTCAGATTATCCAAGGTTTGACAAGCAGAACCTCCTCTGAGCTGACTTTTGTGCCTTTTTTGACGTGTCCTCATCATTTCTTTCTTTCTTTTTTTTTTTTTTTTTGAGACGGAGTCTTGCTCTGTCGCCCAGGCTGGAGTGCAATGGTGCGATCTCAGCTCACCGAAACCTCTGCCTCCCTGGCTCAAGTGATTCTCCTGCCTCTGTCGCCCAGGCTGGAGTGCAATGGCGCGATCTCAGCTCACCGAAACCTCTGCCTCCCTGGCTCAAGTGATTCTCCTGCCTCTGCCTCCCGAGGAGCTGGGATTACAGGCATGTGCCACCATGCCTGGCTAATTTTGTATTTTTAGTAGAGACAGGGTTTCTCCATGTTGGTCAGGCTGGTCTCAAACTCCCAACCTCAGGGGATCCGCCCACCTCGGCCTCCCAAAGTGTTGGGATTACAGGCGTAAGCCACGGCACCCAGCCTGTCCTTGTCATTTCTGAGCAACTCCTTGATTTATGGAACAATGATCCAGGTTCATCCTGTACTTTCCCTGCCCCAGCCCGGAAATCAGTCATTTCTCCAAGGAGCCTTGGTTCCGTTTAGTGGAGAATAATACATAGGAAACAGTTCTGGGAACTAAGTGTGCTCGTTTGCTGTTGGGATGTTGCCGCTCCCAGGCCCTCTCTGCCAAATCGTGGGCATAGACATATCTGGAAGTGTATGCCACACACACACACACACACACACGAACATACACATACTGACATTTACATCTATATTTATTTCTGTATTTATCTATGTGTATTGAAAAGCTCACATTTACATTATCTTCATTTTCAGTCCAGCACCTGGGGTTCATTCTCATTTTCTCCCTTCCTACAGGTGGTACTCCTTTCCCCACAGTGAGGAATTTGTCTTTTGTTATCTTTAGTCCATTTACTTATTTAGTTAATCCCCCTGCAGATAACCCAATCCCTCATCACTGTGGTCACCTTCTGCTCCACCCGGATGCCTCTTCATCCTGCACAGGCTCCAGTACCCATGCTGGGCCCTTCCCCAAGTGTAAACACCTTCCTCACCCTTTGAGCCTGACACCCGACCTTGGGTCACTGTGGCTCATCCCTGCCTTCTAGTGTGGACAGCTACACTAATGGCTTTCAACCTGAAGTGTTCCAGAAAGGAAGAGGAAGAAGGAAAGAAAAGGATGGGGAAAACTATACATGGTCTTTGCAGTGAGAATTTAGTACCCAGAGTGTAGGAAACCATGTAGGCAGTTTGGTCTATTAAATCTATTTTAATGAGGCCTATTTTTGTTGGACTGAGCTATGTTGCATTAAAATCACTTGTAGTTTCTCTCCGTCTTCTCTTTGCTTCCCTCCCCAAATGACACTGATTGCCTGAGGTTCCTCTACCCAAAAGCCAGGCCTTGCTCCTTACTTTAACTCACTGTCCACTCAGATTAGGGTTTGGAGAGTCTCCTTTGGTGACTGGAAGGGGAAGACAAATCCCTAGCGGCAGCTTCTGTGCCTCCCCCCACTCCTTTTTGGCAGAGTCTCCCTGTGCCTTCCACTCCTCTATGGCCACTTTCACAGGCTGAGTTTCCAGCTCTTTGCCCACCCTTTCCCCTTTGGAAACCCCATTCTGTTTGGGAACAAAATGCCTGGGAGTCATGAGAAGCAGGATGGGGAAAGCCAAGGCCACCCCTGATCCTGGCCTGGCTTGTTTAATGCTGTGGGGCCACATTCCTTCTACTCCCTAGGCCCGACCTCATTCTCCTGAGGTTGGGAAAAAGAATAGGGCCCACTGCCTGGTCACTGAGAACAGGCCCTCTGATGCCCCTGGAGGATTTGGGATTAGCTTGCAAAGGCAAAGGGCCATCTGACTCTGCCACCAGAGCTATTTCTACCCCGTGACACCACTCGCCACAGCCTCCCCATCACTCTCAGGCGTGGCCACCGTCTCTTTTCCCTGACCCTGTGTCAAGGTCTGTTGTCCATTCTGCTGTTTGGTCCACTGGGGGAAGGAGACAGAGATGTCAGCATGGACTGATGAGTAGGCAGGAAGGCCCAGAAACAGGGAGCTGTGGTGCCAAAGAAAACCACCCATTTCACCCCAAAGGATGTAGGGACAAAGACCAGCTCTGCATGTCAGGTTTGGGTTTTATGTGTCTCCATAGGTCCTGTTTGGCTGGAACTTTACATGAAAGATGGGGACAGCTAGTTTTCTTCTCTGAGTCATGGGAGAGAAAGAACATGGCTCCTTGGGGACTTCTAAATGCCGGAGACAGAGAACTCAAAGATGGCTCTCAGAGACATGCAGGATATTGGCGTATTGGCGTTTCCACCTCGGCTCCATTACGTCCCTTCCCTGCTCTAAGATTCTTGAATGATGTGAATCCTTCCCTAGAGAATGCAGTGGCCTGGTCATAACTTGTTAAATGCCGTAATTAAAATAGTTCTCTTATTAACTTGGTGATAACGCTTTTTTTCCCTCCTCCTCTGAAATTACATGTTAGCATTTTGTTAATTAAATTTCCAGTTCCAACAGAACTGCCATGTGGTTTTCACGGGGCCCTCTTCCTGGGGGGGGGCGGGAAGGTGGATGAGCAGGTCAGACTGGTTCTCATCTTTTCTGGGGCCAAACGCCTCTTCTGCAAGAAGAAGATGGAGAGAAGAAAACAGAACCACTCTACACCTATACAAGGTAGCCAGATTTAGCAAATAAAAGTAAAAGACACTCAGTTAAATTTGAATTTCAGATAAACAACCAATAATTTTTTTTAGGGTTAATATGTCCCAAAGATTGCATGGGCCATACTTATGCCAAAACCATATCGATTATTTCTCTTATAGTAAGACTCAGGCATCCTGTATTTTCTCTGGCAATGCCACATCTACATCTAAACCTCGACTCACAGCTCAAGAGAAGAAAGGTTTTCTACTCCAGAGAAGAAAGTGTATAATGATTCTTTAATTATTGAATTAGCATCAGGGGTGGTTTTTATTCTTTTAGTCAGCTCCTTATTCTCATACTCTCAAAATATTTTACAGTTATGTGTTTTATTAATACTGGTATGATGATCAGTGTGGATCTATTGCTCTCTTAATCATTTAAATCATATCTAGGATGTACCAGGTACTGTATGAGAGGCTGGAGTTACAAAAGTTAATAAGACAGACTTTCATTTACAAAGCCAGATGGTGGCTTTGTAAATAAAACTTTATTGAAACACAGCCACACCCATGTATTTCCTGTTTATGGCTGCTTTCACCTCCAGTGCTGAGTTGAATAGTTGTAACACAGACTGTGTACCCTGAAAACCTAAAATGTTTACTTGCTGGCCATTAACAGAAGGTTTGCTAACTTGACCTAGAAGAAGAGGTAGTCAAATATGCTAAGAGAGATGTAAGCAAAGTGTGCGGGAACCACAAAGGGTACTCAACTCTTCTGTGCCACTGTGAATGTATCAGAGCTGACATTGGAGCTGAATTTTAAAGGAGTCATCAACAGGTGGGAAGGGGAGAGGGACTCAAATCCGAAGGGGAAGAAACAGCATCTGCAGAAGCACAAAAGGTACTTTGGGGCTACGTCCTGGGGATGTGGAGGGTGTGTGGGTGAAGGGTGGGAAAATACCTCCTTTCAAGTTCTTAGTATGTCAAATGTTTACACATATTCAGTTCTATAATGTACACAGCAGATCTTGAAGTTGAAATTCGAATCCATATTTTATACGGGAGTCACTGAAGGCTCAGAGAGTTGAATTTAATTGTCCAAAGTCTCAAAGAAGGAAGGAGAAGGGTCATGATACTAACTCAGAGTGGACCTGTCTAGAGCCGTCATTCCCAGCAACCTCTATGCCAGCAGTCCCCAACGTTTTTGGTGCCAGGAACCGGTTTTGTGGAAGACAGTTTTTCCATGGACCCAGTATGGCCAGGGTGTGAGGTGTGGGATGGTTTCAGGATGAAACTGTTCTACCTCAGATCATCAGGCATTAGATTCTCATAAGGAGCACACAACCTAGATCCCTCACATGTGCAGTACACAATAGGGTTCACGTTCCTATGAGAATCTAATGCCACCACTGATCTGACAGGAGGTGGAGGTCAGGGAGCAATGCTTGCTTGCCTGCTACTCACCTCCTGCTGTGGGACCTGGTTCATAACATGGTATTGGTCCATGGCCTGGGGGCTGGCGACTTCTGCTCTATGCTGCATTGCATGATGCACATGCCCATTGTGACCAATCAAGGGTTCCTGGAGGACAGGGAGCATCTCTCACTCTACAGCAGTGCCTCACAACTGGGGATGAATTTGCCCTCTGAGGGACATTGGGCAATGTCTAGAGATATTTGGGTTGTCACATTTTTGAAGGGAGGTGCTACTGGCGTCTCGTGGTTAGAGGCCAGGGTTGCTGTTAAACATCTTAGAATGCACAGGATGGCCCCATAACATGGAATGATCCACCCAAAATGTCAATCATGCCATGATTGAGAACCTTGCTCTATATCCCTATGCCCAACACAGGCAAATAAAGGGGCACTTGGTAAACATTTGTTGAACTGGAAAAAAGAAAAGTGTGTTTAGGGAATGGAGAAAAGTTTGGAGTCATTGGTGAGAAGGGTGTAATGGTAGAAGATGGTGCAAGAATATAAATTAGAATTGAATTGCAGGCATGCAAGGTTTGACATACAGGAGTTTTAATTTATTCTAAAGGAGGGACATTTTACTTTATAAGAGTGATACCATTAGGTGTGCATTGGAGTGTTACACTGACTGTATAATAAAGAGATTTGAGTAGGGAGAACTATCAGGTGGCCTCAACTAAGGCAACAGCAGTGGAAAGACAGAGGCAGAAACCATTTTGCAAGAAGTTAGAAGGTAGATTTAGCAGGAGTTGGATGTGTGAAGCAAGAGGGAGAGTCACCAAGATACCTGTTTGAACAATTACGACACTGATTGAGGTAAGGGATATAGGAGGGGGGTAGACCAGGTGTGCATGCATAGGTGGAGGTGGGAGGGATGATGATGTTGGATTTGCTCATTTGGAGGTGGCTACAGAATTCCCTGTTCCCATGTGGCAATTTTCAGTAGGCCGCTGGAAATTTGAATCTGAAAACTGGAAAATAAGATTGATATGAAAGTATTGATTAATGCATCTATATTTTTCCCATTGATGTATATCCTTCCTTACATAGTTTTGCCTGTTCTCCTTGCCAGACCATAAGTCCCCATTGTCAGAGATGGTGTAGAGGCGATGAGCTCAGACAGGATTGGGTTTGAATTCTGGCTCTACTGTGTTCTAGCCATGTAATACCAGGATGTTATTTTGGTTTTCTGAGCCATAAAATTTCCTTATCTCTAAAATGGGTGTAATATTAGCTACCTTAGGGGCTCTTATGAAGATTAGATGCAGTTTTGATTGTAAAGCATGTAGGATGTTTTCTGTAAAGGTAGCAATTTATTTCATTTTTTTATTTTTACTTTTGGTGGTATATAGTATATACAGTGGGTGTATATATTTATGGGGTACCTGAGATGTTTTGATACAGGCATGCAATGTGAAATAAGCACATAATGAAGAATGGAGTATCCATCCCCTCAAGCGTTTATCCATTGAGTTGCAAACAATCCAATTACACTCTTTATTTTAAAATGTACAGTTGTTTACTGTACTTACTCAATTGTTTCTTTAATATTTTACTCTCTAATCCCAGTGTGCACATGTGCATGAGCACATACGTGCATGCACACACATGCACACACATGTGCACACACATACACACATGCGCACATGCATACACACGCGCACACGCACACACACATGCATACACAGCCTAGTACAGGATTCTGTGAAGCTTGATGTTGTCTCTAGAGGCCAACTGTCTTTCCCTATTAAACTAAAATGAAAAAACTCATTGTGAAAACTCATTAAGCTTTACACGTATGTTTTATGCATTCTTTTTCTGTATGAATGTTGTTTTAATACGAAGCTGAAAGATGAAGAAACTGAGGCATGAGCAAGATGAAGGAAGGAAATTACTAATCACATTGTCCCCATGTCCAAATATAACAGAACATCATCAAAACTCTCCTTCAAAGATTGGCCCAATCCTAGCTGCTTCTCAACACTCTTTTTCTTTAGGAAAACTTGTCTTGGCTTAGTGTTTCTGTCTCTATTGGAACAACAGGACTAGAAATCAAGTTATGGACTGTCAGGACCTCTCTTGGATAATGGAATTTCCTTGATGTATCAAAATATTATTATTATTAGTTTGTTTTTTAGTGGGTGATGGGCTGGTCATTGAGAGGTGAGATGGTCAATTCAGTTTTGGATGCTGGCTGGACGGATAGACTCATTGTCATTTAAAATGAACTTCTGATGGACTGGGAGAAATATATATGCAACATATGTGATAAAAGACTTGTATCCAGAATACATAAAGGATTCTTACAATTCAGTGAGAAGGCAAACAACTCAATGAAGAATAGCAAAATATTCACCAAAGAAAATATACCAATGGTAAATAAGCACATGAAAAAAAACCCTCCAAACCATTAGCCATTGATCAGGAAGGAAACACAACTTACATCCCTGAGATACCACAGCCACTAGAAGGGCTAATATTAAAAAAAGGAAAATCCTAGGCCAGGCACTATGGCTCATGCTTGTAATCCCAGCACTTTGGGAGGTTGAGTTGGGCGGATCACGAGGCCAGGAGTTCGAGACCAGCCTGGCCAACATGGTGAAACCCCATCTCTATGAAAAATACAAAAATTAACTGGGCGTGGTGGTGTGTGCCTCTAATCCCAGCTACTCGGGAGGCTGAGGTAGAGAATCGCTTGACCCCGGGAGGCAGAGGTTGCAGTGAGCCGAGATTGTGCCACTGCACTCCAGCCTGGGCGACAGAGCGAGACTCCATCTAAAAAAAAATGAGAAATCCTGATAACATCAAGTGTTGGCAAAGATGTAAAGCAATTGAAACTCTCATACGTTGCTGGTGGGAATGCAAAATGGCAAAGCCACTTTAAAAAACAGCTTAGCTGTTTCTTATAACATTAAACATACACTTCCCATACCACTCAGTAATCCCAGTTCTTGATATTTACTCAAGAGAATGAAAACATGTTCACATAAAGACTTGTACTCAAATATTCATAGCAGCTTTATTCCCCAAATTGGAAACAACCCAAATGTCCATTAGCTTGTGGTATAACTGACCATGCAAGGAAAAACTACTCAGTAATAAAAAGAAACAGACTTCTGGTACACATAATGACATAGATGACTCTCCAAAGCTCTTTATGCTAAATAAATAAGCCAGACCCAAAGGACGACATACTGCACGCTTCCATTTAGACAAAATTCTAGAAAAGGCAAAGCTATAGAGTCAGAAATCAGCTCAGTGGTTGCCAGAGACAGGCTGAGGGATGTGGATTGACTGTAAAGGGCACAAGAGAACCTTCTGGAGCAATGAAAAAGTTCCCTATCATGAGTGTGGTGTTGGTTTTGCAACACAGCTGTCAAACTCATCTAGTTGTAAATTTATAACAGGAGGCTTTGACTGTATGTAAATTATACCTCAATAAAGCTAATTTTAAAAAAACAACCCATGACAGTGGCAACCTCCTGCCTCAGGACACGACATTCTTGTTACCTGGAATGCCTTCCCCTTCTTGCACCTTTTAAGCCTGGCTCCCAATCCTAAATTTCCAAATCACTCTTTTTCTACTTCCTTGGAATTGTAAAATTTCATTACTACAAAATTTTTGGTCCATGTTAACATGTTGCTTTTTATAATTTTGCTGGTTTCATCAGTGCATATCTGATATTAAACCAATACATTGATGATTATACCACTATCCTTAATTATTATTATTGATGGAAATAAATATCTTCAGTGCACACACTATAAGACATGACTCATGGCTGGGCACGTTGGCTCACACCTGTAATTCCAGCACTTTGGGAAGCTGAGGCGAGCAGATGGCTTGAGTTCAGGAGTTTAACACCAGCCTGGGCTGTAACATGGCAAAACCGCATCTCTACAAAAAATTTAAAAATTAGCCAGACATGGTGGCATGCACCTGTAGTGCCAGCTACAAGGGAGGCTGAGAGGTGGGAAGATTGCTTGAGCCCAGGAGGTCGAGGCTGCAGTGAGCCAAGATCATGCCACTGCACTCCAGCCTGGGCAACAGAGAAAGACCCTGTCACAAATAAAGACACGACCCAGAGTGGCATGGGTGCCACTATGGGGTATGGGGACTGTAGCATGGACTACCTTAAATTCCCTTCCCAGTGGCTGTCCTGGCCCATTTTGTACTCTAACCCAGAAAGCTTTATATCACACCAAGGTACAGGGGTTGTGGCTTAGAGCATAAGCCAGTCACCTAGCTGGCTTAACTGTGGGTTAACTGCTTTCCCATCTGTAAAATGGGCATGATATTAGTACCTAGGGTGGTCAGGATTTAAATCAATTCCTATGTTCCAACTGCTTTAAAAAATGCCTGGAACAGAGTGGGCTCTATGTACATGTTTTATTCAAATAATTTTAAAAAATATATTATTTCTAACATTGGAATGCAAATTCATATTTAGCTGCTCACTTTTTTTTACTCTGATATAAACTTATTTAAGAGTAAGGACTCCTTAAACAGTCCCTGTGTAAACCTGGTGTGCTCTTCTAGCTTAGCTCCGATGGCATGGTCTGAAACTCTTGGTTGAAGTATTGCCCTTCCTTGTAGATTTCTCCAGGGCAGGGTCTTTGTCCTAGTTATTTGCGTCCCCAGTACCCAGCACAGTTCTTTGATTACAAATAGTACCTTGGTAGTGAGGGTTCCAACTGAGGTTCGGTGACATGCCTGAGGTTAAACAGCTTTTAAGGGGCTAACTGAGGCCTCTTGAATACCAGTCCAGAAGTCTTGGGAGGGTGGACTTTCTCTGATTATTTTAATCAGCAGAGAATTCAGAAAAACAAGTCAGTTATCAGTTTTGAAACACATGTACTCAACTCTGAAGATAAATTCATGGTTACATATGTTTCCTTGAGCTGTGAAGTTGAGTTCACACTCCTGAAGTCTATTGCAACTGGACTGTGATGGGAAGTGGCAGGTCTGAGATATCAAACTCCTGCAAGTGTAGTCAAGAGTTAATCAGGTCTCACCTTGGCCTTGGCTTGACTGTCTTCAAGGCTGGCCTTTGGGACTCTGGACACTTGGAGCCCACTCTAAGCTTTGTTCCTGACTGACTCATCTTGGAAGACATATGTTCCACCCAGCAGGTCCACTTCCTTTGGTTGGTACCATGTCCCTGCTGTAACACAGGGATGAGCCTGCTTTGCATGGTTTGCTTCATCTCATGCAAACTTAGATGAGTTTGACCACTGTATTGCAAATCCAACACCACGCTCATAATAGGGAACTCTTCCATCACTCCGGAAAGTTCTTGTGTGCCCTTTGCAGTCAATCCACATCCCCTAGCCTGTCCCTGGCAACCACTGAGCTGCTTTCTATCTCTATAGCTTTGCCTTTTCTAGAATTTTGTCTAAATCTTCTCAGCCCAAGATACCTACCCACCCACTTCTGGACTCCCCTAGTTACTAATCATTGATGTGGCCTCCTGAACAGATGCTTCCTGTATCAACCTGACTAAAGCAATCGACAAAGGAAATCTGCTGAAACAACTTACGGATTTCAAAGTCAAACTGGAGTTACTTTTTAATTCGCCCTTTAACACTCTATATTCTCCTTGATATGATGATAGTATAATCCGGAAAAGGGCAGAGTAGGTTACCTTGGTGTGATGGTATATTAGTCCGTTCTCATGCTGCTGATAAAGACATACCCAAGACTGGGCAATTTACAAAAGAAAGAGGTTTATTGGACTTACAGTTCCACATGGCTGGGGAGGCCTTGGAATCATGGCAGAAGGCAAGGAGGAGCAAGTCACATCTTACATGGGTGGCAGCAGGCAGAGAACTTGTGCAGAGAAACTCCCATTTTTAAAAACCATCAGATCTTGTGAGGCCCATTCACTAACAGCACAGGAAAGACCCGCCACCATGGGTCATCTCCTATCAGGTCTCTCCCACAACACATGGGAATTATGGGAGCTAGAAGATGTGATTTGGGTGGGGACACAGAACCAAACCATGAGGATGAGATTTGGGTGGGGACAGAGAGAAAAACCATATCAGATGGTTAATATTAGGTGTCAGCTTGATTGGATTGAAGGATGCCTAGTTGGCTGCTGAAGTATTGTTTCTGGATGTGTCTGTAAGGGTGTTGCTAGAGGAGACTGACAGTTGAGTTGGTGGACTGAGAGAGGAAGACTGACCCTCAATACGGGTGGGCGCCATCCAATCGGCTGCCAGTGCAGCTAGGATGAAGCAGGTGCAAGAGGGTAGGATAACCTTGCTTGCTGAATCTTCTGGCTTTCATCTTTCTCCCATGCTGGATGGTCCTCCTGCCCTTGGACCTCAGACTCCAGGTTCTTTGGTTTTTGGACTCTAGGACTTGCACCAGTGGCTTGCCAGGGGCTCTTGGCCCTTCCATCACAGTCTGAAGTCTGCACTGTCAGCTTCCCTGGTTTTGAAGGTTTCCAACTTGGACTGAGCCACTACTGGCTTTTCTCTTCCCCAGCTTGCATATGGCCTATCATGGGACTTTACCTTGTGATCATGTGGGCCAATTCTCCCTAATAAACTCCCTTTCTTATAGACATAGATCCTATTAGTTCTGTCCCTCTGGAGAACCCTGACTAATACATTTGGTTTAAATCAACAAATGTTTATGGAGTACCTATCATGGGCCAAATGCTGTACTTGTTTTTCCCTCAAGATTCTCAAGAAGTGACAGCAGCATCTGTCTTATCCCTGGTACTTAAATAAGACATCTCCCATTGTCCTGGGAAGATCAAGCCATTGAGCATTTATGTGTCTCTGCCCTAAAGAGTTCCTAAGGCCAATCTTGAATTCTCCCCTCTCCCAGACTTTCAGAAGGATCAGTTTAGGAGGCAGGGCACTGCAGAGCTGTAGGCCTCTTACCTGGACACCCTGTGTTGTCTGTTCAAGCAAGGAGGCTCCCCTCTAAGCCTGCAGGCTCCTTGCTGTCTGACCCCAGCCATCTACCCTTGCTTCAAATTACAAGTAGGACTAGAAGCCAAGAGCCAGCCCAATGCATCACGGTTCTCACTAAGGAGACAAACCAAGCTGCCAGCCAGCAGGGCTTGGCTACAAAAGCTCAGGATGCAGCAAGCTTATCCAGAGAAGGTGATTTTGTTTCTAAATGCAGCTTCTCTCTCTGCAGAACCTACACATTTCTTCCAATTGCTTTTCTGTTTAAAGATGAGCAGTCTTGTTGGGGGTGCCATCGGTCTGTGTGTGTGTGTGTGTGTGTGATGGGGCATGCAATTGCATAGTAATTTAACTGACTTCATTTAAGGTAAGGGCATGCCATTGGTTCAGTCCCCGTTAGGTTCTAATTAACCTGACTCTATACTGGAGCCACAGAAGACACTGATGATCCAAGAAGACGCTCTTACAAATGAACCTTCATGGTCCAAAATCTTCATGGTCCACAGGGAGGCAGGATGTATAAGAGGTGCATTTGCATCCTTTACTCACAAAATACGTGAACAGCTTCCCTCCTCACCCTGCCCCCACCATCCTCCCACACAAAGACACACACTCGGCTTATAATTTGGTTTGTCAGCTACTTGATAAAAATTCTAGTAATGGGCAGCGGAGTGACTCCTTGGGGAGGGCCCTGCTAGTTCTTAATCTCAGCAGAGGTGGATAGATCTGGGGACCTGGGAAAAGCTAGGCTCTTGGAGATGCAGCCTTTGCTATTGGTTATTTTGTTGATGTGGATATACTTTGGAATCCAGAAACTCTGAAAGGAAAGAGTTGTTGATTCCCTGATATTGCATTCATTCATTCATCACACATCCATTGAGCCCCTCCTGGTGGGGACAGGCACAGTGCTTCCTGTGAGAAGTATGTTAGTTTCATAGGCAACCCTGGGAGGGTCCACGGTCATTTCTGTAGAAAAGCCTTGGACTGGGAATCAAGAGACTGAATCTGTCCTGAGTCTTTTGCTCATTTGTTGGGTGACCTTGCGCAAGTCACTTCCCATCCCCGGGATTTCAGGTTCTCGCCTGAGCTTCCCTCCAGCTCTGACGCTCTGCATTTCAGCTTCATAAAGCAGGGAGGACCCAGAAGCATGTGCCCGGACAAGCCTCCCTCTTCCCTCTGCTCCTGGCTAACTCTGAGGGCCAGGCTGGCTGTGGCTAGTTCTTACTTTCCCCTCAGGCTTCTCCTCAAGGTTTTCCCTCTTCTTTATCCTCGCTCCCCACAAAAGTAAGGGAGAGATGAACAGAGGAATATGGATACAGAGAGAAGAATAACCAAAAACCAAAAAAAAATCCTCAAGATTTCCTGTAGCCAGCGAGGAATATCAGGTTTCAACCTGAACAAAAACGTGCTGTTGCACTGCCTGGCTATTGCCTGACTTTGGAACCCAAATGGGTGTTCTCTGTCAAGTCAGAGATTGTGGTTCAGAGTGAAGACTGACTTATATACACATTGCCATGGCAACGTTTAGGTAAACTGGCTCAGAGGCCTGAGGATGGATATTATGGGATCGCTTCCTTTCTTCTTTTTTTTTCTTTCCTCTCAACACTAGCCTAAGGTAAAGAACAGCGGAGCTGGGTTAAGTGATTCCTTTTTGGAGATTTCTTACCTTTGTACATATTTGGCTCTGAATTCATCAGTGAAAACTCAGGGAGGTGTCAGCTGAAGGCATGCTGGGGTCCTTGAGTTTTATTGATAACTACATGATGTCATTGATAATTCATGTTGAATGTGACTGATTATGTTGCTAAGGGGAGAAGGGAGCTACGTGTGTGTGTGTGTGTGTGTGTAAACTGGATGGGGGATGCTGGTTGTGACTTTAACTTGAATGTCTACCTTCTCCATTCAGATTTCATCTGTCTGTCCCAGATTCTCTTGATAATTGTCGTATCCAGTGACACCCAAGTTTTCTTTCGTTTGCTTGCCTGAATTTGAATCATTGTCTACCTAGTGCCTGATAGTCACACACCAAGTAGGGCCTTGAAAAACTAAAATAAGCTTCCTCCAGGGAGACCCAGAGCAGATGCAGAAGACATCCTTGCCTCTTATCTCCTCTGGGGGTTGATGCTGGAGACCTTCAAAAGCCTATATAGAGAGCAATGGGGGTCTTGGATTCTCCTGGCTATTTTATTGTATTGCTTTTCTAACTTGGACTTCTAGGCTGCACACTTGAGGCATCAAACTTACCTACATGCAGAAAGATTGGCCCAGTGAATACCCATACAGGGATTTCTGGAGCTCTCCTAAAGAAGGACAGGCAGCCTTTAAGCAGGATCAGAATCTCACTTGTCAGAGTTCTGTGAGCCACACCAAGATGGGAATTAGGAAGGGAATCCACAAGGTAACGCTGGTGGAATCTGATGGAGTCAGTTCTCCACTAGTCAAGTTCTCCACTCTGCACTTCTTCACAGTCTCTCTGGACTAGTAATACGTTTGTGAAATATAAACTTTTTTTTTTTTTTTCAGACAGGGTCTCGCTCTGTCACCTAGGCTGGAGTGCAGTGGCATGATCTTGGCTCACTGCAACTGCAACTTCAACTTCCCAGGCTCAAGGGATCCTCCTACCTCAACCTCTTGAGTTCCTGGGACCACAGGCATGCACCACCATGCTCTGCTAATTTTTTGTATTTTTGGTAGAGTTGGGGTTTCGCCATGTTGCCCAGGTTGGTCTAGAACTGAGCTCAAGAGATCTGCCTGCCTTGGCCTCCCGAAGTGCTAGGATTAGAGGCATGAGCCACCACGCCTGGCCTGAAATATAAACTTAATTCTCTTATTGAGTATAATCAAGACAGGGTATTCTTTTCCAAAGATAAAATGCCAGAAAAGTTACAACTTCTGTAGATGTGTGTCTTACATTTACAATAGACAGGTGCCAGAAATCCATGTGTATAGGAAAAATTTGAAGTTGGTGAATTTTAATTATATTTGGTGAAATTGTCAGAGGAAATTCTTGATGATTTCTTTGTAAAGTGCTCTATTTCTTCAAATGTTTCTGTTACCGAGATTTTTCTGCCTTTGGTTGGCTTGGAATTGAGTGTCCCCACAGCTTAGAACAAACAAAAAGTGAACTGGGCCTGGGGAAAAATCAGAGTAAGCAAAAAAGGTCTTTGGCCTCAATCTCTTCTTTTGAGATTTACTTAGCATATTTGGGATATGTGGATACCCTTTCTCCTGGTCTTTAAAATTGCTTAGGTCATATTTTTTCTTTAGAAATAAAATGCTTTTGTCAGGAATTTTTCATTTTTCTTTTCCTTTTTTTTTTTTTTTGGAGACAGCATCTCGAGGGCAGTGCCACCATCGGAGCTCACTGCAGCCTTGAACTCCCAGGCTCAAGCAATCCTTCCCACCTCAGCCTCCTGAGTAGCTGAGACGACAGGAGTGCGCCACTAGGCCTGACTATTTATTTATTTATTTTTATAGAGATGGAGTCTCACTATTTTGCCCAGGCTGTTCTTGAACTCCTGGGCTCAAGTGATCTTCCCACCTCGGCCTCCCAAAGTGCTGGGATTATAGGCATGAGCCACCACGCCTGGCCTATTTTTCACATTTTGGAAGCATCTATGGCGCAGGGACAGCTAAGAAACAAAGAGTTTCTATAATTACCTTTAAAAAGCATTTTGACCCCTATTTCTTTGAGACACTCGACTTCTTTGCCAGCTCTGATAATAAACCCCATTTTTGACATTCAGGGAGCAACTCAACAGGAAGAGGAAGCAGGAACTAACCAGAAGAAGACTGTAGGGATACTGGATGGAGAGGGAATAAATCCATTGTAGGTGGCCCAGGACCTTCTGACTCCAGGTTTGAGTCAACATGGAACTCCCAGGATGCTCCTCACTTAAGGAACTAGTAGCACTTGTTCTTTAGTGGGGAGAGGGGATAAAGAAGGGGGAAAACCTTCTCCTCTGGTCCTTCCTAGGCTCTAACCGATTTTAATATAACTCCATTCCTGGCACTATGGTCCTGGAAGCCAAAAGTGAACTCTTTTCTACTTTGATCCTTAGGGAAATTGGAGCAAATCAAGTTGCTTATTTAAAAAAAAAAATGTCAAGGGTGAGATTCCCTAGGGTGTGGTGTGAGGATTGTACTGGAAAAGGAGGAACACAGTCCAAGCAAACACTGCTGAGAAAGTCTTCCAGCTGGTTGGGTTCCTAATAGTTTCTCTGGGCAAAGGGGAGATCCACTGTCAGATAAAAAGCAACTCATCACCCTCTGAGCAGCAGCTGGGCAAACGGCCAGGCTGGGGAGAACAATGATTTCCTCGCTCTTAAATTTGATGATTAGTTCATATTTATTGGAAGCCTGTGATGCATTTAGCCTTGCAGCCAATGTGCAGAAGGAGGCAGCCCGATGGGATTCATTTTTTCCTATTCAGTTTTTCCAGTTTTCATCAACTGAGTCAGCATCTCCCTAGTTAAGAGTTGTTGAGCTGAATCTCATCTGATCCGCCTATAGCTACTAAAATGGCTCTTAATGCCTTCCCTCTGATTCCAGCCCCCAGATCAAACTGGCCTATGCATATCCACCCTCCCCAACAGCTCCACCCTTTCCTGCATCTCCATCAATGAGATGAAATGGCCTATTTCACTTAAAATACCTCCGTGATTGTGGGTTTCTCATTACTGCCTGTAAACAGACCTCTCTAGTGTTTAACATGTTACTTTAATTAGCTTTAGGGATAGAAGGAAAAAGAGAGGGTATCAGGGTCGGGGGACAGGTTTTCCTTTTTGTTTTTATTTTGTTTTGTTTTGTGTTTTTGAGACAGAGTTTCGCTCTTGTTGCCCAGGCTGGAGTGCAATGGCGCAATCTCGACTCACTGCAACTTCCACCTCCTGGGTTCAAGCGATTCTCCTGCCTCAGCCTCCTGAGTACCTGGGATTACAGGCGCATGCCACCATGCCCGGCTAATTTTTGTATTTTTAGTAGAGATGGGGTTTCACCATGTTAGCCAGGCTGGTCTTGAACTCCTGACCTCAGGTGATCCGCCCACCTCAGCCTCCCAAAATGCTGGGATTACAAGTGTGAGCCATTGCACCCAGCCTGTTTTTATTATTTATTGAGTGTTACTGTCTGTTGGACTCCATGTTGTGTACATTCTCTTGCTCACTCCTCACAGCCTCTTTATGAGATAGGCCATCTTATTGACTCAATTATACAAATGTGGAAACTGAGGCTGAGAAAGCCTCCATGGTTCCTGGGAGGAACCACTCTGGTACTGCCTCTGTGGCTTCGGATCCTAGCCACACCTTGGTGTCCCGAAAGGTCAAAAGCCAGGGGAGAAGTACTAAGGGGTACCTTTGGTGTTTGTTTAGGAAAAGAACTGGGGAAACTGATCATAAAGCTCAGGTTTATAGAAATGTTTATAAGGCCAGGTCTGACACGCAAGTCATCCTGAAGCTTGAGCATCCATTTAAAGCATGCATGCTTATGTTTGAATTTGCTCCTGAGACCAAATTGTAGCTCTCTTATGTTCAAATTGCACTTTTCACCAGTGCATTAAAACACCAGTTGCTGATAAACTCAGCCCAGATGCTCCCAGGAGAAGAGCTGCTTGTTCACTTGTTGAAGAAGCTAGTAGGCCGTCTGGAGGTTGGGCAGTCTTACCTGGTCAGATGTGTTGGTGACTCTCCCTGGGGATTACTGGTTCTGGTGGTCTCTGAGGTTGACCCTAATGCAAATTGTTTCATCTCCTCTATTTTGCCCATTAGATGAGCCCTGGATGAAATGATTTGAATATGAATAAGCGCTACAGGGGGTTTGCAAATGACGCCAAGATTTTTGCAATCCATTGCTGTTTTTCCTTCTGGGGATAAAGTGGGTGGTGGTTTACAGCCAGGTGCAGTGTAGTTTATAGACTGCCAGTAGTAGTGGAGGCCAAGAGCAGAGGGAGCTGATAATAACAAACAGTATCCTCTGGGGAATTTCATGGATGGTTCATGGATGTCCCTGAGAAAGTCAAAGTAAAATGTAATTAAATCAAGTTTCCAAATAAAACACTCTGGGCCCAGAAGAGAGTCATGATCTCGGAAGATTAATTAAACACATTGCTAGGTCCTGGGTTAGTACTGGGCATTCAGGGGGATCTGAAGGGAAAGTTTGATCCTGGTGGAGTGATTTCTCTTTTTCAGAAGAATTAGAATCCTGGGTTAGGGCAGCTGCTGAATGATCTGGAGGGAGTTACGATTGCCCAGAGGGTCATTTCGAGGTAAGCCCTTCCAAAAGAGCACTTCAGTGCAAGATGCAAGCATCATTAGGTTGAAATCAAGAGCATAAGCCAGCCAGACCCCAGATGCTCTGGGATTCTAGTGGACTAGCCAAGCAAGCACATTTTCCCCTGCTCTGTGTCCCAGGAAGCTGGGCTGTCAGGACACTATCTAGAGGCTGCGTTGCCCCTGGGCTTCCAGTGGGGTTCAGCCAATGACAGTGAGGGGAGGAAAGTGAGGTAAGGATATTTCATTCCCCGAACCCCATCTTTCAGGAAGACCTTGTGCTGGCTGCATCTCGCCAGAGTTCACAGCTACTGTGGAGCTGCATCATTCTTCCTCTAAGATCTTGCCCCTTCAGGCCTGGATAATGATAGTCCCCACTGTTTCTGGTCCTAGGGTACTGCACTGTTCCCTTCTACTTCTTGACATCTTGCCCACTCATTTGTAAGTAGTTCCTTTATTAAACTCTCCTGAAGTTACTCAATATAAGGGTGCCATCTGTTCCTACCTAAACCCTGAATGATACAAAAGTAGCTACTAATAGGATCCCCATTTCACAGGCAAGGAAACTGCAGTGTAGAGAGATTGAACAACTTGCCAGGGGGCCATACCTTGTAAAAGGCCAAATTGGGATTTACATCCAGTTTTGTCTGATCTCAGAGCCTACTGATTGATGACTACCCTTCAGCACTTCTGCAGGGCTCCTTATGGTGTCAGCAGTCTCTGACAAAGGCCACTAAGAATTCATCAGCCACTGGCCATTGCTCTTGAGGCCTTTCCTGCCACCCTTTCTGCCTCCTACGAGGTGAAATTGTGCAGATCCACCTGCTTCCTCATTCTACCACTGTTGGGACAAAGGGCATGAGCCTGTATGGTGGATGATCTGGACTTGGATGCAGACCACACAGCAGTGCCAAGAGGCCACTTGAGAGGTAACTGAGCTTGGCTTTACTGGCCCTGTGTCCCTCATCTGACACCATATGCAGTGCAGGGACACAGCAGACAGGAAATGCTTTGTGGGACACAGTAATTACAGAGCTACTCACTTAGCACTGGGGTCATTTCTGAGCCCATAGATTCACTTCCAGGAGGCCCAGAGAGTTGGCTCAAACCTCATCCTGCACGTCTCCAGAGACAGGTCATAGAAAATGCAGGTGCATGTGATCAAAAGGATGCTAGATTTTCACCTGGTTTTGTGCATTTTCATAATGCGCCCTCTTCCATTGGCGCTTAGATACTAACAGGTGCTTAGATACCAAGTGTAATTTACGTGGTTCATATGCCTGACATGCAGTAAGCTCAGAATATTGTTGAAAAAAAAAATGAATGAATGGGCTAAGTGATCATACTTTGGGAGATCTAAGAAAGTGGGGGATGGTGCTTATAAAATCATTTAATCACTTCCTATCCCTGTTTCAGACCACCAATTAAGGTCAAGGCTGAAAGAAGAAATTTGCTGGGAAAGGAATAATGCTGAGAGTAGTTGGTAGGAAAATAATAAGTGATAATAACTGTCATTTTAAGCATGTGGTATGTACCAGGCATCCTGCTTAGGTTTAAAATGCACTATCTCATTTATCTTTCCAACCCTATGACATTGATGGAATTATCCTCATCTCGCAGATGAGCATCAAGCCTCAAAGAGAAAATTTATATTGCCTCCAAATTTACATTTCTGCTAAGTGGCAGCATTGGGATTAAAAGCCAAATCCATCCTCAGACCTCAGAACTTTGGTTAATTATTCAGAGCTCTGGGTTGGATGCCTGGGAGTTATGGCTGCAAATCCAATCTTGTGGTTCAGAGCTGGATACCACTGTCACAGCCCACCACACCTATAACCTCACCACCCAAAGAATTTCTCTCCCCATATGATTCCTTCTCACCTTGTCCCCCCTCTTCGGAGGTTGCTTTCTTGCCAGTTTCCTCTTCTCATTGTGAAATGGTTTTCTCTCTGTTGCTGCCTGTTCCAGCCCTTAGGCGGGAGGTACTGAAATGGATTCACTAGTGTTTGCCCTGACCTGTCTGTCGCATCTCACACCGCACCAGGGGATGCTGTGCCTCTTAGCTTTGTTAATCATTTCAATTTGACATTGTGTGTGTTTTATGGTCTTATTTCCGCCCCACTTTGCCCCCATTCAATGATGTTTACCTTTTAAAGCAACACTGGAAGGGAAAAGCTATTTCTACTGCCAGATGTTGAAAAAAAGGAGAAGAAAAGAAAAACACTCCTCCCCCCACCGCACACATTTCTGCCTCCAGTTTTTTCTCTGTAACACACACAGATAAATAGGAGAGATGAGCAAACTCCAGCTCTTTGTTTGAAATAACGAACAGCAGGGATCTTGTCCTTGGGTACGGAGCCCCTGAAAGCAATGTGTCTCACATTTTAACGCACATGTGAACCATCTGGGGGGGTCACGTGAAGATACGGATTCTGATTTAGTAGGTGTGGGTGGAAACTGAGATCTTGCATTTCATGCCAGGGAGTTGCAAGGTGATACTCTAAGTGAGGCTCCTAAGTTTCCCCCGTCCCCTTCATTTCGGTCCTCTATTTCTCTGTCCCTGATGTGACTCTCACTCAGGGAAATGTGCCCTTGTCTCCGGAGCTCTTGTGGGCTTTCCAGACTGCGCCACATCTCCCACGAATGCTGCAGCTTGCTCAGTGGCATCGCCTTTTATGGCTTAGGTTGGAGTCTGTCTGCTAAGCCCTTCCAAGGATAACAGTTAGTTGTCACTGGCTTGGAGACAAAAGAAATGCATTTTGCTGGAGCCAGTTTTCCCCGAAACACTAATGGTACCTTTATCTCGGGTAATTAAAGCTCTGACTGATGAATGCGTAATTACGCATAAGCCCGTCTAAAATGATCGCCTTGGTCTTTCATCTTGAGCTCACCTCATTTAGAGAGGTAACAGTCTTTGGGTGTGCTTTACAGAGTAGCAGTTCGGAGGTGTCTGAGTTGGGTGGAGTCACCTGGGGGGCCGGCCACCTCTACAATTACTGTGGTTGTGTGAAGGCTGGAGCTCTCTTTGTCTCCATGAAGTAGTGGCTTTATGTGGCTGAAGGGGGCACTGGGAAAGTCGAGAAATGTGTTGGGGTTTGCCAGGCTGGAGGTTCAAGCTGTGGCCCATGGGTCTGTTCCAATTTTGTATCTGAGTGCTTTGGGGTAAAGGGGGTGACAGGCCCGTGATCTGTCTTCTGCCCTTGGGCCACTGGCCACCTCTTCACCCTCTCTGTTTAGAAACAGGCTCATTCTTTTTACACTGGCTACCATTGACCCTAGCTGTGCTAGTATCACTGTCATCCTGTGACCCTCCTTCCCCAGTCTGAGTCGGGGCTGATTTTAGGTTTTTTTTTTGCCTCCTGGTTGAGTGCTCATGGAAGTACCCCAGAGTGCTAGGTCAATTTCTCGGTCTCAAAAACACTGAAGCAGAAAGAGGCCTAGAGAGTGGTGGCAAATCACATGAGTTCCAGACATAGATGAGCTGAAAACCCTCCTCTCCCTCACATGAGAACTGCAGCAAATGACAACTGTTAAGCCCTTCTGAGCCTCAAATTTCTCATGTGTGAAATTCTACTAACATCATGGGATGGGTTAAATGAAATAAAGCTGGTCCTGGCTTAGCACATGGTCTGGCTATTGTATTGGCTTAGCACATGGTTTGGCTATTGTATTAGCACAATACAATTGTCTGGTTATTGTATTGGCTTAGCACATGATCTGGTTATTGTGTTGGCTTAGCATACGGTCTAGCTATTGCTTTTGGTATTTCTGTTACTTGGGAGGCCCATCATATGCTCTGCGGGTTCTGTAGACCAACAGAAACTATTCAAGTCACTACTTTTGAGCATTCTCTTCCTCCCTGATAGGTCTACTGTACAATCTGAGACTCTGCTGTCCAATCTGACTGTACAATCTGACTGTACAATCTGCTGTACAATCTGACTGTACAATCTGCTGTACAATCTGAGACTGCTACTGTACAATCTGAGACTCTCTGGGATCCCAAGGGACTTAAAAAAAAAAAGGTTGGGATGGGCTTACCTTGAGCTCTCATCTAATGTCCACAAACACAGGGACACTCACTTGAGGGGCTATTAGATTGGTATAAAAAAACAGCATATATCAGGAAAAATAATCTGAAGGCAACAAAAAATAACAGATGCTTGATGGGTCATTACTACCTGCCATGCTCTGTGCTGTGTATCTTCATACCGCATTATTTTTGCAGTGATCCCACACAGTAGATAGTATCTTCATTGACTCATGGGGATATGATGGCTTAGAGGGGTGGCTTCCTCCAGTTTATATCTCTACCAACTAACCTATATAGGACCGTCCTATTCCATTAAAGATGGTGACACTATTGTCTTCTGATGCTGATCTTCTAGACTTTTGAATGGTTTCAGTTCACACTCAAGTTTCTCAAATGTACCTCCCTTCCCCTATAAGACATTCATTCTTCAATCTTCTGAAGCTAGGCTTCCCGCTCCCTGCCTTGCAGTGATATTGTCACCCAACGGTCAACAATGACCTACTTCTTCAGTGCCAAACTCAAACATTTTCTTATTTATTTTTCTTCTTCTCTGGCACATACCACAGTTGATGAAAGCTCTTTCCTTGGACCCTAGGATGATATACCATACTGATTTACCTTTTTCCTCCTAATCACCGCTTCTCTGTCTCTGCTGCCTCTTTTCTTTTTTATACTTACAAATGGGTCTTATTCCTATATCATATTCTCTGAGAAACTCATCTAGTGTCAGGATTTCAACCCTCTCCTGTATGCTTACCACTGTCTAAACTTGTATTTTTAAGCTTTGCATTTAAGAAGCTACAGGCATGTATATCTATCCTGGCTGTATCTCTCTAGATGTAGTGGCATGATCTCTAGCTCCACAAGTCTAAAATAGAAGTCTGTGTCCCTCTTTGATATTCCATTCACCTTTTGCTTTCTTAGCTTTTGCCAATGTCCCATGCCTCTTCAGGGAGAAATCTCAATTACTTTTGACTACCTTGTATTCCAACCCTCACAATTGACTTAATATCCAAGTGCTACAGCTTCAAATCTTGACCACCCAGTCCTGCTTCCTCTGTGAGACCCTGAACACCTCACACCTGGCTTATTGGAGTCGTTTTTCAAATGTTTTCACTCTTTTATCAACTTTCCAGACTGTGATACTCTATACCACACAGCCTAAGTATTCTGGAAATGCTGCTTGCATTATATTGGTCTACTCAGAAAGCCTACGAAATAGGTGACACAGGCCTTAACTTGACAGAAGTTCTCCATGATTTCCATGTCTTCCTAACCTGTTTTTCCCACTGATACCTATGAAAACTCTTGGCTTAAGTCAACATAAACTATGTGTTAATTAGGATTAGGTTCAATTGCCAGTAACAGTATAATCCAAAATAACAGCGACTTAAATTGCACAGAAGCTTATTTCACTCTTGTTTTAAAAACCAGGTATAGGCAGCCCAGGACAGCAATGCCAGTTCTGCTCCACCAAGGGCTCAGAGACCCAGGCTCCTGCTTTCCTGTTGGTCTACTTTGGGTGACCTCCATTCCCAAGATCACCTTCATGATTGGCCAATTCAGATCCAGTTAACAAATCCACAGTACAGCCAAAAGAAGGGGGGCAGGAGTGAAGAAGGACACAGTCCTTCCCTTTAAGAACATTTTCTGGAAATTGTAGATATGGCTTCCATTTGGATCTCATTGGACAAAATGTAGTCACATGACCACATCCAGGTGCAAAGGAGGCTGGGAAATTTCTTTCTTTCTTTCTTTCTTTCTTTCTTTCTTTCTTTCTTTCTTTCTTTCTTTCTTTCTTTCTTTCTTTTTTTCTTTTTTGAACTGTGGTTGGCCATGTTTGTATCTGGCTGAGATTCAGGGTTTTATTACTAAAGCAAGAAGGTGACAAAGGGTATTGGGAACAACCAATAACCACTGCTACAGTCAACTATTTTTCCTCACAGGCTATGGATGTTTTTGTCACTGTGCTATGGTGCATACTTGCCTCCCTTGCCTGATATCTCATCTAAATCTCTAAGAAACTTGTCAGAGAGACGTTATCACAGAGTTGAATGAACACTGACCTTGGAGTCACACAGAACCAGGTTCACATCCCAGCTTTACCACCCACAACTTGCTGTGAGACCTTGAACTCACAAAACAGCTTTGAGCCTCAGTTTTCTTCTCTGCAAAATGGAGTAACAAAACTCATGTTGCAAGGTTATTATGAGGATCACATGGGGCAGTTTGGATTAAGTACATACCCCAATGTGTGGAATAGCATATATACTTCAGAAAGGAAAGTTACTTATCTTACCAATAATCATGATAATCAATATATTACCTCAAAAGACCCAAGTTCTTTTCTTTCACAGAGAAATTCCTCTCTGTTCCAGTTTGAGAGAACAATTCCTTGCTTTGAACTCTTTTATTAATAAACACTCTATTTGAGACACTGATGATAAAATTAATACATGCGTTTTGTGATTTTTTTAAGAAAATTTTTGAACCTCCAGAAAAGTTGAAAGAAAAGTACTTTGACTTTTCTTAATTGCTACTTTAAGTGATTATGTTCATATGCCCTGTTTTCTCAACTAAATAAAATATCTCTTGGAGGCAATGACCATGTATTAAACAGGAAGCTTCCTTTGTTTTTGACCTTTTGTTTTTTGTTTGTTTTTTTTATCCTCTTAGTACCTCCAATACTGCTTAAGAAAAAGTTGCATTTCACATCCCTCTGTCTACTCCTGTATTTGATGATTTTTCATGGATGTCCAAATGGCTGAAGGCAACAATGACTGTGTAGGATAAGATTTATAAGACTTGTCAAAATTGTCTATTATTGTTTTAAGGGTGGTGATATGGTTTGTCTGTGTCTCCACCCAAATCTCATCTTGAATTGTAGCTCCCATAATCCCCACATGTCATGGGAGGGACCTGGTGGGAGGCAATTGAATCATGGAGATGGGTTTTCCTGTACTGTTCTCATTATAGTGAATAAGTCTCATGAGATCTGATGGTTTTGTAAAGGAAAGTTCCCCTGCACATGATCTCTTGCCTGCCTCCATGTAAGATGTGCCTTTGCAGAAAGTGAAGGCACCTTCTGCCATGACTGTGAGGCCTCCCCAGCCATGTGGAACTGCAAGTCCATTAAACCTTTTTCTTTACAAATTACCCTGTCTTGGGTATGTCTTTATTAACGTGTGAGAACAGACGAATACAGGTGGGCTCCAGGCAGATATTCCCTCCTCTCACTTCTTTGTATGAATCATAACCTCCAGTGGTATCCTTCAAACAAACAAACAAAAACAAAAAACAGTTGCTATGTGAGTGAATAAATGAATGCTTAGATAAATGAATGGCTGTAGAGATTCAACTTAGGGTGACCGGGAAGTGACTCAGATGGTCAGTGAGAGAGCACAGACTCGGTCGTACATAAATCTAGGCCTCTACACTATATACTGCAAACAACAATGATCAGAGGCAATGAATGATCCTGAGGATGCTTCCTATTTTCTCCCCATTTTCCTTACGGAGGTATAAATTAACTAATTTTGATGCCACCTGGCAAATCCCCCTTTAAAGGAATTATATTACTGAGATATAATATACCCTCTGGGGCTCTGTAATAGTTTGATTGATAAGAATTCATTTTCTTTCTTTCATGGGTACTACAGGGGGTTAAGATGGCTTCCCAAAGGCAATCAGAGAGAGCTAATCCCCTTCAGCAACTTATCCCCTTGGCATGGTTCCATCCCATCTATTTTGCAGTAGGTAGAAAGGATTATCTTGGAGGCTTGGACAAAATCACTCTCCAACTGCATACTTGTAAATGATAAACCGTTGGTCCTACCATGTGCAGTGTGTTGGGTACATACATTATCTCCACTTTTCACAAAACCTCCACGGTAGGTATTGCTCTTCCATTTTACAAATGAATTTACTGAGAGTCAGAGAGGTTCACATGACTCAAAGGGGCAGAGACAAAAGTTGAACTCAAGTTTGTCTAACTCAGACCTTATTCTACTGTGGAAGACTCTCTGTGAATATTTCATTAACAAAGAACATGTTTCAGAAAACATAAAAGTAAGCAAGTTTGCTCCAGCAGGTCTGCAAGCAGGAAGTAAACATGCAGTAATGTCACATTTCAATACTAATCTGGGCGTTGTCTTGCCCCATCTCTCTGCTACCCATTGAACTTCCAGAAAATAAACTCTATGCTTGATGTCCAGCAGAGTCTTATTACTGCTCTTTGTCCAGGCTCTTGAAGACAGGAATTAGTATAGCCATTTATTATTATCTTAAAATTATTTGGACTTCATGAAATGGCCTTTTCTCAAATATCACTGCTTGGTTTAACATGAGAATCACAATTTTGGTGCAGAAGACCAGCTTGCCTCCGACAAAGCAAATGCTCACTGAGTCAGATCGTTTACACTCTCTCTTCTCTCTCTTGGCACATATTATATATATTTTACAGCCAGTAATATACACGTAGACCTATGACACACACACACAATAAACTGCGCAGATAAAGTGCCTTATTATGCCTCGTCTAGATCACCAAATAATGTGCCGGCTGAACAAAGGCTTTTAGCAGAATGATTGCAGAGTATACTCTCTTTTGTCTTGCTTTCTTCTCCTCTTTTCTTCCTTGCTACCCACCGCCCTCCACCTGCCCCTCCTCCCCTGGCTCAAAGCACTCCATGCCGGGGCTACAAAGCATCACATTCCTCAACAGGTTTAATCTTTGTAACATTCTGGCATGCAAGTTATTAAGAGGAGATTGTGAGGAGCTGTGAGGATGATTTGATGGAGTCTTTTCCTGGATAAAAGGTTCTTGCCTGGGATTATCTTTACTTTATTTGCAGTAATCCCACTCGTCCCCTCAGCTGGGTTTGTGGTTCTTGGGCTGGTGGGCTGGGGGCAGGTGCACCTAGAGTGATTTGCAGGGCTTAGCAGGGCCAACGGGAAGGTGGACAGCCTTGTTGGAGTAAAATGGGGAGGGGTCCAAGAACTCTACTCTGTGGAGAGAGTGCAGAGTTTGATAGGGCCCTGCTGAAACAGCCTGGCTTAGGGGAGTCTCTAATACTTTTTTCCGAAATGCAAAATTAGGCAAAACCACTTTACTGATTGGGAGTTTTCCATTAACAACAGGTTCTAACACACTAATGGGTAGTGCCCATGTCTTAAACAGGCAGTGCCTACCTCCCTGCCACCACCTTTTTTTAAAGCCCTTTTCATGTTTTTCTCTACTTGCTACCTCCAATTTTGTCTAAAAGAGACATGCATTTCACTTCTCTCTTTTCCAAATTATATGATTATTTCCATTAATGTTCAAATATATGTAGGCAATGATATATATCCAAACAGATTTTAAGGCACATTGAATGTTATTTGTACCTCATATTAATGGGGAAGCTGGAAATCACTTTTTGATAAGGATTTTAGATGTCAATGGAAGATTTCTTTTCCATGAAAAGCATATAGTGATAGATACTTAATAGTGTTGTATTGGCTGGGTGCAATAGCTCACACCTGTAATACCAGCATTTTGGGAGGCCGAGGTGGGAGAATTGCTTGAGCCCAGGAGTTCAAGTCTACCCTGGGTCACATAGCGAGAACCTGTCTTTATAAAAATACAGAAATTAGCCCGGTGTGGTCCCAGCTACTCAGGAGGCGGAGGCAGGAGTATTGCTTGAGCCCAGGAGGTTGAGGCTGCTGTGAGCTGTGTTTGCACCACTGCACTTCAGCCAGGGAAAAAAACAAACAAAAAAATAGTGGTGTAACAGGCACTGAGCAGTTAGCTGGCACGTGGTAGGCAGGAAACAGATGGGGCTACTGTGGCTGATGAGGAGATTGTGGATGAACCCAGAACATGCTGTGATTGCAGAGACTTACTTGCTTTGAGTGGCCACTAAGAGCAAATGGGTCATAGTTTCTGACCATGTCAGAGAGAATTTATTGAAATACAGTGTCCAGAGCATCTGTTTTTGTTTTGTTTTGTTGTTTTGTTTTCAACAAAACAACTGAAGTGGCACAGCCTGGTATAGAAATCATATGGATGGATTGGAAGAGGGAATGACTAGGGCCTTGGAGTTAGACGACTGTAAATTCAACCAGAAGGGGTAAAATCTATTTCATCTATATTGGTAGCAAATAGAAAGGGAAAGAAAAGAATAGATAAACATTTCAAAGAAAAAGGGCATGTCTTAGTTACTTATTGCTACGAGAAGTGAAAAGGAGAGGAGAAAAAGTTCCATGCTTTCAAAACTGAGTACCCAACAGTATGGGAATGAGGGGGTGAAAAAAATGTAAAATGGCTTCATGGACTGATATAGGGAAATTGAGAGGGGAAGCTGGTTTGAGAGCAGACAACCTGGATATATTAAGGTTCAGAGGAATGTTTAGGGACTAATGAAAACCACCCAACAGGCAGCTGGGGTATGAGGGATGAAGCTTGAACAAAAGTTTAGAACTTGACTTATAAATATGGGAACTACCAGTCCATAGGCCATAACTGAAAGCTCTGAGGATGAAGAAGCTCTCCCAGGGCTGGAGAGAAGAAAAATCCCATTACTAAACGAATAATCCCTACTTAAGGTATAAGCAACTCATCAAAAGCAATGAAGTAAATAAATAAAGCCATGAAGAGCTCAGCTGTGAATCTGTGAAGGCACTGAGTGTCCACTGTGAGAGATCAAGGGCAGTGTCTCTTGTCAACTCCAGGGCATTCCCATGGCCGTACCAAGTAGTGGAAGTTACCAAGTAGACTTGAATGCTGCAACCAGAGGCCTGTTTCCTCTTGGCCCAGAGACCAGGTTTGAGTATCTAACTCAATGTCTTCCTCAATGCAGGATATCTGGCTCATCAAATTTCCTCTTTGATGTCTTTCCCCGAAATATTCTGTCCTCATTTCTGCCCTTCCCTGAAAATCATGGGTTTTGAAATCCCCTACTTTGGGAATATTTGCAGATACCTTTGGCTCATGGCACTTATATATAGAACCACTTTTTCTTCTTTAGGCCAAATGTTTATTGGAGTCCATGCTTACATTCTACTTAAGGGACTTCAAACTGGAAGAGTTGTATGGTGTTCTATGTTCAGAGACCAACCACTTAATTTACCTCAATCCCTGTTTTCTTATTTAAATAGCAGAGGTGGTCAAACGAGATCTTTCAAAGGCCCATCCATCACATTCTTTTTGAAAATGCTGTTATCATGTTTCTTCATATCTGATTTATCTTTGCATCTTCCATTGCCCATTATTCATATTGAATACTTAATAAATGTTT
The DNA here is from genome assembly GCF_028858775.2 of Pan troglodytes. Taxonomy (NCBI): domain Eukaryota; kingdom Metazoa; phylum Chordata; class Mammalia; order Primates; family Hominidae; genus Pan; species Pan troglodytes. The sequence goes on along the minus strand of NC_072417.2, from coordinate 85,216,636 downwards.
GTTGATTGAATAATTGGGGTACAAAAGCAAGAGTAAAGTAGAATAGGGTTTACTCCTGAGCACTGACTGGACTTCCTTCCTTCTCTTATAGCGCAGTGTTTCTCAAAACATGTTCCTCAAGATCCTAGCTCTGTAGGATCAGATATCACTGTTAAATTAAAAAGTGGTAGGCCGGGCACGGTGGCTCACGCCTGTAATCCCAGCACTTTGGAAGGCCGAGACGGGTGGATCACGAGCTCAGGAGATCGAGACCCTCCTGAATACATGGTGAAACCCCATCTCTACTAAAAATACAAAAAATTAGCCGGGCGTGGTGATCGGCGCCTGTAGTCCCAGCTACTCGGGAGGCTGAGGCAGGAGAATGACATGAACCCGGGAGGCGGAGCTTGTAGTGAGCCGAGATTGTGCCACTGCACTCCAGCCTGGGCGACACAGCAAGACTCCATCTCAAAAAAAAAAAAAAAATTAAAAAATGGTAGAATGTGTTTGTGTGTATGCAATTTCCCATAGAAAAATTCTGTCTTCTACTTACTTTGGGAAATTTTGTGTTCAAATTAGTGATGAGCTTGGCTGTCTTCTGCAGGACTTCTCAGAGCATTCACCACACTAATGTATATTGTGAATTTGCTAAAACTAGTTCTGCAGAAGCCCCTCCCCATCCTTTTAAAAATAATATTTTGAGGAACCAATTTTTAGATTGCACTTGGGGAATCCCACTGTGGTTGCTATAAAGTAAATTAGTTCAACCATTGTGGAAGACAGTGTGGCATTTCCTCAAGGAAATAGAACTAGAAATACCATTTGACCCAGCAATCCCATTACTGGGTATATACCCAAAGGATTATAAATCATTCTGCTATAAAGACACATGCACATGTATGTTTATTGTGGCACTACTCACAATAGCAAAGACTTGGAACCAACCCAAATGTCCATCGATAATAGACTGGATAAAGAAAATGGGGCACATATACACCGTGGAATACTATGCAGCCATAAAAAAGAATGAGTTCATGTCCTTTGCAGGGACATGGATAAAGCTGGAAACCATCATTCTCAGCAAACTATCACAAGAACAGAAAACCAAACACTGCATGTTCTCACTTATAAGTGGGAGTTGAACAATGGTAACACATGGACACGGGGAGGGGAAAGTCACACACTGGGGCCTCTTGGGGGGTGGGGGGCTAGGAGAGGGATAACATTAGGAGAAATACCTAATGTAGGTGACGGGTTGATGGGTGCAGCAAACCAGCATGGCACGTGTACACCTATGTAACAAAACTGCACTTTCTGCACATGTACCCCAGAACTTAAAGTATAATAAAAATAAAATAAAATTGCCAGAATACATGTATTAAATAGATACCTACATGCTAGAACCAAAATTCGGTGAGATCTTTCAGGATCTCAAATATGTGAAGGGGACATTTAGAGAAGAAGTGGAGAGAAAGGCCTCTAATATGTGGGCCATAGAAATAGGAAATGTCAATATCTATATGGATCTTTGAAGCATGTTTCATCCCATTTAAAACCATGTTTGTACTGCAGGTTTGAAGCTCCTGTAAAGAGAAGTTAAATCAAACTCCGGCACACCCTGAGTGCTATAAAATTACTCATGAGAAACTTGCTATCAATTACCAGAGTAAAACAATAGGGTGTTTTTTTTTCTCTCTTTATTTAAAATACCGCTTCTCAGCAAGCAGTCATGAGAGTGCTGTCAAGGGCCGGATGTACTGTTTCCCAGCAGGATTAGACAGGTTGCTAGGGCTCACCCAATGGGTGAATTTATGGCTTAGCTGGCTTCTGGGTGACACCAGACAGTCTTCTGAGGAGCTTAAGAAGAAAGACTAAGTGCATGTGACTGGTCTAATACTCTTCTTAAGATGGTGCCAACTCCTCAGGCTCACAGTGGTTGTCTGCACCCTTGCAGATTTCTGTTCTGACCCTGGTAGCCTAGGGGCTATGGCTTTTTGTGCTACCTATTACTGCCTGCTTGCTGTTAGAGTGGAATAGAGGGTTCCCAAAGGACACTGGGAAGCGGCCCTATTGATTTCTGGGGCAAGCTGCCATAATGATTTCTGGGGCAAGCACTGTTCTTCTGTGGTCTCAGGATAAGTGGGAAGAAAATGAGTTGGCAATGGAGTTGGGGTTTGTTCACTGCTCAATCCAAAGGGCAAATGGGAGTGTCTCAACAAATCACCACACAGTAACATTTATAATGTTACACCTGAAACTGTATTCTCAACTAGGAAGGGACATTAGCCATGAGACCCATGTTCTGGTCTTGACTATTTAAGTAACCATTTGAGCATCATTTCATCTCTTGGGTCTCAGCATTCTCAACTGAATACTGCCAACGCTTACAAAGTACCTTCTGGCACTGAGTAATCTTGCTCACATTCCATAGGTATGATGCTCACATTGAACATCAGTATCTGTGTCATACGCAATGGAGAAATTGGGATCAGAAAGCTTAAATGGTTTGCCCAAGGGTCACACTGCAAGTGAAAGAGAGATTCAGGAACTAAACCCAGTGTATCACTCCAAATTTGGTGCCTATAAGAGTCCATTCTTGCATTGCTATAAAGAGCTACCTGAGACTAGGTAATTTATAAACAAAAGAGGTTTAATTCGTTCATGGTTCTTCAGGCTGCACAGGCTTTTACTTCTGGGAAGGCCTCAGGAAACTTACAATCATGGTGGAAGGTGAAGGGGAAGCTGGCACGTCTTTCATGGCAAGAGCAGGAGGAAGAGAGCAAAGGGGGAGGTGCTACACACTTTTAAACAATCAGATCTCATGAGAACTCACTATAATGAGAACAGCTAGGAGGAAACCCGCCCCCAAGATCCAATTGCCTCTCACCAGGCCCCTCCTCTAACAATGGGGATTACAACTGGACATGAGATTTGGGTGGGGACACAAATCCAAACCATATCGGTGCCCTTCTTCCTCATGATACTGAAGAAATTGAACTTGACCATCTGCAGGTCCTTTCAGCTTTTAGCATGACCTTACCATAGGACCCATGACTGCTTGAGGGCCATCTCCTACTCATGGCAATTGTGGAATCTAATGTTTAAGAGGGCTATCAGGAGTCAATCTCAGCCTTTCATTTGGATAATAAATAGAGTTCTCTCTTCTAATGCACTCTTGGATCATTTGATCTCATTTTTAATCAACTTTGTTTTTGGTGAAGCACCTTTCTTGGTACATTTCCTCTGCTCTATCCCTGCTACAGCTTAAGCTTAACTCATTGGAGCTTAATTACATGGTCATTAGCTCAATAAATGCTATCTATTTCTCATCCAAGAAATGGGATGCATAAGTTTCAACAGCTAGTACTGACTCTCCCACCTTTAATAAGACTTACTTTCCTTTTACTCTCCTCATGTGTGGTTTCTATCTAAATCTCTCCTCCCCTCCCTCCTTCAGATTCCCCCAGGTCAGACACTGACATAGCTACAAGGTCATACTATTTGATTAACTGCATCAGATCCCTTGAGGTCTCTGCCTTCATACTTTCTGACTCCCCGTCTAGCTCTCTGAGTTGTCTATCAGCTTTTAATCTTCCGTTTTGCCTCTATCACTTTCCCTCTTCCTGTCTTGGTGTCAGTTCTCAAGCCTACATGCAGAGAAGAAAAGTGAAAAAGTTAACAGTCGGAAATCTGATGCTCCACTAACCTGTCTAATCCTGTTGCCTGGTACAGCAGGGGCTGAAATACCTGCACCACAGAATAATAACCACAGGACATGAAAAGAGAAGAGGGGGAGATAGACACCCTCTCCTTTTCATTTATCCTGGCAAATGCTTGTCAACATCTACAAGGGTGCCTTAAGGTCAGGAGGCCAAGGCACTTCCAGGTTATTATTTCTCTTAGTATAGCTTGGGAAAGGTGCTTCTTTTACTTGGAGAGGGGTGGCCAAAATGGCATAAGCTAAATAGAACCTTATGTTCTGGGAAGAGAAAACAAACCCAAGTTTCAGTGATGTGGATTATAATTGTGGACATATCCTCAATGAGGTTATGTGACCATGAAAGAATCACACTTGCTGTTCACTTTATCACTCGAATCACATAAATAATAATACTGTCACCATGAATCTCACAGATTGTAAAGTTAAAAAAAAAAAGTAAGAGATGTGGGCTAGGTGTGGTGGCTCACACCTGTAACCCCAGCACTTTGGGAGGCCAAGGTGGGCCGATCACATGAGGTCAGGAGTTCAAGACCAGCCTGGCCAACATGGCGAAACCCCGTCTCTACTAAAAATACAAAAATTAGCCAGGTGTGGTGGTGGGTGCCTGTAGTCACAGCCACTTGGGAGGCAAAAGCAGGGAAAATCACTTGAACCCGGGAGGTGGAGGTTGCATTGAGCTAAGATTGACCCACTGCACTCCAGCCTGGGTGAAAGAGCGAGACTCCATCTCAAAAAAAAAAAAAAAGAGATGTGAAAAGGCTTTCAAATGATAAATACATCATGTGAATGATGGGATAGTTCTTTGCCCTGCAAGCATTGCTTTGTTGGTGAAGTTCTTCCAAGGATGTATTCAACTCTCATGGGTTTCCCCTTTGGTGATATTACTTTGCGGTTCTATTTTGTGTAACCTATTCATACCTGTTTAAAGATGTGAGAATGATCAGCTGCCCGCTGATCACAGGGTTTATTTGAATAATCTGGCTGGCTAAGTGAACTTCCCCACCCCCCCACTTTTTTTGGTTAAATGCGCAACTCTTCCACGTCTGTGAGCTCAGCTGAGAAGAGCGTTCATCCTCTGCAGAAAAGACTAATTTTTCCATCGAGTGATGTGAGTAGCCAGCCCAGCCTTTTCTGATAAAACCCTTACGTCTTGCTTGTTGTCACTTTGCAGCAATGTAACATATCACACAATAGGGGAACGTCCAGGGCTCTTTTAGTTGTTACTTTTACTTCTATTTCATGTCATCATGAGAAGTTCAAGGTAAGCTTTGTTCACAGAAATAAAGACTCTGAAAAGCCACCTCTCAATTGTCAGTTTGCAGTGGGATAAACTAGGGAGAGATTAGGTCATCAGCATTATCTAATTGTAACTGTCACGACCCACCTCCAGTGGATAAGTTACATCTGTTCATACTATACTGTTATTATACAAGGAAGTCTCTGAAAGGAATCAAATACATTTTAGAACAAAAATTCCAGGTTTGTTTGGTCTTTTTTTTTTGAAACAGGCTCACTCTCTCACCCAGGCTGGAGGGCAGTGGTACAATCAGAGCTCACTGCAGCCTCCATCTCCAGGGCTCAGGTGATCCTCCTGCCTCAGTCTCCCAAGTAGCTGAGACCACAAGTGCACACCAAGACACCCAGTTAATTTTTTTAAAAACTCTTAGTAGAGATGAGGTCTCACTATGTTGCCCTGGCTGGTCTTGAACTCCTGGGCTCAAGCAGTCCTCCTGCCTCAGTCTCCCAAAGTGCTGGGATTATAGGCACACACCACCACACTCAACCCAGGGTTATTGTTTTGAAAAGGGACAAATTCTACACCATGTGAACAGAAGGAACGTGTATGTAAGACTAGATGGGCCATCTCTAAGAAAATAACAGTGATGCTTGCTTTGGTGAAGAAGGCTTGCTTCTTAGGAAACTTGTAAGCAAATCAGCTACATAATCCTACTAAAGAGGGTTTAACATAAACTTGAGCTCCCACCAGCTTCCCTACTCTTAGGACTCACTTTCTCCAGAGTTTTCAGACACATGTGGGTAAGATGCTTCATTAGCACCCAGCAGGATGCTAAGATTGCAAGGCACAAAATAAGTAGGGAGTGAGGGGAAGGGTGGCCTCCCTGAGAAAAAAAGTGTGGGATCCATATTGGAGGCAACCATTGATAAGGAAGATGAGGAGTGGGAGACAGGTTAGGAGGAACTTGAAGACCAGCAGTGGTCGAGAGATTTCCTGGATGCAGGAGACATAAAAATGAATTCCAGGATTGCTTCCCCTCATTGGTGAGCTAGGGTTCTGAGACAGAACCAAGGACCATATCCCGTACAGATCATGTATGCATGATATGTCCATGCTGTGTCCTTCATATTCAGGCTGTGTTCTTTTCTCATCACTTCTCTTTTCCATTCCACAGGTAATATGAGATTGAGGAATACACAACACGTAAATGTGAGCCAAATTGCCTTAGGTAGGAAGGGAAAGCAATGGCAAAATAAAGCATATTGCGTTCATCTCTAAAGGAAATAAAATATCTCTTTATGCACTCAGTGCAATTCTGTTCAGGTGGATAATTATGAGTAGCCGTTCGATCTCCATGTTTGAAACTGTGGTGTCTTTCTTGGTCTTTTGTTTCTGCATGGTTCTGCCAAGATTTACAAAGACATCGAAGGCAGCTGTGACCAATGTCCTTTCCCTTTTCCATGGGTCTCTGGGACCTGCAGCAGTCGTCAGCTGGGCTTTGGTCACTATTCCAAGAGTTACTTCCCTTCGTCTTAGAGGATGGGACTGGTTGAGCTGGTTATTGCCAGCTTTCTTGAAAACATTTCCAGATAGGAATGAATGTTCCTGCCAGGTGGTTGGAACAGGAAGAATTTCTAGGGAGGAGTTCCTGTTGGGTCTAGTTCTCAACTCACTAATTAAAATCTCCAGGTTACTAATTTGTTGGTTCCTTGTACCATATTATTGTCTTTGAGGAGGTTGTGCTAGTGTTGCCTTTGTCTGATTGGGAGATAATGGTCTAGTCATGATCCTCAGAGTTGTCTCCTCTCTTGTGTTCTTTTTTCCTCTGATCAAAATTCTGATTAAGAGAGTTGAGAATGACCCTTCATCTTGGATCCCTAGCCATCAGAAATCCAAGCCAATCTGAACCAAGTTTCTCTAAATTTAAGCAGAAGAGAATCACCACTCACTGAGAACACTTCCTTTCCAAGAGGGGAAGTCACAACACATTGCCATCAACCTGCTTGCCAGTCAGCTTTGCAGGATGTGGGACCAGGTGGGAGAAAAATGCTGACTCTTATTTTTTATAGAAGACATTAGGGTGGAAAATCTGAGCACTGGGCTTGGTGTCAGAAGATGGAGTCTGAGACTGGGCACTGTCATATGAATCTAGGAAGGTCATCTGAATTCTCTAAACCTCGATTTCTTTATCTGCAAAATTGGAGTAACAATACCCCCCTTGCCTCCTTCAGAGAGTTATTGATGGGGAGAAAAATTAAAATGATTTTTTTTTGTGTGAAAAAACATAGAAAGTGAAAAGTGTAAAACATAGTGGGATGTTTCAATTACTCAAGGAATGAGAAGCCAGAGCGTGTTATAAATTTAATCCAAAATAAAAGATGCACCACCCCGCAACTCACTCCCTGATAAATCTTCTCATCTGAAGCAACCCTCTGAGAATCTTTGCTAAAAATGTTGACTACTGATCCAGGAGAATTACAGAGTGGCTCTTGGTTTAACACTTTTGCACCCACCTGCTGTACAAAGACAGCCTTGTTCGCTTCATAGACAATTTTCGGTTGGCTTTTTGGGTGCCTTCATTTGAACTTGGATGTTTCTAGAGGATGTAAGGCTCACTCTTTAATTCGTTGTTTTAGGGACTTCAAACGCCAGTGTCACAGCATGAGTAGCTTATAATAAGACATTTTCCAGAAGCTCATGGCCCCAGCAGTGACTATGGTAGAAAGGGAGGCAGATCTCAACAGGCTGATGAGTGGGCAGGTCCTACACCAGCCACAAGAAGAACCCCAGGCCAGCTGCCAAGTTTCAGCCAGGAGGGAACAACTCTCCTGGAGTTTATAACCCTGCAAAGGAGGGAGTCAATAAGAAAAACTGCTCCACACCCTTAATACCACAACATTACTCATGAACACCTTGCTGTTAATTAACAGCGGTAAATACCACACTTATTTCATTTTGCTTACCATTTTCTCAAATAGCAACTCTCAGACACCCGGCAGTGGGATGGAGGGGGCAGTTTATCCCCATAGAGTTTTGGAGGCCTTGCCAAGACTGGAGCTCCAGTGGATTTGATGGGTCTGTCATCAAGGGGCAAACTGAATCCTGGTTTCCCTGCCCACATTCTTGTACCAAATCTAGGGTATATGGCCATGACTTCTTTAGAAAGTTCAAGTTGGGACCTGCTGATCTTTGAATACTCCACCAAGTGCTTATTTGATAAAAAAAAAAAGAACAAGTCTCCAATTGCCTGTGACCTTCCATGCTTCCTGAGAGGGCCTCCTGAATGATGGGGTAGCTCTTAGCCAGTGTTGACATATGGTCTTCCCCCTTTCCCATTGCTTGGAAGCTCTGACTCAGGGAGCAATTTTCAACTCTGTACAGCAACTCGGTTTTCTCCATACAGACATACCCCCATCCCCACTGGATGTTCAAATCTGACATATCATGTAATGGCCCTTTAACAATTTTTTTTATCCAAAAATCATGTATTGAAGACTTCATGACAGGCCCCGAAGAGACAAGGATGAAGAGGGCAGGACCGTGGTCTTCAGGAACTCAGAGTCAAGAAGGGTAGAAGAATGGGTAACAAGTTCAACCACTATGTTAACTCATATTTTCAATGATGGTAGAGGGTAAGGGTGCTATGGTAATCCATGAGGGAAAGTAGTTATTTTTGGAGGTAAGAAATGAAACGAAAATTAAGTTTTGAAAGTTGAATAGGAGTTTTCCAGGAAAAGAAGTTTTGGCATTTCAGGGAGAGAGAAAAGCACATGCAAATATCTCGAGGTATAGAAGAACAAAGCATATTCCACACAGTGAAAACATAAACTTGTCTTGTTTTCTCTTCTTTTTTTTTGAGAAGGAGTCTCACTCTGTCACCAAGGCCAGAGTACAGTGGCACAATCTCCACTCACTGCAACCTCTGCTTCCCTGGTTCAAGTGATTCTCCTGCCTCAGCCTCCCCAGTAGCTGAGATTACAGGCATGCACCACCATGCCCGGCTAATTTTTGTATTTTTAGTAGAGACGGGTTTTCACCATGTTGACCAGGGTGGTCTCAAACTCTAGACCTCAAGTGATCCACCCACCTTGGCCTCCCAAAGTGCTGGGATTCCAGGCGTGAGCTACCACGCCCAGTCAAACTTACCTTGTTTTCTGATTCTTGCTTTCCTGCAGAATGTATATTAAGTTTGCTTATATATATTATAGGCATATAATGAATTGCATTAAAGCTAACATGTTTGTGCTAACACGCTATGCATACTTAAAACATTCTTCTATCATACCACAACAATACTGAACACAGAAACTGAGTATTCTATTTCTATTATGTTTCATGCCTTCCTGCTCCTTACCTCCAACATGGGGCTCAATCTTGACTCAGCACTCATAATCTCCATTTTTCCCAGGTCCATTGTCTTGGAAGGGAATAATTTTAAATTCTTTTCTTTCAGAATTGACTCCTATTCTCCCCATTTAACTAATGTTTGGGAGTGGGTTTGGAGGAGGGAGGGATGTGGACTCAGTGTTTTTTCTCTAGCCCACAACTCATTTCTCTCCTTCCTCCCTCATAGGGCAGCTATCTAGGTCTTCCAGTGGCCGGTTCTCCTGTTCCATGGTCTTCATTTAGATTCTCACTCCTACCACCTCCACCTCATGTCTGACCTCCATGCTCCAGTGGGAGTGCATTGTGTCCTTGGTGAGGTTAACATGAGGAGCTTGAGGTGGTAGAGATTTCTTGGCCAGAGTTCCATGGGACTTCAAATTCCATAAAGTGTTTCTGATTCATTCCTTCACCAGCCCATTGAGCTCCAGGTCCTGTGCTATGTGCTGGGGTTGCCACGATGCACAAGAAAAATGGCACCTGCCTCCATGCACCTTACAGTCACAGGGTCCTGATCAGGGACACTTCTGTTGTGGCCAACAGTCATGCTCAGATCTGGGGATCTGGGTTCCCTAGTATCTAAGCCACCTTTCAAAAAGGGCACACTATACACTGGAAAACCACATTTCCTTTTTGGAGGAGTTAAGGAGCCACCTTTGAGAACTTGGAGAACATCTTGGAGAACTCCAAGATTCCAGCAAGGGTCAAGGTAGCCTCTGAACTGGCACATAAGTTCCGGCGAGCAGGGCTGCTGGGGAGAGAAGATGCTCTGGAGAGTTTTGGATGCTTTGGCTCCAAACAGCTTCAGAGTGAAAATCTTATTTAGGCAAGATACATGGAAATCCAACCAGCATCTGAGTCATCCTTGGAGGCAATGCATTTAACGTTTCTAAACTTGGACCCCATCAGTCACAGGCCTTCACATGTCAGATGTCTAATTCCCAGTAGTAGTTTATGGGAAGGGACAAATGAAATGAACAGACAGCCTTTGAACAGACTGGCTGACCCGGTCACCAGATTGGGGCTCCACTAGTGTAGATATCTACCACCAGACCTTGTCCACAAGCTGTTTAGAACCTCTCACCTCTCACTTCTGTTGGGGCAGGGTGTCTGTTTTGTTCATTGCCATCTCTCCAGTGCTTAGGGGAGTGTCTGCAACAGAGTGAGTGTTCAAGAGATGTTTCTGGGCTGAGTGGCTGAATGTTCATTTTGACCCAGACACAACCATCCAGCTGCCAACACCTTGTGAGAAGGAAGGCCAGGTGCTTGTTCTTCTTTGGCTTAATAACAGTCTGCAGGTACTGTTGTCTTTTATATGCCTGCTTAGCTCATTGTGAAGGCCCCATAAATATTAATTGATGGACAGGGAGCTCTGGGGTTTGGCTCCAGCCAGATCCAAGTACTATTTTTTGAGGAAGTTTATAAGAACAGAAGAAGGCAGGATATTATGTTGTGAGTTCTGAGACTCTCAGGACCCCCTCCTACTTCTCTCAGACCCAAAGCCTTAGGAGAAGTGGGTGGAGAGGGAAGGGAAGCACCTAATTATATTCATGAGTTATATAATTATGCTTTCAGGTTCTCACTGGTGGTGGGTTTTAAAGGAGCTTTGAATAATTTCCATTTTGAAATGCTTTGTTTCCTCAGGCTTTGTTTTATTCATTCTTTATTCATCATCCCTTGTCCTTCTGCAGTACCTTCCAGGAGAAATTATCTGACTATCAGCCTATGGACTTGGTAACTATCCACAACAAAACTGAGATCTGCATGGACTTGCCAATGGTTTCACAATAGGATCCAAATACCCTGAATCAAGCCCAAGCTTCTTAGCCTGTTGAAGTACCTTTCATGGTAGCACCTCCCTATGCACTAAAATAGTGGTTCTCAGTATCTTCTTCCCAGAGCAGTAGCCTCAGTATCACCTGGGAACTTGCTGGAAAGGCATTTGCTTGGGTTCCACACAGAACTTCCAGAAACTCTAGGGTGGGACCCAGCAATCTGTGTTTTTAATGAGCCCTCCACGGTTTCTGATGCATGTTCAAGTTTGGAAGTCACTGCTTTAGGTTCTAGAGCCTACAATAATCCCAGCTAAGGTGACTGTGCATAATGGCCATCTAACTAGATCCCACCTCAGACCTACTAAATTAGAATCCCCAGGAGTGTAGACCAAGCATCAGATTATTGTTTATTTATTTTAGGCTGCATGCAGGTTCTAATGATGCATGGTCATGGCCAAGTGCGACTATACTAAAGCAATTATGTGTTAGGGGCTGTTCCCATGAGCAAGACACCACATGAGAGGCAGCTGTGGGGACTAAGGTAGGGACCTCATAGATACTGCCCAAGCACATAACCAGCTTTTGCATGTTGTGTACATCGCCTTGCAGGGCCTGACTGCAGCCAGGTATGCTGCCTATGAACATGCAGAGGCTGTGATTTCCCCTGCTTTCAAGACCAGCTGAAATGGTTCTTGTGACATCTCAATTTGTCAGTTTGGGCAGAGAAGCCTGTTTGAATCTGCAGCTCCCTGAGGGGAAAGGCTGACATAATGAGAGACAAAAGGACATCCAGACAGAAGCACAGCTCAGTTTTCACTCACACTCAGCCTTGGTTGGTGTTTCTCTGGTCTTCCTCATCAGTCAGGACAGGGGTTCTCCAACTTTGGTGTGTAGCAGACTCACCCCAGGGAGCTAATAAAGACTCAGAGGCCCAGGCTCATGGAAGTAGGAGAGGGCCTGGGCTTTTGCATTTTTACAAAGTTCCCTGGTGATTTAAGAACTACTGCTGTAGGCCAGGCAGGCATACGTTTTCTGGAAAGAGCCAGATAGTTAATGTTTTAGGCTTTGCAGATTATGTGATTGTTGCAACTACTCAGCTCTGGCATTGCATCAGGAAAGTTGCCTTAGACAAAATGTAAGTGAGTGAGTGTAGCTCTGTTTCAATGAGGCTTTATAAAATTGGATGACGGGCCATTTAGCCCATGGGCTGTAGTTTGCCAACCCCTGCTCTAGACAATGGATCTCAACTCTGACTACACGCTTAATCATTGGGAAAGTTGTGGTTTTTTTTTTTTTTTTTTTTTTTTTGGTTTTGATTGTTTTGCTTTTGTTTTTGTTTTAAATCAATGCCTTGGCCCATTCCCAAAGACTGGATTCAATTGTTCTGAGGTGGATCCCAAGAATTATTATTTCCTTTTCTTAGTTAAGTCCCCTTTGATTCCAATGTGCAGCCAGGATCAAGAACCATGAACTTAAGTATTTATTTAATAGGTAGCCATTGAATAATTCAGCCACTGAAGAATAATTCAGCTTCATGTGCTGTGAATGTTAAAATATGAGCCAGATCATATTACTCTTTTATGCAACGCTCCCCAGTGCTTTCCATATGACTCATAATAAAACGGATGTCCTTGTCATGTCTTGCAGTGTCCTTCAAGACCTTGCCACTAGTGACCTCTTTGACCTCACCTCCTACTGCTCTGCTGCTTTTATTCTCTGGTCGATCACACTAGCCTCCTTACTGTCTCTAGAACATTTCAAACATTATCCTGAGTTAAGGTCTTTGCCTTTACAGTCTTCTATCAGAAAAGCTTCCATCGCAGTTATCTATTGCTGTATTACAAATCATCTCATCACTTAGTATCTTAAAATAGCAACAAGCATTTATTTTGTTCATGAATCAGAAAACTTTGCAGAAGTGGGCAGAGATGGCTGGTCTCTGCTCCACAAGATATCAGCTGGGGTGGCTCAACTAGGCTTCACAGAAAGTTGGTGCTGGCTGTCAGCTGGGAGCTCAGCTGGGTCATTGATCTGCATCTTCAGTTTCTCTTCACATAGGCCTCTTCCAAGGGCTGCTTGAGCTTCCTTACAACATGGCAGCTGGGTACCAAGAGCAAGCATCCAATAGAAAAGAAGTGGAAGATGCTATTTTCTTAATGCCTGGGCCCAGAAACTGACAAAACATTAATTCCACCATACTCTATTAATCAAAACAGTTACATAGGTCTCCCAGATTCAAGGTCAGGGGACATAGACACCACTTCTCAACAGGAGGAGTATTCAAAGTGTTTGGGCCATCTTTTCTTTAACGCAGCAACTTTACATATATATTCATGACTCACCTACTCTGACACTTCCTGCAGGTCTCTGCTCCAATGCCACCATATCAGAGAAGCCACCACATGTAGATGGCAGCCCTAACCCCTCACCTCGCCCCATCACTACTATATCCCCTGATCTGCTTTATAGCTGTCAACAGTGCTGAACACTATTGGCCATGTTGTGTATTTGTTTATAATGGACATTTACTGAATTCTTGTGGTTGATGCTTAGATGGCTAGAAGAGAAACGTAAGGCACTATTTTTGACCTCTGGAAGCTTTTGATCTAGCCAAGGAGAAGAAAAAGAAAAAAAGAAAAAGCCTCAGATGAAACAGATATAGAAATATGATGGCGAAAATAATGTAAAAATGTTTTTAGGCCTTTGATTGTCAATTGCACACAGACATTAAATGCTCAGGGTGGGGAGGCCCATGATGTCTCCTCAAGCCAACTCTTGGTGTCCCTACTGGCATAGACTTTAGATGTCACTTGGTGCTTTGCACAGAGATTGTTTTCAAGGCCAAAACATCACTCTCAAAATCCTCAGTTTTTGTTGTTCTTGATGTAGAGCTAAAGTAACATGGAAGGAAGATTTTGAGAATTCAGTTGAACAAGTATTTATGGAACATTATTTTGTTCCAGCCATGTGGTAGGCTCTGAGACATACATATGGTGCCTGATATTGACGAGCTTACAGTCTAGTGGGGAGACTGACATTTAAACAGATGATTTTAATAAAACATAGTAAATACAATAATAAAGGCAATCCTGGAGGGCGTTTTGGAAGTGGTAATATCTGTTGGGTTTTCTTTTTTTTTTTTGGAGACAGAGTCTTGCTCTGTCCCACAGGCTGGAGTGCAGTGACGCGATCTTGGCTTACTGAACCTCCATCTCCCGGATTCAAGTGATTCTCCTGCTTCAGCCTCCTGAGTAGCTGGGATTACAGGCACGTGACACCATGCCCGGCTAATATTTTTTGTTGTTGTTGTATTTTTAGTAGAGACAGGGTTTCATCATGTTAGTCAGGATGGTCTTGATCTCCTGACCTCAGGATCCACCTGCCTTGGCCTCCCAAAGTGCTGGGATTACAGGCGTGAGCCACCACACACCCGGCCCTATCTGTTGGGTCTTAAAGAATGAATAGAAGTAATCTAGATGAAAAAAAGAAGGAAGAGTGGAAGGTGGAGTGGGTATAGAGAACAATAATATTTCAGCAATGAAACAACTTGTATAAAATGAGAAACAGGACAATGTGTTGAGAGAACAAGAAGCAGTTTATCTTGGAATATCAAGGGAAAGGTAGAAGAAGTGGGCTATGAAGGATACGAATAGTAAGCAGGGTTTGGTCATGAAGGGGTCCTGCATCTTTTATTAAGAAGCTTGAGGTTTATTGGATGGGTTTTGCACTGAGGATTGAAATGGTCAGTGGTGTACTTTAAATACCACATTCTTGTTGTAGTATGGAAGATGACTTTGAAAGAGGAGTGGGAGGTGGAGAAGCTGGGACCATTAGAAGTCTATTGGGGCAATGCATGGTGGCTTATGCCTATGATCCCAACACTTTGGGAGGCTGAGGTGGGAGGATCACTTGAGGCCAGGAGTTTGAGATCAGCCTGGTCTCAAACATAGGGAGACCCTGTCTCTAACAAATAAAGAAAAAATAGCCAGGTATGATGGCATACACCTACAGTCCCAGCTACTCAGGAGAGTGAGGTAGTAGGATCACTTGAGCCTGGGAGGTTGGGCTGCAGTGAGCTATGATTGCACCACTGCACTCCAGCCTGGACGACAGAGTGAGACCCTATCTCAAAAAAAAAAAAAAAAAAAAAAAAGCTATTGCAAAGTCCAGGCATGAAATGACAAGGGCCTGAAATAGCAGCAGGGATGGGGAAAAAAGGACCAATTCAAGGCACATTCAGGAAGCAATATCAATAGGGCTTATTGATTGATCAACTATGGAAGAAGGAGGAGAATTAGCGGACTTCCAGGTTTCTGACATGGTGGCCCAAGTGTCACTGGCTCTGGATATAAAAGAGAAGGGTCCATATGTGGGCTCTAGAAAGTAGAAATTGTGGTCCATTTTGGCTGCTGAGTTTGAGGGGCTTTCACGGTACCCAGAAGACATGATAACAGCCAGTTAGGCGGATATCCAAGTCTGAGGACCGAGGGGACCTGAGTCCTGGAGACATAGGGCTGGGCTTCATCATCACAAGATTTGACCATGAGGCTTTGTTAAGTGAGCAGATGAGACAGACATTCAGAGGACATCATGTAGGCAAAGCAGGCTGTGAGTGAGTCCAAGGAGGAGGTTCGAAGATGTAGGAGCAGAGCCAGCACAGATGGGTGTCATGGAGAACAAAGAGGCAGAGGATGTCAAGTCTGAGGGCACTTCGGGTGAAACAGATACAGAGCAGTCAAATGCAGTGGTGCCCTTGGGTTTGGCAACCATGAAGTCACTTCTAGCTTTATTAAGACCATTTCCGTGGACCTTGGGGAGACGCTTGCTCCCCCTGGACTGGGGGTGGCCCAAGCTTTCTTCAGCATGGACTTTCTTCCCCTAACTCCTACTTTTTACCCTTCAGGTTTTAGTGGAAATGTCACCTTTTTAGATAGACCACACCAATACCAGGTAGATGACTTGGCAAACAATAGGTGCTCGAAAAAAAAAAAAAAAAATTAAAAGAAAATAATTTTTGACTGGGTGCAATGGCTCATGCCTATAATCTTAGCACTTTGGGAGGCCTAGGCAGGCAGATCACCTGAGGTCAGGAGTTCGAGACTAGCCTGGCCAACATGGTGAAACCCTGTCTCTAGTAAAAATACAAAAATTAGCCAGGCATGGTGGTGGGCACCTGTAGTCCCACCTAGTCAGGAGGCTGAGGCAGGAGAATCGCTTGAATCCAGGAGGCGGAGGTCGCAATGAGCCGAAATCGTGCCACTGCACTCCAACCTGGGCAACAGAGACAGACTCAATCTCAAAAGAAAAAAAAAATAATTTTTACAAAGCATACTTTGCCTCTGTGAGCATTGTTGTCATGGGCTTAGGCTGGAAGGAGATTTCAGTTGCTACAGAATTCCGAGGACTGGGAAAGTTGACAGAGGGGGCAGTTGGGGAATAAATGAGAAAATCAACCTTCGGCAAGTTGCTCTGCCTTCCTGAGCCTCCATGTCCTCACACCAGTGTGACCAGGCCAAACACATTCATCTTCAAGGATGCAGCTAGCTCTACAAAACAGCGGAAGATCCCAAGTGCTTAACTCCTCATTGTCATACACATTTATTGAGTTGTATTTCATGCATTCTTCCTACTTCACAACACGTGCCAGGAGGAGGTACTAAAGCCCTCAGAGATGAGATGAGAACACAAGACTGATGGGGCTAAATCACTTGCCCCAAGATCATGCAACTGATAGGTTTCACAAGAATTTTGGTTCTTCCCCTGACACTGGCTTCCAGTGATTCCCCACCCACTTTGGTAAACCCCACCTTCTGAGTGTGGACTGGAGCCAGCAACTCCTAACAAATAGAAAGTGGCAAAGTGGTGCAGTGGCACTTCCAAGATCAGGATACACAAAGGCTGTGCCTCTCTTCCTCTCACTGTATCAGTCAGGGCTCGCAGAGAAACAGGATTAATATGGGGGATGTGTATGAGATAGAGAGAGAGAGGGAGAGAAACAGAAACAGAAAGAGACACAGAGAGACATAGACAGAGACAGAGAGACATAGAGAAAGTAACAAGAGAAAGAGGGACAGACAGAGACAGAGAGACCATAGAGAGAGACGCATAGAGAAAGTAACAAAGAGAAACAGAGGGATTGAGACAGAGGCAAAGAGACAGAAAGAGACAGAGACAGAGAGAGATACAGAAAGACACACGGAGACAGGAACAGAGACAGAGAAAGACATGGAGAGACAGAAAGAGACAGAGACAGAGAGAGATACAGAAAGACACACGGAGACAGGAACAGAGACAGAGAAAGACATGGAGAGACAGAATGAAACAGAGAAATGCACACACAGAGAGACACAGAGAGACAAACAGACAGAAGCAGAGAGACACAGAGATATACAGAGACAGAGGTAACAAAGAGAGACAGACAGAAATGGAGAGAGAGAGAGATTGATTTATTTTAAGGAATTGGCACATGTGATTATAGAGGTCTGGTGAGTCCAAAATCTGATGGGGGAGGCCAGCAAGCCGGAGACCCCTGCAGGACTTGTGGTTACAGCGTGAACACAGTTTGCTGCCAGGACTCCCTCTTTCTCAGAGGAGGGCAATCTTTGTTCTTCGCAGGCCTTCCACTGATTGGGCGAGGCCCACCCACACTGTGGCAAGTCATCTGCTTTTCTCAAAGTCTGCCAAGGTAAATGTTAATCTCATTCAAAAAACACCTTCACAGAAACATTCAGCATAATTCTTTGGCCAAATGTCTGAGCACCATGGCCCAGCCAAGTTGACACATCAAATTAACCATCACCCTCCCTTGCTTGAAGGAAAGTCGATTAAAGGGTTGTGAGTTGCAGCGGAGAGGCCCATGGGATAGGGAACTGATGGAGCATCAGGCTAACAGCCAGGGAGGATCTGAGGCCCTCCATCCAACAGCCATGTGAGTGGGTTTGGAATCTCACCCACCCTGACCCCACCCCAGCTGTGCCTTGAGATGACTGCAGCCTGTGAGGTTCACAGGGGCAGAGGACCCCACTACACTGCACCCAGATTCCTGACCCACAGAAACTATGAGATGCTAAATGTTTTTTATATCAAGCTGTTAAGGTTTGGGGTCATTTGGACATTAGCAATAGGCAGCTAACATGTATGCCTTGTGGCTTAAGCTGGCCCTGGGATTTTTCCCAAATGTTTTATCTTAAATATAGGTATGTGTGCCGGGTGCCTAGTGTAGAGAACTGGCTTGTGACCCATCCAGCATTCTAATAGGATGATGCAGTCAGTGATTGTATTAGTCTGTTTTCACACTGCTGATAAAGACATACCTGAGACTAGGCAATTTACAAAGGAAAGAGATTTACTGGACTTACAGTTCCATGTGGCTGGGGAGGCCTCACAATCATGGTGAAGGTGAAAGGCACATCTCACATGGTGGCAGACAAGAGAATCAATGCCAAGCCAAAGGAGTTTCCCTTTATAAAACCGTCAGATCTCCTGAGACTTATTCACTATCACGAGAACAGTATGGGGGAAACCACCCCCATGATTCAGTTATCTCCTACGGGGTCCCTCCCACAACACGTGGGAATTCCAGATGAGATATGGGTGGGGATACAGCCAAACCATATCAGTGATTATTTTACCGCTCTCCCTCCCTGTTCTTATTTCTTCCTTGAACAGTTTTTATCCAGTTTCTAGATTAGGAAACTGAGTTTTGAAGTGACCAGTCCAGAATGGTGGAACGACATGCCTCCTGGTGCTGGAATCTGCACTTGGAGCTCCTCCACTCTGTGGATCAACAATCCTCATGTCAAAAGCACGACCTTCCTTCAGCAAGGAGGACATGATCACATTCCACATTGAAGTGGAGACTTATTGCATCTGGGGACGGAATTCGCTCTGCTGAGCCCAGCAGCAGGGCCCTCTCAGTAGGCAGTCCATCCATGTTAATAAATGTCTCACCTACCAGACAGCTTCAATAAGGTGAACTGTGCAGGAGGGGTCATGCTTGTCAGTTTAGTTTTACTGAGACATGGAGGGCCTGTCTGATGAGGCTCTGGGATTCAGCTGTTGTCCTGGAGGGAAGACAGACTGGCAGTTTCTTCCCCAAGACCTGGCCTCCTCCCTTCCCAGACACACTCTTATTTCATTTCCATTTTCGAAGTCCAGGGACTGCTGGGTTCACATCGCCCTGCGTGTGTATGTGTTGTATGTGCATGTATCGCACTCGTGTGTACAATTATGTATAATGTATGCGAGCTTTGTTCTATGTTAAAAAAAAAGTGCTTCCATAGCAGCTGTCTCAAATGCTGTCCCAATAGGTAAGCTGTGCAGGCATTATTTTCCCCACTTTGCAGGTGGGTATAACTGAGTCTTAGAAGGTACCTGGTTCCCTTGAGGTTACCCTGTAAAGGAGGAGTGCTTATCCTCAGCCACTAGGATTCCTGGTGGCTAATCCTCTGAGAGGCTGTGTCCTCCCGTTAGACGTCATATCTCTTTGCATCAACTGCAAAGAAATTCACAGGACTCAGGAGTTTCCTAGGGATTCTCAGAGTGTCAGAATTTCACCAAAGGAGGTAAATGGCAAAACAGCCCAAGCTTGGGCATCCCCCTGTTCCACAGGAAGGAAATGGAAGGCAAAGCAGAACAGTCCAAGGTCAAATTTGACAACATGAGGGAATCCAGGAAGCATTTGGGTCAGGCCCTTCACTTAACAAACGAACAATGTGAGCCTATATGGGGGAGTGGTTGCCCAGAGTCAGAAGCCAGGGCAAGATGGAGACGTGGGTCTGACCCCCGTGTTCCTGCTCCTGAACCAAAGAGGTTCTGACGGTCTGAAGGAGCTGCAGACGCAGCTGTGTGTCTGTGCTGGTGAGGAATCCCCTTCTGCTTCCTATTCCCTCTCCCCAGGAGCAGCTTCCCCCTTAAACTCAGCTGAGCCAGCAGGGTGAGCTCCTCCAGAGAGCCGGCTGTGTCAGTCTCCCCTTCCCACACCTGTGCCCCCTCTCCATCTCCGCCCCGGATTCTCAGAGGCTGCACCTGCCGCATTAGGTCTCTCTTCTTCTCCGGGGCCCCTCCTTCTCTCTTTTGACTCTGTCAGGACATGAGTAATGGGCCCTCTCCTTCAAAGAGGAAACAAGATTGATGACAGAAAAAAAGGCCAGTGAAGATCTCCTGCTCCAGCAGAAAACATGCTTGTTCCGTGTGGATTTATGAAGTGGTCACATCTCCCCTTCCAGATAAAGCTTGGCAGAGACTCGGCCACCCAGGGTCACATTTCCTCGGCAGCCAAGCGCAGAGGGAAGATTCTCCAATGTGGGCGTGCAAATAGGACCACCAGTGGGGAGCAGAGGCCACTTTTCCAGACCAAGAGGAGTCTAGACTATCACTCACACATTCCCTGGTCATCTGGGGCCACCAGAATTCTGAGAGTGCTTCAGTGGTCTGAAGGTGAGGGCTGTCTTCTTTTACGTTTTTTGGATTACAGGTAAAATCCTGCTCCAAGAAAATAGGATATTTCTTTTTTTTCATGTTGCTCTCCCTCTCTTCCTCCCTCCCTGCCTGCCGCCCTCCCTCCCTGCCTGCCTGCCTCCCTCCCTCCCTGCCTGCCTGCCTCCCTCCCTCCCTCCCTGCCTGCCTCCCTCCCTCCCTCCCTGCCTGCCTCCCTCCCTCCCTCCCTGCCTGCCTCCCTCCCTCCCTCCCTGCCTCCCTCCCTCCCTCCCTGCCTCCCTCCCTCCATGACTCCCTCCCTCCCTCCCTCCCTGCCTCCCTCCCTCCCCCCCTCCCTCCCATCCTGCCTCCCTCCCATCCTGCCTCCCTCCCTCCATCCCGTCCTGCCTCCCTCCCTCCCTCCCTCCCTTCCTTCCTTCCTTCCCCAGGCTTCAGTGCAGTGACATGCCTGGCTAACTTTTAAAAAATGTTTTTGTATGTGTATGTGGAGATGGAGTCTCCCAATGTTGCCCCAACTGGTCTCAAACTCCTGGGCTCAAGCAATCCTCCCACCCTGGCCTCCCAAATGTGCTCAGATTACAGACATCAGCCACCCTATCTGGCCAAAATGGGATATTTCTGCCCAATGAGGACATGTGTTCTCCTTCTGGATTTTTTCCCCGTATGATTACCTCTACCTGAAGATACTGTTGACAGATAAGATATAGGATGCTCAGGTGCATTCAAATTTCGAATAAACGACCATTTTTTTCTTTAGTAAAAGTATATTCCAAATACTATGTAGGACATGCTCATACTAAAATAACAAAAAGTATTCCTTTTTGCTAAATTGTGCAGCCTGACCTGAAGAATCATTTTGCTTGTATGTGTTTGTTCTTTGTTCTAATGATGAGTTTAAAAGCACTCTGGAGGAATAAATTCCTGAAAGTCTGGAAGCTGAGGGCCTCCTTTTGTATTTCCTTTCTTGCTACTTGCCTTGGGCCCTGCTTGCCCTTGGCCATGCTTGACTCTTGGCCACTGAATTGGAGAGGCAAAAGGCAGGAGATTTCTAGAACAGTGGTTCTCAACTGGGGACAGTTTTGCCCTCGGGGACATGTGGCAATGTCTAGAGACATTTTTGCATGCACACACACAAATTACCTAGCCTCAAATATAACTAATGCTGCAGGTGGGAATCCCTGGAGTAAAGGAAGAAAATGCATATTTAAAATAAAGGGCCTGAGGCTCAACTACAAACCCACCACCTGAAAGTTCTCCCAAGTCCGCTGGGCAAGGTAGCTTATGCCTGTAATCCCAGCAGTTTGGGAGGCCAAGGCAGGTGGATCACCTGAGGTCAGGAGTTCGAGACCAGCCTGACCAACATAGTGAAGCCCCATCTCTATTAAAAATACAAAATTAGGTGGGTGTGGTGGTGCATGTCCGTAGTCCCAGCTACTCGGGAGGCTGAGGCAGGAGAATCACTTGAACCTAGGAGGCAGAGGTTGAGCTGAGATCGCACCACTGCACTTCAGCCCCGGCAAGAGCAAAACTCTGTCTAACAAAAAAAAGAAACAAAAAACAAAAAAAACCCCAAGTCATCAGGAATTGGCACAGACAGCTTGGAAACTGCAGTCTAGCCCCCTCCTCCACCCACAGCCCTGAGGCCCTGTAAGACCTTCCCTCCAATTTCCCCCTGAAGGCTGCCCCTGAGGTTAATTTTAACCATCTTTCATGCAGACAACAATGTTGGGGGATGGGCGGTCTCCGAGTGGTGCTTAGGCCCTCTTTTCCATCTTCCTGCCCTTCCCTGCCACCAGCCTTCCCTGGCAAGGCTCTGCGATGATCGTGGCAACAGCTTTCCAAGGCGCCCAGGTGTGTCCTTTCTGCCCTGGTGGAGGCTGAAGAAAACATGCCTCTTTGCTTGCTGTCCAATGGGAAATGTGAAAGCACTGAAGAGGCAACAACTATCAAGACCCACCTCTTCCCCCATGTCCTTTCTTCCACTGGCAGCCAGGGTCTCCAGAAAAGAGACTGGCAGAATCAGTATTCATTCCTGGGTTCCTACAGCAGGAGAAATAGACTGAAGGTTACCCCAACAAAGGAGAAATAAATGCTCATCTTCAGCAAACTACATCAGCTCTCCATACCCTAGAGTTCAGGGAGGTTTGCAAGCTCAGCTCTCCTGCATGCCCCTTCGTTCTTGTGTTTTCTCCTATGTACTCCTCAGCGGAGATGGCAGCGAGCTGAGCGTCCCCCCACTCAGTGGTCTGCTGAGGATGGAGGTATTGAAAACGACCCCATCAGCTTTTCCAAGAGCCCTCCGTGTGGTGTGGGAGAGCAAAATCCAGTCCTTTCTTTGGACTGAAAAACAAACCATCAAAACAAGACAAAGGCAAAAATAAGCAACAAAAAAGCGGGAGGCTTTTCCTTCTTAAGTAAAATCCTGGGACAAGTAACTTTGAACTTGTTTTTTGAACTAGAAGGGGTAAACAAAGTTCAAGTCTTACAGCTTAGATGTTGTTTCCCATAGTCTCTCACATTTTTATCTATGGCTGGAGAAGCAAAATAGTTTATTTTATGGGACCTGTGATTTTCCCTCCACCAAGTGACATGAGCCAGTGGCCGCCTGTTGGGTTGCAGTAGAGAAACTCCTCTTAGCAGCCCTGGCTCATCTCCTCCCTCCCCTGCTCTTTTTCTGTCTGCCCCTCACTTTGGCTCCCCAACTGCCCGCCCCACCCTTTCCAAAAGATTTATAGAGCCAAGTGGCTTGAGAACAAATGAGCAGACTTCAGGCTGATGTATTCTGCATACTAATGACAAGATACTGCTTCTGTACCTAGGGGCAAAGCCAGGTCAGGCCAGTTTAACCATAAACTTTATTTATGGGCTTATAACTTTGCAGCTGTGGTAGCTCTGCCCAATCTTCTGAGATCTGCCTCTCTCTATAGCTTCATACATATTTTTAAAACAAATTTGGTGGGGGTTGGGGAAGAGAGTGCTGGTAGCTCTCTCTTTATGATCTCCTGAGTAATTCTAGTAAGACGTTTAAGCCAAAGGGAAAAAAGGGGTCAGAGAAGGAAATAGTAATAGTAATGGTAGTAGTAGTAGAAGTCATCAAGTAGTAGTAATTCTTCCTCCCAGGGAAAAATAAAGCAATAATAATAATACTTCCCCCTAAGGCAGGCATTTATTCTATCTAGAACTTCTGAGTTTTCTACAAGTTAATCTTTAGAACCACCAATCTTGAATCTTGAATCACAAAATGAATTGCCTGCTTCAAAATGGCTCAAGACCCTTCCTTCCTGCCAAGGATCTTCTACATTTGAGCATCTTTAATTTATCAGTGAACTGGTCTCTCCAGTCCAGATAGTGTGAAGCTCAGAGCTCAGCACCTGCTTACCTTGCCTCCTTCAATCCTCACGGTGCCCCTCCTCCATTCTGGTTGTATGTTATAACCATGTTTGTGTAAGTCCGTGTAGCATGAGAAAGAGTCCATCCAGGATTGTAAGTTCAATGCCATGAAAATGGATTGATCTTGCTTGGCCTCTGTGTCATGGACTTAGCTCAAGGACAGAGGTGGTGTAGATAGCTTCAGTCATTCAATAAAGATGTATTGGTCACCTGCTATGGGCCAAGCACTGTGCTTGGTGTCAGGACACCAGGGTGAACAAGATAAAATAATCTCCTGTCTGGAATGAGTTTGAAGGATGTAGGCAAGTCCATTCCCACTGCTGAGAATGCATTTTAAAGCATGCATTGGAATGCTTGTGGCACCTGGCCCATCATTAGTAAACCATGCCAGATCTTTTCCAAGGTGAACAGCATTGGATGGGTGATTGGAGATCAGCCTTAGTATCATGGGGACTTGGGTCATAATCTCTGCCCATGCATGGAATAGTTAATCCATTTAACCTTTCTGCACTTCAGCCTGCCCTTCAGAAAGGATCTAAGACATTAGTGGGTGAAGAGAGGGAAGAGTTTGTGAACACCTGTGACCTTCAACAAAAGCTTGAAAAAACAAGGTCACCATTATTGATTACCACTTTTCTCTGGTTCACATGTGGGCTGTGCCACTACTGGGGTCAGAAGTTGAATGAGGACATTCTTTGAAACTTGCTCAGAGCAAAATGTTCCCCTCTGGGGAAGGAGTCTAGCCAAGTGGTCATGAGATGCCAGAGTCTTCTTCTCTGACTCTTAGGAACCTACTCTTTCTATTCTACATGGTTAGAGAGAAAGGATTAGGGCACAAGAACTTTGGGGACATGACAATAGCAAAGGAACTGTAGGCTGGTGGACAGGCCTTGTCTTGCCAGCTTGTGTGACCTTGGACAAATCACCTTACCTCTCTGAGCCTCGATATACAAATCTTTGAAATGGGTATAATAATAATTCCTGTCCTAGGTACCTTGCATGGTTGATATATTGTGAGGTCTATATAAATCTACTACAAAAATGCTACAAATAATTAGTTAAGTGCTCCAAAAATGTTAGTTTTTTAAAATGGCTACTTGAACAGTGGAAATCAGATACTGATGAGGATTTGTTATATAAATGAAAGGCATGAATAATCGAAGGGTTTGAAGGCTCCACAGCTTTTTAATCACACTCAACCAATGCCGGTGTATATAAATCTGTATAGTAATGATCATTTGTCTCACTGCAGTTTTTAATGGATTCATTGACTTTCCTTGTAGGGCAGGGGTATGTGAGTTCCCAGGAGAGCATAAGGTTCCTGTGGGCAGGAAGTAGGTCTGTCCCTTTGCTGATGTCCCTGTAACACCTGCTGCAGAGGGCTGTGTCCTCAACTGAAGTCACTCCCCTGGCTGACCAACTGATTGACTGACAGACTAGGGTTAGGGATAGACATTCATAGACATGGAAAGATGTTTTCTAGTATTGTAACGTCTATGATACTCCTTTGACATCCCTGGAGATGGGCATCTATACATGCTGACTGAATGAAAGCCAGGAGCTATACAGCATCTTGTGCTATTTGCTGGTGCTTGATGCAGCTGGAAGGTGTGATGTAGAGCAAGATTCTTCTTCCACAGGACAGTTAGCATGGTGTTGCTACTTCAAAACAAGGAGATCTTAAGGAAGTCATTTTGCTATCTGATTTGGTAGTTTGCAGAACTACAAAACAGGAATGCTAAAGGCTACCTTGCAGCTGTTGTGTGGATTGGTGTATTCTATAAAGACACTCGCACAGTGCCTGGAACATGATAGTGGTTAATATTATTTCCATATCGCTTTAGTACTGGTGCAGACACGACTCAAGACTACATTTGCTAAGTGTGAAAACGAGTGTGTGGTGTTATCTGACAGCTTTTTTTACAGGAAGGACCTTCCTTCCCATACATCTGCTGCTAGCCACATGGCCCATGCATCTGTGCCAGTTGTCCCTAGTTCTGTTTCCATAGCTCCTGAGGATGTTACTCCTGCACTTTAGCAGACCCCAGAGTAACTGTTTTTTCTTCTCTCTTACATAATTATTATTGTTATTCTTTTTTTGAGACGGAGTCTTGCCCTGTGGCCCAGGCTGAAGTACAGCAGCACAATCTCAGCTCACTGCAACCTCCTCTTCCTGGATTCAGGCGATTCTCGTGCCTCAGCCTCCCAAGTAGCTGGGATTACAGGTGTGAGCCATCGTGCCCAGCCCCATAATTTATTTCTTATTTCATCTATCAAATATTTATTAAAAACCTCCTATGTTCTGGGTGCTATAATGGACATTGAGATACTTCTAGGCCAATAGTACTGAGCTTAGAACATAAACACAATGTAAAACAAACAAACAAACAAAAAGCCTACTTCTAAATTCAGCCAGAGAAATCTGGATAATAAGGAAGGTTACTATTGATTCCCCACCCACTTCCTCAAAAGAAGGGTTTCTAACCCATTGCTGAGGCTCCAGATGTTCTTATTCCTTTTTTAGAGGATGTTTTCTTTTCCAAAGTCCATGAGGAGAAGGAGATCGTAGAAAACAGGATCACAGAAAAGATTCTCTGCGATTTGAACTCTCAATTGGGGGTCATCAGGCTTTTTCTGTAAAGGCCCAGATAGATAGTAAGTTTTTAGGCTTTGTGAATAACATGGTTTCTGTCGCAACTAGTCGAGTCTGACGTTACAGCATGAAGGCAACCACAGATAATATGTAAAAAAAAAAAAAGCATGACTGTGAACCAATTAAACTTTATTTACAAAACCAGGAAAACTACAAAATTCTGATTAAAAATACAAAAATGTAATAAGTGGAGAGATATTCTATGTTCATGGACTGGAAGACTTGATATTGTTTAGATATCATTTCTTCCTAACTTGTTCTGTACACTCACCACAATCCCAGTCAAAATCCCAGGCAGCTATTTTATAGAGAATGACAAACTGATTCTAAGGCTTATATGAAAGGGCCAAGGTAACATAATACTGAAGAAGAATAACAACAACATTGCAAGATTCACACTACCAGATATCTCACACTAAGGCTATACTAATCAAGACAGAGTGATATTGGTGAAAGAATAGACAAATAGATCAATGGAACAGAATAGAAAGCCCAGAAAGAGACCAACACAAACACAGTCAGTGGATCACTGACAAAGGAGCAAAGGCAATTCAACGGAAAAAGGATAATCTTTTCAACATATGATACTGGAGCAATTCGATATCCATATGGAAAAAAAAAACTAGACACAAATCTTACACTTTACACAAAAATGAACTAAAAATGGACATGAGCCTAAACATAAAATGAAAAACTATAATATTTCTTGAAGAAAAAGTAACAGAAAATCTACATAACCTTGGGTCTGTGACAAGTTCTTATAACACCAATAGCACAACTGATGAAAGAAAAAATTGATGTCAGACTTTATTAAAGTGGAAAACTTCTGCTATGCAAAAGACAATCACATAAAAGTGAAAAGACAAGCCACAGACTGGGAGAAAATGTTCACAAAACACATATCCAAAAAAGACATGTATCCAAAATACACAATCTACAAACAACTCAATTTAAAAATGGGTAAAAATTATGAACAGACTCTCACCAAAGAAGATACATAGATGGCAAACAGGATATGAAAAGATAATCAATATCATTTGTCATTAGGGAATTGCAAATTAAAACAATGAAACACCTGTTAAAATGACTAAAATTCAAAAACTAACAATACCAGCTTTTGTCAAGGATACAGAGCAACAGGGACTCTCATTCATTGCTGGTGGGAATGCAGAATGGTACAACCACTTTGGAATACAATTTGATAGTTTCTTATAAAACTAGTCTTGCCCTACAATCAAGCAATCACACTCCTAGATATTTGCCCAACTGGTTTGAAACACATGTCCACTCAAAATTCTGCATGTGAACTGAGCATGGTGGCTCACGCCTGTAATTCCAGCAATTTGGGAGGCTGAAGTGGGTGGATCACTTGAGGTCAGGAGTTCAAGACCAACCTGGCCAACATGATGAAACCCTGTCTCTACTAAAAATACAAAAAAATTTAGCTGGGCATGGTGGCACATGCCTGTAATCCCAGATACTCGGGAGGCTGAGGCATGAGAATCACATGAACCCAGGAAGCCGACAGTTTGGTGAGCCAGGATCGTGCCACTGCACTCCATCCAGCCTTGGTGACAGAGTGAAAATCTGTCTCAAAAACAAACTGCATCTGAATAGCAGTTTTATTCACAATTGTCAAAAGCAGGAAGTAACCAAGACATCCTTCAATAGGTACATGACTAAATAAACTGTGGTACATTTATACAATAGAATATTATTCAGCAATAAAAGAAATGAGGCATCAAGCCATTGAAAGACATGGATCGATCTTAAATGTATACTGCTAAGTGAAAGAAGTAAGTCTGAGAAACTACATGGGGTAAGATTCCAATTATATAACACACTGGAAAAGGCAAAATATAGGTCTCATTGCTCTGTCAGTTAAGAGAACCTAGAGTTGGTAAAGAGATTGTTGGTTGCCAGGGGTTCAGAGAAGAGAGAAGGATGAATAGGTGAAACACAGGGACTTCTTTAGGGCAGTGAAATGATTCTGCATAATATTGTAATGGTGAGTATAAGATATTAGGCATTCATTAGAACCCATAGAACTTTACAGCAGAAAAGTGCACCTTAATGTCTACAATGTTTTAAAAATATTATTTAAGAGTTTGAGGGATCCCAGGGTGGAATGCAGATGTGACAGAAGGATGTAGAAGTCTTACAAATGTATGAAAGAACATCAATGAATGAGGTCAGGGAATAAGGTACTGACCTAAGTAACTTTGAAAGTGAGTGAAGTCTGTAAGACTAAAAGAAAAAGGAGCTGTAGGCCTGGCACGGTGGCTCACGCCTGTAATCCCAGCACTTTGGGAGGCCAAGGTGGGCAGATCACTTGAGGTCAGGAGTTTGAGACCAGCCTGGCCAACATGGGGAAATCCTGTCTGTAACAAAAATACAAAAATTAGCCAGGCGTGGTGGCGCACACCTGTAATCCCAGCTAGTCGGGAGGCTGAGGCAGGAGAATCGCTTGAACCTGGGAGGCAGAAGTTGCAGTGAGTCAAGATCACACCACTGCACTCCAGCCTGGGTGACAGAGCGAGACTCCATCAAAAATAATAATAATTATTATTATTATAATACTAGAAAAAAAGGAGCTGTATACAAGCACTGTATTGGCATTTCTACCCACCCCCACACACACTTTTTTGTGGGGAGATAAGGGTTAGCAATTCTGAAACCATTATGCATAAAGGCCGGAATTGGACAGTTCAGTGAATGGATCGAAGATTGTGGGAGCCAGGTTTTTCATTGCTAGAATGGGAGCTCACAGATAAGCAAGGGGAGGAGATGGGAATGATCTGTGTGCTAATGGATTCAAGTTGGAGACATAAGTACAAATCCAGATTTAGCTTAATGTAGAAACAGATAATTACATGTAGAAATATTCATTTATCTGCATATATATACAGGTTAGCACACGTATATATGTCTCCTTGCTCTGTCAGTTGGAAGAACCTAGAAGCACTAACACTCCAGTAACAATGAGAACACCTAGTGCCTGGTCTTAGTTCCTAAAACCATTTGTCTATAGAAAGAACCAGGGCTCATATAGCTGACTCTACTGGAGCAGGAAATGCGCAAAACGAGCCAGGAGCCTCTCGTAGTGGCAGAAAGGAAGAAAATGCTCAAAAACCAACACCAAAACAAAATGAAATTTAAAAAACAAAACGATAAAACCCCCACATGCTGGGTGCGGTGGCTCATGCCTGTAATCCCAGCACTTTGGGAGGCCGAGGTGGGAGGATCACAAGTTCAGGAGATCGAGACCATTCTGGCTAACATGGTGAAACTCCATCTCTACTTAAAATACAAAAAAAATCAGCCAGACATGGTGGTGGGCACCTGTAGTCCCAGCTACTCGGGAGGCTGAGGCAGGAGAATGGCGTGAACCTGGGAGGCAGAGCTTGCAGTGAGCCAAGATCATACCACTGCACTCCAGCCTGGGCGACAGAGCGAGACTCCATCTCAAAAAAAAAAAAAAATTAAAATAAATAAAGTAATATTCCATATAACCCCCAAAATATAAAGTAAATACCCATGATTCATAATGATAAAGATAAATGACTGGGTAAACAAATGGAAGAGACCAGACACATCTGTGCAGAAGGATTCCAAATAATGTATGTAGCTACTCCACCCCTGAGAAGGTGGAGTGTAATTCCCCCCTCCTTAAGTGTGGGCTACACATAGTGACTTTCTTCCAAAAACTAGAGTATGGAAAGGGAGAAACAAAGTGCGAGAAACCCAGCAAACCCTACCTGAGCCAGGTTAATATTGATATCAATAAATCTCATTGATAGCATGGATGTTTTCTTTTTTAATGTCAACAAAGGACTTTCACATAGACATGTAGACAAGCACTTTTTTTTTTTTTTTTTTTGAGACAGACTCTTGCTCTGTCACCAGACTGGAGTGCAGTGGCACGATCTCAGCTCACTGCAACTTTTGCCTCCCAGGTTCAAGCAATTCTTGTGCCTCAGCCCTCCAAGTAGCTGGGATTACAGGTGCGCAACACCACACTCGGCTAATTATTGTATTTTTAGTAGAGACGGGGTTTTGCCATGTTGGCCAGGCTGGTTTCGAATTCCTGACCTCAGGTGATTCACCTGCCCCGGCTTCCCAAAGTGATGGGATTACAGGCGTGAGCCACCACACCTGGCCAACAGCATGGACTCTTGATGTGATGAGAGTGGCACTTTCCATACTTACCTGGCAGGGGAGATACCATGATCACGACAGTGGCACTTTCCATCTGTGGTCTTCCTCCCCAAAGCTCATTATCCCAGTCTAATCAAGAAAAAAAAAAAAAAAAAAAAACACCAAAAAACCAAAAACAAATCCCAATTGAGGAATCCTCAACAAAACGCCCCACTAGTATCCCTCAAAACTGTCAAAGTCATCAAAAACAAAGAAAGTCACTCTGAGAAGTTATCACAACCAAGAGGAGGCTGAGGACTCACTATGACTAAATGTAGTGTGGTGTCCAGGGTGAGGTCCTGGAATACAAAAAGGATATTAGGGCATAATTGAGGAGATTTGAATAAAGTATGGTCTTTAGTTAACAATAATTGATCAATATTTGTTCCTTCATCGTGACAAATGTGCCACCATAATGCAAGATGTTAATAAAGAAAAAAAGGGTGTGGGGTATACAGAAAAATTCTGTATTCTAAATAATTTTGAAAACCTGAAATTGCTCTAAAATTAAAATTGTAACTAAAAAAAATACAGGCAATAGGCTGAATTTGGCTCCTGGCTACAGTTTGCTGACTTTACCCGAGATCAATGTTTTCAAACCTGGCTGCTCATTTTACAAGCTTTATTTTATTTTATTTTAGACGGAGTCTCGCTCTGTTGCCAGGCTGCAGTGCAGTGGCATGATCTTGGCTCACCACAAACTTGGACTTCCTGGTTCAAGTGATACTCCTGCCTCAGCCTCCCGAGTAGCTGGGATTACAGGCATGCACCACCACACCCAGCTAATTTTTTTATTTTTAGTAGAGACGGGGTTTCACCACGTTGGCCAGGATAGTCTCGATCTCCTGACCTCGTGATCCGCCCGCCTCGACCTCCCAAAGTGCTGGGATTACAGGGGTGAGCCATCGCGCCTGGCCACAAGCTTTATTTTTAAAATAGGTAATTTACATGTTTGAGAATAAAGACATCATGAAAGTTTTTTTCTGTTTTTTTTTTTTTGGTTTGTTTTTTGTTTTTGTTTTTTTTTTTTTAGATAGGGTCTTGCTCTGTCACCCAGGCTGGAATGCAGAAGCATGATCACAACTCACTGAAGCTTCAGTTGATCCGGGTTCAGTTGATCCTCCTACCTTAACCTCCCGAGTAGCTGGGACTACAGATACATGCCACTATGACTGGCTGATTTATTTTTTTTTTTGGTCTTTCTGTAGAGGCAGGTTTTTGCCATGTTGCCCAGGTTGGTCTCAAACTCCTGAGCTCAAGCGATCTACCTGCCTCAGTCTCGCTAAGAGCTGGGATCATAGGCATGAGCCACTGCACCTGGCCCTATGAAAAGTCTTAATCTTACCCATTTGGAAAGTATTCTGTCACTCCTTGTTCCCTGTTATCACTACTTGTATTAATTTTCTCCCTTTTTCTACATAAACCATAGTACCCTATAAACACTGTTCTACCTCTTGCTTTTTTTTTTTCTTTTTTTGGTATGTATTCAGGAGATTTTTCAATATTAGCGCAGAGAAATCTTTCTCATTCTTTTTAACTGATGCATAGTATTCTAAGTTAAGAGTTTACTTAGCCAGGCTCCTATGAGGGTTGCCTCCAGTCTTTGCTATTACAAATTATTCTGTAGTGGACAATCTTACATGTCTGGAGTTAAAAGCTTGAGGAGGTCTGAGTTTGATGTCTGCACTCCACTTCAAGTGAATTAAATCAGAAATTCTTAGGGTGGGTCCTAGGCATCCTTATTTTATTTATTTATTTACTTTTAGATGAAGTCTCACTCCGTTGCCTAGGCTGGAGTGTAGTGGTGCGATCTCAGCTCACTGCAACTTCCATTTCCCGGGTTCAAACAATTCTCCTGCCTCAGTCTCCCAAGTAGCTGGAATTTCAGGTGCCCACCACCACACTCGGCTACTTTTTGTATTTTTAGTAGAGACGGGATTTCACCATGTTGGCCAGGCTAATCTCAAACTCCTGACCTCAGGTGATCCACCCGCCTAGGCCTCCCAAAGTGTTGGGATTACAGGCATGAGCCACCGTGCCCAGTCGGCATCCTTATTTTTAAATAAGTCCTCCAATGAATCCTAACATGAATCCCAGACTGAGCAGCACTGCTACAGAACAAACACGTTCTGGAAGGTTAGCGGAAAATGGTTCTCAAGGCAGGCAACACATCAGAATCACTGCAGCGCTAGATAAAAATCTATACAAATATCCATGTACAAGGCTCACCTCAGAAAAAACTGGATCATAATCAATGGGAGGAGTACCCAGTGTATTATTTTTTAAAGCTTCCTATGTGTTTCTAATGCACAATTAGGGTTAAGAACCATCAATCTAGGGCAGAAGTGCACCTTGTTAGAGGGAGAGCTGGAGAACTGCCTTTTCTTCCCCTGGATCTTCCAGTCCACTCTCTGTCTCTCTATCCCCTCCCTACACCTGCCTTGGAAAGTCGCTAGGAAGTAGACCCAGGACAGGATGAACGGCAAGTCAGGGTGAGTGCCCACAATGCAAGAATGGGGTGGTGGGCTTTTGTCAGCCCACGGGCAGCATGAACATGAAGGGAATGCCCGCCATCAGAGGGTGCGCATCACTGCCCATCCGTGAGCTCCGGATTAATATTTTGCCAGCCCTTGATGGACTTTTGTTTCCTTCCGGCAACCTCTCTTTGCCGTCGTCAGAGCTGTGGTGAGCTCTGAGGATATGGGTGTACAAACCGAAACTTTTCTTTCCTCATCTTTACTTAATTTCAGTGAGTTGGCTTGAAATCTAAGCCATGACATACTTTGGGCACTGCCTCCTCATTGTGTCATGGGAAAAGACAAGGGGAAATGAAGTTTTAAAGAAAGGAATATCCCTTAGTAATTGACATGTGTTGAGTGCTTACTCATGGTACTCTTGCCCCAGATGTATGACGTTTTATTTTACAATGGGAAACTGAGGCACAGAGAGGTTAAGAAATTTATCCAAGGTAACACAGTTGGGTAGTGTCAAAGGAAGTGGATCTCAAAACCAGGTTTACCCAGCTCCAAAGCCTAAGCTCTGTGCTATCCTGCCTTCTTCCTATAGAGATGGAGAATTTTCTCCTGATCTCTGTATATCCTCGAGGACTGTCATCTTCAGTGGAATCCAAAATGTTGGTGGCCTCCACCTTGAGGAAGCATAAAAGGGATATATATATATTCTGCTCGTATTCCAAGATTAACTTTCTGCAGGAGGCAAAAACAATTGCTTTGCATCTCCAGTGAAGCCATAGGGCTTTGTCATAGTCTTGTACTCAAGGGTTCTTCAAAAAGTTTCTCCTGGAACTCCACAAATACCACCTGCTCTAACAACCATTACAGTAACCATTAGGGTTTCCAGGCATATGGAAGTCTTACCCTCATTGCCTCATTTAACCTACATTCCACCTTATTAGATAAGCAAACTGGGGCCCCAAGAACTTAAGTAACCTGCCCAAGGTCACAGCACTAGGAAATATTACTGCCAGTTTCAAATTCAAGTCTCATTTGACACCAGAGCTTGTGCTCAAGCACTGCCCTGCCCATTCCAGTGTATTTTCTAGGGAAGCTTTCTTTTTCACCCCCTGGTGAGTCTTTCCACTTTCCTCTTGCTATCCCTAAAGACATTCAAAACTTTTAAGTCTCTTTCTCTTTCTTCCCCTACCCAAGCGAGGGAGAATTAGGCCACAGTGGATGGATTGATATGTGGAGTTAACCCATGTCTTCCCCAACCATGGCCAGACAAATTCCAGACATTAGAATCAGGGGCAAGGAGCTGGAGTGAGAACCCAAGGGTTAATATTGCTATAGTGGGAAAGTTATCTGCTTTGTTGTAAAACACAGCTTCCCAGCACTACAGAAGGGGCTATTAGCATGCAAATGTACTTTGCCTCATGCTTTTTAATGTTTTACTTCTGTTAATTGCTGAAACCGGTTGTAATTTCTGGGCACTGCTGGCTTCAGGGAAGCAGTTTCCTCTAAAGGGAGTTATCATTGCACCTGGAAAGATTTGAATTCTAATTTTATTAACCAGTTGGGTGAGGCATTTTCACTACTTCTCAAAGGGAAAAAAATAGTTGGTTGGAGTTAGAAACCTTCTCATTGTACTTAGTTTCCTCTGAGTTCTTTGGTTTGGAACCCGGTGTTCTCCGTAAGAGATCAAGAATCACATATGAGGCCAGGCACGGTGGCTCACGCCTGTAATCCCCAGCACTTTGGGAGGCCGGGGCGGGTGGATTACGAGGTCAGGAGATCGAGACCATCCTGGCCAACACAGTGAAACCCTGTCTCTACTAAAAGTACAAAAAAATTAGCCAGTCGTGGTGGCGGGCACCTGTAGTCCCAGCTACTCGGGAGGCTGAGGAAGGAGAATGGCGTGAACCTGGGAGGCAGAGCTTGCAGTGAGTCGTGATTGCACCACTGCACTCTAGCCTGGGTGACAGAGCAAGATTCTGTCTCAAAAAAAGAATCACATATGAGATTTGATAAAGATAACAGAGAGTTTGTTAAAGACTTTAGATATCAGACTCCCAATTATAAATTTGCACTGAAAAATATTTCTAATTTTTTTCTCATTCCAGGGACAATCTAGATGAGTAAATTACTTCTCAGGTGACTTACAAATCTAAAACTCTACTATCTATGAAGTAGAAATGACTAGAGAAGGGAACCCCTGCTATGGCTAGACAAATTTGCTGCTAGCACCCAGCAAGGCCTTCTCAGCCAGTTTAAGGAAATGACTTCCCACCTTATCTCCAACGACACATACATCACAATGGAATTGTTTTTTCTTTTCAGCAGTGGATGCAGAGATTCTGAAACTGGGCAGAGGTTCCAGAAGACAAGTCATTTTTCTAGACCTCCCATAGACGCCATTGTTGATCAAGCCATTTTCATTTTCACGAAGTATTTTATTATGGAACTCCTAAAGACAATCAGCCCTACCTGGCACTGGCTTTCTGGTTGAAAAGCAGCATTGTGGAGCCTGAAACATCATCAGAGGCAACTGCTTCCCCTCCCTGTGGATTTAGGACTGCTATGTGCAGAGGTCTGTATTAGAGAGCCAGCTAGAGTAGCCAGCAGTGACATAACTATGTAGGGAGAAGACACAGTTGTCACCTTGATCCCACTGGATACAGAAATGTCAATGGAAAAACAAATTCTGCGTCTGCTGAATTGTTCTGTCAATGCTTGCACTTTCTTGTCATTTACTATATAGAAAGAATTATTAGTATCTTTTATTTGTCAGTTATTGATAACCACCTTTTTTTTTTTTTTTTTTTTTTTGGTGGCAGTTCTCCTGTTTGTTAGTTTGCTGTCCCAGTTGAATTCTGAGTTTCCGGGAATCCCTAGTGCAATGAGAAATGATGGAGAACCAATTCTCATTATCTGATGAAGGAAAGAGCCATGTACCTACAACAGCAAAGGCTCAGACAAGCCTTCTCCTGCCTTGGGTTCATGGTCACGTGCTGTAGGTGTCTTGTCTTCCCATGCGCACCTGTCTGCATCCTCATGGTGCATCCTCAGGATGTCCCGTACAGTGTCTTACCTATGGTTATGCTTCTATAACAATGTGCTAATAAAAGCATGGATTACAAAACAAAACAGAAGATATGGGTTTCCTTGTTGATTTAGATATGCACAAGCTTTCCGGGTTGGAAGACTGTAGTGTCTGGACTGTCTGGAGTCAGAGCAGTGTTGAATCTATAACAGCAAGAAACTATTTCAGCAGAGCCAGATGTCAGGTTCTGGGCTGAGCTTTGATGGAAACTAAAGACAGGACAAGAGGAGTTTGCTTCCCATGCAGAGGAGGCTGGAATATTGTACGTGAGTGAAATGACGAGCTTTAAAGATTCATCTGTGCTGTTAGCCCACTGTATCAAATGCTGGATTCTTTCATTTTGACTTTTTAAGTTTCTTTTTAGTGGTAGTTGGGAGTGGAGGTGGTTAGTGAGAAGAGAAAGACTTTTTCCTTTTTGAGCACCTCTTTGGACCATTTACATTCATTGACAGCTCAGAAGAATCCAACAGGTAGGTTTTATCTCTATTTTGCATTAAAAAGAAATTGAGGGTTAGAGTCCCACGGATGCCCCAGGCTACAGGAGCAGTGAGAGTCCTAGTGCTAGGATTTACATCGGTTCTTCCTGATACTAAAACGTTCCCTTCCACTGCCCCTCCCCAGAACTGCCTTCCAGAAGGACCAGACTTGCCCATTTGCAGAAACTGGCAGTGGGGAGGGACAGTTCGAAGGCAGCCTTAGTAGCAACTGGCCGAGCTCTGCTTCCCAGCCACCCACCAGCCCTTCCCCTCCCCGACAATTTCCACTTGTCTCCTTCGGAGGAAACATGACTTTTCCCATTGACGGAACTCGCAGGCCAACAATACGCCCATGGCATGCCCCCCTTCCCTGGACCCGGCTTTGACGCTGGCATGTCCCTCTCCCCACCTCCCACCCCACCTGCCCTGACCTTCCCTTGTCGGGGACGTTCTGCATAACAATGTCTGGTCCGTGCTGCCCGGGGCTGCCCTTCTGCTATTAGCACCTAATGAAAATGTAACCGTATTTAACCCCCCACAGTCCTGGATGGCGAGAGAGCCCAAGTGGGTTTAATTCCTTTGTATGATAAGCATCCCGCTCTCCACTTGCAGGGTCCATCCCCTTTCTCCCTGGAGAGGACGCGGAGCTGTGTATGGCTAACTCGGACCTCTCAGCTGTCCGGGGCACAATGGGGAAAGTATCTTTTGTGGCAATAACGGCTTTGGGGAGGGGAGAGGGGAGGGTCCGGGCTGGTGGGGAGGGGGTGCAGTTGAAGAGGAGGAGAACAATGTGTGAGAAGCTGAGGCTCTGGGTTTCCCACACGGACCAATATGTGCCCCCACCCCCCTCTGGGAGAGACAGATCTGCAGCGACCAGCCCACAGCTGATCCCGCCTTGATTGGCTTTTTTTTTTTTTTTTTTCATTGTGCTCTCAAGGGACGAAAATCCTTTTGTGGCGTGAAAGGAGAGGCGTTCCTGCCGTCCCCTCCCTCGAACTGATTGGCTATGTCACAAGATGGCCAAATCCACCCGGATTAATGTGCGGCCGGTCGGGCCGCGGTGTGAGGACGTCTGTGTCCGCCCCTTTGGGAGAGCGTGTCTGCTGCCCTGGGAGCAAGGGAGGGGGACATGAAGGGGCAGGCCACCACTTTCTTCATATTTATTATCCCCCCCACAGCCCCCAGCCCCGCAGGGATGTTTATTCATGGGCCACATCTGCTGGCTGGCAGGCAACATGTCTCTTGTTAGAAGGAATGCCTGGGAGTCCCCAAGGAGCCAGGAAAATGGGGCGCATTCCATAGGACCCGCCTTTTCGCTTTGCTCAGAGTCCTTCGGGGCTTTCCCAACCCACCTGTAATCTTAGCCTTCCCCACCGACCAGCTTCCAGCCCTTCATGGGGGGTGGCCCCAAGCAACTCACCTGGGGATTCTGGGTTCTCTTATCTCCTGTCCCCAGTGCTAGAAAGAAGGCACCTTCTCCCTCTGCTCTTTGTACCTTTAGTCCCTGCTACCTGAGCCACTCTTCCCCTGCCTAACTTCTTGTATAAATCAATCACAAGGCTTTAAGACTCGCTCAGATTTTGTCTCTGACTCTCCTGATGGGGAGCCCACTCTTCTTTCTCTGAGGTCTCATATTATTTTTGCACCTCTTTGATCACATTTACCACTTTTTACCCTAAATAATTATGGTTTGAGGGCATGCCATGCCTCCCCTCCCAACCTATAAGGTCTTATACTTATAGGTTGATACTTATCTCTGGTCCATCCTTGTCTAACCACCTGCCCCCAACTAATGCTGGTCATAGATGTGTGTCCCTGGGAGGCATTGCTCACCAGCTGTTGATTGAATGAAATGGGTGAATGCATGGAGAGAAGCATGTGGCTAGACCCACAAGTCTTGGATCTCTGTCATGGATGCTGGGATTAGTCTAGAAGGTACATAATGCCTCTTTCCCCTACTTCCAAAATGGTGCAAAATTTGCTCCAACATAGCTTCCCATGTGTCTGTCCTGTGTGCGGCTTTTAACAGTACCATGCATTTCAAAAAAGACACTGCAGAAAAGGATGGTCCCAAAGCAAAGAGGACAGAGAGACCTATGCCCAGATTTCTGGGGACAAGACATCCCATTGAGTCGTTCACAGGCCAGTCTGTCTATAGGGTCAACTACATGGCAGTCAGGCTAATTATTACTTTTGGATTGGCAGCTGGAAATGTCTTTGCTGTTTTCTAATATAATTGATATTGACTTTTGGAAAGGGGACAGCCTGCAATATACTTAGGAATATGGGACTGGGTGTGGTGGCTCACGCCTGTAATCCCAGCACTCTGGGAGGCCGAGGCAGGTGAATCACCTGAGGTCAGGAGTTCGAGACCAGCCTGGCCAACATGGTGAAACTCTGTCTCTACTAAAAATACAAAAATTAGCTGGGTATGGTGGCGTGCGCTTGTAATCCCAGCTACTAGGGAGACTGAGACAGGAGAATCGCTTGAACCCAGGAGGCGGAGGTTGCAGTGAGCTGAGATCACTCCACTGCACTTCAGCCTGGGTGACAGAGCGAGATTCTGTCTCAAAAATAAAATAAAATAAAATGAATATGGGCAAGGAAGAAAAATAGAAAAAATGTGGAAGAAATTGTAGTGTTTTTATGGATAAGCCAGGTCAAGGTTTCACAGGTTTTAAGTGAAGAAGTAACAGTAGACGAAGTTATGTTGGAGTTGTATAATTTTACCAGTGCTAGCAAGAGTTCCTGTGAGACCATGGCTTGTTCTGGTTCTGAGTGGGGGCATGTCAGTAAGTCTGTGGCAAGGGATGGGTGTGGCTTCTAAGTGGGTTGACCAACTTTTAGATGATGAGTAGGACATCTTTCAGGTACATGGTTGAGGGCCTGGAAGGCTCCTTCTTCCGGGAGAAACTGGAGAAGTGGAATGCGATCACAGAGACACTTTCACCTGTGCTATTAAATATTGCTTAACTGGTTGTGTTTCAGCCACTCACACTTTGGCATGAACTGATTCAATCAAATTGCCTCTCTTTTAAATCTTAGCTGATATTAGCTTCTCTAGGTAAAAGAAACTTGATTACTAGGGGTAGACCCGGGAGAAGCTGAATGAAAGTTTAGAAAACCCCAATACCCTCTGAGAAAGAACTCTAAGAGGGAGAAAAATGCAGAAAAGGAGGAGTGTGGTTGTCAAGCAAACTTCTCCTTCCTGCACTTCCCCCACATTTTGCCTAAGATCATTCCTGTCTGGGAAACAAACTGGCAATGACTTCTTACTTTTCTATCCTTCTGCTCCCAGAGCCTGGCATCCCATAGTTGGTGCTACAGTTGTGCTCCCTTCTAGGTTAAATAAGGAGGCCTAAGAACCCAAAGCACCATTCAAAAAGAAAGAACAAAAAAGCCACATGAGTTCTTAGTTCCAATTAAGCTTTACAAAGTATTATTTGGAATACAATCCTTTCTCAACCTGGGATCAGTGCTTAGACTGGATGTGGGGAAGTGAAGTGAATTGGGGGATGGAGGAAGTGGCCAGGCCTCTGAGGGCATCTGATCCTTCTTGCTGGATTGGTGCAGAATCCACGGGGTTATACATAGCATGCATCTAGCATACATTTCAATATGTCAGCCAACGTGGTCCTGCATCAGTCTCTTGGGGTGTTAAAAATACAAATCTGGTCCCCCAGCCCAGACCTGCCTTTTCAGAATCTCTGAGAGAGGGCCCTGGGAATCTGTGTTTTAACGAGTACTCCAGGTCATCCAAGTAGACACGTCTCACTGTGAATGAGTAGAAGAGCTAAATGCAGACCCACTGTGGCTCTCTCAGAGCTCAGGCAGCATCTATTGTGCCCTCCTGAGAAGACGTTTAACCAAGAGGAGGTTGATGGTGATTTCTGAGTTAAGCAGCCTTAGGAGTGGTTAACACTTAAAATCAAACCTTGAAATTTATTTTCAATTCAATTTATTATTCCAAGAGCCTACTAATTTTTCCTAAAAAGGATTAGTGTTAATAGAGAAAAAAAAGTTAATATTCAAATATGAGGAACCACCTTTCCAAGACATAGGAGGTTAGAAGATGGTTTTGAAAAAGTGATAGGAAAATGAAAATTTTGAGAAAATGTTCTTTTTAAAGTGCTTGTCAGCTGGACATGGTGGCTCACGCCTGTAATCCCAGCACTTTGGGAGTCTGAGGCAGGCAGATCGCAAGGTCAAGAGATCAAGACCACCCTGGCCAACATGGTGAAACCCCATCTCTTCTAAAAATACAAAAGTTAGCTGGGCGTGGTGGCACTCGCCTGTAGTCCCAGCTACTTGGGAGGGTGAGACAGGAGAATCGCTTGAACGTAGGAGGCAGAGGTTGCAGTGAGCCAAGATCTCTGCACTCTAGTCTGGCGACAGAGCGAGACTCCGTCTCAAAGAAAAAAACAAGAGTGCTTGTCTATGTGTCTATGTGAAAGTCCTTTGTTGACATTAAAAAGTTGAGTGCGTCTCTCTAAATAGGCTTATGCAAATTTCTATGCATTTGTTATCTGCATATGTGCATAAATAATACATTTATTCATTCCCATCCTTCTAAGAGCTCAGACTTAAAGACATAACTTTGTCTGAGAGGGAACTTGGCATGAATTGGCAACACTCTGGACATATAAGTCTCCATTTATAACTGAAGGTTGGATTGGGCTTAGAACTGTTGGGGGAAAGGCTGAACAGGAGATGGTCCAATGTTTATTAAAGAAGGACATCTCAGATAGGTTTTGGTTTATCAAAGGGAAGCATTAAAATGAGTATCGTTTTTCTAAAGTTAATCTGTCCTTTTATACCTAAAAATACAATTTTTTCTTGAATCAAGAAGAAATAACTTCAGCTCTGTTCTTGGTCTTAAGAAAATCTGCTGCACACATTTTATAAATGTCGAGTTAATTAGCACTGAGTTAGTGATGTCATAATGAATTATTTCTCATCAAAGCAGATGGGTCAAGAACAACTTCCTAGGACAAACAGTTTTCTAAAGCAAACATGTTAACAAAGTAGTTTCCTATAACATTCTTTGCCTCAAGTTTTCAAAACAGCAATGTGGAGCCAAAATGTTAGAAACCTCAAAGTTGCTTTGTGAATTGTATATGTTTTCCTATTGATTGTTTTCATTTCATTTTTTATCATAGTTACCCTAGTTCTCTGACTTTTTTTGAAGTATAATAACATATCTATGGAAAAGTGCACAAATCATAGGTGAGCAGTTTGATGAATTTTATAAACTGGATATACCTGTGTAATCAGCGCCTGGATCAAGAAACAGAACATTAGAAAAAGTCTCTGTCTCCTCCTGATCTCTTTCAGGTACTCCTCCTCCTTCCCCAAAAAGGGAAGCCCCTGTCTTAACTTTGAACACCATAAATTTATTTGGCTTATTTTTGAATTTTATGTAAATGAAATCACATAGTATGTATGGTTTTGTGTCAGGTTTCTTCTTCTCAACATTCAGTCTGATTGTTGCATAAAGTCCCAGGTTATTTATTCACAGTTTGGTAAAATATTTCATGGCATGGAAATACCACAATTTATTTTTTTATTCTACTGGAGGTAGATATTTGGGTAGTGTCCAGTATGGGCTATTATGACTAGAACATACATACAGTTTAAAATCTTTTTTAAGCCATCTGACAAAGCTTGTGAGATGAATACA
Source organism: Pan troglodytes (assembly GCF_028858775.2). Classification (NCBI taxonomy): domain Eukaryota; kingdom Metazoa; phylum Chordata; class Mammalia; order Primates; family Hominidae; genus Pan; species Pan troglodytes. The sequence goes on along the minus strand of NC_072417.2, from coordinate 85,174,148 downwards.
GTTTTGAATTGCTAAAATCCTATTGATTTTTTGACATATGATGCTAAAAAACCCCACAAATTCCCAAATTGTAAACATGTCATTGTGCTAGGTGTGCTGATAGAAAACACAAATTGTCTAAAACTGACAATTTGTTTTTGACAATAAATGAATTCAGTAAAGTTTGCAGAATGTTGCAGGAAACAAAATCAACATGCAAAAATCAGTAGCATTTCCATATGCCAACACAGAGCAATCTGAAAAAAAAATTTTAAAAATAACCCCATTTAAAATAGTGAAAAATAAAATAAAATACCTACGAATAAACTTAACTAAAGAAGCAAAAGATCTCTACCATGAAAAATATTCATGCAAGAAATTGAAGAGGACACCAAAAAATGGAAAGATATTCCATGTTCATGGATTGGAAGAATCAATATTGTTAAAATGTCCATACTACCCAAAACAATCTATAGATTAAATGCAAACCCTATCAAAATGCCAATGACGTTCTTCACTGAAATAGAAAGAATAATTCTAAAATATATATGGAACCATGAAAGACCCAGAATAGCCAAAGCCATCCTGACCAAAAAGAAGAAAACTGGAGGAATCACATTACTTGACTTCAAATTATACTACAGAGTTATTGTAACCAAAATGGCATGGCACTGGCATAAGAATGGAGACATCGACCAATGGAACAGAATAGAGAACCCAGAAATAAATTCATTCATCTACAGAGAACTCATTTTCAACAAAGGTACCAGGAACATGTATTTGGGAAAGGACAGTCTCTTCAATAAATGATACTAGGAAAATTAGACATCCATATTCAGAGGAATGAGACTAGACCCCTATCTCTCACCATATACAAAAAAAAAAAAAAAAAAAAAAAAAAAAGGATTACAGACTGAAATCTAAGACTTCAAACTTGCATGAAAGTACTATAAGAAAACATTGAGGAAACCCTCCAGGAATTTGGTCTGGTTAAAGATTTATTGAATAGTGTCCCCAAAGCACAGGCAACCAAAGCAAAAATGGACAAATGGGATCACATCAAGTTAAGAGGCATCTGCATGGCAAGGAAAACAATCAACCAAGTGAAGAGACAACCCACAGAAAGAGAGGAAATATTTGCAAACCATCTGACAAAAGATTAATAACCAGAAAATATAAGGAGCTCAAACAATAGGAAAATATCTAACACTCTGATTAAAAAATGAGCAAAAGATCTGAATAGATGTTTCTCAAGACATACAGGTGGCAAACAGGTCTATGAAAAGGTGCTGAACATCATTGATTATCAGAGAAATGCAAATCAAAATTGCAATGAGATATCATCTTAACCCAGCTAAAATGGCTCTTATCCAAAAGACTGGCAATAACAGACGCTGGTAAGGATATGGAGAAAAGGGAACCCTTCTACACTGTTAGTGGGAATGTAAATTAGTACAACCACTATGAAGAACATTATGGAAGTTCCTCAAAAAACTAAAAATAAAACTGCTGTATGTTCTAGCAATCCCACTGCTAGGTATATACCCCTAAATAAAAGAAATCAGTATATCAAAGAGGTATCTGCACTCCCACATTTATTGCAGCACTATTCACAATAGCCAAGATTTGGAAGCAACCTAAGAGTCCATCAACAGACAAATGGATAAAGAAAATATGGTGCATATATGCAATGGAGTGCTATTCAGCCATAAAAAAGAATGAGATCCTGACATTTACAACAACATGGATAGAATTAGAGGACATTATGTTACATGAAATAAGCCAGGCACAGAAAGACAAACTTCACATGTTCTCACTCATTTATGGGAACTAAAAATTAAAACAATTGAACTCATGGAAATAGTAGAATGATGGTTACCAGAAGCCAGGAAGGGTAGTGGGGTGGGGTGGGGGGAGTAGGGGTGGTTAATGGGTACAAAAATATAGTTGGATAGAATAGATAAGATCTAGTATTTGATAGCATATCAGGGTGATTACAGTCAACAATAATTTATTGTCCATTTTAAAATAATTAAAAGAGTATAATTGGATTGTTTGTAACACAAAGAAATGATAAAAGCTTGAGGGGATGGATACTCCATTTACCCTGATGAGATTATTATGCATTGTATGCCTGTATCAAAATATCTCACATATCCATAAATAAATACACTACCATATACCCATAACGTTTTTCTAAAAAATAAATAAAACCATGTCTGTCTGCCACTATAAAAAAGAAAAAAAAAAAAAAAAAGAAATTGTCCCTGATCTCCTGACATTATCATATAAAATAGGCCAGAGCATTAGCCTGAGAAAGTAAGTACATGGAGGATGTGAAGGTACTGAACGAGCATGGCACAATGACATAACAAGCGTGGCACAATGACATAACATATTGAAATGTTCACACTTTGCACTTTGAAGTTTTTATGTAGAATTATTAATGTAACCTGTATTATTAGTGCCTGTGTTTCATGTGCACTTGGCCTGTTTACACAGAGAGCCTAGTACTGATGGGCCCTGCGAGAACTGAGGGCTGAGCCTGGAAAGTCTTATCAGCTGGCCTTTCCATCTCTCCCATCACTTGGGGGCCAAATTGTCTCTTATTTTCTGCTTTTCTCAATCTATCTGCTTCCCAATCCCTTTTCCAAATTGCTCTGCTGCATTTCGTTGTAGTTTCTGCTACTCCATAACGTTGTGTACGTGACTTTGGTTGGCCCCACGCTGAGCCAGGAGGGCACTCTGCTTTCTCACCTCATTACTGCACTCCACCAGCTGATTAGCAACAAATCTTTATCTGCATTTTCTAATCCTTAAATGCCCAGGGGTGAAATCTGCTTGGTTCAGCTCATCTTTTGTTCACTTGGTGAATTGAATTGCTTGCCTGAGGGTCGGGGGCGATCTACTTAGCTATCATTTGTGTGGTGGGCACAGACTACCTGCCTGTCTAGTGCAGGGGGCTGTGGGTGAAGATTCTTCCGAAAGGGAGAGTAGGTGGACTTGTACTTGGATGTCTAGTAAGGCTCCATGTTTTCCCAACTGCGCTTGAATTTCTCAGAAACACTTGGAAAATAAGCTCTATCCTGCTCCATGTTATTTTGGTTGGGTTTTGCCCTGAAGGAAAGATTCCCTGCACATGGTCCTAAGGAATGTCAAGTACATTCTTTAGACACTCATTTAGTCGGCAGTGTTACATGAATGCAGGACCAAAAAATGTTTAATGCCTTGATATTTGCCTCCACACTTTAACACATTTAGGTTTGCAATATCTGCACAACTGTGACAGATACTGCAAAAATATTGCGAAGACTACTTATTAGCATGGTTTAGAAAAGTTACCTGTATCAGATGGGCTGGGAAGCTGGGATTGGATAAGCTTTAAGGTCCCTGCTGACCTGGGAATTCTGTGAACCCAAGAATGAAGCTGGAGCCCTCCAATTCTGTCTGTGTCCTGGGATGAAGAAGGCCCTTCTTTCACTTGTTGTATGGAGATAGCTTCCTTAGCATTCATCACTGTCATCATTAATTTTGATATTGAAGTTCACCAATTCATTCACTCATTTTACAGTTTTATCCAAATGCTACATTTTCCTTCACGCAGCCCAGAAACAACGAGCACTGTCCTGCACCACAGGGATGGTGAGCACATGTTGGGGCAGTGAGCCTGCAAGCTGTTGCAGAGCCCTGTTTAAACTGGTACCAGGGAAATGAATGCAGGTGCCCAGGGGCCCCGCTCTAAAATGATGGTACTTTTTAAAGAGTAGCAAACACATTCTTGATGCTAACTGGCTTGGGTAGGTCCTTGGCTTTTTTATGGGGAAGGTATTCTGTGATTAAGAACACTTTTTTGGCCGGGCGCAGTGGCTCACGCCTGTAATCCCAGCATTTTGGGAGGCTGAGGCGGGCAGACCACAAGGTCGATAGATGGAGACCATCCTGGCCAACGTGGTGAAACCCCGTCTCTACTAAAAATACAAAAATTAGCTGGGCATGATGGTGCACACCTGTAGTCCTAGCTACTCAGGAGGCTGAGGCAGGAGAATCGCTTGAACCCAGGAGGCAGACGTTGCAGTGAGCCAAGATCGTGTCACTGCACTCTAGCCTGGACAACAGAGCGAGACTCCGTCTCAAAAAAAAAAAAAAAAAAAAAAAGAACTCTTTTTCTTAACAGAAGATGTTTGTACTTTAAAGCATTGTTTTCCCAAATCTATGCTCCTCTCTCTTCCTATTGGCTCTGATGACTGCTTTTTCAAAAAGTATATACGTACATGTATATATGTATATTCACACGCATGCCTATATACACATACAGACATGTATGTAGGCATATAATTAAATGGATGGCATATATACAATACTTATATACATATACACGTGTGTGTGTGTGTGTGTGTGTGTGTGTGTGTATGCAGCCATGCATCGCTTAACAACAGGGATACATTCTGAGAAATGCATCATTAGGAGATTTTTGCCATGGGAACTTCATAGATTACTTATACAAACCTAGATGGTGTAGCCTACCACACACCTAGGCTATAGGATATGGCCTATTGCTCCTAGGCTACAAATCTGTGCAGCATGTTGCTGTATTGAATACTGTAGGCAATTGTAACACGATGGTATTTGTGTATCTAAACACAGAAAAGGTACAGTAAAAAATACAGTATTATAATCTTATGGGACCTCCATCATTTATGTGGTCTGTCCTTGACTGAATGTTGCTATTCCAGGCATGACTGCATACATAATTTGATTAAAAAGCAAAGTGGTCACAGAGCCAATATGACTTGCCATCCCTATGAATCCCTAGAATGTTGGAGCTGAAGACACCTCTTTGTTTCTATAAAGAGAAACATAGAGAGTGAAGATGATTTGCTCAAGTTGGAAGAACAAGTGAGTAAGAGGACTGAGGGCTAGAACTCTGGTGTCCTCTTCCCAGGCCAGTGTACTCTCCCCTGCTTTCCCCCCTGGCTGCTTCCCCTCTGCAGTGAGGCAGGGAGGGCTGAGTTAACAGGGAACAATTGCCACGCTCCCCCCAGGTGGGATGTGTGCAGGAGGGGGCCTGGTGAGGCCGTGTCTGGGACTCTTCTTACCCTTGGGAGGAGCAGGTGATTCTGAGAGGACCGACCAGCTAACGTGCCCAGGTGCCCATGATAAGCACGCCGTGTTTTAATCCAAGGAGAGAGGCATTTCTATCCCCTGCGTATTTTCAGTGCCTGTCTCAGTGCATGGGACAAAGCAGAGTTCCAAAAACGTTTGCAGAACCAACTTTCTTGTTTAATTGACTTTCAAATGTAAATAACTGTGGGACCGGGCTTGTGTTTTAAACCTTCACTTGCCATCTATCCTGGGGCAGAGATGTTTGAATGAATGGAAGACAGGTTTTATATCAGGGAGAAGGAGATAGTGTGTAATCACTGGGTTCTGGGAATAAGGGTAAAATCAGGAGTTAGAAAAAGTACGCACCAGGGAGACAATAGCACCAAAGACAAATATCGAGTTATTTTACAGTTTGCACCAAGACCATCCTGCCCCCAGGGCCATGGCACCCATCAGAGAGGCCTCTCCCTATGGCCAAGCCAGCACCCTGGAGGAAACCAGACCACGTCCTTCCCTTCCTGGGTGTTTGTTCATAATCTGTTTCCCCTGTTGATAGATGTTTCCTGTCTTTTCCTTTCTGGCTTTAATCTCATGGCTAGTCATTTGAGACCAGTTTTTAGCCTAGCATCCTTACCTCTTGAACAGTCACTGCTATGCTCATTGCTGCCAAACTTACCCCCCTATACCCTGGCATGATTCCTGTGGCCCTTCCCATCCTTTGATCTGTTTCTTAGTCCTAACCTCTGTCCACCCACAGTATTACCATTTATCTCATTATATCAGGCTCTAGATATGTGTGCTTATTTCATTTGATTCTCATAATAGTCTTGTGAGAATTAAAGTACTTATTTGCCCATTTTACAGATGAAGAAACTGAGCTTTCCTATTCAGTAAGTGGCCAAGTTGGAATTCAAACTCTCAGTTGTCTGAGTTTAAAATTTCTACTCTTTTACTTACATCAAATAATTGTCTTGCACCATGAGTTCTTAAATTCTATGCTCTCCATTAATGCCATAAAATGATCACTGGTGGGTCTTCAACAATCCAGTCTTATTCAGGTCTTTTGTTCATTCTTCCTTCCACCTTTGACGTGTCCTTAGCGTTCTGGTTCCATCACGTCCATAGCATCTGGCCAATTGTGCCACACTTCTGCTGTCCTGCCAGTCATTAAGGTACATCAAAAATTTTGTGAAGTCTTTTCTTTGCATTTATCAACATCAGTTAGAAATTCATTAGTTTTAAGAGTTGAGCTGGCATTTTAAAATTAAATGTAGAAAAAGGGATTTGATGATACTCTGATGTCGTTAAACAGGATTTAATTGGGAGTAGAAAAAGTCTTGGTTGGCTGGGCAAGGTGGCTCATGCCCGTAATCCCAGCACTTTGGGAGGCCAAGGCGGGTGGATCACCTGAGGTCAGGAGTTCGAGACCAGCCTGGCTAACAATGGTGAAACCCCATCTCTACTAAAAATAACAAAAATTAGCCGGGTGTGGTGGCGGGCACCTGTAATCCCAGCGACTCGGGAGGCTGAGGCAGGAGAATCACTTGAACCCAGGAGGCAGAGATTGCAGTGAGCTGAGATCGTGCCACTGCACTCCAGCCTGGGCAACAAGAGCGACACTCCATCTCAAAATAATATAATAATAATAATAATAATAATAATAATAATAATAATAATATAAAGAAAAAGCCTTGGTTTAGGGTGTCCACATCATTCATTAATTCTTCACTCATTCATCCAACCCATCAGAAATATTAAGCATCCACTGAAGAGGGATACTGAACAGAAATTGGGGATACCAATATCAGCAAATCCCAGTGGCTTCTTTCCAGGGTCTGATCCCCCCAGTTCCCAGCCTAACAACACTGTCTATAGTGCCTCTCACTGAGACAACTTAAAAGAACTCTGGAGAAAGGGGCAGAGGTCCTTGTCATCAAATGCATTTTGCAATCACATGGTCAGATTAACCCTCCTGCATTTAACAGATCTCCTTCTCAGTTAGCACCCCTTGTCATTTCTTGGATCTATAAATAGTGGTGGCAAGCCTGGAGACATTTCTGCAAACATCAAGGGCAGATTTATACTCCAGGTTATGAGAGCAACACAGCAGCTTGACCTTAATTTCCAGAGTACTGAAAGCTCATCTTTAGGCAACATTTCTTATTGGTCAGTCCTGCCAAGTTTCAAGAAGGTAAAGGAGGAACAAAAGATAGCCCAAAAAAGAGCCAGAAAGATGGAACTGTTTCTGGAGGGTTATTTAACCTGGAGCAGCATGACTTGAGGAGAGTTAATACCTACCTTTTTACCTGTGGAAGGAAGAAGTAGGAAATTAGCACCCGCAGAGTATGTATCATGGGCCACATATTTCTGCTCCAGCTTCTCCGGCTAATCCCTATTATATCCCAGTGAAATTGATATTATTGCTAGACTTTCACACATGAGGAAACTGAGGCTTGGAGAGGGCAGGCGACTAGCTCCAGTGGCTCAGTCTCTTAGCAGCAGTGTTAGCTTTGGATCTGACTGGGTCAGCACCTGAACCCATGCCCTGTGCTCCACCACAGTGAGGGTTATCCTCTGCTGATGGTAGTTGGATCTTGTTCCATTCTTCACTAGCACTGAGATACAGAAGAAGAAAAGGTAAACTTTGCAAACCGAAGACTTTTACATTTAAATTGAGAGTTCAACTGGGGAGAAAAAAATCCAGGAAACTTACTGATCAAGAGCTTAGGGAGGAGACAGACTTAAGTTCAAATCTTGGCTCTGCCAATACTTTTCTGTTTATTACTTATATGGCCTTATGGGAGTTTTGAGTCTCATTTTTCTCATCTATAAAATAGGATTAGGGGATTAAATATCATAAGTATAAATTGCAAGCCATCCTTAACACATAAGACAGGCCCCCGTATTAGCAGGTATTATTGATATGAGGGTCTTTGCCACATTTGGGCTCTGTGATAGATTTTCTCATCTTAGGCATATACTTTTGGGCCAACCTTGGAGTGACGATGCACTTGGCATGTTCACATGCTGAGTACACTCAGCTTCCTTAAACAGCCTCTGCAGTTGAAAACCAGTCATTGGAATAATTCTGCTGCAAAGGACTCTGATCCTTTTCCCTCTGGCTTTCGGATCTCAGAGCTGGAGCTGTAGAAGATGGTCTAGGAGTTCAGGCCATGTGTTCCTCCACTCTCTCCTTCAGAAAAAAATAGCAGAGATCTGCAGATGCAGGTGCATCTCCTTGTGATTCCAGTTGGTGAAAGGCATGATGCAGAAGATAATGCAGAAAAAGCTTCCCTGTGCCATGCCATGCAGAAATGGGATCATGCAGGCAGGGATCACGAATGCTGATGACTGTCAGTGAACTACCCACAGATTCCAGGTCTGACCCAGCCACACACAGAGAAGGGAGGAGCCAGAATTTCTCAGCTGCAGCAACAGGTTCCCCCTAAGAGCAAAAGTTCCCTAAAGCGTCCCTGTTAGAGACCCCATGACACCTGCAGCTGCAAGACTGTCCCAGGCAATGACTTTGTTGATAGAAAAAAAGGAAAAGCATTTAAGTTTGAATGAAAACCAGGACCCCTCAGAATTTGAGGGGTTCCACATGTGCTTTTCTTGAGGATCCCAGTATATTAAATATATTTGCAAATTCAAGGTTGTAATAATTTGGTATTTTTAAAACATTTATGTTGAATAAATGCACGCTCATTTTCAACAACACTCAGAATCACAATGATGTATTCTCATGTGGAGATTAAGTCAAAACCCTGAACTTAAGGGTGCTTTGGACATAATGCCCTGTCTTGCTGTAGGATTGGCTGGGTAAAGGAATTCTCCTGACATCACGATCTTGCTAATGCCGTAGGACTCCTGGTCCTTTATTAGCCTTAACTATGATCCAAGAGAAGTTCTAAGGCTTGGGGCTCATGGTCAGGGTGAGGTTTTCTAGGAGTCCAGCCCGAAACTCCAATCACTGGGACTTGGCTGGAATGAAACAAGAACAGCAAAATCTGACTTCCCAAATCCCAAATTTGGCCTTCAGGACCCCCTCATCCTTGGACCAGATCCCTCCCTATTCACACCTCCCACCCCCACCACCCTGACAGCAGCTGGAGTCTGTGCAGCAAATTCCCCCACACTCCTCCTGAAGCTTTCTGGATGCTGCCCTAGTGGGCTCGGGGCTTTCGATGAGATTTGATTTTCCCGATGGAGGTGAAGTGGCCTTTGAGGCCCCGTGGGAGGGGGTGGTGGTGGGGAGGCGGGCAGCCTGGCCGGGACTGCTGACTGTGTGAATGTGGCAGGCTCATTGTTCCTCAGCTTTATTCTTCAGGCCTCGATGGGGCTGATTTAGAAATCCTAATCAGGGAGCTCTCAGGGCTTCCCGGGTGTGACACAACTTGAGCGGCTCTGGGGGATTCTTTGTTCTCTGATGACAGCTGACTTGGTCGCCAGTGGGAACAGTTTGAGCATAACTCGACACTGCATGTGCTGGCAGCTGCGGCCTTAACTCTTTGTTACCCACTCCTGAGTTCCCTCCACTTGCCCGATCCTTCCTCAGAATGGCAACTCTTAAAAGTACCTTTCTGTGGATGGATGAGGAGGGCGGTCAATGCTGAATAGGGGAGGGGCACATTGTATCCCACAGCAGGGACATTCTTGGAAAATCAAGAGTGTCCCCACCCCCATGCAATCCCACTTTGCCAGCAGTAAAGGCTGCCAAACGATGACCATTCACCATCCACCCAGGTGCTCGGGTAAACTTTTTTTCGGCCTGGCAGAAGCGACAGGAGACAGAGGGACAGGGATCTTCAGTGCTCACGCTCTGAGGCTTCTTCTGATCTAAAAACAGAGCCAAGCAGGTCAGGATGTCTGCTGAGAAGGCTTCAGAGCAATAGCAGAAGGCGATTGGATTTGGAGCTGGGTAATCCTGCACTGGACTGCGGCGTCTCCATTTGACCAAACCCTGGCCAAGTTGTTTCATCTCTCCAGGCCTGGGTACATTCATCTGTCAAAAGAGAGCTGGCTATAATTACAGCGCGACCCCATGGAATTGCTGAGGATCAAAGGAGATAGTGCTTGTGAAGGTCTGTCACAGGCGTTACTAAATGACTGCTGCTGTGGCTCTGATGCCGTAAACTCTCTCCAAAAAGAAGATGCTACTGCTCAGGAGACACAGAAGAGGTGAAAGCTGCAAATGTCTTTGAAATCAAATTGTTATGTAGTTTCTCTCTCGGGTTCTGAGCTAGGAGGGCAGCCACAAGAAGTTTATTAGAAAGTGATGTTTGGTATCATATTCGTTATTAATTCGACAAACTTTGAGTACCAGCAATAAGCTAGGTTCTGAGGCTAACAGAGATAATTAAGACATAGACCTGGCTTCAGGGAGCTGTGACAATAAAAGTGAGTGCATAGTTAGGATCCTTGGTTGCAAATACAAAAACTGGAGATTCAAGCATGATCAGGTTCCTCTTTCTGGCTCTGCTTCCACTTCTCTGTGTTTATTGGCTCCATCATTCTGTCTCATAGGAAGTTCCTGTAAAGCATGGTGGACAACAGAGATTGAAACCATTCCTGAGTTTGGCATTGCATAGAATTCCTGGTAAGGGGCCGGGCATGGTGGCTTATGCCTATAATCCCAGTATCTTGGGAGGCCAAGGCGGGTGGTTCACTTGAGGTCAGGAGTTTGAGACCAGCCTGGCCAACATGGTGAAACCTCATCTCTACTAAAAATACATAGATTTGCTGGGTGTGGTGGTGGGCACCTGTAATCCCAGATACTCAGGAGGCTGAGGCAGGAGAATCGCTTGAACCCAGGAGACGGAGGCTGCAGTGAGCCGAGATTGCACCATTGTGCTCCAGCCTGGGTGAGAAGAGCGAAACTCAATAATAATAAAAAAGAAAATTCCTGGTAAGGAAACTCATTGACCCAACCATGGTCAAATGCCCACACAGAACTGGGCGATTCTGGCCATGGGGCAGGTTCATGTTCTAACATGGTCATCTCCTCTCAACCCCTGTGAATGGGGACAGGGTGATTTGGCCAATTTGCAAAAGAATTACTGGGGAGACAATAGTACAGGAAACCAATACAGGAGCAAGAGCCAGATAATAAAACGAGTCTGGATGTTATCCCTAGGCCAAAGGGAATCACTGAAAAATTTAAACTGAGGAATAAAACAGCGTGTTTATATTTTTCAACTGTAATGTTAAGAGCAAATGGATAGGAAGAGGTGATTTGGGAAGTAGAGAGACCTATCAGCAGGCTATTGCAATAGTCCAGGCATGAAATGGTGAGGGTCTAAAGTGGGGTGATGAACAACAGGGATGGCCAGAAGGTGACAAATACAAGAGATATTTAGGAGGTGGAACCAATATAACAAGTAACTAGATCCTGGAAGAAAGAGTGAAATATTAAAGGCGATCTTCAAGTTTCCATTCAGAAAACAAGTTTTGAGATACAGATTATAGCCATTGTCCTGGACTGCTTTGGTCTGATAAATTGGTGGGTCAGTGAAATCCCCAGATATTTTCATATCCATTTTTAAATCTGTCTGTCTGTCTGTCTGTCTGTCTGTCTATCTATCTATCTATCTATCTATCTATCTATCTATCTATCTAATCTGTCTATCTATGTATCAATCTATCCATCCACCCACCCTATCATCTGTCTGTCTATCTATCTATCTATCTATCTATCTATCTATCTATCTATCTATCTATCTATCTATCATCTATCTATGATATGAGGGGATTGGTTTGGTCCCTTGGAGAGCAATGAGGAAACAAGGATAGGTAGCAAACAGAATGGTGACCATTCCCTGGCTTGGCCCCAGATGCAAACCTGATTCCCTATAGAAAAAGCAGCTGCAAGCAGAAGTTCAAAGTCAGAAATGAGGTATATCTAGGTGACATTATGAGACCCAGTGTTGGGGTATGGAGAATTTGCTCCATTGCTTTGAGGTTATAGAAGTGACAATAGCCCAGTGAGGACTAAGGGACATCCTTTGGCATCTCCAAGTTCTCCTCTTTCTGCACCAACTCGGCAGCCTTCCAGAGAGCACCAGCAGCAGCAGCAGCAGGAGTGAGGCCTCAGCTCTAGGGTACTACATTGGGTGCAGTCATAGAGTAAAGCATTGCTGGCTTCTATACTTAAATTCCAGCATTATCCAGCGTAACTTTGCTTTCTTCCATATTAAGATTTCAATGGGAACAAAGGGTTCCATTGAAATAGTATCCTATATGAACATACACTTCTCAAAAGAAGACATTTATGCAGCCAACAGACACATGAAGAAATGATCATCATCACTGGCCATCAGAGAAATGCAAATCAAAACCACAGTGAGATACCATCTCTCACCAGTTAGAATGGCGATCATTAAAAAGTCAGGAAACAACAGGTGCTGGAGAGGATGTGGAGAAATAGGAATGCTTTTACACTGTTGGTGGGAATGTAAACTAGTTCAACCATTGTGGAAGACAGTGTGGTGATTCCTCAAGGATTTACAACTAGAAATACCATTTGACCCAGCCATCCCATTACTGGGCATATACCCAAAGGATTATAAATCATGCTGCTATAAAGATACATGCACACATATGTTTATTGTGGCACTATTCACAATAGCAAAGACTTGGAACCAACCCAAATGTCCATCAATGATAGACTGGATTAAGAAAATGTGGCACATATACACCATGGAATACTGTGCAGCCATAAAAAATGATGAGTTCATGTCCTTTGTAGGGACATGGATGAAGCTGGAAACCATTATTCCCAGCAAACTATTGCAAGGACAGAAAACCAAACACCACATGTTCTCACTCATAGGTGGGAATTGAACAATGAGAACGCTTGGACACAGGGTGGGGAACATCACACTCTGGGGCCTGTCGTGGGGTGGGGGGAGTTGGGAGGGATAGCATTAGGAGATATACCTAATGTAAATGACGTGTTAAAGGGTGCAGCACACCAACATGGCACATGTATACATATGTAACAAACCTGCACGTTGTGCACATGTACCCTAGAACTTAAAGTATTAAAAAAAAAAAAAGGAATAGTATCCTATTTTCTTATGGTGGAGGAAAAATTGGAATTCAGGACATCAACTTAGAAGCAATTGATACTGTTTAAGGGAGAAGTTAATGAGGGCCTAAAGTAGGTGGTGGCAGTAGACACGGCAAGGTGGGAGCTTTATGAAAGACAACGAAGAGGTGGGCTCTTAAGGGCTTGCAAGTTGCATGAGGGGGGCAAATGAACAGTGAGGAGCAATGATGATTTCTAATTTGGAGCCTTGGCAAAGGAAAATGGCATTTCTGTTAACAAAATTAGAGGAGTCAGCAAGACGACATGGATTGGTTTGGAATTCAGCGAGTCTAAGACACATACAGATCTTTATCTGAGGAGGAAAAAAATAATAAAACATAAACGTATTAGATCCTGGAACAGGTAAGGCCAAGATACTAGAGGTAGTCTCTTATCATGACATCTTTTGAGGTATCTGTGAGCATAACGATTATAGGGCCAGGGCAAATGATAACTGCTATTGGAGAATATGTTTGGGACTAGAACTGGAGACTTCCTGCTTTGGGGAAAAATGTTTAGGACTAGATGGATTAGTGTTATTTCCAGTGACCGCTCCACCTAGCATCTGTCTATTCATCCATCCATCTACCCACCCATTCATTTATCTATCCACCTATCATCAACCCATTCATCCATCTATCCAGCCAACAAAATAACCATTATTTCTTGAGCACCTCATATTTTCTTGACTCTGCACTTTTAGAGAACCAAAGAACAAAGTACAACTTAATTTCTGGATTAGGGGAATATAGCCAATAAATCATGAAATCTTCAAAAGGAACATTTGGCATCAACTTGTCAGTACTTTTGCTCGTATAACAGGTCAGAATAACTAGGAAGTCTTTTTGCAGACCAAACATCTAGTTCATGCTTTGTTTTAGCTAAATGGCAAGTAGGTTAATTCCAATAGAATGCCTAAAAGTCTCTTAGCAATTAGTATTGGGATTATTTACATTTAAAATATTCATTTAAAATTTAATTTCCTTACCATTTTCTGTTTTGATCACATGGCCACCCTTGACATCTGTCTTTCACAGTGGTCTACACTTTATGCTCAGAGAATGCAAATTCATTTTAATACCAGCTTTAGCCACATATAAAGATGAATCAGTCTTCCAGAGTGTATATAATACATTGCTGTTTTCTCTGACATTTCCCCCCATGCTTCAACAAGAACCACTAAGAGTTGATTGTACTTCAATACCTTGGACAATATAAGCCTGGCAGGACAGTTTTGTGGACTCCTCAGCCTATACTTCTCCAAAGAGGAGATTTCATTTTTCATCTCAGTCTCCAGGGCTCCAAAACTTACTTTTGTTAATCATTAAGAGCAAAATCGTCAAACAGATGACAGTTTGGGTAAGTATACTGGTAAAGATCTTTAATTATTTAAAAAATTGAAACCATTTACTAGGACTTATTTTTTAAAAAATAAGTAAACAAAAAGATAGCCTACCTCAAACTGGCTTGAACAATGCAGGGGTTTCATTGACTTACTCTACTGGAAGGATAATGAGTAACGTGGAATTCAGGGTTGGTTTGCTCCAAACAGATCAATGAAGTCATTAAGGACCTGTTTTACTTTCTCTTTGCTTTGTGTACATTGGTACCATCTTTATCTTCAGGCCACTTTTCTTTAGAGTGGCAACATGGCTAACACTCTATGTTTATTACCATCAAACCACTCCTAGAGTGAGAAGGTTGGTTTCGGTAGCTCTGTCTGACAAAGTTAGACTTACTTCCTCAGAAACCCTCCAAAATCTTCCCTCAGGAGTCAGATATGGAAATGCCATATGTTGATTGGCACAGACTTTACTTATTGCAAACCAATCATTATGGCAGGAGGACAAGAATCCAATCTCTGATTGGTTCAACCTTGCATCTGGGTGGGGTCAATCTCCATTTAATCTCATGACTACTACACAATTGAGGAAACATAGAAGGATTGCTGGGGCTTCAACTCTAATTTCTACTATAGTAAGGCTTTAAAATTTCTCAGTATTAAACCAACCAGCATGAGTGCCTTCTATAAGCAATGAGCCCTGCTAGGTTTTTGGCAATTGACTCCAAAAATCATTGGCTTGACCTTTATGGTTACTGAAATAACAAAGCACTGATCTGAAAGCTTAGAGTGACAGGCTGTCCTGTACCTTTTGTGGGGTGATTGTGGAGAGTGGCTTGTTATAAGACTTATGGCAGGTACCTAGAATTTGAACAATGCAAATGACTGAGTTCCAAGGCACCTAAGTAGGAACATGTCATTTGCATTAAAAAGAAGTAGGAGTGATTGAGAAGTTTCTTTCCTCCCTTCCTTCCATGTGTGTGTCTGATCACAGTTGTTTGGGGAAAATTATGTCCACTAGACCTGTTGGGCTGTGGTACAACTCCAGTTAATATTTGACCATTGGCTTCCTGTTGCCCAGAAAACTATTAGTGAGGAATAAACCATAATATAAGTTGTCTCCCTTTTTCTTTTTCCAACTTTTGGGTCTCTGCCCTTTTAAAGAGATGCCTTTCTGCCTATACATTTGGAGGATATGTTCACTGCTTGTCCTAAAGGAAGCAAGTGGGAAAAAAATCCTTTGATGGTAGTTGGGCCTTGTCTACTTTTCTTTTCTTTCTTTTTTTTTTTTTGAGACGGAGTCTTGCACTGTCACCCAGGCTGGAGTGCAGTGGCGCAATCTTGGCTCACTGCAAGCTCCGCCTCCCGGGTTCCCGCCATTCTCCTGCCTCAGCCTCCCAAGTAGCTGGGACTACAGGCACCCGCCACCAAGCCCAGCTAATTTTTTGTATTTTTAGTAGAGATGGGGTTTCACCATGTTAGCCAGGATGGTCTTGATCTCCTGACCTTGTGATCCATCTGCCTCGGCCCCGCAAAGTGCTGGGATTACAGGCGTGAGCCACCACACCCGGCCCTTGTCTACTTTTCAAAGTGATTGAAGGAGAAGGTGCAGGTGACTGAGTCTCCCAATCATTCTGCCTGGTTTCACGGCTGCTTGAGCATATACCTAGCTGTCCATCTTAGAGGTTATCCAGGATTGCAGGCGAGGCAGATGAGAAAATTAGGAATGGAAATTGAAAAGAAAAGAACTTTTGTGTGTGGGATCAACATGTATCAGACTGATGCAACTCCAAGTAGAGAGAAGGGAGGCCTCTTGTCCCAAGGACAAAACTGGTCTGTTTGCAACTTTGACCCCAGTTCCCCATCTCACATCCTTTCCCCTTTGGAACTTGGATGGATTGAAGAATCTTGTTGGCATATCGATTCTCTGAGCACCTGTGTCCACTGGACTGTCCTTTATGGCTATTTCCTTATCTCCTGGCTTCGGTTGGCTGGTGTCTCTGTGGTAATGGAGAGTGGGGAGGGGACGTGGTAGCATTTCAATCCATTTGTCATATCAGTTGCTACTGTTTTTTTTTTTTTTTTTTTTTTTTTTTTGAGATGAGTCTCACATTCTCGCTCTGTTGCCCAGGCTGGAGTGTAGTGGCATGATCTTGGCTCAATGCAACCTCCACCTCCCAAGTTCAAGCGATTCTCGTGCCTCAGCCTCCGAAGTAGCTGGGATTACAGACGTGCACCACCATGCCCGGCTAATTTATGTATTTTTAGTAGAGACGGGGTTCTGCCATGTTAGCCAGGCTGGTCTCGAACTCCTGACCTCAGGTGATCCACTCGCCTTGGCCTCCCAAAGTGCTGGGATTACAGGTGTGAGCCACCCCACCTGGCCAATTGCCACTGTTTTTTGCCGCCTGGTGTGTACTGTCAATTGTGTCCTGGAGAAGGAGAAGCAGAGCAGAGGGATTCAGCTGAAGGGCTGCCCCCACCCTCTGAAACTGGGGGTGGGGACATGTCACCGATGGAACCGGACAGCCAAGGCATCTCCAGCCAAGGCATGGAGATGGTAATAGAATGCCCACCTCTCCGGAATTATTCTGTAATTCAGATTTTATGTTTTAGGAGGGAGCGTGGCATTTGAATCAGCCCAAAGGCCTTTACTTTATTGTTGAATTAAGAGGCAAGTAATTCAGATATAACCATCCCATAATATACTCTAAGATGTGATCTTTCTTATTCTGGGTTGGAATTTTACTTAGAAACCGTTAGAGCTACCACTGTGTCCCTGCCTTAAACAGAGCATGAGTGTGCTCCTTGTTTTGTTTTGGGCCCCATCCATATGCTGTGCATTCATTTCCATCATTCACAAAAACACTGGCCCCCTACCCCCCAATGTCAGGCTTAAGCAAGTCAAGCCGGGAGTTGAGTGGAAACATTCATTGCTGGCCAGGCCTGTGAATGCCACTGGTTGGGGTCTGGTGAACCCTTAGTTTTGCTCTACTCCTACCTTTGCCCTTCGCAAAGGCTCAGACGAAGTTCCTCCCAGATTCATGAAACGCTGGATGAAACCCTCTCTTTCATTCCATGAGGAACTCACCAGCATGGCCCAATTGAATAGCTCCTTCATATTTGCACTATTTGGCCTCTGCATCCTTTACAACATCACCCTTCCTCTAGAATTTCTTCTCTTTGGCTTCTATTGCAAGGAATGCTCTGTTCTCTTCCTGTCTCTGCTGGTACTTTTTGGATCATCCCTCTTGGTTCTTTTGTTTCTTCCCATTCTTTAAAAGGTGGTATTGGCCCCTCTTTTCATATTGTTCTTCCATGTCATCTACTTCTACAGCTGTAACTGAATTCTCTCTCTCTCTCTATATATATATTTAAATATATATACGTATATAAATAAATATATATGTGTGTGTATATATATCTATATATATAGATATATATTTTTTTTTCACAGCTCCAAACGACCATTGAATGTAACTGTGAATTCTGAAGTGGAATCTCAAACCTTGCCTCTAACCCAGATCCCTCTCCTAAGCAACCAGCTCTGAGAGACAGCTGTCTGGATGGGTACAAACTATTGAAAAACAAATTTGAGTTTCTCTTAAAATTTCCGCCTGCCATTTTCTCTGGCTTTGATGGCATCTTTATTCTTCCAGTTGCTCAGACTCCAAATCTTTGTATCATCTTTAATGACTCCCCTGTATGACATAACTCTCATCTTCCTCCTCCTCCTCTTTTTATTTTTATTTATTTTTTTGACATGGAGTCTCACTCTGTCACCCAAGCTGGAGTGCAGTAGTGCAATCTCAGCTCCCTGCAACCTCCTACTCCTGGGTTCAAGTGATTCTCCTGCCTCAGCCTCCCAAGAAGCTGTGACTACAGGCACGTGCCACCACACCTGGCTAAGTTTTTGTATTTTTAGTAGAGATGGGGTTTCACCATGTTAGACAGGATGGTGTCCTCCTGACTTCGTGATCCACCTGCCTTGGCCTCCCAAAGTGTTGGGATTATGGGCATGAGCCACCACGCCCGGCCTCCTCTTCTATCTTTTCCTCATTCTTCTCCTCTTCTCCACTCCTTACCCCCTACTTTGTCCTTCCTGAAGCCTCTGCCACTTCTGGCCAAGTCATCCTGTGCTCAAAAACTTTAATACCTCTTTAATCCCTAGAAATCAAAGTTCACTTTTTGCTTACTGTCACACAAGTTTCCCCCAGACATGGCTTGCACTCTGACTCCAGACCTCCTCTTCTGCTAGTGTGCCCTTTGACTAAGCTTTCTGTAGCTGGGACTATTAAAAGGGACATCCTAGCCGGGCGCAGTGGCTCACGCCTGTAATCCTAGCACTTTGGGAGGGTGAGGCAGGTGGATCACCTGAGTTCAAGACCAGCCTGGCCAAAATGGCAAAACCCCGTCTCCACTAAAAATACAAAAATTAGCCGGGCATGGTGGCAGGTGCCTATAATCCCAGTTACTCGGGAGGCTGAGGCAGGAGAATCACTTGAACCTGGGGGGTGGAGGTTGCAGTGAGTGAGTCGAAATCATGCATTGCACTCCAGCCTGGATGAAAGAATGAAACTCTGTCTAAAGGAAAAAAAAAAAAAAAAGGCACATCCTTTGGTGAAATACATTGAAAACTGTATTAATCAATTTTTACACTGCTGATAAAGACATACCTGAGACTGGGTAATTTATAAAGAAAAAGAGGTTTAATGGACTCACATTTCCATGTGGTTGGGTAGGCTTCACAATCATGGTGGAAGGTGAAAGGCACATATTACATGGTGGCAGACAAGACAGAAATGAGAACCAAGTGAAAGGGGTTTCCTCTTATAAAACCACCAGACCTCGTGAGACTTATTTACTCCCATGAGAACAGTATGGGGGAAACCACCCTCATGATTCAATTACCTCCCATTGGGTCCCTCCCACAACATGTGGGAATTATGGGAGCTACAATTAAAGATGAGATTTGGGTGGGGACACAGCCAAACCATGTAAAAAACCTTCATGGTGTGTTTGGACGAAGTTATTCCACTTCCAGGAATTTATCTTAAGGAAATGATCAAACATCTGCACAAAGATATGTGCAGAAGAAGATTCATTACAGCATCATTTGCAATGACTAAAAAATGAAAACAGTATCAGTGTCCAATAATATCAATACAATGGAATACTAGGCAACCATTCAAAAACAATACACACTTATTTCCTGACATGGAAAGATATTTCCAGCATTTTTCTATGTTCTAAGGGAAAAGGAAGTTATGGAGTAATATATATGATGCTTGCATATAGTATTTGTATATGTAAAGGAATAAAACAACTCTAGAAGGAGATGAGAGAGATCATAAGGCAGCTCTGAAGTCTCCATGGAGTTACCAGACAGGCTGGCTGGCTCAGGATGTGGTGTTTTCTTCATGAATTCTAGAGTTAAGCATTGCTTTGGAATTGCTGGAAGGAAAAGGAAGTGCTATAATACATATACATATCTATCTCTCTCTCTATATATATAGATATATTTAAACAATTTCTGCCATAACTGTGGACTAACAACATAACGGAATGAATAGTTAAATTTACAATGTGCTGCCGGGCGTGGTGGCTCATGCCTGTAATCCCAGCACTTTGGGAGGCCGAGACAGTCGGATTACCTGAGGATGGGAGTTCGAGACCAGCCTGACCAACATGGAGAAACCCTGTCTCTACTAAAAATACAAAATTAGTGGGGCGTGGTGGCGCATGCCTGTAATCCCAGCTACTCAGGAGGCTGAGGCAGGAGAATCGCTTGAACCCAGGAGGCAGAGGTTGTGGTGAGTCGAGATCGCACCATTGCACTCCAGCTGTGCAACAAGAGCGAAACTCCGTCTAAAAAAAAAAAAAAAAAAAAAATTTACAATGTGCTGAGGCAAAGCAATTTATTTATTTGTTTTGAGACAGGGTCTTGCTTTGTTGCCCAGGCTGAATACAGTGGCACAATCATGGCTCACTGCAGCCTCAACTTCCTGGGCTCAAGCAATCTCCTACCATAGCCTCCCAAATAGCTGGGATTACAGGGGTACACTACTACACCCTGCTAATTGTTGTATTTTTTGTGGAGATGGGGTTTCACCATGTTGCCTTGGCTGGTCTCAAAATCCTGGGCACAAGCGATCCACCCGCCTTGGCTTCCCAAAGTATAGGATTACAGGTGCGAATCACAGAGCTCGGCTGCAAAACAATTTAAAAAAATTCTTAAAAGAAGACCAGGCGCGGTGGCTCATGCTTGTAATCCCAGCACTTTGGGAGGCCAAGGTGGGCGGATCACTTGAGGCTAGGAGTTCGAGACCAGCCTGGTCAACATAGTGAAACCCTGTCTCTACTAAAAATACAAAAAATTAGCCGGGCGTGGTGGCAGGCGCCTGTAATCCCAGCTACCCGGGAGGCTGAGTCAGGAGAATCGCTTGAACCTGAGAGGCAGAGGTTGTGGTGAGCCAAGATTGCGCCATTGCATTCCAACCTGGGCAACAGGAGGGAAACTCCATCACACACACACACAAAAATCTTAAAAGAAAACATCCTCCACTGTTTTGCCCCTTGCCTTTGTTGACCTCATCTTTGTGTCTAGAAGGCTTCATTTCCCCATGTTAGTAAAGCGTTATCCATTCTCAAGTACAGTTAAATTCCCTCTGCAGGGGAGGATCGAAGGATCTGGAGCTGGAGGTTCCAGGTTTGTATCCTCCTTCTGCCCTTTACTAAGCTGAGTTTCCATCTCTGTAAAAGAAAAAGGGGTCATAATGCCTCATTCACAGGCAAGGCATGAGGACTGAACAATGTATGTAACAAGCATTTTAAGAACTGCAGAGTGTCATGCAGCAGTCAGGGAGTGTGATTCATGATTATTATGAAGGCCCTGGGGTTTAACTCTGTGGACCGAATTGCCACACGAGCAGCTGGCGCCGCTTCAGCCTCAGCCTTGAGCCCAGTGTGGATACAACCCAAGCTTCACATTGGTTGGAGCCCTGGTCCCGACAAATAGGCTGTGTGGGTGAAAGGGGGTATGATTCCTCCCCACATGTCCCCAGCATTTCCTGTTCCTTCCAGTGTTTCCAGAGTGATGCTTAACTCTAGAAGTCATGGAGAAAACGCTGTGTCCTGTCTGAGCCAGCCTGTCTGGTCGCTGCATGGAGACTTCAGATTTGCCTGTTATCTCTTTTCTCTTCCAGTCCTGTATTCAGGATCTGAGGAGTTGAGTGGTCCCCAGGAGCTGGAGGCCCTCAATGCTACCCACTGCGTGGATGATAAAGAAGCCTCCATTTCCCATCATAGCCCTGGCTGGAGAAGAGGCTGGAGGCACTGTGTGTGGGGGGGTGTCTCTGTGTGTGTGTGTGTGTGTGTGTGTGTGAACTAGTTTAAAGTCTTCTCTGCACACACACAAGATGATTGGGCCTACTGCATGCTTTTTAAAGTGAGTCAGGACTCCAAACCACCTACTCAGGTCCGGAACAGTTCGAGTGGGAAGGAGAGACTCTGGGAAGAAGTAAGGAGGGACCAGAGGGTAATGCCAGCCTCTGACGAGATCACCATGACGTGGGGCATGGAAAATAGGAGCAGTCTTATTTATCCTGGTCTGTGCATTTGCCTATGGGAGAAGGGGTGGACTCCAGATGATCTGCAGGGACTCTCAGAGGTGAACTGCCATCCAGAAGAAGGACTTGGAGGGATAAGGGGGTGCAAAAGCCCGAGACCATTTGTCTTGGCCTGGTTGGAAGCTGCTTGGCCAGCCTGACTGAACCTGTCAACAGCTAGAAAGTGAGGTCAGCTGGGCTAGAGGCATCGTTAGCTATCACCACAGCTTGCATCTCAACCTCTTGAATCATCCATGATGAAACTCTTTATCAGCCTGGGAGGAGGCAGCCCCAGGGAACAAGACTCCTGGATAAGGCTTGATTTTGAGCAAGGCTACATCCGGAAGGACTGGCCAGGATGAGTTAGCCCCAATCCACACTCCAAGATAACCAAACAAGTTGACTTGCTGAAGGGAGTTATTTAGTATTCTCCATCTGGGATCAGGGGAATGCCAATCTTCTTCTCCCAAATCTGGGCTGACTTAACCCTCAAGGTCCCAGGCAGCGGATTTTCCAGGCTTCATCATCTTTCCCTCTGAACCTCTACTCCCACTCTCTGGAGGGATTCCAAAAAAACCACCAGCTAAGGGATCGGGCATGGAAACAGTTTTACTTCTGGAGAAAGATTAGGGCTTATTATGTGACAGGGAGTGATAACACCAGGGGACAATCAGGAGTTTCGTCAGCGATGTTCTGCTAAAAAGAAACAACTGCAGTCTTGAAGCAACACATTTGAGAGATAGGAGAGAAAGAGAGAACGTCTTGTACCTCCCCCGACCCCTGGGCTTCTAAATGCTTCAAGGCTGCTCCAAATTGCAGTGGGGAGAGGCTGGCTTCGGGAGCTGTCTTCTGAATGACAAGGAGGTCCTGCCTGCCTGAAATGGTAATCCTGGGGTTAGAATCAGGAGGGAGGCTGGAATTTTTAGTACAGCCTTGAAAGAAAATATCAGCCCACCCCGCCCCACCCCTGGGATGGGAATAGGGTAGGAGGCTAGCAAAATAAATAAAATCTGCTGTCTGTCCTGACCAGGCATAAATTGTTACTTGATCGGCAAAGGAAAAAATGAGCCAGATATTCTTCCTGGGCTTGTTTTCCATCTTCTCATCCTCTCGTCCCTTATCAATGTGTTTCTAGAAGAGTCCCAAAGGGAGCAATTGCATGAGAGTTACAAGAAGGTCAGTCCTGGAAAATAAAGTGTGGAGCTGAGAGGGGCTGAGCAGAGAAGATGGGGGGTCTTGCAACACCCTCAGGGCAGCATTCCCACACTGGGAGACCCCTCGTTGGCTGACAACGTCAGAGTGAGGACTGGCTGTTTGTATTCAGTGCCAAGATTTCCCCAAAACCACCCGGGGAACACACCACCAACTGAAAGGAGGAGAAAAGTGCACTGCACAACACCTCCATTGACCATGTGTGTTAATGCTTCAAAAGGAAATTCAGTTATCATGAAAGTAACCAGTTTGGGCTGGGCGTGGTGGCTCATGCCTGTTATCCCAGCACTTTGGGAGGCTGAAGCGGGTGGATCACGAGGTCAAGAGATTGAGACCATCCTGGCCAACATGGTGAAACCCCGTCTCTACTAAAAATACAAAAATTAGCTGGGCATGGTGGCGCATGCCTGTAATCCCAGCTACTCAGGAGGCTAAGGCAGGAGAATTGCTTGAACCTGGGAGGCAGAGGTTGCAGTGAGCCGAGATCGTGCCACTGCACTACAGCCTGGCGACCGAGCGAGACTCCATCTAAAAAAGAAAGAAAGGAAGGAAGGAAGGAAGGAAGGAAAAGAAACCCAGTTTGCAGTTCTGGGGAAGTTTGAATTATCCTCCTTTGAGCTTTAAGACTGCTGTTCTTTTAAATTTTTTCTATGTTGACTTCACTGGGAATCAAGGGGGATGATTGAAGCTGGTCCCTTCACCAAGCTCTTCAACCCTGTTGCTGCCACAAGCCATCCATGGTGATGGCTGGCTTGGGTGTTTTTGTGAGTGTTGATAATTTCATTAGAAAGTGATTTCATAGGCCTGGCATAGAGGATCACACCAGTAATCCCAGCACTTTGGGAGGCCAAAGTGGGGGAATCACTTGATCCCAGGAGTTCAAGACCAGCCTAGGGAATATAGCGAGACCCTGTCTCTACAAAAAATTAGCGAGGCATGGTGGTGTGCACCTGTGATCCCAGCTCCTTGGGAGGCTGGAAGGCTGAGGTGGGAGGCCTGCCTGAGCCCAGAAGGTCCAAGCTGCAGTGAGCTATGATTGCATCATTGCACTCCAGGCTGGGTGACAGAGTGAGACCTGCATTAAAAAAAAAAAAAAAGAAGAAGAAAGTGAGATTTTTATGCTCTCAGGCCAATGATAAGAGCCAGGCAAGTCACCTGAAAGGTGCATTCATTCGTTTCAGTGGTTGCCATAGTGCTGCCAGACATCTAGGCAAATGAAACTGTGGTGTGCTGGGACCACGCTGGGTGGGCTATTGAGATGGGTAATCTTTGCTTGGGCTCTGGGGGCACAAAATGAAGAGAGGAGTATGAAATGGGAAGTACTTGACTCCTTCCACATAAAGACAAGTTGGGTGCTCCTTGGAGCATGGCCGTTGGAAATGTCTCTTAAATTGTCTCAGTACAATTTGCCTGAGCTTATTAGACAAGATGCGGACTGAGACACGGGTGGCCAGCCCTGGGAATGAGTTAGCTGTGAAGGCTCAGAAAAGTCAGCTTTGTAATCTGGGTGCTGCCTAAACTTCCTGTGTTTTCTTTGTTTGTCTTCCTTTTGGTTTTCTCTTCCTAGTCTCTCCCACACTTAAATTCCAGTCTCTCATATGGGCTAAGGGAGGCCAAGAGAGAGAAAGCTGGCCACACTTGGGCCAGAGCTCTGAAGGACAAACAATAATTCACTCCCAGGCTGACATAGCTGTGGATGTGAGAGTCAGAGGGAGAGATGGGGGAGGGGAAACAGAAACTCAGGTGCCATGTTGACATTGCTGGCAACCCCCATCTCCCCACCTGGAGAATCAGCTTCCAGTTTTAAAGCCTTGGGGACTTTGTGTTTTGTTTGAATAAGGGAAGCTGTTTCCCTTACATCCTTTCAAAAATAAATAAATACAAGACTGTCATATCATTTTACAGATGCTGCTACCAACAAACAAAAGGTCAGAGCTCTGGCCAATTTCTACAAACCAGAAGATCAGAAGGCAAGGAGTGCAATGCAAGGGAGGATTTTAGAGACTGAGAAAGCCAATTAGCTGGTCTATCTATGTTTCATGTTACTCCCACCACTGCTGCTAGTAACAAGAGCATGCCTCCATTACTACCACCCTCATCACCATCATCATTACTATCACTATCACCACCGCCATCATCACCACCACCATCAACACCACCATCACCATGAACACTACCACCAGCATCATTACTGCCATCACCATCACTACTACTGCCACCACCATCACTACCACCACCATCACCACCGTTGCCACCACCATGAACACCATCACCACCACCCCCACCATCACTACCATCATGATCACCATCAACACCACCGTCACCATCACCACCACCACTACCACCACCACCATCACCACCACCACCATCACTACTATCATGATCACCATCAACACCACCACCACCAACACCAACACCTCCATCATCACTACCACCATCATCACCACCACCATCACCATGAACACTACCACCACCATCATCATTACCACTATCACCATCACTACTACTATTACCACCATTATCATCACCATCATTGCCACCATCATCATCACCACTATTGCCACCACCACCATCATCACCACCACCACCATCACCACCACCACCACCACCACCACCATCACTACTATCATGGTCACCATTATCACCACCACCACCATCACCATCAACACCACCACCATCACTACTATCATGATCACCATCATCACCATCACCATCAACACCACCATCACCATGAACACTACCACCAACATCATCACTACCACTATCACCATCACTACTACTATTACCACCATTATCATCACCACCATTGCCACCATCATCATCACCACCATTGCCACCACCATCAACACCGCCACCATCATCACCACCACCACCATCACTACCATAGTGATCACCATCAACACTACCATCACCATCACCACTACCACCACCACCATCACCGTTACCACTACCACCATCAATACCACCACCATCATTACTACCACCACCTCCACTATCACTACCATCACCACCACCACTATCACCATGACCGCCACCACCACTGCCACTTTTGGTCCCACTCTCTCTACCACAATTACCACCTCCAAGTAGCTCTCAGGAACACCAAAGTTAGGGTCAGCTGACCTTAACCAAAACAATGCATGCCAGATTGTTGAATCAGATGGGGGCCACTGAGCCTACAGATGCATTATTCTAGCTGACAGGACTGAAAAAAATAATTTATCTTATAAAGGTAACCCTAAAACTACTGGACAATAGCAGCAACCTGATGTGAAGTTTCCAGTCTCAGAGCCAGAAGACCTAGGTTCTTGTCTTTGCTCTGCCATCTGCCAACTGAGTGACCTCGAGCAAGTCACTTCTCTTTGGGGACTCAGTGTCTTACCTATAAAATCAGGATCATCAAAACCTATGGTCTTACAGAGTTTAAAGAAGAAAACACATGAAAACACTTATTATCAGACTGATAAAAGGTGCTAAAAATCCTTCCCTTCATCCCTCCCTCCCTCCTTCCCTCTCTCTTCTCCTCTCTTTGTTCTTCCCATTTTCCCTCTTATCGTTACTCCTAGATCTGAGATCCTCATCTGTCCCCAACCTCAATTCAAACTCCAATACAGAGTCATCAATATAGGACACTAATAAACCTTTATAACTACTCCTCTAGTTCCTAACATCCTATTCACAATGTGCGTTTTCCCCAAAGAGGAGAAAAGCTAGCCCCAGTACCCAGGCACCCAACATGTGAAGGACGGATGAGGAGCAGGGCAGGGGAGTGGAGAGGGGCGGTCCAGCTCCTCCAGAGAATGAGGTCAGGCCCTGTGCGAGGGCTAATTAAAAGGTCAGGCTTCATTTCTTGTGTCTTCCAGGAGAGCCCACAGGGTGAGCAGGCGGGGGAAGGCCAGGCTTCCTGAAAATGCCTGCCAACTTTGTATTGCAGCTGCTTGCTGGAGAGCTGGCTCAGGAGAGCTGTTTGCTTTGGCCAGATGCGCTACACGGAAACAGTAGTAGGACAATGTTGGGGGAGTGGTAGGGACTAAGGCAGAGGGGGCCCTGTGCATTTTCAACAGAGAGAAAAGTTTTCTTTGCAGGCGGTGTTACGCCTCAGGCTGCCTCAAGGAGCCAGCTGTGACTTGGGTTCAAGAGCCTGGCCAATAGGGATGTCGGATGATGGGGCCGTGTGTGATGGGAAGAGCATCTGTGCCTGTTTGTGAAGAAGCGGGTTGTGTGCCTCATGGAAATCAAGCGAGAGTCTGAGGAGAGTCAGACTTTGGCTTATTCTTGCCTGTCTCCCTTTGGGTTGAATTCTCACGGGATGATAAAGAGCTTGCAGCTAACGGGCATGTGTGCTGTCAATCCAAAGAAGAGATGACCTTAAGCTGGTGGGGGACAGGAGCAATGGTTACCAGTAGATGTGGCAGATCCAACAGGGGCTTCCAGGTGTCACTATTACCAGTCTTAACTTTTTTTTTTTTGCAATAGTAAAATAAGATTTCTTGAGCACTACGTGCCATTCCAAGTGTTAAGTGCTTTACATACATAACCTCATTCAATCTTTAAAAAATAAATTTAGAGATGACAACCCTACAGCTCAAGAAGTTCAGATTGGTACATCACACAGCCAATACAAGTAACAGATAAAATTTAGACCAAGATCTGTCTGCCTATGAGCCTGGGTTCTTAGTAGCCCTGTGATGCTGGACCAGGTAGTGATAACTCCTTCCCACCAAGTTTTACAACTTACCCTAAGGACCACCCAGGGATGAGACTACTAAAAGGTTGAGGATTTCATGGATGATAATATAAAGGTGAGAAGCCGAAATGAAACCAACTGTAATCCCAGCACTTTGGGAGGCCAAGGCAAGAGGATTGCTTGAGGCCACGAGTTCAAGATTACCCTGGGTAACATAGCAAGACCCCATTTCTCCAAAATAAAAAAAAATATATATATATATGGTGGTACATGTTCACCCCGGCTACCCTTTAAAAAAGAAAATTAGAGGCAGGGTCTTGCTATATTGCCCAGACGGGAGTGCAATGGTGTAATCATAGTTCACTGCAGCCTCAAACTCCTGTCCTCAAACAGTCCTCCCGCCTCAGCCTCCTGAGTACCTAGGATCACAGGCATATGCCGCTGTGCCTGGTGATCTCCCTTTCGTGACTCTGGGAAAAAGTAGATGATCCTTCAGCATTTTCCAGAAGCGGAGTCTCTGAGAACCAACCTTAATCTGCAAGAATAATTTGATTTCTTTCTACAGTGCTAGGACTGGACAGAAGAGAAGGTTGAGCAGGCTGACAGATGAAGACAACCTCATGCCTAGAAGAATTGCAAGGGCAGACTTGAATCTCATGCTTCGGTCTCCTGAGCAACTCTGAAGGGCAAGTGTCTTCCGCACGAGCTATGTCGACTGAGGAAACCCCAGTGGAGTTTCCAGGGTCCACCATGGCACCTGCTCCTTCCTCCAATAGAAGACAACTGATTGTTCCTGGTCCCTTGGTCCCATACCTTGTTGTGCTCTGGTGGGGAATAGATACCTAGTAAGGATTTTTCTACATATTTTGCTCTCTCAGAATTCAAAACATCTGGGATGGGAAGCAGCAGTGCTTGACTGCTGGAGTTGTCTGGGGGCCTCAGAACTAGTGAAGAGGGAGTTGGAGGAAGAATCAGCTACTTCATCATTTAAGGAGAACCCCAACTGCGTCTGTATCCTCTTAACTTCCGGTCACCGCAGTGGGTCCCTCCTGCCTGCTCAGCCACCAGTCGGTCGCTGCAGAAGAGCTGACCACCCCCACCCATCCTTTGTCCGGGGAGGAAATTTGGACTCGAAGGCTCTAGCCCAGAGCCTGACCCCAGCCTGCTGCTGCTCCGCTGTAATCTCCTCCCCCTCCTTCCTCCTGTCTGACTTTCTCCATGTCTCAAAGAGCAGGTTTCAAAAATAAGAGGCTAACACACCCTTGGCAAGTGCTGGGAAGAGGGAAATGTGTTTGACACATGCTCACCCAGAGTGCATGGAGGGCTCCCAGCAGGATACAATTAATGATCAAGGGGGAGGAGGGGATTGCAACAATATGTTTTTTTTTCCCCTCCCCATATCCCTAGTTCCTGGAGTTTGGCAACATTTCATGGTGGAGAGAAAAACATCCCAAGGATCTGTACATAAATAGCTGGTGCACATCGGTCTCAGGTGTAAACAGAAGGAAGTCCAAGGTATGTTGCTCATCCTATAGTACAAATGCAAGCATTTGCAGGAAAACTGGGGCGTAAACTGGAAACCAGCTAGCTAAAGGGCATTAGGAAAATTTCCCCCAAGTTTAATCTTTTGAGCCTTCAGGCTAATTTTGAAAAAAAAAAAAAAGAAATTAGAGAAGTGAAGCAGGATAATTAAAGTTATTAAAAACTGTTTATAGTTAGGCTAAGAAGTCCACAGGCACCTGAGCTTCATAGGGGGTCAGCATCAAAAATGGGAACAGAACTTCGTGTTCCACATCTTTAGAAGGCCAGTTTGGTTCCTGGGCATTTTAAGACTAGAGAGCCAAAAACCTCCCTCCTAATGAGAAAATTTTATTTTAGAATGGTTGAATCTCAGAGTTTTTTTACACAATGAGGTAATGATGCAATGGATCTCCCTCCTCCCACACGGAGGAGGCCTCTGTAGCCTACCAGCTGCCGAAGAGGCTGCATGTGACAGAAACACTCCAGGAATCCCCAGTTCCTTTCCTCCCAGATGCCCCAGGAAAGAAAAATAAGGAAATAAAAGAAAAAAATCAAGTAGATTATAAAAAGTTTAAGGGAAATCAGATTTAGAATTATTGGAGTAACTTGGCCAGGTGCGGTGGTTCACGCCTGTAATCCCAGCACTTTGGGAGGCCGAGGCGGGTGGATCATGAGGTCAAGAGATCGAGACCATCCTGGCCAACATGGTGAAACCCCGTCTGTACTAAAAAAAATACAAAAATTAGCTGGGCATGGTGGCACGCGCCTGTAGCCCCAGCTACTCGGGTGGCTGAGGCAGGAGAATCGCTTGAACCAGGGAGGCAGAGGTTGCAGTGAGCCGAGATTGTGCCACTGCACTCCAGCCTGGTGACAGAGTGAGACTTCGTCTCAAAAAAAAAAAAAAAAAAAAAGAATTATTGGAGTAACTGTGTGTATAAACCAGTTGGAAAAAGTATTAGGAAAGTCTGTTTTTCCAGGGATGCCTTCGTTTGGGGTAATAACAATACTCAATGCCTATCTAACCCCAGTAGGCCCCTGTGTGATGCCCTTTGTGATTCTGGACTATCTTTCAAGGATAAGCAGGGCAGACTTTAAAATCCCAATCTTATAAAGAAAATAAGGCAAACGAGCTAAACCCCTAGAGAGTTCAAATGACTCGAGTAAGTTGCACAGCTTTCAAGGGTTAGGGTTAGGACCCCATACCCCTATTTTGGCTTTGCTTGTTTGTTTCACTCCTGTCCACATTTCCTTCCCCTTTAGCATGGTGCACAGGTGTAGGGAGATAACCTGGATGATTTTATAAGATTGAGTGGTTGGCATGTAGAGGAAACCAAGCCAGGAAGGTCTTAGGGCCCATCCTCTCTCTTTCCAACCCCTCCTCCTGCCTTTTCTCAGGACAGGGTTTTCCAGGACATTCAGGGCACCAGGTACTCAGCTGTAGAAATCAGAAGCATACGCTCTTTGCATATATTGAGGAAACTGGGGAGAAAGAAGCAGAGATGTCAGATACTGATGACCCATCCCCCTTCATGAGCATCTGCGGGTTTGCCTGCTCTGCTCTTCGGTGATTGTTACCCATCGTATGCTCTGTGATCTTGCTTGACACAATGCAGAAACTAAGTTAGGCGATCTGGGTGTGGACTCTAGAGAGCTTGGGCCAAGGCAACTTCCTCCAAGCCGAAAACCATAGGACATTTCAAAGACCAACATTGGGAGTGCCAACCATGGGTGGAAAGGCCCTTTTGGAAGCGCCTTGTGTTGAGCCTGACATCGAAAGTTGGAAAGTGACTTTTGACCAGTGCCAACGAGTGAGTCTCTGTGCTTGTGTCTTACACAGGGAAGAGGTACAACTGGGCTGGACATTGAGAGAGGTTTGTAAGTGTAGGGCTTTTAACTGTCCCATCCCTGCTCCCTGGCTAGCAGGGGGATGGTGGTGGGGCTGATGGAAGAATTCCACATTCCTTTTGCCCATCCCTTCTCCTGGCCAATCTAGTCTGTCTCTTCCCTTTCCCCATGTGACAGTCACTGTCACAGAAAAGCTTTCAACAAATATTAGCACAACCTGAATTTGGCTGCAATCCATCTTGTTTCCAGTGCCATCTCAGGGTTTGCTGAGGCCAGTCCTTTGGTGCCTGGCACCCTGCAGAGATTTATAGAATTCCAGAACAGGGAGCAACCTTACAATTCTTATTGTCCAACCTCCCCTCTTGGGAGAGGGCTCCCAGCCCTACACACGCCTCCTCTATCCTGCGCTGGTTCTCCACCATAGCTTGTGTGCTTTTCACCTCGGCCAGTATATAAAGAGCGATTTTAGGTGTCCTGAGCTGCTAAACAGCGGAGGGGGAACAAAACTACCGTGGGGGTGACAAATCCCCAACCTTAATCTTGGCCCTTGAAGTAAGGGCCGCTTGAATACAACCTGCTGTTTATGCAAATCCCATGCAAATCAGGGCAACTGGATTAACTGGGGGGAAAAAAATCCCATGGTCTTTCTGAGCCTTCCCAGCACTCAGTGTTGGCCTCAGAAAGGATGAGGTTTTGTTTTGTTTTGTTTTGTTTTTTTAAGTGCTGTTTTCTGTTTTCGAAAGGTTTCTGCACTGGTGCCTCAGCCAGTAGAGAGTCAGTCTCCCAACTTGGCTCTTCCATGCACCAGGGCCTGTGTGTGAACAGGGAGGTTTGTTTTAAGCTCTGTCAACAGGGGCCTGTTGGAAGTGACCACACCTTAGCCAGGCTTGCCAAGATCCCTGTAGGGGGTGAGCTTGGGGAAGTGGCTGGCAGTGGCCAGGGGATAGGGAGGGTCCAGTTGAGGGACATTTGCTCAGCTAAGAGATCAGTGTGTCTCCCCATCACCAGGACAGTTGAAGATCCTTCTTTTGGGTGGGAACCCTGTGTTTGTAAGATCCTGAATATCCTATTTGAAAACACAGCCCGTTGCCATTTGACATCCTTGGAGACTCCAGCTCAGCCACTCAGCTTGCATATTTATGCAAAACAAAATGCAAATGAGCCCACTGAGCCCTTTGTCTATATCCTGCCAAGCTGGGAACCTGAGTCTCCTGACAGACTCCTTCTCCATGCCTTTATCCTCTCCAGAAAACTTTCCTAATTAGGACATGTAGTCTCTGAAACTTTGCTAGTACGGTGAAATTCAACTCAATAAATAAGCTTTCTGAACTCCTACTAAGCACAAAGTATAATGTTAGGTTTCTAGTGAGTTGCAAAGAAGAAAAGACATTAAAGTTATTGACCTTGACAAGCTCACGATGTCTTTCATGAGATCTCCAGTTCTGGTTAGTCTGTCATTTAATTATTCATTCAACAAATGCATATTGAACACCTACTATGGGCCAGTCCATGCACTTGGCACTGGGATGCACTGAGCGAGTAGGAGAAGGTTCTTGCACTCATGAGTTTCCATCCCAATGGAGAAGAAAGACAAAAAGAGGTAGTGACCCATAAAATAACAAGATAATTACAGATTGTGATAATGGCTGGGATAAAATAAACAGGGTGACGTTTTATTATGACAGAAATGCATTATGGCCTGGTTTGATGTCTTTATAACAGTTACATCTATTTTTTAAGTGAATTAAAAGTAGCCACAGGAAAGGCAAAGGGCAGAAGGCATTTTTGCTTATCACCTGCATCTTTGTTTGCTTTCATTAGAATAATGATGTTCCATTAGTCAATGAATTCCATAAATATTTATTGAGTGCCTCCTTGAAACAGGAGTGTTCTGGACACCAGGGATTCATTCGTAAACGGAACAGACGAAAGTGCCTGTTCTCACGGGCTCATCCTGCAGACCCTATGCTAGTCTATGAGACATGTGTTTGTGTGAGGTGGGAGGATGGAGTGTCATGAGGTGGGGCAGTAATAGTGGCTGTAGAGTGACAGGAAGGTGGTGAAGGTGGCACTACAATGAAGTGCAGCCCAGGTGCCAAGGGCAGCAGGAGGAAAGGATTCATGAACTGGTTCGAGGGGCTGGTGTGAAGTCAGTGAAGGAGACATGGAATGAGGCGAGCCTGTCAAGGTAAACAGGGGAAGAGGATGGGCCAACGGAAGGTGTTTAGAATTGATCACAAATGTGGTGGGAAATGTTGGTGGATTTTGAATAAGGAAGTGATCTGGTTAGATTATGGTTTATAACAGGTCACTTGGTGGTGGCTGAGCAGTGATGAGACAGGAGAACAAGAGAAGAAGCTGGAAATATGGAAGATTGTTGTAGTAGTTTGGGCAAAAGGTAGTGTCGGTATTAATTACAGGGACAATGGGAAAGACTGAAGGGGACAAATGCAGCTGTCTTTTGAAGGCAGCGCTTACCTGACCAGTTGATGGATTGGATTTGTGTGTGGCAAAAACAGAAGAGTCAAGAACGACTCCTAGGTTTTTGTCTTGAGTGACCAGGTGAACAGCAATGCTGCTGTATTCTTTGTGTAAGGCTGGGAGGAGTGGTTTGAAGGGAATGAAGGGTTGTGTTGAAGACATCTGAAGGTTGAGATGCCTCTTGGACATCCAGTTGAAGGTACTGAGAAGGCAACTAATGTAAGTCTGGAGCTTAGAGCCCAGTTAGTTTACAGCCAGCATCTTAACCCTTCTTCTGACCTATATCCAAGACTTCATAAAGACACTGGATGAAGTGAAGCGAGTCTTTGCAGTTCATGGGAGGGAATGGAAGGGGCTACTCTTGAGGGTTAGGGACCATGTGCATCCTTTGCACTTTCCTGGGGCAGGAACAGGGCATGGCATCCTCAAAGCCTGTTCATTGCCAGTGGTCCTGACCTTCCATGGATTACCAGGCTTGTGTCAAAGAGGTGACTTCCTGAAGACAGAGCGGGGGAATTGTCCTTCTAATCTGAGGGAGGGTTCGGAACCCCAGATGTTCTTTCCTGAGA
Source organism: Pan troglodytes (assembly GCF_028858775.2). Lineage (NCBI taxonomy): Eukaryota > Metazoa > Chordata > Mammalia > Primates > Hominidae > Pan > Pan troglodytes. The sequence continues at coordinate 85,139,716 of NC_072417.2, read as the reverse complement.
GTGCCTGAAATGAGGCCAACGAACAAGAAAGCAGCCTTGTTTTTCAGGCCATAGCAGCTCTTGGCATTGCAGGTGAAGACACTAAAGTCTGCAGAAGAGACATGGTTTGAGCAAGTCTGCACTGTTCAATTTAAATGCAGAGCTGGGCCTTGAACCATGGGTCTCATTTGCTTCTCACATTCCTTTATATAGGGCTTTGCAGACAGTACCAGCATGGATGAACTGGCCACAGGTGTGATGTAAGAGAGGGGCAGGCTCCCCGATAGCCACCTTTTGCATCTTGACACAGTCTCATAAGAAGTCTGTTAAAGATGAGTTAACATTATCTGAGTGTTATCTAGATATGAATTAATATCATCATTATCTGAGTGCTCCTGCACTCAGATAACCCATCTTTCATGCCTTTGCGTGTTGCCTGTGTTGACGATTCTATTTATCAGCTCACCTGTGAACAACTTCCGAACACAAAAATATCAGACCATTAGAAAACAAAGCAAAACAAAAGGGATACACCGCTGTTGTGGTGACAATAAAGTGTTTTCATTTGCAGAGGTTTTCGTTTGTAAGGCTAGATCTATTGGTGAGTAGGTCATGGATGTTTGTGCTGGTTCTCTGTGGACACCCCCACTACCACCCATAAGAAATCTCATTGTGTGTATTAGGAGACATCTTTAGATATAAAACTTAGAAACTTGAGTTTTCTGGGTAAGAGCTGGTTTGCATCAATTAAAAGAGACTAAATACTAAATAGTTTTAGTAAACACGTGCAATGAAACTTGATTGGTTCCTGGTGAGGTTGCTGGGCCATCCCAGTTTGCCTAGGAAAGACTTAGGGGAGATGTTTCTCGGACTTTCAGGGCTAACACTGGGACATGTCCGGGCATACTGGGACAGTTGTCATCTTACTTCCAGTTCAGAGGAAAAAACAGAAACAAAAATGAAAACAAACAGCTCTAAAAGACATTTTTAATACAACTGGGGGCTTTTAATGTGGGCTAGGTAGCAGATGATGATGGCAACCATTGTGACTTTCTTAGGGGCATCAGTGGTAGGTGGTTACCCAGGGGATCACTGATATTCTGGACATTTGAGAGGCGAAGTATCCTGCAGTCTGCAACTTATCATCAAATGGTTCAGGAATACAACACAGCACAACATAACACAGCAATCCAAAATCACACACGCACATATGATAAATAAAATATGACAAAAAATTAATAATTACTCAGGGCTAACTATACGGATGGTTCCTATGCTATTCTTTCAGTTTTTTTCTGCGATTTTGAAAATGTTTATAGCCAAAAGTTGAGAAAATGCTTTTGAGTGGAAAGTCCACTACTGCCTTCTTCTTAAGGATAACATTTTTTGTAGAAACTGAGATTTGGTAGTTCAGCTCTTTGTCACAACTCTGTTGTGAAGGTTGCTAGATGCTATGAGAATGCAGTTATTACAGTTATTAATTTTTATCTTTTAGTAAGTTTTTTTTTTTTTTTTTTTAGTAAGCAAAGACCTATTGAGGTTATTAATCAGAAGTGGGGGAAACTTAAGACAAACCTCCACCCAATAAAGAAAATAAAACAGGCCGGGTGCGGTGGCTCACGCCTGTAATCCCCGCACTTTGGGAGGCCAAGGCGGGCAGATCACCTGAGGTCGGGAGTTCAAGACCAGCCTGGCCAACATGGTGAAACCCCGTCTCTACTAAAAATACAAAATTAACAGGGCATGGTGGCGCATGCCGGTAATCCCAGCTACTCAGGAGGCTGAGGCATGAGAATCGCTTGAACCTGGGAGGCGGAGGTTGTGGTGAGCTGAGATCGTGGCATTGCACTCCAGCCTGGGCAACGAGCGAAACTCCATCTCAAAAAAAAAAAAAAAAAAGAAAAGAAAAAGAAGGAAGATAGGAGGGATTAGATTCTGGGAACAACTTCTAAATGAGAGGACAGACTTTCAGGGTTCATGCAGTCGGCAGAGAGACCCAACACAACTCAAATTTCTCTTCATGCTTCTTCCACATGGACAGTGATGGGCGAAATCAGAGAGAGAAAGGAGCTAAAGTGTAAGGAAATGAAGCCATCAGTGAAGGTGGTGGGATAGGGGCCTGAGTAGACACAGGAATGGTCCCCTTCCTTGAAGGAACTAAAGAAAGTATTATAAGAGCTTTAAAACAATTGCAATGGCTTTTTCATACCTCCGTGGAAACTTAAACAAAAATGCTAGCTAAAACATTTAATTAAGCAGACTTGAATCTCAAGGTAACCAGAGAAGTGTTTGACTCTCTAGACAGACTTGCAGAGAAATCTCCTTACCAAGTTCAGGCCCAAAGGTGAGGTCAGTAGGAGGGGGGCTCAGGGATGAAATGTTAGTAGGAAAATTTCCAAATCATATCTATTTGGGTGTTTCTTTAAAATGATATGCTTAATCCTTTTATTGTCCTTGCTGTTGATTAAAAGTTTGATTTGAATTAAAAAAATAAAAGGTGAAAACATGTCATTTGGGACTTATTTTCAGATTAAAATCAGGATAGCCAATCAATAAATCTTGAAATGATTTTCTCAGACTGTGAACAATGTAGACAAGACATCGCTGCTCTCCTGCTTGTGTAATTTTGCAGTGTAGACAAATAACCTCAAAGAGGGATAAGTGAATTTGGTTAAGAACTAGTTCAAGATCAGACAGACATGTGAGGGAATCCCAACTCTATTTGCTCGCTGCTTGTGTAATCTTAAACCAGCTACTTAAACCCCTCTAAATTTCAGTTTCCTCATCTGTAAAATGAGGTAAGATAATAGTACATTCTTCTTAGAGTTTGGGAAGCTTAAAAGCGTCCATGCAGATAATTAGCATGATATCCAAAATATAGTTTGCTTTCAGTAAGTATCTATTATTCTGTCACTTACTGCTAATAAAATAGAAATAGGTCTGACGAACCATATTAAACTTGCTTCCTTATACATATCTCCCTGCCCCAGAATGATCTCACCATGACAGGGAAGTGAACTAAACCCAGAAAAACCTACTTTGAGGACCACACTTCTACAAGACTTCTTTAGACACATGCGGCATTCTGGGACTATGACCCTGGTTAAATAGTTGGCTCTTAACACGCAGTACTTTTTTTTTTTAATGAAACCACATGCTCTCATTTAGAAGGACTTGAAAATGTCCACGGTCTTGGAATTTGGGGTTAAGTCCTGGGAATGAGGGGAATGAGAAGGCAGAACTGAAATGAAGGGAGTGCAGGATGAGAAAAACAGAGAAGTAATATTCTTCCCCTGCTCAGGACTACCTGGCCCCAAGCACTCACTATGGAGGGCAGGTGAGCAAGGAAGGGCTCCGGGACACTTTATGGAGCATAATAACCATTGCAGCTGTGCAAGCAGAGATCAAAGATCAAATCAAATTTCAAGCTGCAGGGACCTCAATCCGATCACCTGCAGAGGTCAGGGAAAGGAATTTTTCTTCCCTGAAGAGCCCCAAGATTGGCTGAATTCCCAACAGGGGGTTTGGCACTGCCTTGAAGGATCACATTACTGGCTACTGCCCAGAAGCAAGGGGACGCGGCCTTGGGGTTGATGGGACTGGTGGGGCCGTTGCTATTGTTCCCCCGCAGAGTATCTGCCAAACCAAATGGGAGAAACTCAGAGAAAGCCAGGGCCTGGTATCCAGGGGCTCCAGCTTGGTCATTGCTCAAAAGCCTCCTTTTGAATGTCCACTCTTAAGGTAGGTACCTTGAATGCTAACTGTTGAGGCTTTTGTTGGTGTTAGGTTGGTTTCTATTGCATCCTCCTTTGAAAGGAAGCATATAGTTGATGAGCCCAGGCTGAGATGGGACTTCTGCCAGAAGGAAGATGGGCAGTTGACTTGCAGGGCCATCTGCACTGTTTGCACATCCACCCCATTTTTCCCCCCGTGCCAACCCCAACACACACACAAAAGAAAGTAGCTGAAGCCGGGAAGCTCAGGCCTGTGCCCAGCTTTGTGGATACTTGTTCAGTATGCTCTGCTGGAGACAATTCCATCTGGTCAACACGAACACCCTGGCATCTCTGCACAGTTGGAGAGAAGCAGGTGGCCTCCAGCCTGAGCTCTGAAAAGCTCCATGGAACTATCTGAACTTGGATCTTCAACTTCAGCCCGCTCTCTTTCCTTGCCTCTCTCCACTCCCATTTGATGACATTACACAAGGGGCGGGGGGCGGGTGGGGGGGGTGTGGATTAGGAGGATTTTTTGCAGTGGTGGGAAGATTTAATTAGATGATAAAGGGAGAACAAAATTTAGTTCTAGAAAGATTCAGTAGATTGTTTTTAAATATCCCCAAATGGTATTTCGATGGTCTTATCAGAGGATGCTCTTCAGGGTGAGAAGGCAGTGTGTATAAAGCATGGGGAGGAGTGGCTGGTGGGTGGAATTAAGTGTATTATTAAGTGAATAGGGAACCAAGTGACGGTGAACTTGGCCACTTGGCCTGTGGATGTCAATCAAACTAATGTGTTGGGGGAAGGGGGGAGGACGTTTGTCACCCGTTTTAATATCAGAAATTCCTTTACGTGGGTGGTAACTGGGGAACAGCTGCAGGTAGCTGAATCACAGCCCAAATCCTTGCAAAAACGCTGGTGGGACCCCTGCCAACAACTGAGCAATGGCTTTTCAAGCTGGAATGGAGCAAGTGGGACTAAGTGAGGCGAGGTGGGGGGACGGGGGGTGGTGCTGGGGGTGGGGAAGCAAGTTTTTAAAAAGCTGAGTTTTGAAACCGGTGCATATTTAATAGGATTAGAACACATGAGTTAGAGGCTGAAAATTCTCAACCTGCCTCGTTAAACAGCCAGCCTGCAGGAAGGCCCAGCTCTCAGAGCAAAGGCAGAGAAGCAGGGAGGGAGGGAGGGAGGTGAAACACCTGGGCTTTCTCCAGGGGTAGCCAAGGCTAAAGGAGACAGTTTGGAAGTTCTTTTCTCTCCTGCACTCTCTGTGCAGCCTCGGAGAATCCATCCTTCCCATTCTAGCCCCACTTGGTCCATTAACACACCCAGTTTGTCAATAGTGCCTTCAGGTGCCATGTCCCTGTTTGCCTTGGCCCAGGCTTGTCCACCCACTGCCTTGGTCAGCCCTGGGAGGAGAAGCATTTGCTTTTGCCTCCTCATGAGAAGTGAGTGGGCCCAGCCCCAGCCTCAAAGGTCTCTCTGGATTCTGGCTGGATGTGTCTCGGGGGCAGTTCTGAGTTTTGGGTTTTCGGTGACAGGTGGTGCGGAAGGGTTAGGGTGGGCGGAAACATTTTTCTTCTTCTAACTGTGGATCCTTATTTGCTTTCCTGATGACTTTAGCCCGTGGGTGACAGAAGGCTGTCCTGGGCCCTGAGAATTTAGCTGAATGGCACATGATGCTGAAAGAGAGCTGGGGTTTCCCTGGCTTCGGGCTCTTGCAGTAACTCAGGGAATGACTTCAGATAGGAACTCTTACTTCCTGGGACTCCAGTTTCCTTATTTTCATCCAGAGACCACAGGTTATTCCAGCCTTTCTTAGGACAACTTTCCATGCCACTGAAATGAGAAACACATCCCAGCAATACTACAAATATTTGGTCCAAGACACTATGCAAATCACATTGTGAGGGTCAGGGATGACAAATGTAACTGTATTTACAAGATTGAGGACCTACTGGGCGCTTGCCGCTGTGGCCCAATGTGTGTCTAAACCTGAAACCATCAGCTTGTTCTTCACAGCCTCCTAGGTACTGTCCTTAGCAGCTGAAAGAAATGCAGCCTCCCTGAAAATAATTACTAGAAGTTGTCGAAGCTTAAGTACATGAATAACCGCCTTCCTTGATTTTTCATTATGCAAACTGTCCTCTTCCTGATGTTCTAAATTAGAAAGAGGAGAGTAGTTTTGCTCAGAAGAACAGGAAGTGTTTCCTTGATGTTCTCTCTGCCTTTCAGTCTGGAGTGCAGTGACACGATCTCAGCTCTCTGCAACCTCTGCCTCCCCGGTTCAAGCGATTCTCCTGTCTCAGCCTCCCCGGTAGCTCGGACTACAGGCATCTGCCACCACGCACAGCTAATTTTTGTATTTTTAGTAGAGACGGGGTTTTACCATGTTAGCCAGGCTGGTCTCAAACTCCTGACCTCAAGTGATCTGCCCACCTCGGCCTCCCAAAGTGATGGTATTACTGGTGTGAGCCACCACGCCTGGCCCTCGATATTCTCTCTTAAAGGTAGGTGAGGCTGGAGCATAGAGATCAAGAACCTAAGTTTTAGGACTGGATGGGTTTGGGTTCAAAAGCTGGCTGCCACTTATTAACTGGGCCAACTTGTGAGAGGTATTGAGTCTTTCTAATTTTCAGTTTTTTCACTCTAAAAATCAGTGAAAAACAGGATTACATGCAAACAAAAACAACACCTGCATGTAACATACTTGGTAGACAGGTACAAACTTCATGTACCTGGAACAGAGTTTTACCAATGGTTATTATTAATCGTAACCAACAATAAATGAGCTTTTTGCACTGGTCAGGCATGTTGGTCAGTGTGACACCCTTCATTCATTTGCTATCCTCAGTCCAGCAGCCTGCTCGGCCAGACTATCTGCCTTCTTGGTTCAGGCAACTTCCCAAGTCTTCTTTCCTGACTTGACACTCAGGCCCAGGGCTTGGCTTAGATAAGGACCTGGCCCCTGCCTGGGGTGGTCCTGGAGGGCCCCTGTCTTTGGAGAACCCAGGGGAATTGTCGAGCCCCAGAACCCGGATGCGGGGGCCTCAGGAATCCAGGGAAGCCAGGACCATTCCGACAGCTCTGGGGAGCCCTGAGTGAACAGTGTGTGTCCTGCCGGCTGTGTAAACACAGTAACCAAATACACTGATGGTTTCCAGGGCCCACCAGATGGCAACAAGTACAGTGGGTGATGCAGTTTCCGTTGCTTTTCCTCCCTTCTGATTTTCATTTGCTCCTCGTGCCTTGGGGTAGGACAATGTAAGATGCCCAGGAAGCTTTGCTGTAATCCTGAATCTTTAGGTATTTGCATCTTCCTTCACGTTGTCTTTCAGGACTTTCTTTGTTCATGTGGCATCTTCTCACTGTAGGCTGCTTAGACCCAAATCAACCAACTCCCAGTATATCTTATACCCTTTCCAATTGTCTTTCTTCCACAGCACTCACTATCTGACATCTGTAATTTTAATTACTCCAGTGTTTTTTAAGGTTTTATTTTATTTTATTTTTTGACACAGTCTTGCTCTGTCGCCCAGACTGGGGTGCAGTGGTACGATCTCTGCTCACTGCAACCTCTGCCTCCCGGGTTCAAGTGATTCTCATGCATCAGCTTCCTGTGTAGCTGGGATTACAGGTGTGCGCCACGACGCCTGGCTAATTTTTGTATTTTTAGTAGAGATGGGGTTTCACCATTTTGGCCAGGCTGGTCTCGAACTCCTGGGCTCAAGCGATCTGCCAGCTTTGGCCTCCCAAAGTACTGGGATTACAGGCATGAGTTACCATGCCGTGTCTCTTTTTTTAGTTTTCTGATTCCCCTCCCCTGCTCCAAAAAGCAAGTATCTAGAAGAGAAGATTTTTTTTTTTTGTCTTTTTGTACATGACTGTATCTCAGAGCCTCTAACAGGGCTATATTTTTTGAATGCAGGGTCGTGAATGTGTTTCTCCTGGGCTAGGCTAAGCATGAAGCTGAGTCCTGCTGAAATAATTGCTGGAGTCTTAGGGAAGTAAAATAATTTATTTTCAGACTTTTCTAGGAGACTTGGGCATCACAAGATCAAAACAGAGACCTTCACACTCAAGTTTTTAAGACAGAGAAAAGTTCCTTGAGCAAATGCAAGAAACAGTGAGTATGCTGGAGTCTAGCAAATTGGCTCTGTCACCCCCCGACCTCCCTGTTTGGGGTGGTCCAATGAGTAATTTATGGAGAGATCCAATGGGGGCTAAGGATATAGTGACTCCAGCCGTTTTTAAAAATGGATGCAGAGTCTCCTGACACATTCAGTCCACCCCAAGCATCCTCTCCACTCAGCTCTTGCACTTACCAGAGACAGGAGCTGGTGCCTGGCTCTCTAGCTCCATTCTTTCTTGGAGAACAGCCTGCAGCTGCCGGCGGCTGCAACCCAGGCTCTCCCTTTAATGCTTGAATCCACTTTCCCTTTCCTAGAAGTGAAATATGCTTTTATATTTTATTGTACGCATATTGTTTTAATTGCTTTTGGTGGTGAGAGTGAAGGTAACAACAGTGGCTGGTGTCCCTGGATGGTCACCAACTGTTAGTATTCCTGGCTCTGTCTCCACTCAGCATGGGCTCCTCAGAGAAAACAGAGCAAAGAAAAGGAAACTGGTCTTGGGACAGATGGAGTCATTTGATAGGAAAGCTGGGAACTGGGGAGAAGGGAGGAGAGGAGAAGTGAGGAGAGAGGAGGGGAGGAGAGGGGAGAGGGGAGAAGAGAGAGGAGAAGGCACACTGAGATTGGGCTTGTTTGTGTGTATTGGTTTGGTTGCAGGGGTGACAGCCTGAGCTGAGTCTGAGAGTTTTAATCTTCCAGCTACCCTTCCTGTCACTCCAGAGAAATAAAAGTCAAAGCTCAAAGTGATTTCCAGTCCATTTTAGGCTTCTTGCCATTTTTATTCATCGGATGTGCCCAGCAGCTCCTCTTGGTGGAGTCAGCCACTTTGCCAACGTCTCTGTCATTTGAGTTCAGGCTGCAGTTATGTAATAATACAATGAAACAGTGAAGCCCATTTCTTTTCATTGTTTTTTCCTCGCTTGGATACAAAATTCGTATCTCATTGCTCTATTTTCTTCTTCTCCTTCTTCTCCTCCTCCTCCTCCTTCTCCTCCTTTTTCTCCTCTCTCTCCCTCTCTATGTATATGTATATGTATATATACACCCACACACACAGAAAGAGAATATATATATGAGATCATATATATATATATGATCATATATATATTTCCTCTCATATATGAGATCTCAAGGGAGGGGCACAAAAAACAGACAGTTGAGGAGATATTTAAGGAGACTGTTTAAACTGTCACAAATTTCATTTTATTTTATGATTTAAAAGCTAACATGAAAGAATTTTCCAATGCTGCAAGCTTTGAGTGTTCCCTAAACTGCTGTGGTCCCTAATCCTAGACCAAGGAAGGACACAGACAAAGACACAAGCGCACATGCTATACCCTGCAGATTCTGTAACTGACTATAGAGGTGACATGCAAGGTAGGGGAAGGGATGAGGCAGGGGTGGTGGGCGGATGAGGGGCAGCTTTCGGGGTTTGCCTGGCAGTCAAAGGGAGGAGGGTCATTTTAGGCTAGAAAATACCTCCACAAAGGTATTGAGGGTGGAAAGAGCATGGTACTTTTGGGGAGCTGATAGTCATTGTATGTGGATAGCATGTTGGGGGTGAGGCCTGAGGAGGTGAATGTGGACTTGGGATGAGGCTATAGGACTGGCAGGGGGCTAGGCTGTGGCCCCCTGGGTTTGCCACTTTAGCACATGGGGCTCATTCTGTGGGTAACTGTAAGGCATAGGAATAGTTGCAGTAGTTAAATAATGCAGCCAAGTGTGTGTTTCAGAAAATGAGTCTCACCAATTCAGAGGATGGACCAGAGGATATGTGAGAGTACAGTGGGGAGACTCATTTGTTCACTTACTGGTAGCAATTTTTTTTTTTTTTTTGTAGACAGGGTCTTGCTGTGTCACCCAGGCTGGAGTACAGTGATGCCCAAGCCATCCTCCCACCTCAGTCTCCCAAGTAGCTGGGACTACAGGTGTGTGCCACAACATCCAGCTAACCTTTTGTATTTTTTGTAGAGCTTGGGTCTTACTATGTTGCCAAGGCTGGTCTTGAACTCCTGAGCTCAAGCAACCCACCCACCTTGACCCCCCAAGGTGTTGGGATTACAGGTGTGAGCCACTACATCCTGCAATAGCAAATATTTATAGAAGAGAAAGCCAGTGATTAATATATATAGGAACAAAATGTGTAATATACATGAACAAAATATGTGATATATGTATCTAAATATATGATATAACTAAACATATGATAAATATATGATGTATAGTTATATGTAGATATGATATATATTTATATATAAATACAAAGCCAATGATAACTATTTTATATATATGAACTAAATGTATGACATATGTGAACAAAATATGTGATATATAACTATATGATATATATTTATATATAGATATGATTTATATTTAGTTACATATAAATAAAGTTTGCTAAAAGAAAATGAGGTGGGTAAGGATAAAGAGTCACAAGGAGTCACATTTTAAATCAGTTGACCAGAGAAGAGCTCTCTGAGCAGGTGGAATCAGAGCACAGAGTTGGATGAAATGATGGATCCAGGCCTGCCAATATTTGGGGGAATTGTAATAATATTTTGAAGAGAATAAGCGTGGCCCAAATTCGATGGCAATGATGGGGAGAGATAACAGAACATTTGCAGAGGTGAAATTGAAAGTTCAGCTAGCTATGGCAAGTGAGAGAAAGAAAAAGCCTCCGGGGGTGGGGGGACGGTTCCTGTTTTTGTTTTTTTGTTTTTGCCTTGGTCATCTGGGTGGGTGGTGGTACCATGAACTTGGACAGAGAATGAAGGAGAAAGAGTATTTCTGGAGAGTGAGATAATGAATGTGTTGTCCTTCAGTGGCTAGTGGCACATCCTGGCATTTTCTTCCATTTTTCTAGGCATTGTTCTAGATCTTGGGAAAGTTTTATATAATATTCATTCTCCTTTAAGAACAGGAGGGAAGATGTCAACCCCAAACATCAAGAGTTTAGGAATTGGTCTCATATTTTACTTGGCTTGTTTTCTGTTTTCCTCCTTCCCCCTTTTTCATGTCTTTTCTTTTTGAGTCCAGCCAATGAGACCACTTACCAGACAAGGTCAAGTCTTCTTAGACCTTCAGAGAATGTGATTCAGACAACGTGTTAAAACAAGACTATTTACCTTCTTGGTGCAAGGCTTCTACTACTCAGAATCCCACAGTCCTGCCGCAAGCCTGAGTTTAAAACCAGTCTATGCATATCCTGCATTTTTAAGACTAACTGGAAAAGGTCATTGATGACAAGGGAGAAGGAGGTGACAATGAATTTTCTGAACTGGATTCTGGAAGAAGTTTTCAAACCAAAGGTTTGTTATGGTTTAGAGATTTCTGAAAGACATTTGCAAAATTGCCAATAGGGTCAGATGTTCCAGTTTTCTCCTTCACCCGCACGTTAAGGGCTATTCCAGTGTTCATTTAAGGGACACTCTAGTGGCACTTGAATTGCTTACATATTTCCCCATCATTTTGCTAATTACACTGTGGCTTAGTTCACCTTCTGTGCTGTTATTGTTCAACTGGAAAGGGTGGCTGTTGGTAAAGCTACCTTCCCATGGGACAGGGGCTGCTACCTGTGTTGGGGCTTGCAAGGATGGTTGGCTAAGCCGTGGCTTGGCCTGAGTGAGCATGTGCTAACTCCTCAATGGAATGGTCCATTGCCCATCTCAGCTTCTAAACACAGATATTGTGCCATTTCCCATGTTTCCATGGCTGACTTCTGAATTGATCGCCTTTGTTTTCCAGCCATGCTAAGATTCTGGTCCAGACTGGGAACCTGGGCTCTTTCTAGCATACTCATTGCTGACTCTCAGACTCTGAACACCCACTCTGTCTTCTTCACGAGGGGCGTGTGGTGTCAAGGAGCCATTGTGAGTGGCTTAACATGAAAGACCAGCTCTAGTTTGGGGGAAGGACTTTTAGTGTGGATGGATGTAAAAAATTTTAGTTCAAACCAGAGGGGTGTGTCCCTTCTGGAAAAGGTGGGACCCATGGCTCCCTGCTGTCCCCAGGCTGAATACCAAAATCCTTGTGATGGCCTCTGGGGCCTCCTGACCCTGAGGGACCAACTCGTGCCTGCCTCTAGGATTCATCTTGTGCCTTTCTCTGCCACAACAATGAAGCTCTACCAACTTTAGCCCTGTTATTATTGTCCATCTCCCTGTCTAGACTGTGAGCGCCATGAGGTCAGGGATCATGTTCCTCTGCTTATCTGGTTTTGCTGGTTGAATGAATGAGAGGTTGTAGATGAATGAAGGAATGAATGAATGAATGACTTGGGGAGCTCAAAGTTGGAAAGCTACCTTGGCACTGTATTCAACAGTTCAGCCTTCCAAGCTGGGGCTCAAAGAGGCGTCCTTTTCTAATAAACTACCCAGGACAGACAAGGGCCTCGAACTCTGGGGAAGGTGTTATTACTCTGAAGCCACTTGTGAATGTGGGTCTGAGTCTCAGGCTAAGACCAAATGATGCTTCCACATAAACCTGTACAGCCAAGAAGATCCAGGTTTTTAAAGCGGGCATGCATTCTTTAGAGCATGGAGGTGAAATGTCAGGCCAGTCTTTAGATGGGGACTCCGGGAATGATTTGACAGTTGATTTTTTAAAAATGTGACCCAAGTTTCACTTTGTAGCTTTAAAAATGAGCAAACTCAAAAAAAAAAAAAAAAAAAATAGTAAACTTGCCACCACTTCTGCAAAAAGAAAAGAAAAATAAAAGCAGGTCAGATGTTAAGCCCGTATCACCTTGACAGAGTGTGTTTAATATGTATAGAAGCAGAGGGAGGTTTAGGCAGCCGATTTTCTTCCTTTGGGAGGCAGATACCCTGTGCTGGCTGGGGAGAAGCTGAGTGCAGACAGGGTTGGGAAGGCAATCCTGTTGATCCCTCCAGAGACAGGGAAGACCTGGGGTTTACTGCCCTGTAAAGAACCACTTAGCAGTGCTGACTTCCTCCCAGCAACTTTCATCTTTTTATACTATTTGTCTTGCAGTTCCTTAAACCTTGGAGTGGAAAGGCAAATGCTTCAAAAGATAGGATATGCTTGCATTTGGACTGGAGAAGCAAGGAAGGGGTAGTGCCTGCTGTCAGAAGAACTCAGATCAGACATGGTCTATAGGCAGTGGAGGTCAAGCATTGGAAGTCAGTTCTGTAGACTCTCCAGAAATTGCCAGAACACATGCAATGTGTTTGGCTCCCAGGATCTTGCCTTTTACCTCTGCTTCCTACTTTGAACTTTCTTTAGGTCATCGCTGCTATTTTTATCACTAGGCTCTACCTGCTATAATAACCCCTAAGAACCCAGAGAGGAGTGAGGAGCGCTGATGCCTGTGGAAGCAGTGGCAGGAGGGACTGGACATCAGTTGGCCATCTGGGAATGTGTGTGATGCCTGTGGTTGTGGCATGGTGTGTTGGAGAGGATGAATGCAAGCCTGGCTGTACCCATGGCCCAGCAATGTGAGTAACTCTAATTGGGGCACTTCTTCCTGGGTCTCAGGTCTTGCATCTGTGAAAGGAGACAATCGGATAGATGGGCAGGGTCATCACTTTCAGAGTCTTTGAGATGGTTCTGTCTGTGTTGGGAGACAGTTCCGTGCATAAGGCTCCTGAGAGCCAGGAGTTTGCTTTGACCCTTCCATGTCAATTGTCTCATGGAAGATCCTTTTGAAAAAAGCCACATGTCACTAGTGTAGAGGGGTATACCAACTCAACCACCTACAGAGTTGTGTACATGTGTGTGTGTGACACACACAGAGGAACAGGGGATGAAAGACAGAGCCTCTATGACCAGAGTCCTGGTGTGCATGTTAGGTTTACATCCAGTGACTGAAAAACACCAGGCTGGGCGCAGTGGCTCACGCCTGTAATCCCAGCACTTTGGGTGGCCAAGGTGGGTGGATCACCAGGTCAGGAGATTGAGACCATCCTGGCTAACACGGTGAAACCCCATCCCCACTAAAAATACAATAAATTAGCTGGGCATGGTGGCACGCACCTGTAGTCCCTGCTACTCAGGAGGCTGAGGCAGGAGAATCACTTGAACCCGGGAGGCAGAGGTTACAGTGAGCTGAGATCACACCACTGCACTCCAGCCTGGTGACAGAGCGAGACTCTGTCTAAAAAAAAACAAAAAAAAACAAAAAAAACAAAAAAAACACCAGATCCTAGCTTGGGAGCTTGGGTAACAGCCTAACGCAGAAGATAGGAGGGGTGTATGGCCAAAGGGAGGGTCTCAGTTTGCTGAGAAATCAGAAATGTCCCTGTTTGCCCTTGTCACTGCTCCATCCCTTACCCCCGACCCTTGCGTCGTCTCTCCTGTGAAGAGGCAATGTGGAGCTCTTGAGCCTGACCTTGCTTACTGCTACCAGCTCCAGGGCCACTGTGACTTGGGCACAGCCAGAAGGCGTGAATTAAGGGCTGTTACTGAAGCCAGAATGTTGCAATCAGGAGTTGGCTGGTGAGGCCATGGGTCACCAGAAGGGTCACTGCTGACTTATTTCCATGTCCCCTAGTCCTGCCAGGAGGCCCGTGGAGGCACAGAAAGCAAACACAAGGGAGGGCTCCCGTCAGAAACAGCCTGTGACCTTCCCTGGCCTAGCGACTTCACAACAGTCAAATCCTCCTGCAGCTCCCTTGGGATGGTGGAGGTGAAAAGTGTGCATCCGTGTGCCTATGGGGATGTCTTTGTACTTTATGCATTTCTGCAGATGCATGCTAATCTGTGCAAAACATGCATGCATTGCGTGTGACCATGCAACACTCACGGGAAGAGAGCTTTCAGGGGATACAAAAGCCTCTAAAAGTCTTGCGTGTGGTGCCAGCGGGTTCAAAGTGACCAGTCTCTCTGGCTGTGTCTCAGTGTCCCCGGCTCTTTTGTTAGAAGGCTTGAAGGAGCCATCCTGAATAGCGTGGCTAATGTACAAGCGGATCAGTCTGCCCTCCTGTCACTCAGTGGATTTGACCAATCAATCAGTATCAGGTCTGATCAGTATGGGAAGGCGATGAAGGAGAACTGTTTTGAATACAGCCTTGAAAGGGATGGGGAGAGCAAGCAGCAGCCGGGTTTCTGTTTCTCTCTCTGTTACCGCCTCGCTGTCCCTGCTTCATGCTTGGTGACATTCTTTGGCAGCAATGTTCTGTCTTTGACTATCAGATTCCTTTTGGAATGGAATGTCCCCTGCTAGTTTTATGGGCCTCTTATGGGTCTTTTGGAACTGTTGTCCTGTACTTTTAATATGCATAGTACCTCACCTATTGACTTCATATAATGGTTCCAATTTACATGTTGCTTTGCATGTGATTTGCATTACATTAGGTCAGTCCCCATTCCAATGAATATTTATCAACAGTCACATACCATGGAAGATGCTATATAATGAGAACGAGGACTAGGGATACAAAATCCTCTAACTAAATCTTTGAGGCTTTTCACCAGCAGCCTCTAGCCCTTTCCAGTCCGCTAATCCATCTCTCCACCTACTTTTCTTTGACAGTTTCTTAATAAGGGTTGATCTTCTTGGGATAATCACTGGTTTGGCTTCTTAGAGTTTAGTCCAGCCTGAAATATGTACCTGAAGAGTCAGAGCATACTAAAATTGTACACGGATGTGGTTCTTTCAATGATTTCTACCAATAATGTTGTGGATTTCTTGGGCTCTTCCTTTTAGACGCATTGAGGGACAGCCACAGGTTTAACTCCATTTACATTGAAGGAAAGAAGAAACTGAGACAGAGAATTTAGGAGGAATTTACCAAGGACTATTATACCAAGTTGAAGCCCAACCTGAGACTAGACTAGATTCAATTCAACATGTATTTTTGGGACCCTATAATATCTGAATACTGTGTTTGGTGAAGACAGACACACAAAGGAAAAGTGTTCTGTCCAGAGTTCGCAACACATCTTGCTTATGCGCATGAAATCCTGAATTCATTTTGAAGTAGTTTCACTGGCTTGGATGTTCTACTGGTCACAGTGAACCTGTGTAATATTTGGCTCCCATTGCTTCAAAGATCCTCCACTAGAGTATCAGGGACCCTCTTTAAATGGGATCTTTGTAGAAGTAAGAGTATTTTAGGTCATGTTTTAGTAATAAATACACTTGAGAATATCAATTGCGTAATAATTCAAAAAGATGGCAGTCTCTCCTCCAAGGGATGACTCAAAGATCCTGGCTCTTTTTGTCTTCTCTGGCTCGGTCATTGTGGAGTCTTTTGCTTCTGGTCACAGGGACAGGAATATGCAAGATATTTCAGGGGTCCAGCTGAGAAGTGGGGGGAATTGCTTCTGTCTGCATTCTGGAACTCAATCACATGACCAACACTACTGCAAGGAAGACTAGAAACTATAAATATGCACATGGGTGTGGATGAACACTAATGATCTCTGCCAGAAACACTTAGCTGTGGGCCTCAGACAAGTCACCTGTTTTCTCTAATCCTTACTTCCTTATCCATAAAATGGGGACAATATCCCCTTGCTTGTAGAATTCTTGTGAGGATTAAATACATATGAAGGTATCTACCAGCACAGTGCCAGGTACAGAGCAGAGGTTAAAGGAATGTTCTCCTCTCATTTTGATCTCATCCATTCTTTCTACTAATTGTTTCTGAGAGGTTGTAGGAAAAGAAGGGGCAGGATGGTCTACATATGGTTTTCACTGGATAAATCAGGATGTGAGAAGATTCTGTTTGTATTCTTTGCTGATCTTCTCAAGGTAAATGAGTAATAGCTAGTTGTTTGGAAAGAAGAGGTCTTCCTAGCCCATCTCAAGCCCTTCCTGACTGTTTTGGTGGTTGTGTTTCCAAGCTCTGTTAGAAAAGATAATAGATACTGCCCATGAGCCCTAGGGCACTGAAATCTAAAGCCATAGCAGTTTTCTGGCTTTTTCTTGTGAGTTGCACATAGAGAAAGGCAGATTGCATGCCCTCCAAATTATTAAGACAGGTGCTGAGAGCTGACTCAACTATACTTTGCTTACAGGATAAGCTGAAGGTGGGTGGAGGCTGTGTGTACAGATGGGCTCTCTCTCTGACTCAAGTCTCAAAGGTGTTGACACCAAGGGCACAGCTTTGGGAAATGCTCTATTTAGAAAAGCTTGGCCTATGTCCTGGGCTGTGTTCTCATCACCGAGAATATGTTAGAAAAGTCAATCACATTGGAAATCTGGCCTTCATCTCTTTGTGTCCAAACTCCCATTTAGGCTAGCTGGTATGATACGCTTTTTTTTTTTCTCTGTGACCCCTTGACAGTTTAAGCTTATTTTAAAAATAATTTTTTGAATATCCAATTTTAATAAATTGTGGAAATCAGTATGGGCCCATTGCCTAAAAGAAACAAATATTGTAGTAAGGTAAATAACTGCTTTAGAGATACTGTGGGTTTCGCTGGGTGTGGTGGCTCATGCCTGTAATCCCAAACTTTGGGAGGCCGAGGCAGGCAGATCACTTGAGGTCAGGAGTTCGAGACCGGGCTGGCCAACATAATGAAACCCCACGTCTACTAAAAATAAAAAAAATCAGCTGGTTGTGGTGGCATGTGCCTGTAGTCCCAGTTACTTGGGAGGCTGAGGCAGGAGAATCGCTTGAGCCTGGGAGGCAGAGGTTACAGTGAACTGAGATAGTGCCATTGCAGTCCAGCCTGGGTGACAGAGACTCTGCCTCAAAAAAAAGAAAAAAAGAAAAAAAACCCTTTGAGTTGCAAATAGTAAAGTTCAAATAACACAGGTTTAAAATTTTAATTGCCTCACAAGGAGGTCTGGGGGTTGGTGGTACAGGGTTGTTTTCGTGCTCAGTGATGATCAACAAGTCCATGCTTCCTCTACCTTTCTACACTTTTCTTAACTTACTACTCTTTCTAAACTTAGCTTAACTTGTTGGCTTTTCATCCTTATGGATGTAGCCTCATGGTCACAAAACAACTTCTGCAGCTCCAGGCATCACATCTGCATTCAAGGCAAGAAGAAGAAATAAATAAATAGCCGTAGCTCTATCTGTCTCTTTTATCGGGACAGCAAAACTTAATCTTAAAATACACACTAGGAAAAACAATTATTTCCAAGTAAAGCCAATACCACTTAACTTTAATTCCAAATTTTTTGGTTCATTTGTATTTCTGGAATCTCCCTTTTCTCCCTTACTTTCCTCATAAAGGGAACCCTAGTCCATAATTTGGGATTATATTCATCTCTTTTCCTCTGGCATATCTCTGAAAGTTGGAGAAAGAGACTTCCAAAAGTAAGACAAAGAGAGATAAAGTAATATCCAGGACATTGAGAGAGGTTTTTGATCTATTTCAATCAATGTAAACAAGTACAGTTCATATTGTTTCCCCTCACCCCACCCTGCCAATCTTATTGATAAATTATTTTAGGGAGACAAAAAATGAAATCTTTTACAAATGTAGAAATCGGCTTTTTCCTGTTTGTCTAGGACTGGATCTAGTACTTGGAGAGGGGATTGTCCCTACCTGCTTTAACATATGTAAATCAAAACTGACTTCAGACACCAGTTCGTTCTAACATTAAAAATAAACCAATATTAGTTCTTCCTTCTCTTCTCCCTTCTATATTCAATGGCAATGAAAATGAAGGCCCAGGAATTTTTAGGAACTGTTCAAAGATTCCTTGGAAAGATTGCATGTAAAAACTAGACATTTCATTTCATACTACTCAAGGCACATATCCAAGGCCAAGCTTATGGCATTCATTGCTAATCAGTCACTGTCAACTTCCTCCCCCACATGGCAGACATTGATAATCAATCACAGCCAGCTTCATGCTGATTTGTCATTTCACAATACTTTTTTTTTTTTTTTTTGACGGAGTCTCGCTCTGTCACCCAGCCTGGAGTACAGTGGCGTGATCTCGGTTCACTGCAAGCTCCACCTCCCAGGTTCACGCCATTCTGCTGCCTCAGCCTCCCAAGTAGCTGGGACTACAGGTGCCCACCACCATGCCTGGCTAATTTTTTTGTATTTTTTAGTAGAGATGGGTTTTCACTTTGTTAGCCAGGATGGTCTCGATCTCCTAACCTCGTGATCCGCCTGCCAGGGCCTCCCAAAGTGCTGGGTGGCGTGAGCTACCATGCCAGGCCTTCACAATCCATTTTAGTGGAGTCCTTCAGGAACCTACCACAAGCCTAACAGGGATGATTGTTGAGATGCAATGAAACGTATTTGTCATACATGTCACAGACATCTTTTGTTGCTTTATTTGAATAGATCTAAAAACCAGAAGACTACCTTATTTGTTCAAGTAAACTCTGTTTAATTTTTTTCTAAGATGAGAAATTTCCATGCAAACTTATTCTATCCCCATATCCCAGCTTTTATGATTGTTACCCTGGACTATACACAGCTGGCCTTGGCGATGCTCCTATGGAGAGATATCAATTTCTTCTACACAGGGAGCTCCTCCAGAGAGGAATAGTCAGTGGGTGAGGTGGCATGCAGCCTCTTATCTCGTCTGAGCTTCCAGCTCTCCTTTCCACAGCTAGGAACATTTGCCAGTGGATGAGGTATCTTGTATAAAGGGGCCTCTCCCTGGAATGAGTGATGATAGCATATCCTTTTTCCCACTGGCCTCTAACATAGCTATAGCCTGACACCAGGGAATTGATCTCTACAAAGCTTGGCTGAAAGGACCTGAGAAATATAGATCTTTAGATTATGCAAAAAGAGTAGTGAAGAGCTGATTTGGAAGAGGAGGGACAGAAGGGTTGATATTCCGTTGGTGGTGAGGGTAGCCAGGTAATTACAGAGTGGCTGATGTTGCTAACTATCCTCATTGACCAAAGAGCAAGTTAGAACTTGGCCCCAACTAGAAAGTACTAGTAAATGGATAACCCTGTTTGAAGCATATCTTTCTTCTCAAGGCATTTGTTGTTGTTGTTTTAGTTACGTCTTCAACCCTCACTGGATGGGTTGTCGAGTCTGGCTTTAGAGGTGAGAAATGAGGAATTTGAAATTTGCACATGTTTGGCTGGGTGCCGTGGCTCACGCCTGTGCTCCCAGCACTTTGGGAGGCCAAGGCGGGCGGATCACAAGGTCAGGAGATTGAGACCATCCTGGCTAACATGGTGAAACCCCGTCTCTACTAAAAATACAAAAAATTAGCCGGGTGTGGTGGCGGCCGTCTGTAGTCCCAGCTACTCGGGAGGCTGAGGCAGGAGAATGGCATGAACCTGGGAGGCGGAGCTTGCAGCGAGCTGAGATCGCACCACTGCACTCCAGCCTGGGAGACAGAGTGAGACTGCGTCTCAAAAAAAAAAAAAAAAAAAATTTGCACGTTTGTATAACATAATTTTCATTTGCAAATTACTGTCACTTGATAGAGACTCTTTGAGTTCAGAATTGTGAATACACACGCAGTGCTTTTGATCTTCTCTGCCCTAAGGTGGACATTCTATAGGAGGTAAATTTATTCTTACAAATTAGTATCAAAATAGTTGCTAATATTTATTGAGTTTTTACCCTTGCCAGACATTGTTTTAAGCATATTATATGGGGATATTTTATCCTTCTAACCCTTTAAGACAACTATTATTATCAACCCTATTTTTAGATGAGAAAATAAAACCCAGAGAAGTTAAGAAGTTTCCCAGGGTCATACAGTTAAAAAGTGGCAGAACTTGGATTTGAACCCAAATAATATGGCCTATGACTCCCAACACTTTACTGTCCCTTTCGCCTGTGAAATGCACTGATTATGGCTCAACATGTGTTTCTCTTGAATAAGGTGAAGCGATTTCCTCTCTAAGGAGCAGTACTGGTTCTAGACATCAGTCTCCACCTTAGCTGGTGTTTTCTGCTTCTTTACGCGAGGAGAATGCCCCAAATCCTCAAGGCATCAGACTGGCTTCTGGATCTTTCTATTTTTTTCTAACTTATTTAAATGTAGCCCTTCCTAGTCTTTCTTCCACTTCCTGATGACGTCCACTGGGCCAACATTCCAAGGGCAGCAAAAAACTTTAGCCAGGGAGACCCAGTTGTTGTTGTTTTTCAACTTCCTTTGATCCTATTTTGTGGTTGACTTGGCGAAAGTCCACATCTGTCACCAATGGACTTTAAAGCCCATATCGGATTTGACTTCAACACACCCAGTTCTAAGGCATCCATTTCCTTTCAATATTGGATGAATAAATGGGGTTTCTCTTATTCCACATTCATCTTTCTTGCTTTCTGTCTCTCTCTCTCCTCCCCCTCAATAATCCTTCAGACTCAGGAAGGACCTTAGCATGTTTCTGTTGCTGTGCAGCATATGTTGTGTTCTAATCCTTCCTGTGTTTGCTGTAGGTATGGCGGCTCTCCAAGACAAATTACTGATGTTGTTGAGGAGGTCAGCAGGGCATCTTTCTGATGGGGGATGGGGAGGAAGATGTCTCTGGCGATACACTCTTGGGGCCGCCTCCGCCTCTTGGCCTGACTGGTGCTTGTTTGACGCTGAAGTGCTAGACCTTGGGACCCCAAGCTGTGAGCTGGCAGAAAGGGAAGGAAGAGATGAGTTTTACCTACTGGTCTTGTCATTTGATGAAGGAGAAGCTTGTATGAGGCAGGCCTCGGGCAACAGATGTTGGTGGAGGATCTGCCAAGACTGGGTTGAGGCCGAGGGAGTGATGCATATGTTACTTGACACGGGAGGATTAGGGAAACCATGAGGAAGCATGCCTGGGCCCTTCACACCGTGACACCTCGGGGAAGTGAATTATGAGGACAGAGCAGCACAGTCCACGCACACACAGGGGATGATGAGTTCAGGGCAGGCAGCTTGAATGATGCCTTTGCTTTTTTCTCCCCCACCAACGGCCCCCCCACTCCCCTGCTGGGACGATTGGCAGGCGTAGTGTGATGTTTTGTGTGAGTTGTGAAATCTAAAGCAGAACTCATTTGATGGAAGAGCTGCCTTCAGGGTTGTCTTCCGTTGTTCCGCTCTGTTAGTCTTCCCCGCCCATCTCCACATTGATAAGGGGTTCTAATGCGACGCCCAGTCCTTTTTCCTGGATTTTGCAAATAAAGTCGTATGGAAGGTAGCCAGAGGGTCCAACCATCCGTCTTTGTTGATGGCACAAGGGGGCATCTAGGGAAATGAAAACAGTTCAATGGGCTCAGGCCCTCAAAAAAAGCAGGCAACAGGGACATTGGACATTTAAGACTGGGTTACATGAGAACCAGGTAACAAGTGGGAAGGAAATGGGTTAGATCCCACGGTTTCTTCTTTTTCCCTTTGTGTTGTGGTTTCTTGGGTCTCTGCATTCTCCTGGTGGAGCTAGAGGCAGCAGAAGATGCAAGCACTTGTCTGCCTCCCCCTATCTGTGAAATTGTGTGTGTAGGGTAGAGGGTGGTGGGGAGTGGTGAGTAAAAGAAAGAAAGAGATGATGGAGGCTGGGTGTGGTGGCTCATGCCTGTAATCCCAGCACTTTGGGAGGCTGAGGCAGGCAGATCACAAGGTCAAGAGATCGAGAACATCCTGGCCAACATGGTGAAACCCGTCTCTACTAAAAACACAAAAGTTAGCTGGGCGTGGTGGCACATGCCTGTAGTCTCAGCTACTCAGGAGGCTGAGGTGGGAGAGTGGCGTGAACCCTGGAGGCGGAGCTTGCAGTGAGCTGAGATCACGCCACTGCACTCCAGCCTGGGCGACAGAACGAGACTCCGTCTCAAAAAAAAAAAAAAAAAAGAGAGAGAGATGATGGAAGACTGGCCTAGGAAAGACACATTTTGGTAATGAAAAGGCTTTTGGAAATGATCCCAGGATCTCAGTTTCTTTTTTTGTGCTATCGCAAGTCTGGAGGAGGCGTAAGAACAACCCTACTGAAGTCCATGGCTGAATTCAGTGACCTCTACTAGAAAAAGAGGTCAAGGTTTATTTCCATTAAACGAAGCAAGCCTCTCAACCAAGTCTTGGTTCCCTTCTGTAATTCCAACCTGTTTGGAATTGCTAGGGCTGTCATTGCAAAGTGTCACAGGCTGGATGGCTTAGATCATTTTCTCATTGTTCTGGAGGCTGAAAGTCTGAGATCAAGGGGTCTGCCATGATTTGTTTCTTTGGAGACCTCTCTCCATGATTTGTAGATGGCTGTCCTTTTTTTTTTTTTTTTTTTTTTTTGAGACGGAGTTTCCCTCTTGTTGCCCTGGCTGGAGTGCAATGGTGCAATCTCGGCTCACCGCAACCTCTACCTTCTGGGTTCAAGCGATTCTCCTGCCTCAGCCTGTCGAGTAGCTGGGGTTATAGGCATGTGCCACCACGCCTGGCTAATTTTGTATTTTTAGTTTCTCCATGTTGGTCAGGCTGATCTCGAACTCCCGACCTCAGGTGATCCCCCTGCTTTGGCCTCCCGAAGTGCTAGGATTACAGGCATGAGCCACTGTGCCAAGCCATGTAGATGGGTGTCTTTGCCTTGTGTTGTCCTCACACAGTCGTTCCTCTGTGTGTGTCTGCATCCTAATCTTTTCTTACTGTAAAGATAACAGTTATATTGGATTAGGGCCTAACCATAAGACTTAATTTTACTTTAATTACCTCTTTAAAGGCACTGTCTCCAAATACAATCACATTCTGAGATACCAGGGGTGAGGACTTCAGCATATGAAGTCACAGGGAAGGAGGGAATTTAGCCATGACAGAGGAGTCCACACTTAATTCTTTTTTTTTTTTTTTTGAAACGGAGTTTCACTCTTTCGCCCAGGCTAGAGTACAATGGCTAGATCTTGGCTCACTGCAACCTCTGCCTTCCAGTTTCAAGCGATTCTCCTGCCTCAGCCTCCCGAGTAGCTGGGATTACAGGCGACTGCCACCACGCCTGGCTGATTTTTGTATTTTTAGTAGAGGTGAGGTTTCACCATGCTGGCCAGGCTGGTCTCGAACTCCTCACCTCGTGACTCACCCGCCTCACCCTCCCAAAGTGCTGGGATTACAAGCATGAACCACTGCGCCCGGCACAAGCCTAATTCTTTATCAGCCATTCAGAGTTTAGCAGGGATCTGAGAGCTGGCTGAGAACAAGCCCCACGGGTAAGGAAAGCCAGGCTCAGGGGAGTTCAATAACTTGCCCAAGGACAAAAAGGAAAAATCTGGAATTTCAACACAGGTCAGTGGGACTGCAGTGTTCACTCTGTTTCCATCACACAGAGAAAGAGAAAAGATGGAGGGAGTGTGAGGGTGGGATGTGAATCTGGAAGGAGCCGTTTGGGCTAAAGGAGAAGCAGCGAGGCTGAGGATGCATGTGGATGGGACCTCAATTTCTGACTCATCCCTGACTGACAGTGACCGACACCATGCTGTCATTCCTGATGGCAGTCACTCTCACAGCCTGTGACTCTCCAGCCCCACGCCCCTCACCCATTTCTAGTTTGAAAACATGCCCAGCACTGCAAGGTAATAAACAAATCAAGTCTCTATAACATGCCTGTGCTTCTAATCCTTCCAAAGGATTTCAAACTTTCAAGGGTGCCGTATACAAGCAGCACTGAATAATTATAAAAGTTCACAAAGTCTCTCTTCCATCACACACAGACACATATACATGAAAGTTTTTGTGATGGTTATTTTTTATAGTTTCAAATTTTGTAGTTTCTGGAAATTTCACATCTCTAGTGGTTCTAAGTAGAAATGAATTGAGCTCTGGGGTTTATTTTAGCACATGGTTTATTTTAGTACCGAGTACTGAAGTATAAAGGGGGTCGACTTTGGTCTGGGCCATACCATGGGCATAGGCAAATAACAGGGATCATCACCGCTATAGCATCTGCTATGCAATTGACACAAAAGTTAAGCATTTTGCTTATATTAAGCCGTATAATCTTTCCCTTTGGGACACACTCTCTTTATTATCTTCATCATTTCCATGTTACAGATGAAGAAGCTATGGCCAGAGAGTCTGAGTAACTCCCCATGGTGCAGAGTTCCTGAGAGGAAGGGCTGGGGTTAGATCTGGGCAGTCTGTGTCCAAAATCCCCTATAGTTGAGAACCATTGGTCTGCACCCTTTGCCCTGATAGAGTACTGAGTACGGAGTCTGAGCAGTATGCCCTCCTGTGATTGAGGCCTCTCTATTACATTCTCCTCTGAAGGTTTCTTCCCCCGAGACAGCAGGTCCGTCTTGAATTCTGCTAATCATACAACCAGGAAGCCTTAAGAATGGGGTTACAAGGCTTTGATCCCAATCCTGAGTTTTCAATGCTAGTACTGTTATTATTAATCAATAATAGTTATCACATGTGGGCGCAGTGGCTCACGCCTGTAATCCCAGCACTTTGGGAGACCGAGGCGGGTGGATCATGAGGTCAGGAGTTCGAGATTAGCCTGGCTAATATGGTGAAACCCCACCTCTACTAAAAATACAAAAATAATTAGCCGGGTGTGATGGCACGCACCTGTAGTCCCAGCTACTCGGGAGGCTGAGGCAGAAGAATCGCTTGAACCCGGGAGGTAGAAGTTGCAGTGAGCTGAGATCATGCCACTGCACTCCAGCTTGGGTGACAGCAAGACTCCCTCAAAAAAAAAAAAAAAAGTAATAATAGTTACCATTTATTTAGCATCTCCTTTGTTCTAGAACTTCTGTTAGGCATTTAAGATAAATTGACTTCTGTCTTCTCAATAACCCTGGGCATGATTATTATCTATTATATATATATGTGTGTGTGTGTGTGTGTGTGTGTATATGTGTGTGTATATATATGTGTGTGTGTATATATATACATATACACACACACACACACACACACACATACTTTTTTTTTTTGACAAGGTCTTGCTCTGCTGCCCAGGCGGGAGTGCAGTGACTCAATCATGGCTTACTGCAGCTTCAACCTTCTGGGCTCAAGCAATCCTCCCATCTCAGTCTCCTGAGTAGCTGGGACTACAGGTACATGTCACCACACCTGGCTAATTTTTTTATTTTTTGTAGAGACTATGTCTCACTGTGTTGCTCAGGCTGGTCTTGGACTCCTGGGTTCAAGGGATCCCCTGCCTTGGCCTCCCAAAGTGCTGGGATTACAGGTGTGAGCCACCACACCCAGCCTATTATCTGTTATTATCTTCTGTTTACAGATAAGCAAAGGCATACATTATTGAATAATTTGCAATAGGGAAAAATTGGAAACAAACACGTGCAAATTACAAATTTCTTACTCTTATATGAGTTTTTATGCCCTTATATGAGTTTATTTTAGTCTAGATTCTGAGAACTTGAAGAATGCATATTTGAAATGACAAATATTGCCATGTTGCCCTACAAAGGACCATAGTTATTGACTCACCCACTGTTAGTGTATGGGGGCGCCTGTCTTTCCACACTCTCTGCCATGCTGGGTAATGCCAATTTTTAAAAAGTTTTTGCGAGATATTTGGAACAGTGTTACCTAACTAATACAGTAAGCACTATGCATGTATGGCTATATAAGTTGATTAGAATGAAATAAAATAAAAAAATTCAGCTCCCCAGCCATACCAGTCAAATTCCAAATGTTTGATAACTGCACATTGCCCTAGAGGTGATCATATTAACAATGACGATACAGAGCATTTCTGCCATCACAGAAAGTTCTGCCAGACAGTGCTGCTCTTGCACAAAAAAATGAAATCTCATTGGTGTTTCATGCCTGTTCCCGATACTAGTAAGATTGATCAGCTTTTCATAGAATGATTATAGGAAACTCTTAGGCACACCTGCTATGTAACAAGCATTAATCTAAGTGCATGATGCAGGTAATCCACTTAATATATTGATTGACCTGTTGTTTGAATGCAGACAAGAAGGCTCAAGAAGTGAAAGGGAGTTTGAAGGTGCCCGGGAGAGAGGACTAACTGAGCCCGCAGGTCCCTGGGGAGGATTTGGAGCAATTGGTCTTTGATAGCAGAAGGGACTTGTTTTCCCCTGAAGCATCAGGGAAGGAGGAGGAGAAGATGAGTAAAGTGGGGCTGCATCTGTAGGTTTAGTGGGGATGGCTTCCATCTTCTCTGTGAAATATAAGGCATGATCATCACCCGGAAGGGAAGGAACAGGGGACATTTCCAATGGGAGGGTCAAGGAAAGCAGAGGTAAACCATAACCACTCACTCATGACAGCAATGTAGTTATAGATATGATTTTCTTTCAGCAACTATGCTGGCATTAAACTTACAGCAAGGTGTGCCCTCTGAGCCTGAGTTTTCTCAGTGTGGAATGCTTAGCTTCTGAGAAGCTTAGATGAAAGCTCCTACGTAATGGCTGGGGGTGCTGCCCAACATTCAGTAGAGCCCCAGGAAGTTTCTGTTGAATGAATGAATGAAGTAGCTGTGTTTTTTCCCCCCTTTTCCACTTTCTGCTCCCACCTCCAAGCAAATTAGTGTATGCGTCCTTTCAAATTTGGTCAAATACCTAAAACAATGTGAGCAAATCCTGGTAGAGTGAGCTTCAGCAAGCGCATGTCCTCTAACCAAAATTAAGAAACGTGCCACCAACATGGCACGTGTATACATATGTAACAAACCTGCACGTTGTGCACATGTACCCTAAAACTTAAAGTATAATAATAATAATAATAATAAAAAAGAAAAGAAACGTGCCACCCAGCTCCCCAGGCAAGTAACCCTGTCCAGCCCAGCCCAAGGTCCCTGAGGGGGTCTGTCCTTTCTTTAGCTCTTAGCTAGTCCACAGCCATCCAGGCCGTTTCCTCTTTGTCTTGGCTTGGAGTTGAATGAACGTAGCCCTCCCTTCGGTTGGAGGTGTAAGCTGCAGTAATGTTGCCTTCCTGAGGTCTCTTCAGCCTCTGACCCCTGACAAGCAGGTAGAATGAACTTCTTTAGAGAATTATATGCACCTTGGAATCTTCATAATGAGTTCCCGACTAACCAATCAGAAAAGAAAATGCAGCTTGGGAAGTGAGGGTGAAGGGAATGGGAATGTCTCCTCAAGGATTTTCTCCCTGGGCCTAAAGTATTTACATTCAGATTTGCATATAATTTGCATATAATTTGTCTGGCTACAAAGCCTTTCTGTTGTTCAGATAATGTGTAAGCTGCAGTTGATTTCTACTGTGTCCTTCTCTGCCCCTGTCTTTCCTTACCTCATCTACTCAGATGTGTGGTAGAAATGTCAGGACTGTCAGGGACCAGTTTGGTGTTTGGGACAAGGGTAGGCTCTGGGTCACATTCTTTCTGTGTTAGCAATGCTGCATGATATTATGCATTTTATTGTTGCAAAACATTTTGGACAGCAAAAGAAACCAGAACGGGGCTGCCTGGAGTAGGGTTGGAAGCAATAAGTAGAGGAGTGAACTTGGCTCAATTAGAAAGGGGAGTAAGTCAGATAAACCAAAAAAAAAGGTGAAGTCTGGGAAAATTAATTAATAACCCTTGCTAACATTTTATTTAAAATGCTTACAGCATGCCAGGCATCGTTTTCAGCACTTTCAATGTATTATGTGTTTAATCATCATAACAGCCTTAGGAGGTGAGTAACAATTGTTACCTCCTTTTTATAGATGAGTAAACTGAAGCACACAGTGTAAGTAACTTGTCTAAGATTGTGCAGCTAGAAAATAGACAATCAGGATTTGAACTTGATCTTCAGAACCTGGAACTGTGCTTTAAACTAGTCTAGTGTGCTGTGTACAGAACAAGAAGGCATAGTTACAGAAGTGAGAGCGAGTGCCAGCTCTTAACTTTAGGCTGCAGGGATCAGATGCTCAGGCCAGTAAAGGGTTAGGGACAAAGTATCTGGATATCCATGGGGTGGAGAGGTGAAAAGAGGGTTTAGAGGCTGCGCCTACAGCACGAATGAGCTGTAGCTCTGCCGTCACCTCCTTCTGGCTTGGTCTGAAGCCACCCTTGTTTGCTCTTTCTCTTGGCTCTTGGGTTAGAGTTGACGGAGGACTCGCTTCAGGGTAAAAACTGGCCTCAGCCGGTGGCAGTGGCCTGGTGGCTGAACTTAAGCCTGCTGATGTGGATAAGCAGGAATACTTGGTCAGTGGCCGGGACTAAGAGGTCGGCAGGACAAACAATGGCAAGGATGAGTCACTGCTTTATAGTCAAACCCACAGGATCTGTCTTATCAGGCCCCGAGTGACCCACAGGAGAATGCTGCTTGCTGGAGAGAAGAGATGCTGCTTGGAATCTTTCCACAATGGGAAAAGGGAAAAGAGGGGTCGCTGCTCCGTGGAAGCCTGGAAATTACTTGGTTTCTCTGTTTAGTCAAACTCTTCGTTTTCAGCATTGATCTGAAATGTAACTTTTCCCCTGGTTTTTATTCATTTTTAAAAAACATTGTATTTTGTTTATGGCGATGACGTTGACTGTTCCGGGATGAAAAGGAGCCAACAGCAGCTGGGAAGTGAAGGGGGATGTAGCTGAGAACAAACCTTGCAGAAGTGAAGGGGAGAAAAATAATTAATGAAAGATGGCGTAGAGGCCAGTTAGTATTGGCTGAGACAGTGTGAGAAACTTCCTTGTGCTGGGGCAGTGTTGTCGAGGAGAGAGTGTTGTCATCTGAATTAATTTGCATGACAATAGGCCGAACCCTTATTATGCATAGGGATGCTAATGGGCACCAGCCACAGTGCATTTCCATGGGAAAAGCCTCTTCCTTTGAGGAGACAACCTCTTCCTCCTCCCCTTCCCCACCTCCCCTCCCCCTTCCTCCTCTCCCGACCTCTCCTCCTCCCCTCCTCTCTGTTCTCCCCTCCTCCCCTCCTCCTTTTCCATTTTTCTTCCCTCTTTTCCCTCTTCTCCCCCTCCTCCTTCTCACAGTGGAAGCCCCAGCCCCTCTCCTAGTGGAATATACCCTTGGGGTGGCCACTCTTAATGGGAAGGAGAGGGTGCTATGAGGTGGAAGGAATGAATGCTTTCCAAAACCTCTCCAGACCTCTTACGAAATGACCAAGGAGGAGGTGTGAGTGCGTGTAGTATAATCGAAAACAAATGGATCCCAAATATTGCCAACCTAGTTGTCATTGGAGATGTTGGGGGAGAAGCCACCGTGTGGGAGCAGGTGGGGCAGAAGATACCAAGGTTTAGGGTGAGAGTAGGGCCCAGGAAAAAGGGCAGAGACAGCCTTTATTCAAGGACTTTGAAAATGTGTTCGGTGCAAGCCGTTCTCTTGTAGTGTTTCCATTGCACGCCCTTGAAGAAAGACTTAAAACTTGGCACAGTGGGGCTGCTCTATCTCACTTCCAACACCACCACACTTGGGGAGGCTGGAGAATTCAAGGGCAGAGTCTGGATCCAGATTATCTGGGTTCAAATCCCATCTCTGCTGTTTACCAACTATCTGATACTGACTTTTTGACTTAACTTTTTGTTGCCCTAGTTTCTCCACAGGTAAAATTGAGATATTAGTGCCTTTTCCCCATCAGGCTGTTGTTTGGTTGAGACAAGGCATGCGAAGTGCCTAGAACATACCTGGCATGTTGTAGATACTCAAGGAATGTTAGCTATTACCATCTTCCTTTCTTCTCTAGATACTCCTTCCACTCCGTTGTCTCTTGTTCCTTTAGAAGATCTCTTCAAGTGTTAGGTGACTGATGGCTCTGACTAATCCCCCAAAGCCCTACATGCCTCTATCCCTGTTCCCCCTGCCCCCACCCCCCACCCCCCCATACCACCACCCTGCTGGTGGCAAAAGAAGTGAAGACCAGGCTTCGTGGGACTGGACCGCTCATGATCACATTGTGTCCTTGGGAAGGGTCTGTCCCTGCTTTGTCACACGGGAAGATAAAAGGTCAGCTGATGAACCTGATTGTACTGTGGGTGCTGGGAGTTCTCAGCAGCTTATCTATAAAATGCCTCATGGTATAAAGTGTTCTCTTTTGTCCAGAACAAGATTTGATTGTCAGAGATGAAATAACTGCCTCTTAAGTGATTTTGACTTGCTTAGCTTTGCCT
This sequence comes from Pan troglodytes, assembly GCF_028858775.2. Classification (NCBI taxonomy): domain Eukaryota; kingdom Metazoa; phylum Chordata; class Mammalia; order Primates; family Hominidae; genus Pan; species Pan troglodytes. Next base: position 85,109,035 of record NC_072417.2, on the reverse strand, counting down.
CACGGTGTCACTGAGGAGGAGAGATAAAGACATCTCATTAATGGGGCTGCTGACCTACCCAGAGGCTTGAAGGGTGAGACTTGGGCACTTCAGCAGCAGTTCTCACACTTTTTTTTAAAGCTCATGTTTGAGAAATATAAATATTTCTATATTGTCATTTAATATCTCAAAATAGATATTTTCACTAAATGTAATTAAAACAGGTGATAATTCTAAATTTTCTTTTTATAAGGCCTTGATTTGAGGGTGTGATGAGGACCAATCAACAGTCTGGTATTAACTCATAAAGCTGTAGCGTGATACCTGTGTCAGAGGCGTTTGAATCAGAGCAACTCCATCTTGAATGGGAGCTGGGTAAAATAAGGCTGAAATCTACTGGGCTGCTTCTGAGGCAGTTAGCCATTCTAAGTCACACGATGAGATAGGAGGTCAGCACAAGACACAGGTCATAAAGATCTTGCTGTTAAAACAGGTTGCAGTAAAGAAGCTGGCAAAACCCACCAAAATCAAGACGGTGAGGAGAGTGACCTCTGGTCATCCTCACTGCTACACGCCTGCCACCACCATGACAGTTTACAAATGCCATGGCAACATCCGGAAGTTACCCTATATGGTCTAAAAAGGAGAGGCATGGATAATCCACCTCTCATTTAGCATATCATCAAGAAATCACCATAAAAATGGGCAGCTGGGTGCGGTGGCTCACGCTTGTAATCCCAGCACTTTGGGAGGCTGAGGCGGGTAGATCACGAGGTCAGGAGTTTGAGACCAGCCTGGCCAACATGGTGAAACCCCGTCTCTACTAAAAATACAAAAATCAACTGGGCATGGTGGTGCACACCTGTAATCCCAGCTACTCGGGAGGCTGAGGGAGGAGAATCGCTTGAACCCGGGAGGTGGAGGTTGCAGTGAGCCGAGATCGCACCACTGCACTCCAGCCTGGGCGATAGAGCTAGACTTCATCTCAAAAAAAAAAAAAAAAAAAAAAAGGCAATCATCGGCCTTCAGGGCTGCTCTGTCTATGGAATAGCTATTCTTTTATTCTTTTACTTTCATAATAAACTTGCTTTCACTTTACTCTGTGGACTCACCCTGAATTCTTTCTTGTGCAAGATCCAAGAACCCTCTCTTGGTGTCTGGATTGGGACCCCTTTTCGATAACACCTGGTTGGTACCCATGACAGGGTGGAGGGATTTGAGGCAGATATCAAGCTTCTTTACCCTTGTGCTTAGGATGGCTGCCATATCTTACAAACCTTTTTTGACTGTTCAATGCTATTAATAGAAGGGTGTTAATGTGAGGGAACATCTTCAGGGGAAGATCATTTGAGTTCTACTTTACCATGGTCCTACTTAGCACTTTAATTTAAAAAAAATTAGATGAAGTCGTAAAAGAAATGCTTCTGAAATGTGTTGATGATCAACAGTTGTACAGGATAACCAATATTGATAGTATTACCAATCAGAATTAAAAATGATCTGAGGAGTCTGATAGCCAGGCATCAAAACAAGCCAAATGAAATTCAATGGGGTCAAAAGTGAAGTCCTGAGATTTTTAGTTTCAAAAATCCATTGCACAAAGATCATGATGACGAACAACAAACGTGGAAACAGTTTTGATGGGAATAAAGCAGGATGTTTGGGTTAATGACAAGTTCAGTAAGAACTGAAGGTATTGAGAAAGCAGCTAGGAATACTGACTCCAATCTTCTGGTTAATTAACAAAGACATGTGGCATCTCCACTTTAAAAAGAGACTCTTTCCCACACCTTCATTTGCAACCTTGTTGTTTGGAATTTGGAATGTATTTTTTTTCCCCTAGAAACACTGTTATAAATGAACCAGGCTTTGATAAAGCTTCAGCTAAAATCTAGCAGAACAACGGTACAGTAAAAATAATCACTTTGATTCCAATTTGCAGACAGAAGGACAACCCAGGTCTCATTACCTCCAGGCTGTATAGGTGGTTTGCTCTTAGTGTCCCCAGACCCTGCTCCTCAGCAATCAGACTCCTTTTCATGCAGCATGTCCCTCTCGTTCCTACACAGCTGGCTGTGGGCAGCAGGAAAGGGGGTTACCAGAGCTGCCACCGCGAAGAAAGATCAAGAGTGTGAAGCAGGAGATAGCAAAATTCAAACATCGCGCAGGCTCCATTTTGGGAAAAGCCTTTCTCAATTGATTTATTCAATGCCTAGAATAGTAACCCCAGGTAAAACGTTATTATGTGGAGCTATATATTAGGTTGGTGTAGAAGTAATGGGAAAAACCGCAATTACTTTCCGTCACAGAAGGCTCAAGGCCTAGACTGCATTCTGCAGGCATTTCAGGACTTGGCAATTTTTTTCTGTATTTTTCAGAGACCTTTGTTAGATCTCACTGCTCATATTGTCATTTCCAGACAAAGGGAGAGAAACTGTAGCAACCTCATGGGGGTTTCTAGTTTTTAGATGGTTAAAAATTTCTTTTTAATCAGGAAATTTCAGTGTGGCTTATTTTATTTTCTCCTCTTTCTTCTCCTCCTCGTCCTCCTTCTTCTTCTTCTCCTCCTTCTTCCTTCCTTCTTCCTTTTCCTTCCTTCCTTCCTTCCTTCCTTCCTTCCTTCCTTCCCTCCTCCTTCTTCTTCTTCTGCTTCTGCTTCTGCTTCTCCTTCTCCTTCTCCTTCTCCTCCTCCTCCTCCTCCTCCTCCTCCTTCTTCTTCTTCTTCTTCTTCTTCTTCTTCTTCTTCTTCTTCTTCTTCTTCTTCCCCTCCTCCTCTTCCTCCTCCTCCTTCTTCTTCTCCTCCTCCTCCTTTTCCTTCTTCTTCTTCTTCTCCTCCTCCTCCTCCTCCTCCTCCTCCTCCTCCTTCTTCTTCTTCTTCTTCTTCTTCTTCTTCTTCTTCTTCTTCTTCTTCTTCTTCTTCTTCTTCTTCTTATTTTTCACTTTCTATTTCTCCACACATCTCAGTTTTGAATATGGTTAAAATAATGATGTGTCACTAATGAGGTCATCTCATAATAAGAACCCTTGGCTTGGGTACAGGGAAGTTGAAGTATTTCCATCAACTCTCCCAATCTTGCCAGGATGAACCAGATGAAAGCTAGCTGGGCAAGAGTCCTGACCCGTCTTGGAGCATCGTGTTTTCCTTCTGAATCTTTGGAAGGAGTAGGAATCTTAGCAATTAGGAAATAAAGCATTCTACCAAAGTTTCATATTGCCCCAATGACATTTACAAAGTGACAAAAAAAAAGCGGGGGGTTGGGGCTACTCTTTATTCTGGTTGCACATGCAAATAAAATAAAATACTGATCATTATCACAGAAGGCTCAGTCTCATGAGAGAGGCAGGTATGAGAAAAGATTATTGCAATGTAATGTGGTAAACGGTAGGAGGAGAGAATAAGAAAGTGGTCTGAGAGTGCAGTGGAGAGGCTGACACAGCCCAGGAGGAGGGAAGGCTTACTCTCAGCTAAGGCTTAGAGGATGAGTAAGCAGGAGTACCCGGGAGAAGAGATCAGAGGATCAGCACAGAGGATCACTCATGTGCAGCCACAGCTAGGGGAGATACAGCAAGGAGCATCAAGGGGTACAGCGTTGCTTTCTCCTTAAAGAGCAAAGAAAGGAGAGGCAAGAGATAAAGCTCTTCAGAGTAGAGAAAGACCATATAACCAAGAACTTTCCAGGCTGGATTAAAAAGATTGGACTTTATTCTATAAGCAAGGGGGAGGCTTTGAAATATTTTAACCTGGGAGATTGGTACAATCAGGATTGTTTTAGATTGATCACTCACTGGACAAAATGGAGTATGAAGTAGACGAGTGTAACCCTTGAGTTGGTGAAACCCATAAGAAGGATGATGCAATAATCTAGGAGAAAGGATTTCTAACTAGGACGGTGGTTGCAGGGAAGAGGGGTACGGGTTAAAGGAATGTTTGGTACGTAAAATCAGGAGGCCTTGGGGATTGATTGTAAAGGCATGGGAGTAGGGAGAGTTGAGGATGCTTTGAGAATTTTTAACTGGATGGTGTTGAGACCCCTCACTCTAACAGAAAATAAAGACTTGGGGGACAAGATGACTTCAGTCTTGGACAAGTTGAAAAACTGTATGCAGATGAAGCTATCTAGCCAGTGTGTCTATTTGTTTGACTACACCTCCGTGTCCTCATTAACATATTAGTGGTTATGGAGTGCCTATCACATACTGTGTTTAAGGCATTGTTGTATTCATTCTAGCTTTATCAGGGTGAATTGAACATGACTTTTGCCTTCAAAGAATGTACAATCTAATAATAGGAGAGAAGATATAACTACAAAAAGTACTACTCCAAGAAAAAGTTCTTATTGCCATAAAATGGAATTCAGGGGTAATAACAGAAGGCTTTATAAAAGAAGGAGGTAACACTTGAGATGAGATTTGAAATCCAAGTAGAATTTGAATATATAGAGATTTACAGTTAAAAAGAAAGGCATCTCAGATGGAAGGAGGAATATTAGCAAAAGCAGACCCAAGAGATTTGGGGATGAAAAAGGAAAGGAAGAAGGGGGAAGAAGAAGAGGAAGTAGGAGGAGGAGAAAGAAGGAGGAATAATAAGTTATTTGATGTGAATGGAGCATAGAATGGTTGAAGAGCAGGAGAATAGTAAGATACCAAATCAGCAAGGTAAGTTGAGCCAGGATTATGGAAGGCTTTCTTGTTTGTCTTTTATCTGTATTAGTTCCCCACCATCTTGGCTCGTGAAGTCTGCGCAATAATCAGTCTTGCCCCACACTTTCATTGGAAAGACACATGCATTTACTCTGGGCATCACCCATCACGATGCTTGGCTATGGTGCTTCTCTTCTGAGTTGGTGGCCACGGCCCCAATGCCAAGGATGAGAGACCTGCTCCGTGCAGCAGTGTTTCCTTCTACTTTGCTACAGAAATAATCTGTAGACTCTATGATTCATGCCAGTGCCCTCAGCCACTGACAAGCATGTTCACTTGGCCATTTTGCTATTTGCCCCTGGTAAGTATCTACTTGCACATCAATTTCCAGGGACAGAGCAGACTACTAAAAGTCAACAGGCTGGTATCTTGTAGGACTTACTTGCATAGCTGCTCCAAAAAAGTGATCAGGGTGAAAAAAAAAAAAGTAACTGGTGCTACTGTGTTGACTTATAACCTGTATGAGCATCTGACATGTGCAGAGCCCTCCTTTCTGGTAGCTGACTCTATCTCCCCTTTCAGAGTTCCTCCTGTCTCCACGGATTCTGAGAGATTCTAGCTCTGAGAGTCGAGGAACCTTTCTAAGCTTTCGTTAATGTAAAGGGGTTTGGACATGAACTTGAATGGCTATTGAGCTGATTTTCCAGCTGACAGGAGATGGTTAATTGTATGCTGTCTATAGGAGTCTTACAAATCTGTCTGGCCATGTTAAAAGCAGTTTGAAATTTATGGCTTGAGACCACTGGGGGTGAAAATGAACTCAGGGCCCAGCAAGGGTAATAATCCCTTAGGTGGAAAATAAAGTCCAGTGGGCAGATCCCAGAGCCCTATAAAGAGAGATGATCAAAAGTAAACATGGTGCAAGTTCAGCAGCTCTGGTGGTATTATGTTCTCTCTTTCTGGGATATCATCTCTCTTTTCAGAAGCATATACTGTCAGTTGAGAGTGTGACTAAGAATTGGGGGTTATAAAATAGTCTGCTTACATGCTATAGGGATGGGAACTCTCCAGGAATCACCTCCTCCCTGATATAGTTTTTGATTCGAATAATCAAAAGGCAAGAGAGGCAATTATTATGACAAATAAGTGGATAGATTTCTTTTTCTCCCTTGAATCCTGAGTCAAAATGCAATAGTGACACTCACAGAAGGAAGAGACCCGATCTCTCTCCCAGGGAGAATACGGGGAACTTTTCCAGAGTTCTTCTGTTGAGGGATACATTCTAGTGTCATTTTTGGGAGGAGGCAGTATCTGCCATGGTATGAGCTGCAGCCCCGCTGCCCGGAAGCTTAGGGTCATAGGTGAGGATCTGATCTGTGTCGTTTGCTGCCAGCTCCTTGCTTTCTGGTCCTAGTTTGGTTTTCAGGCCTACTCTGACTCTCAGTGTCTCATTAGTTCCTCTGACTGCTGCTTCCTCTTCTGTATACCTAGAAAGTAGAGCTAAAGGGCCCTATCTCACAAGGTCATAGTGCGGATCAAAGGAGACAGGTGCACAGCACAAGGAGCTAAACAAATAGAAGTCCAATAAATGGTGTTGCCTTACTTCTCGTTTGCATTTGCAGGGCACACAAGCAATGGAAGGGACACATATGCAGTGGTTAGTGGAGGTTTCCACTGGGAGCTGGACAGCAGGGGTTCTTCCAGTTATTTCTGTGTATCTGTAATAAGGTGTTCACAGCATGCCTGATATCTTTATAGTTAAAAAGGAAAGCCTAACTGCATTCATAATAAAGAAAACTGAGGGTCTTTTATCATGCTCTCCACACAGTGTGGTAGCTAAGGGGAAATATGAATAGTAGTTACTTGGACTCACAGAGTGTATGAGAAAAGGCAACAGCTGTGACCGTAGTTTTCAAGGGTTCTCTAGCTCATGGGCTGAGCCAGTCCCATCCCTTCCTTCAGCATCCATGCAGCCACCTCAACACAGATGCACACAATGTATTTTAATCCATTTGAGTGATCCCCCCTCTCCCGCTCCATGAGATTGCACCTTCAACTACAAGGAGTGTATTTGACCAAAGGCCTGAGCATCTGCTCTCTGAAACTCAATGCCAAGCTTGCTCCAAAGCCACGCCTCCCATAGGCTGCTCCTGACCAATGGTTGAGTGCAGCAAGGATGCTGTGCTAAGGAAGACCTGTTCTTGGGAGACTCAGCTTTGGCTTGACCGTTCCCCTGTGGCCTTGGCCAGTGGTCTAGGAGGCTTTTACCCAACCTTCTCTCCTTAACTCAGGGTCAGATTTGCATTGAGGTCTGATGTCCTTCCCAACTTTTCCAGCTCTCTCTACCCCCTGCCCCATCCCCCTGCCCTCACAAGCATTTCCTTTAATAAAATTTTCACTTGCCGGGCGCTGTGGCTCATGCCTGTAATCCCAGCACTTTGGGAGGCCGAGGTGGGCGGATCACCTGAGGTCAGGAGTTCAAGACCAGCCTGGCCAACATGGAGAAGCCCCATCTCTACTAAAAATAAAAAATTAGCCAGGTGTGGTGTCGCATGCCTGTAATCCCAGCTACTTGGGAGGGTGAGGTAGGGGAATTGCTTGAACCCGGGAGGCGGAGGTTGCGGTGAGCCGAGATGGCGCCACTGCACTCCAGCCTGGGCAACAAGGGCGAAACTCTGTCTCAATAAATAAATAAATAAGTAAATAATAAATAAATAAAATAAAATAAAATAAAATCTTCACGTATGAGACTGGGCACGGTGGCTTATACCTGTAATCCCAGCACTTTGGAAGGCCAAGGCTGGAGGATCACTTGAGGCCAGGAATTTGAGACCAGCCTGGGCGACATAGCAAGATTCTGCTACTACAAAACCACTGAAAAAAGAAATTAGCCAGGCATGGTGGTGTGCACCTGTAGTCCTAGCTACTTGGGGGACTGAGGCAGGAGGGTCGCTTGGGCCCAGGAGTTCTAGACTGCAGTGAGCTATGGTTGCGCCACCACACTCCAGCCAGGGGGACAGAGTGAGACCCTTCACAAATAAAATGATAAAAAAATAAAATCCTTGCTCATTTAATCTTATCTCAGCATCTGCTTCTTAGCAGGCCCGGGCTAACACACTTTTGTTTGTTGTTTGCTTTTTATTTATTTGCTTTTGTTTTCCTATCTGCAATCTCTAGGAAGCCAAGTGGGAAGATCCTTGCTGGTTTCTCCCTCTGAGGAAGAAGGAAAATGCCATGACTCCCAGTATGGCCTCTCTTGGAACCATATTTTGAGGTACCCTACTTCCTTCTTGAGTGTCAGCAGAGCAACTGTGGGACTGCCATGAGATTTGGTCATTTCTAGGAGAGCGAATGCCTTTTGCCTCTTTGATGAGAAAACTAGATGAGACATTGTTTAGAAATTCTTGAGCTCAGATTTTGGCATTATGACAACGTGTGTTCAAATCTGCCCCAGCCACTTGCGAGCTGGGACCTAAAGCCGTGAGCTTCTGGTTGTTTATCTATAACAAGCGGATCCCAGTACCTACCTCATAGGGCTGCTGCGAGGATTAAAATAAAATGCATCTATCAGCCAGCTTGCAGTGTCTGCACTTAGCAGGTGCTCAGGTGCAATACCTTGATAGTTTTGATAGTTTGTGATGTTTATTCTGTTCCTCATTAGCATGCATATGTGTCTGTATCTTGTCAATATAAGTCAATATTTTAAAATGTGTGAGTCAGGGTTTTAAAAATATTTAAGTACATATTTTAAACTATAAAACCTAATGAATTTAATATATAAGGATTCTTTAGGGCAGAAATGCTTTTCACTCTTACTGTCATTTTTCCATATTCATATGAATGTGTACTGATGTGTGTTTGTGAATATAGCACCAGCACTATGCTAGGATTGATAAGAAACACAAAAATTGATCTGTTAGAGATCATGCCTCTAAGAAGATGTCAGTTCAGAAAGGGAATGCACAGTAACTATGATCCGGGATAGATGTATAGGAAAGATTAGGTGTCAGAATATATATTTATCTCATTGATTTTAAAAAGCACATTTTGTCTTTCAGCCAATGGCATCTTAGATTTGACCAAATACAAGTTCGTGCAATACGTTTTGGTAGTTTAGAGGAAAGAAAGATTCTTTTAGCTTAGGACAAGCGTGGAGAGGACAAGGCTCAGGAAAGCCTTGAACTTTTGGGATGGACAGAATTTGGGTAGAAGGCAATGGGGACAAGCACTTTAAGGGAAAGAATAGAATAAACAAAACATACAGGCAGTGAATGGGAGTAGGGGGGAGAGAGGTGAGAAAGGCAAGGTGGGATAAGGAAGCTCAGGGGTTTGTGGATTTTATTATGCAAATCAGAGAAGGTCAACAAAACTCTTGCATGGGAGGGTGGGGAAGTTGCAGTGAATAATTAGGGCTGTGTTTCAGGATTTGATTTGACAGGGGCACAGAAGGTCAATGGGAGGTAGAGCGTGAGGTGACTTGGAAGGCTATTATGACAGCCTGGTGGAGAAGTAATGGAGAGAAAGGGAAGCCCAATTCTTGGCCCCATACAATGCAGCAGTCATTATCTCATGTGCCCTTTGAAATGACCTTGGAAATTGTTGGGAAAATTAAATGAATTGACTCTGTCTTCCTTCTCCAGCTTCAGTTATCCGCTTCAGTCCCACTGCAATCTTGAACAGACCTTGCCCCAACTCTAATCCCCATGGCTGTGCCTTATGGGAGGGGTGGTGAGAGGCTGTCCATTTTGGTTGCTTTGTTTTCATGCCCTCCACATGTTTGGCAATGGTGTGCCTTCACTTGCATCCTGGAGGTGGCCTTAGTTCTTCAGTGTTTGGATGGAGGAGACATAAGGCCCTGGCTTTACTTGTAGCAGCTCCTAAGTGTGTTCTACAGTGTGGGGGAAGAACTGGAAACACAGAAGCCATAGCTTTTGGTGCGTGACTGTTGCATTTAGGGAAGTTTTCAAACTGAGGTCATCAGAAAGAAATCTTTATGTCCAGGCCCAAAGCCAAGGCCACCTGGACTTAGGCTTTCTGATGATTCCAGTAATTTGGGAAGCAGGTGCCAGTAAGGGCACAAAGGAGTACTTGGATCAGGACAGAAACAATTTAGGAGAACTGCTAATTTTCTAGTTCTACAAGAAGTCATTTGATATCTTTCTTCCCTCTCCCCTTCCCTCCATTGCTCCCCTCCTTCCTTCCTCTTTTCATTTCTTCCTTCTATTCTTCCCTCCTGCCACTGATGTTTATTGAAGGCTTACTACGTGCCAGGTACTCTGCGATGAGTGCAATGATGCACAGGTTGCTAAGTGCTACAGGTGGTACCTAAGAGGGAGGAAAGCACAACTCCTGTGGTCCAGATGCTTGAGAAGTGTTGCTGTCAAGGAGACAAAGCCGTATAAAACAGTTGGGAAGCAATGACAACACAAAATACAAGAAATAGCTATATAACACAGGAACAAGACATAGGAACATAGAACACACAGCTTAATGGTGACTAACTCCAGTTCTTTGGAGGAGATGACTCAAGTCTTCAAAGTTCTAAACAAGGAGAGGTAATAGGAGGGAGTATATCCCAGACTGAGGATCTTGTGAAATGCAGCCATAATTATTCACCACTACTTCCCCACCCTCTCATGCAAGGGTTCTCTTGACCCTCTCTGATTTGCATAATAAAATCCAGAAATCCCTGAGCTTCCCTATGCAACCTTGCCTTTCTCACTCTCTCTCCACCACTCCCATTCACTACCTGTATGTTTTGTTTATTCTATTCTTTCCCTTAAAGTGTTTGTCCCCATTGTCTTCTGCTCAAATTCTGTCCATCCCACAACTTCGAGCCTTTCCTGAGCCTTGTCCTCTCCACTCTTGTGCCCAAGCTAAAAGAATCATTCATTCCTCTAAACTACCAAAGCATATTGAACGAACTTGCATTTGGTCAAATCTAAGATACAATTGGCTGAAAGACAAAATGTGCTTTTAAAAATCAATGCAATAAATATGTATTCTGACACCTGATCTTTCCTATACACCTATCCCAGATCGTAATTACTGTTCATGGGTTGTTCTCCCTTTCTGAAATGCCGTCTTCTTTTTGTTTGTTTATTTTTGTTTTTTTTTGGAGACCAAGTTTCGCTCTTGTTGCCAAGGCTGGAGTGCAGTGGTGGGATCTCAGCTCAGTGAAACATCCTCTTCCCAGGTTCAAGCGATTCTCCTGCCTCAGCCTCCCGAGTAGCTGGGATTACAGGTGCCCGCCACCACGTCCATCCCGAGTAGCTGGGATTGCAGGCACCCACCACCACATCCAGCTAAGTTTTGTATTTTCAGTAGAGATGGGGTTTTGCCACGTTGGCCAGGCTGGTCTTGAACTCCTGACCGCAGGTGACCCGCCCACCTTGGCTTCCCATGAATGCCACCTTCTTAAAGGCATGATTTCTAACAGATCAACTCAACTGGGGCAGTTTTCCTTCTCCCCCCCCACCCAACCCTCCTCAATCCAAGGACATCTGGAAATATCTGGAGACAATATTGGGTTGTTGAAACTAGAGAGGGGTGTTATTAGCATTTAGTGGGTACAGGCCAAGGATGCTGCTAAACACTTATAATATACAGAACAGTCCCCCTAAACACCTATAATATACAGAACAGTCCCCCTGCAACAAAATACCACAAAATGCAGTTGTGCCCAGGCTATGAAACCCACGTGAATCATCCCACAGTGCAATGGGGCATGGGACAGATTATCCAGAGAGGTGGCTGGAGATGGATCCATTGAGGAGAGGTGTGCTTGAAAAAAATTACAAAGTTTCACTTGACTCAGAGTGGTCTTTAGGATCCCATGCTGTTGGTTCCCAAACAATCCAGAAACAAGACAACTGGTGTTTCCAAATGCTTGGATGACAGTATAAGTGAGGAGACAATGGCACCAACTGTAGCCTGAGCTGCAATAGCTTTTTCTGGGTGGGTGGCTCTGGAGAGACACACTGGGAAGGAAAAATGAACAGGACATGCAGACTTACTCCTGCTCCATAATGAAGGAAGAACAGTCTTCAAAAGTTCAATTTTGGTACTTTCATGTGACCATGTCTTCAGAGACCTAGCTTTGAACTTGGGGCCATACAGACTTTGCCTTTTGTTTTAAAAGTGACACTGTTTCACTCCATCTTGAGGGGTAAGTTGCTCTATCAATTAGTTTCTAACGTTTTTCTTCAGCCCAAGATCATTTGTCTTAGGTTTTCTGGACTTGAGATAATTTGCACTGCAGACTTTGAGATAATTTGCACTGCGAGCCCTGTTTTGTGTGTTTGTTTTAATAAGTTGAAGTAAAAACAGAAACAAAACAAAAAGTCCTCCTCAGAAGAAAACCTGTTGTTTTCGTGAGAAGCTTTTGCTCCTGTATCCGATGCTCCTTCCACAGAATGCTCTTCCATCAGGGCTTTCTGAGGACACTGCCTCCTCCCCCAAAAGGCCGCCTTTCCTTTCAGGTCCCTGGAGTGTTGCTGGGTGGGTGATGTTCACTTCTGGTTCCCATTCATTGTCCTAAAAGGAGCTTGTGGGGTCTGGTGTGGAGTGTGTGTGCACGCGTGCATGTGTGAGCTTTGCTTCTGGGAACAGGCAAAAGAGCAAGAGAGGAACAGATGGGCCCCCCGAGCTTCTCTTTGGCCTGAAAAATGAAAGGCGGAGAAAATTGTAATAAAAAACGGAAACAGCTGTGGCAGGACAACAGCAGCTTGTGGGGTGGGCCCAAGACTGAGGGGGGGTTGCAGTCTGTCAAGATTCTGCTCCTCAGCTCATTGGGTATCACCAAAAAGAGTATCCGGAGGTCATCAGATGTGCCCTGTGGCCTTCCTCCCTCTTTACTCTCCAAGCCAGACTGTAAAAACGGATATTGAATGATTTTTTAAATATATCAGAGAACATGGACAAATAGGCCCCATAACTGCCATTGAACCTATTTGTGCAGCATGACTGTTCTTTCTTCGATCTCATGTAAGTTCCCCCAACTTTGTTGAAACCTGTTTTTTGTTGGGTTCTTGGCACATAAAGTCAGCAGCAGGTTAAGATGGCATTTTCCAATGACCGATCGACCAGGATGATTCACTGAATAAGCAGAAAAGACATTTAGTCATAATCATTGGCTCTCATTCAAGAACAACTGGACTCTTTCTCCAGAGGGACTTTTAGGTCGGGTAGCTCTCAGAAATGAAGACTGAAAATGTGACAACTTGAAGGAAGACTGCAGATATTATATCAGAAGAGACAAAGAGTTTCTGAGAAAGTGAAGAATTTGCTACTCCTTCTCTACTTCCCACCATCAATAATGAATAGTAATGATCATTTCAGTTGAATCACTAATGCAGTAATAAAGTATAATCTTGCTATGTAGAGTAATCCAATTGCTGATCAAATGACAAGTGGCTGTACAAATCAGGATATTACTTTTTTTCAGGTAACCTATTTATTTATTCAGGAATCTTTTATTTTTTGTTTGGTATTTAAAAGCAACACACGTTTAGATGATGAATTTTAGAAGTTAGGGAACTCCTGACCATAAGCTCTTTATTTGCTTAACTCCCTTGACTATGTTTAATGAAGAAACATAAATACCCATAATTTATTAACATCATTTGTTTAACGTTGGTCTCTTCTTACTAGGTGTGGGGTCCCTCTGTCCTGTTCACCTCTGTACCACTAGCTTCTAGCATGAGCCTGTCAGGTAGTTGATGAGCAAGAAACATTGGTCGTCTTGACGATTATGACTTCCTGGGCAATGTGGCTGGATAGACCTGAGCATGTCAGTTCTTTCCACACTGTATGCCCATGAGGACGGTTTTGATGAACAGCTGTGGGCTCTGGTCTCTAGCCAGAAGCTGGATTTTATTTGGTCTCATGTCTATTGATTGACTACTATGCATGGCTGATGTCTGTTATGCTGTTGGCTCAGGTTGTGTTCCTGCCATCTTAATTTTGTTGTCTAGCATGAGGTGCAAGCTTGGTTCTCATAGTTGCCTACTTGCACTATGGTAGAATCAAAATGATCAGATAACACAGGTGAACATTGGAGGGAAAGGAGTCTTGGTGGGAATAGGGGCTCAAGGGGCAGGGGCATTGGGGAGAATTAAATATGCCATGTCATTTTTTTTCCCCCTTAAATCCCAGAAAACAGCTGCAGGTGGAGAATGGGATAGATTTCAAGAATTCTCCATGGAGGCAGGGGTTCACATAGGGGCCAGCTGGGTGATGAAATCCACTGAGAGGTCAGATGTGTGCTCATGTTCAGTGAGGACTTCAGAAATTTCAGGGACTTTCAAAATTGGCTCTGGAGGGAGGCAGATCTGTTGACTGGGAAGGACACACACATGATGATTCTGAGACCCAGGGGCTTCAACCAAGAGGGAAAATGAGGACCCAGACTCCTTCTAGTTCTGCTTTGGGAAACCCTTGAAGAGAAGTGTCTCTTTTCTAAATTTACAGAGATGTAGGACATTCAGAATAGGAGCAAATCTTACCCTTTCCAGGGGCTTTAAGCTATAAAGTGCAGAAGTCCCACAAACATTGTCTTTCTAAAGGTCCTTTATTTGCATAGAGGTGGGTCAGCTCCTCACAGTTCCAGGAATTAGACCAATTTGCATAAATGCCACCTAGAAAGCCAGATGTTTATTTGGGCTTTGACTTTCCCCCCTTATCCCTTGATTTCTTCCACCTCCCAAGCTGCCTGTAAGTGAGCCTGAAAGTCTCACATTAGACACTCCTGAATTCCCAGCCCTATTTGTCACCAGCTGGACCTAGAGGACCAGCATAATCAGCTTCTTCACAGAGCTTGGCACGTCCCCACATGGGTCTAGCTAGATTCATACAGTGCTGAGGCAGGTGCAAAAATGAAAAGTCAAAAGAAAAACGGATATCTGAACTCCTCCTATCTAAAGAAAGGAAATAAACATCTGGGTTCCAAAAGAGTATCAGGGTCATCAGATCTGATGTCTCTCGAATTCTGTAAGGCCAAACAGTGTGCAAGGGAACTGGATAGGGCATTGCGGAAGAAGAGTGTTGGAAATGTAAAGTGAAAGCACGAGATACCATTTTACACCCACAAAAGTGGGTGTCGCAAATACGAAAACTGACAACAGATGGGAGTGTTGATGTAGAGGAACTGTAACTCTCATTCCCTGCTTGTGGGAGTGTAAAATGATTTAAGCACTTTGGAAAATGCTTTGGCAATTTTTTGTAAGGTTGAACGTTTATCTATTCTATGACTCAGCAATCACATTTCTAGGTCCAGGAGAGATTTATATCAGCTTTATTCACAATAGCCCCAAACTAGAAAGAGTGCAAATGTCTGCCAGCAGGAAAATGGATAAACACATTCTTGTAAGTTCATGCAATGGAGTACTACTAGTTAGGAAGAGAAAAGAATAAACTACTGATACATGCAATGACATTGAGAAATCTCAAAAATTATTTTAAGCAAAACACACCAGATACAAATGGGTACCTATTGTATAGTTTCTTTCATATCAAGTTCAAGAACAGGTTCTAATCTATGGTGATAGAGATCAGACCAGTGGTTGTCTATGGAAATGAAGATGGATTGAAAGAGGGAATGAGCAAACGTTCTTGGGTGATTAGTTTGTTCTCTAATTTGACTGGTGTGGTAGTTGCTCAAATGTACGCATATATCAAAAATCATCAAGTTGCACAATTAAGACCTATGCATTTCACTGCATGTAAAGTTTTTTTTTTAAAAACAAAAAACAAACAAAAAACAACCCACAATAAAGCAGGACAGGAGTCCAAGAGGGGAAAGGAAATCTGTAAAGATGCTTTTTGAAGAGTTGTTTCATCAATGGATACTCATCCTCCCTTCACTGGGGAGGTATGGTGTATTATCTATAATCCCCAGGTTGAGTAAATGGGGCTTTAAAATAGGTCACTTGCAAAGCTTTGAAAAAAGTTCTTGCAGTTCAGAAGCATGGAGAACTCATGCTTGCCTTGAGAATCTAGTTATCTAGGGTAAGCTGTGAGAAGTGTTGACTTTTCTTGGGTGAGGGAGGGATATGTTTCCATTGACCAAATGTGGGTCCCTATCAAAAAGAGAGAGCAAACGTGGCATCATTGTGGGTCTTTTTTAGCAGAGTGGCCTGCAAAGGTGAGGAGACCTCCGCAGAAAGAGGCTGGAGGTGTTCTGAGCATGCTCTGTGGTGGGAAAGGCAGTGAAACTACCTGTCTAATAGTGATGTATCTGCCTGGGTCAAGACAGCCGCATGAATGAGCAGTTCGTGAAAGTGCCCAAGGGGAAATAGTGCAGCGCTGCTCAGGTGCCTGGCCCACCAGGAATACCAGCCTTAACTATCTACTAGGACTGGAGAATTTGGCACCATCCATATAAATACCCCTTTCTCTTTCTTCTCCTCCCCGGTTAGTCTCATCCTCTTTGACTCTGTTGGGCAGACAGGAAAAAGCAGCCAACTAGTGGGAGAGAGGAAAACAGGGAACATACAGAGAGGTGTACAATCACCCTTTTCCCCAGAGTGGGTTTTCATCCTGGAGCATTTGTGAGTTGAGGAGGAGGGAAGATTTACTATTCAGCCAATTTAGACATTTCCTGGAGGGACATTTCAGTTTACTAAAATGAGACTTAAACAAAACATAAGCGGCCAGGTGTGGTGGCTCACATCTGTAATCCCAACACTTTGGGAGGCCAAGGTGGGCAGATCACCTGAGGTCAGGAGTTTGAGACCAGCCTGACTAACATGGTGAAACCCCGTCTCTACTAAAAATACAAAAATTAGCCGGGCGTGGTGGTGGGCACCTATAATCCCAGCTACTCAGGAGGCTGAGGCAGGAGAATCGCTTGAACCCAGGAGGCAGAGGTTGCAGTGAGCCGAGATCACGCCATTGCACTTCAGCCTGGGTGACAGAGCAAGACTCCATCTCAATAATAATAATAATAATAATAATAATAATAATAATAATAGAAAAAAAGTAAGCATAGAAGTTTTTTTTTCCCTATCATTCTGAGAATGATAGGAAAATTCATGCCTCCCTCCCGTCCCACCCCCTCTCCCACTTCCAGTGAACACTCAGGGCCAAGGGAAGATCCAGCTTCTCAATAAAATCCAAAGAGTCAATGAAGGCAAGTAGAAAGTTGCATTTTGATCACAATCCACATAGGTTACATGTATTTCCAACTGACTACTAAGCATGTCCAACTACATTCCTATATTCCACGATTTGTTCAAATGACACCATCTCTTCCTCTGCCACTGAAGGTAGGGCATAGAAATTAGCCTTGATGTCACCTTCTGAGTAGTCTACATATCACCAGTTCTCAACCCCCATCACTTCTAGCCATTGAGTCCTCTCTTAGCCATCCCATCCTCTCCATTCTTATTCCCACTGCCTTGGCCTTAGCTCAGGCTTTATCTCTTCTATGATGGACTAAACTAGAGACTCCTAAGTGGTCTCCTTAATGACCTGGTTTCCTAGATTTTGACAGCAAAGTCAAAAGTCTGGGTTGGAGCAGGGGGAACAATGTCCACTTTTAAATTTGTATATATATTTTTTGAAATAGGGTCTTGCTATGTTGCCCAGGCTGGCCTCGAACTCCTGGGCTCAAGGGATCGTCCCGCCTCAGCCTCCTGAGTAGCTGGGATTGCAAGCGCAAGCCACCGCACCCAGCTAATGTCCTCTTTTTTGAAACACACAACAACTCCTGCCATTTCCTGGTTCAAATCCTTCTAAAGTTCACTATGATTCTGCTTATCTCTTAACTAATTTTCTGCTATTTATCTACCCATATCGAATACTAGTCACAGTGAACCAACTTACAATTGCCCCAAAGCACCAGCCTGTTGAATATTTCCATGTTCTTGCACAGTCCCTCCTCTGTGCCTTAGTGTCTTTCCTTAGCTGGACAATTTCCCCCTCCTCCCTCTCCTCTGCATTCTTTATATACATCTCTAACTCAACGCTCAACAATCTTGTCTGTTTAATGTCTTTATCTTCACCCTTCTTTTTGTGAGCTCCTTATCTTATTAGTTTTGAAGCCCAACTGCTACCTGGCATATAGTGAACATTAATCAAATGTTCATTTAATTGATAATTTAATTAAGGAGTAATTGATTTTTTTTTTTTTTTTTTTGCTTTCTAACCCCTAATACTTGATTCCCATCTCAGAATCTGGGAGAATACAGCAACTTAATACACCAATGAATTCATCAATAAGTGCTTACCGAGCTCCTGTTATGTGTCAAACACTTTCCCAGGTAATGGAGATAAATTGAGAACAAGACGACTTTCAAAGCCTTAGCTGGAGGAGACAAACACGTAAATGACAAAGATTATTTCAGGAAGTGATGGTGTTACAAAAATGGAATAATGGGTTAGTGAGGATTGAGGTGACGGCAGTGTGGACTACTGTATCCAGGATGGGCAGGGAAGGTCCCTTGGACCAAATGGCCCTTTGGCCCATTTCAGCTGATATCTGAAAGATGAAAAAGAAATAACAGGGAAACTCTGATGAAAGGGTGTTTAAGTCACGAAAGTAGGAAGTGCAAAGGCCCTGAAATAGCAAAGAGTTTGAGAGATTGAGAATGAGAAAGAAGGCTGAGGGGTGGGGCATTGGGAATAAGGAGAGTAGTGGCAACAGATGAAGTCATAGAATTAGGCAAGGGCTACGTTGTGTGGGGCAGCAGTCAGCAAATCTTTCTGTAATGGGGCCAGCTAGTAAATATTTTGGGCTTTGTTGGCTCCTGTCTCTGTTTCAACTACTCAAGTCTGCCATGGAACAGAAAAGCACATAGACAATCTGTAGACTAATGAGCATGACTTTGTTCCAATAAAACTTTATCTGCAACAATAGGAGGTGGGCCAGATTTGGTACGTGGGCTGCGGTTTACCAACTCCTGGAGTAAGGCAGTTGAATCCTATGGTAAGGAATTTGGATTTTATTCCAAGGATAGGTAGCCATTGAGAGGTTTTGAACAGGGGGTCATATGGTCAGATTTTGCTTTGAAGAGGTTCCTGTAGCATAATTTACCACATAAGAATTGTCTTTCTCCATTTATTATTTCTTTCCCGTTATGAACTCTATTTCTAATTTTCTTTTGAAAACTGAGAGGATGGGGGGAGCCTCTGGTAGTTGCCTATGCCATTTACCAGTCACATAACCTTAGGTCAATTGCTTAATCTCTCAGCCTCAGTTTCCTTCTTCATAAAGCTGTAATAAGAATACCTGTCTCAAAGGGTTGTTAAATAGATTACATGAGATCATGTATATAAAACATCTGTCACAGTGACTGCGAAAGTAAGGGCTCAATAATGCAAATCCCTTTGCCATTTTTTTTTCTTCCATTGGGCCTGTATAAGTCATACGCCAGTCAAAACAGGAGGATATGTAAAACTTGGGTTGAAAAATCAATTGCACAATTACAGGATAGGTAAGAAATTACTTAACGTAACATAACTGGGTGACTTGGCTGCTACAAGAGCTAATATGATTTTAATTTAAATTAATAGAAATATGATTTCTGATGACAAGAATGATGAATCTATTTGTCTTCCATGTTAGCCAAGTATTTGGAGTCCTGGAAAAAATTCTGAGTGCACTCATTTGAGAATACTAGTAAGTGAAGTACATTCAAAGAAGACTGTCAAATATAAAAGGGTTTTGGAACCCTATCACATGTAAAATGTATTGGAAGTGTTTAGATTGGGAAGAGTAAAAGAAAACTTTAAAACTGCACACATAGTTGAAAGGCTGTCACTTGGAAGAAGGATAAGACACTGTTCTGCTGTGGAGGTGGGCCACCTTGGACCATTGCGTGGAAACTGCAGAGGTAAGATTTTTCCACAATTAAAGATCTCCATGGTGGATGTGAGCTCTCAATCCATGCAAGTATTCTGGAGGCAATGGAGGAGTATTCAATAGCTGAGATAATGTATAAGAGATTTTTGCAATGCAAACACAAATAAATTAAAAGACCTTTCTTTATACCTTCCTCATTTCTGATTCCTTCCTCTTTTCTGCAGGGTACATTAACCAAATCTGTAGAGATCAAAAGGCCCTTTGGATACTAGGGACTGGATTTTTCTCTTGGGATCTCTGCTAAAAAGAGGATTGTGAGATCCATGAATCCATGGTTCATTAAGAGGTAGAGAGACTAATAGAGGGTTACTGGGGGGTGGGGCAGAGGGGCAGGAGGGAGTGGCTAAGGTAAAAATAGAGTGGGTTCCCTTTATGTAAATGGAGTCAATTTTATATCACTGAAAAAGAGATGAAGATCAGGAGAGGAAAAATGAACTCAGCATGTTCTCACCAAAACCATTTCCAAATCCATCAACTCCTCCTTCCCTGTGCCTGTTCTCCCGGTTGGCTCTAATGAGTTGCATTTTTTCCCCTATGGCATGCAAACAAGGAAAGACCAGGAAGTACTATTTATTTGTGCCTGCCTCCTCTTCATGAAAATGTAAGCTCCATGAGGCAGTCTTTCTTGTTCATGGTTGCGTCCTAATCAAATGTTTACGGCAAGAATGAGGAGTGGGAATCATTCTAGAGTGGAATATGACAGTGGGAAATAATGGTGATCAGATGAACCTCCATATAAAATCCTGAATGCTCAAGGGACATGTCTAACAATAGCTTCAAGGAACTATTGCCCCAAATTTAGCCTGGTTGTTTTCTGAGATTACCTGGCCCATGTTGTATCTGGTCAAAAAAGAACGATTCTCCAGAAATTCGGAGTAAAATAGTTCTAGTCTGTGCTTGATAAAAGAGGAAAAGCTCAATCAGGGCCCAGCAAAGTTTTCAGCTGTCAGAGTCAAGGGGAGACTGAGAAAATGCAGAGGAGAGATGGCAAAGAAAAGAAAAAAAGGAATGAGCAGGAAGAGGAAAGGGAAAGAATAGGAGGGCAGGGCATTGCATTTCTTGTGTGCAAGAAACCTGTCTTATGCCCGTAAGTGAATGTCATTTGAGAAGCAAAAATTCATTTAACTCTCAGAGGGATGAGAAACTGTGTAAGGACAAGTGGTAGAGTGTTATTGCAGAGATTCCAGTGTGTTCTTTGGCAATACCGTCACGTTCATGGATACGATGGAAGGTAGATATTTGTTTAGCACCTACTATGTTTCAGGCACTGTTGAGAACAGAAAGAAATGTATTCTGCTATCTTCTATGGCAGCCTCTAATGCTTCAGTTTACTGGCCAATAGGTGTGATCAGGGGCAGATCCAGCTTTTGTGTGGCATGAAGTTTATGGTTTTTTTTTTTTTTGAGGCGAAGTTCTTTAAGAAAAAGAATTTAAATTTTAAAAATTCAAGAATAAGTCCAGAGCCTTAAAAGGAGCCTGTGCTTTTGAGAGGTGCTGAAGCTTGAGCTTTGTTTGCTTCGTAGTAAATCCATCTCTGGCTGTAGTGATAGTTCATCGATTACTTTAATATAAACGTGCCACCATGCTGCCTCAAAAACGTTCATTTTGGAAATCAGGGAAGGAAAGGGATGGGATGGAGCTGAAGTGGGAAAGTCAAACAGCTCCAATGAATCCCCATGGCTCTAATTTAATAATAGAGCAAAAGACCGATTCTTAAATGAGTTTATTTTTATTCCCTTTTGCTAAAAATTCCAGTTTTGTTAAAATGGTTAGAAAAGAAAAGGTTTTATTTTAAGTGCAAACAAACAAATAACCCTGGATCTACATACAAGCTCTTTCCGGTGTGGAGGACTCTCCTAGGTTTCCAGTCAATGTGTTGCTGTTGCCAGGGTGATAAGCTCTGTGCTTCTGGAGTTAGACTAAAAATTCCTCCAAAATATTTTATAATCTGGTGATATTGGGCTTTGACTAGATCTGATAGATATGGGGGTGAGCGGGATTCTGAGGAATTCTCTCCCAGCACTCCTGTGTCTCTTGCATTTTACTGTGTATCAGAGCCACTCGGGGAGCTTATGAAACTCTTTTTCCTGGCTATTACTCCCAGGAATTCTAATGCAGGGGGACTGCTGTACAGACCAGGAGACTCCAATGCAGTCAACTCCCAGATTGCTCTGGCTAAAATCTCCTCTATTAACAACGCTGCTCTATGTAGGAGGAATTATAAACATACTCAGCAAAAGGGGAAAGTGAGGCACGGGAAAGCAAAACAACTTGCTTCAGTTCCCTTCACAAGTTTATGTCCGAACAGAATATTTCGGCTTCAAGAAGTCCTGGCAAAGGCCACATACTGGGAAAAAGAGCATATTTCTGGAAGGGAGAACAGTCTAGCAAACATACAGATTTGCTAGGGAAGGGGGTAGTCGCAGTGGAATGGTGTGTGTTGATTTTAATAGACAAAGGGATTAGAACGAATAAGGTAGGCAAGAATTAGTGAACACCACAGAGACTTTTAAAAAGGACTTTGTGAGTGTTGGCAAGAGAAAAAAAAAATAGAGATTTTGTAAGAAGGGAGGGCCTCAGCGCATGGAAGGCTATGTCACAAACAAGGAACAGAATTTGATGTCTGAAGGGGTAGGGAAGGATTTGCACAGTCCCCCGCAGATCACAGGCCCTCAATCAATGTTTGTCGAAGGAATTTGCAAAGGAGGCCGAGTACTAATGTTGCCTCGATTTGATAACTACCATTTTCCTGGTTGCCATGTTCCTGGTGTGGGATGTCAGCCAGGAATCCAATAAGCAGAAACAGACAATGTGAGGTAATGCCAGAGAGGTTGGACTCTGGTTAAGACTGCCAGAGACACAGGCCCAGTAGTAAAACTAGCCTGAGAGGGTGAAGGTGACTGACTCTTTAGAGACACTTCTCCAATCAGCTGGGGTGTGGGAGTGGGGATGGGGAGGTGTGCCCATGTGAGGGAAGGAGTGATTTCATCTATTTAATGAAAAATGACCTGAACGTTTCTCTGAACCTGGAAACTCCCCATCTAACTGGGGCCAAGGAAAACAGGATTAGGTCTTGTTTCTTCTACAATGGCTTTGCGTCTGCTTAGAATGAGTTAAACTGGAGGGAGCAGAAAAATCATCCCCTTTCATTGTCTCTACAGACAAATCTGGAAGGCTCTGAATCATTTAATGGGTTAATACGACAGGCTTCCCTCTGGTTCCCTGTAGACGCTGTTTTTCTCTGGCTTCCTTTGCTTTTTAAGTGGATACTCCATTTCTTGGGTATGTGTTCATAGGAACGGAAAAGTTTGCCATATTAAAACCAGATAAGCAAGTCACCCCTCTGGCATTCTGTCTACTGACAAGCTCCTGATTTCAGGTCTAATATTCCCTGTGACCTCCACAAGGGACAGCTTTTGCCCTGAAGCATGAGGTCATGAAAACCACAACAAACATTTTTGCCAGAGTGAGCAACTACTGACATGTAATTTTCTGTGTGATCTATTGGAGTGGCACTTTTCAAGATTTTTCTGCCTAGATTTTTGGAGATACACAGTCTTTTCCTCAGCTCGTTTTCTAGGATTGCCAAAGGTGCTGATAAAAAACAAAAACATCACAGCGATCAGCACTCTACAATGTCTTTTGTGCTCAAATTTGCCAAATCATCCAACAGGAGAACTGGGTGAATAAATCCACAGGGCCACTTTCTTTTTAATGCAATGTATATTTATTGTAAACAATAATATACAAAAAAAGAAAAAGGGAAAGGTAAGTTTCACGGAGAGAACAAAAGGTTTGGGGCTGGGAGGGAAACAAGTGAAACAAACAAAACACGAACACAAACCAAAGCTTTTACCTAAAGACAAAATATGATTTAAATGCCAGGTTTCTTAAGTTACAGAAATATCTTTTTAAAAAGATCTGCTTTTATACAGAAATTGAAGGATGCCATATTATGAGTGCTTTAAGATTTTATTCTACTGACTTCTAAAACTGTTAATATATCTTTTTTTAAATAAAAAAAAAAAGTTTGCTGTCTTTTTTAAAAAGCAATCCTCAAACTCTCTAGCCACAGCAGTAATTAAGATTAAGGTCTGTCAGTGGGCTGATCCCCTCCAGGTAGCCTCCCTCACTCCAAGAGAAGATGCAGAGAAATATGGATGACACATGCTTGCATTGTTTTTGTGTCAAAACACACACACACCCACACACACACACAATATAGGGCAGCCCAAAGGTCTGTGGCAGAAAACACTGCAAATGACTCAGTGATACACTACATTTGCAATCTCTCATTTATACAAAAAAAGAAACAAGTTTCCAGTTTGTTTTCAACAAAAACAACAAAGAAAAAAGGGATGGACAAAAAGGCATTTATACAAATCTAGGGTGAGGAATCCAAAGAAACTTGCTTTTAATAATAAAAAAAGATTAAAGAGATAAATAAAAAAAAAACTGGTTACAGTTAAGAACATAATTTAACAACAGATGACCATACCCTTTGAGGAAGGCTCCAACAACCTATTTTAAAGAAGGTAAAATTGGAAAAAAAAAAAAAAAAAAAGGAAGTTTTTTTTTTTGTTTTAATTAAAACCTCTCCTTACAAAATAAATAATTTTAGCAAGTGGAATGTCTTGAAGGTTAACTGCTGGTGTTCAGAGAGGCACAGGTGACAGAGCGAGCAGGCATCTGCCTTCCACATGGGGCCCAGGCAGGCAACCGGGGGCAGTGTGCTCGGGCACTTATTGGCTGCTGAAACATTCCCAGAACAGATTTCATCTCCTTTGCTTGCCTTTTACCTCTTTCTTAAGACTGCAGTGAACAAGCAAAGGCAGGAGGAAATGCACTAAAAGAGTGCAAATGTTTCCCAGCAGCACCGTTTTAAGGCTCAAGGTGTTTTTCTCTTCTTTAAAAAATATATATACGATAAAGCTTACCAAATGCTTCTCTAGACTATTGTTTACTCTCATAATTGCAAAATAAGGCCTTTATTTTTTTTTAAGGCAGCTCCTCCTTAAATCGCAAAGCCTGAGGAATTAAGCAAAGTTAACCCCCAAAACTGATCACATAACACAATTCTGTTTTTAAATGTTAATACAACAGGATTTTTTTTTTCTTTTTGTAAGAGAAAGCAAATCTGTACAAAAATATTCTGGTTGCAAGAAAAGCTAGGGCACACTGTTCAACTAAGTAGTTTAGCTGTTGGAAAAATAAGAGCATTTAATTTTATCTAAAAATATGTATAAATCCCCTCAAAATGGTAATGAATCATACACAGTACATACTAAAAATATTTAAAATAGAGAATATTCCTCACAGAGGACTTTTTTCTTTAATTACTGCTAAAAAAATAATTACAAAGTCCAAACAGGCAGATTTAGCACACTGATCACACGATTCTCCATCATCCTCCACGCTTGCTCTGAAGAGGGTTTAAAAAGTCCAGTTTCTCGTTGATTTCGCTGCTCCATTTAGCCAAGGTTGGCCTGGCCACTGATTGGCCACAAGTGGGTAATGCGCTTGGATAGGTCATGTTTGTGTCTTGGAAATTTGGGTACGAGTTGCCTTTAGCTTAAATGTCTTTAAGGAAGAAGAAGAAGAAAAAACAAAACAAAATAAAAAAACAAAAAAACACAAATGTCCAAAGGGAATTCTGGTTGGTCCTCTCTTTCTTCGGTTATTTTTAGGATCATCTCGGCCATCTTCGCCCTTCGTGGGAGGCCTCCTCAAGGTCGAGTGAGCTGTGTGTAGACGGGTTGTTCCCAGTGCTGGGGGCTGTGGGTCTGCGGGATGGAAGGGACCCCAGAGGTGTCGGCGATGGGGGTGTACATGGGGCGCTGAGCGGGGTTCATGTAGGTGAAGGTGGAGTAGAGGCCGGTGCCCTGGCCTGCCGCGTGGCTGTAGTAGGAGCTGGAGTTCTGGTGGTCGGTGTAGTCGTACTGTGAGCGGGTGATGGGCGGGTAGGAGGGGCTGTAGTGTGGGAGGTTGAAGGGGCTGTAGGCGATCTGTTGGGGCGAGTGCTGCTGCTGCTCGCTGTAGTGGCTGGGGCTCAGCTGCTCCGTCTTGATGTGCGTTCGCTGGGACTGGCCCGGCTCGCTGCTCAGCGTGGTCAGCGTGTGCGCCTGTGGCTGCTGCGGGGGTGCCGCCGGCTGCTGTGGGGGCGCCGCCTGCGGCTGCGGGGGCGCCTGCGGGGCCGGCGGGGCCTGTGGGGGCTGCTGCGGGGGTGGCGGCGGCGCCTGCTGCTTGGACATCCACACGTGGCCCGCGCTCGCCGGGGTGGCCGCGGTGCTGCTGATGCCGTAGCTGCCTGTGTAGGTGACCTGGCCGTGCGTGGCCGGCACCCCCGGGTGGCCGTTGGGCGGCAGGTACTGGTCAAACTCGTTGACGTCGAAGGTCTCGATGTTGGAGATGACGTCGCTGCTCAGCTCGCCGATGTCCACGTCGCGGAAGTCGATAGGGGGCTGTCTGCCCCCCTCTGGCAAGGGGCGCCCCTCTCGCTTCAGGTCAGCCTTTCCCGGCTGCACGTCGGTTTTGGGGGTGGTGGGTGGGGTCGGTGGGCCCTGGGATTGCCCTGTGGACAATAAAAGAACAAGCACGAGAAAATCAACAAGGGCTGTGCAGACGTCCTAGTCTTAGGCACCCTCCGGGGACCCTCCCTCGCTGCTAAAGTGTAATAAGGATCCGCACCCGCGCAAGAGGCGCGCTGCACCGGAGATAAGTCGCCCAATGATTAACCCGCCGGTACACACTGGACAGCCCCCTTTTATCAGGGGAGGGTCTGGGGCCCGGAGGGTCCGGAAGACCTAATTGCTACTTGTGTAAGAGCCCTGTGTGTGCTTTTGGGGTGGGGGAGCAGAGAAGAAGGGAGAGGTCTTGTAAGGCTGTTAAGGGCATTTTACCTCCCAATAAAAAAGTTAATCTCTTCGGATTCTGGGATTGAGTTGGGGTGTGTGTGTTTGTGTGTGTGTTGTTTGGATGCCTCTTAGGCTCTGGGTAGAGAGGGGAGCGGGACGGGCGCAAAGGGCAGTGTGTCCCTCCCGGGAAGCATAAAGTCCCCACGAAGAATCTCCCAGGCGGAGGGCAGGGGGTGTGCCAGGCGGGACGGAGATGGCTTGTCCGGCGGGGTCGAGGGGCGACTCACCCGAGTGCTCGCCGGGGGAGTGCACCTCGCTCATGCCGGAGGAGGAGTGTGGCGAGTCGGCCTGCAGCGCCTTGAAGATGGCGTTGGGGGAGATGTGCGTCTGCTCCGTGGCCTCCTCTGCCTCCGCCTGCCCGTTCTTCACCGACTTCCTCCGCCGCGGCTGGTACTTGTAATCCGGGTGGTCCTTCTTGTGCTGCACGCGCAGCCGCTCCGCCTCCTCCACGAAGGGCCGCTTCTCGCTCTCGTTCAGAAGTCTGCTCGGGGCGGGGCGGGGGGCACAGAGAAAAAGAGGGAGAGGGGTCAGTGAAATCCGCCAAACTGTCAGGTCGGCGGGGAGGAGGCGGCGACCCAGACCACTCGGCTTCCTCTGCACACAACTCCATCTTCCCTCCTGCCTGCAACCACAGCTCATAACTTTTCTTAAAAATAAATAAATAAGTTATTGCAGTCTGACCTGAGCGGTCACTCCCCGCCCCCTCCCTCCCCTCCCCTTCTATTTCTATTTTGGAAACGCTGGAGATGAAAACGACTCCCGGTGCTGCCCCCTAAACGCCTTTGCTGCTCGACTTACCGCCCCCAACCCCAACCCCCTTTGAAAACTTTCCCCCAAATTACTTAAGCCGCAAGAAGGTCCCCAATTCTCACCCCCCACCATATACTCCCACCTATTTCCAGTAGCCTCCCTCCTCCCGCCTCCCAGTTCCTGCCAAGGGTCTCCTCCAACCTCGGTTTCTCCCTTGCCCCATCTCCGTGGGTGTAGTGGGGCCGCACGAGAGTGTGCAGTTTTAAGAGGCCGGGTAGGAAGGAGGGAGGCAAATTTCACTTCCCCGCCCCGATTGAGCTTCCAGGCGACTGGAGAGCAGGCTGGCAGCCCCCTCCTTCGGTCTCCCACCAGTCTTCGTCCATCCTCCAGCTACCTCCCTCACCTCTTCCACTTACCACCCCCCTCCTCCGCGTCCCCGCGAGCAGCCCAAGAACTTTGTCAAACTCTGAGCCACAGTTACACCCCATTCCCACTCCCACCCCCATCCCGCCGGCTCCCGGAACGGCAACTCCCGGGCGATGGGAGGCGGGGCGGGGCAAATCAGCCCTGACCAGCGCCCCCAGCCGCCGCGATGCCCACCCTGCCGCGCCGCCCCCGCCGGGTCCTACCTCCAGAGCTTGCCCAGCGTCTTGCTGAGCTCGGCGTTGTGCAAGTGCGGGTACTGGTCCGCGAGCTTCCTGCGCGCCGCCTGCGCCCACACCATGAAGGCGTTCATGGGCCGCTTGACGTGCGGCTTGTTCTTGCTGGAGCCGTTGACGCGCACCGGCATGGGCACCAGCGTCCAGTCGTAGCCTTTGAGCACCTGGCTGACCGCCTCGCGGATGCACACGGGGAACTTGTCCTCCTCGCTCTCTTTCTTCAGGTCGGGCTCGCCCTTGGGGAACGTGTTCTCCTGGGGCCGCGTGTTCTCGGTGTCCGAGCCGGAGCCCGACGGGCAGGGCGAGCCCGCGGAGTCCTCGGACATGGTGGGGCTGGGGGCGCCGGACAGGCCCTTCTCCTGCTCGTCGGTCATCTTCATGAAGGGGTCCAGGAGATTCATACGCGGGCCCGGGGCAGGGGGCTGGTGGCCGGGAAAGGCGAGAAGCCGCGGCTGCTCGGGGACTCGAGGCGCGGGCTCCTCTCCCCTCGGCTGCCCGGATGCGGAGCAAGCGGCTCCCGGGGAAGCTGGCGCGTCGGCCGGCTACCGCGGCGAGCACTTAGGAAGGCGCGGGGTGGCCAGTTCACAGCTGCCCGCTCCAAGTGGGGGGAGGCGAATTGGAGAGGAGGAGGAGGGGAAAAAAAGAGCAAAAGTGGGGGCGCTTGCACCCCTTCTCTTCTCCTCCTGCAAAGAAAAGTTTCCGGGGTTGAAACTGGCGAGTCTCCGCGCCACTGAAGTTTCCAGTCAGTTTCGAGCTCCGCTTTCGGCTCTCCAACTCCCAACCCAGGGTCTCTTTAATAAATACTCCGCCTCACCTTAGAGCCACCCGCCAATCACAGCACAGCAGTCCCAGGGTTGGCAGGCAGCTGATTGGACCCGATTTTGGGGAGGGAGGAGGATTGTGGCACTGGGCTGGGTGACGAGACGGGAGGGGAGGAGAGGGGAGGGGATCGCAGCCAAAGGGCGGACGGTAGGGTGGGGGGGGGGCGGGGGGTGCTGCGGGGAAGGCGGGGGACCCGGGACTTCCAAGTGTGTAAGTTTGTCGTACTCTCGGAATGCCAGAATTTTAGTGCCTTCTCCGCGCGAATCTTGTGTGTGTGTGTGTGTGTGCGCGCAAGTGTGTGTGTCTAGACTAGGATCTACCCCCACCTCCGACATTTCTTTTCACTGCTCTCTCCGCGGCACCGGGGACTTAGCTGGAGTTTGCAGTATTCGAAAAGCAGCCGCTTCTTAATGCGTAGCCGAGTTTACGCGCCTGGAGCGAGCCTGCCTGCCTGCAAAAGTGCTTAGAAATAGTCTTTTGAAGCAAATGTTTTGGTGACTCAACGCCCGCTGTTCCTCCGTAATAATCCATATAAATAGATTAACATGCTCGGGTTCGCCGGGGCTGGTGTGGCTGGTCAGGATTCTGCTGCGCTTTTGCAAAGGGAGTCAATGGAAAGCAAAGCTAAGTCCCCGCGAAGGTTGGCAGCGGCGGCCGTGGCCACGCAGGAGCCCGGCGCTCTCGAGGCCGCCCCGCGCCACATCGACCTTGAGCTCTGACAAGTCATTCTCCAGTCCCCTCTACCCGCGACCCTGCCGACGCTCCTCAGTAACAGGGCTACTGCTCTGACGTTTTGGTCTTTGCCTCCTGGCCGGGTCAAAAACGTCAGCCGAGTCGCCCTGTCTGGGGAGAGTTTGCTAACTGCTCTGGCTTTGAGAGATAGAAGTTTGCCAATGCGGCTGTCCCGGGCCGCGAGGCCCAGGCCGGTCACTTGGTTTGTAAAAGACCAAACAAATGGGCACCACCGCAGACAAAACGCTCCACTCTGGCGGAGTCGTGCTGCTTGCCTGCTTTTGCTG
This sequence comes from Pan troglodytes, assembly GCF_028858775.2. NCBI lineage: Eukaryota > Metazoa > Chordata > Mammalia > Primates > Hominidae > Pan > Pan troglodytes. Next base: position 85,079,388 of record NC_072417.2, on the reverse strand, counting down.
GCATTTACTAAACACCTGAAGGGGTGAAGCGCCGGTGCTTCTGACTCTAGTCCGGTCGGTTCAGACCTGCATGTAGTTGGGAGTTCTGGGGGAGGCATTGGTGGTGTCTCTCATGTATTTCAAGTGTGATTTGAGCACAACCGTTGTGTTTACACGAAATGCTTAGAGCCAGGTTGAGTAAGTGCGGAGCTATCTGCTCTGGGACAGAAGAAAAGTCTTGGTCGCTTGCGGGTTCTGTGCTTTCAGAATCCCAAATAAACGCACGGCATTGGGAAACTCTTAATTTTAAACTCCCCCCCCACCCTTTTGGGCTCTTGCAAAAATTCGCCTCAATTAAATTATTGTTGTGGTGAATCGGCCCACATCATAATAAAAACTAGCTTTTTTTCCCCTTTCTAATTTGCGAAGTGAGGACACTATCACAAGATCCAAATCAATGTCCTTCCGGGAGAATTTCTTAAAATCTTGTTTTCTCTCGTTGTCTTCAGAAGAAGCCCGACATTTCTTATAGGAAATGGAACTCTTCATAAGGTAGTAAGTTACAGCCTTGTTCAACAGCATTTTTTTTTTTTTAACGAATGTAACTTCTTTAAATGGGATGTTTCTGGTGCCCTATAGCTCGTTTACAAATTTAAGAGATTTGCATACAATAGCTTCGTATCCAGGGCTCTGTGATTACTTTCAGAAAGTGTAAGAACAGCATCGTCCTTTCCTAGGAGAAAAAAGTCCGCGTAGTGTGGACCTATTTCTGTGTCCCGGGTAGAAGGGCATTGTGTGTACAGTATAACTGTGTAATTCTCAGACACCTGATTCAGGAGACTCGGAGACCCTCGGGCAGACATTTTAGCCAGGTCGTCTGTACTTAGTTGTATTATATTGTAATTACCATGTTTGCTGGAATAAAGCCAGTGAAGAGGGCTATGACTTTAAGATATTTTGGAATATTTCACTAAATATATGTCAAGATATATACGTATATGTATAAATATACTTTTAATGCAATTATGCAATAAGATACTAATATGTAGAGTTTTACATCATAAACGACAGGGATTTATACATTTCCCGTTGATTTGATGCAAGCATTTTTGTATTTTACATCTTCCTGAAAACTTATGAACAGGCGACTTAAAAATGGACTGCAGTTTTCATCTGTATCCAGAGGGGGCGCCAAAAGCCCAGAAACTGTTTCCAACTCCGAGAACCAGGGAAAAGTTGGATGGTGGTGGCTGGGGGTGGTGTGTTCCAGTCAATCTGGACTGCTTTGCTGCTGAGATTTATATTTGCAGGAATTCCTACGCGATATTCCCTCCTGTGCGGATCCACCTCTGCGCAGCTCAGTGAGGGAACTTGTGTCTGTAGAGATCCGGGTGAAAAAAGAGCACTTGAGATGCCAGCCGTTTCTATTCTGCGCAGAATTTGGGGACTGAGGCCAGGAGAAGGCCCCTATCCCCCAGGTGCCAAGCGTTGCCACAGTCAGGCCAAGTCTAGCGCGTGGCATTGTCAGCTCGCGAGTGGATCGGTCCTGCATTTCTGCAGGGGCCTCCTGGTGTCCACTCCCCTTTCCCCATTCAGGGGCTCCATTCGCTTCGTTGTGTCTTTCTCAGGTCGCCCCGACCCCTCCTCCCTGACCAGGGAAGACGCGCGCAGTCCCCGACCAGAGGACCTCAGGCACAGGTAGAAGGAAAGGAACCCGCTCCTGATGTTCAGGTTACAGATCTGGAAACTAAGGCTGTTGACCCAGTGTTGGCTAGAGCATTTTGCCAGGGGCGAAACGAGCCAGGGTCCTCCATCTGATGCGGTGAGGGAGGGAAAGGGCGCAGGTCAAGAGGCAGGAGACGGAGGGCGCTTCTCCGTGTTCGGGACGTGCTTTCGGATACCCGCTCTTGAGCAAGCGCCGCGAGGTCTGCCGCCGGGAGCGGAGACACAGAGGTGCGAGTGGCTCCCCAGGGAAGCCCTCGGGAAACCGAGGTCTGGGATCTCCCCCTTTCCCCCTCTTGCACGTCCCGGACCGGCGCCGGGCTCAATTTCCCCAGCGGGGGCCGCCAATCTCTCCTCCGCGTCTACGCGGGAGCTGAGACCGGAGCCCAGAGTTGCTGGCGCAGGGCGAGTTTCGCGCAAACACTCAGTGCTCAGGATGGGGGTGAGGGATGCGAGCTGATGGGGTTCCTTTTACCTGGCGAATTAAGGACCACAACCTCCCTATCCAAACTTCCTTAGCAAAAGTGGGGACGGTGTTTAAATCCGTTTTCGGTAGGGACGCTTTTCTGTCCTTAGGGAAAGTTTGGTGGGGTGAGCAGCGGCGTCCCCCAAATATCTCAGCCGCGGGCAATGTTCTCATTAGAGGTGATGGGAGAAGGGGTTACCCCTTGTCTATTCCAGTTCCCTGGGCCGGGTCCCTTGCAGGTAGAAGACTCCTATCCCTGGAGGGACAGGTCCCCGTGTCCCGGGCTCCCAGCCGCTCCTGTAATTAGTACATTTCGCTGGGCTTGGAGAGTGTTTATCGTCCGCTCTTCACGCCGGACACGAGTTTCTTGTGGAAGGGAGCGGCCGGTAAGCCCGTGTCTGGACTGGCGCTGGGCTGGACAGCAACAGCTAAGGGGAAAAGGAAAGTACCAGATAGCGTCGTAGGTGCGCAATAAATATCTGTTGACTGATCGAATAGATGTCACCTGTGGACGTGTTGCCCGAGTGAGTGCATGTCCCATCACAGCCGCCAGACCTCCCAGCGACAGTTGCGAACACGCGATGCTTGTGCATTCCTGCCTGTGTATTTCTCCCCACACGGGAGCCCGACTTTGGGAAGTTGACCGGCATGTGCCACTCAGGGCTGTGGAATCCCGACTCCGCTAAAACTGCAGACCAAGAGGCCCGTTTCAGTTTTCTTCCCTTTCCTGTTTTCGAAAAAAAGAAAGATGAGGTGGACGGGAGGTGTCGGGTGAGGGGGCGCGAACCTCCAATCTGCCCTGGTGACCTGGCCGGGTCTGGGGGCGTCGGGCGGCTGTAACACAGCAGGGCGCCCCGGGGGTACGGACCGGAGCCCAAGTCAGAGACCAGACCAGCTGGCTTGTCGTGGAGCTGCGGAGCCGATCAGGGAAAAAGGAGGGGTGGGAGTGGAAGGCCCCAGTCCCAAAGGGACAGCGCTCCCAAAGGGAGTGTGCTCTTTTTTCATTCTGGGTTTTGCGAAAATATCTGTCCTTAGCTGTGGCACCGGGGAGCCGCGCGTCATGCGGCTTCCCTCAACTCATCCCTAGAACGCCCTGCGGAAAATTTCCTAGGCCATCTCTTCCCCCTAACGCCCACTCCCACTATTTTAAAAAGTCTTTCAGGCATTTTTAGCTGAAGGTGATTTTGCCTTGGTGATTTAAAAGTAAAGATAAAGTAAGCGCTCAACGCAGTGGTGCCTCCTTTGCGACATACTCGGCCGGGGCCACTTCGGCCCCAAGAGTTTCCTCCGCACGAGCAACTGCTCCTCCCCTTCGATCACCTTTCAGTTTAGGTCTATGCAGTCTCAGGTACCGACCAAAGAGGGCCGAGATTCTCAGGATGGTTTTGTGGGGTTTCCCTAGGGGAGGGCAAGCTCAATGGCGATGATTTCATCTCAGCCTGGAGGGATTCTAACCAGCGCTTCCCTCTAAGAGATCCCATTGGGTGGGTGATTATTCCGGATCTTAATCAGAGAAAATGTCCCCATCAAGCCACGGAAATAGAGGACATGCTTGTAAGGTACAATTTCGAAGGTAACGGTCAGAGTTGAAGACCAATTATCCTGTCTTCCCTGCGATCCTTTCCGTCTCAACAGGACCCGGGAAGTCCCGGGCAGAGCGCATCTCCCTGGCTCCTGCAAGCTACGGCTTCACCCAGCTTGGTGTTGGGCTCCGTGTTGGTTTTGGAGCGGCGTGAGGGAGTCTCGGGGGCTGGGTCGACTGCCACTGGCCTGAGCTCCGGACTCCGGGGGCAGCGCGTCCTGTCCCGAGGGCCTCCCGCCCCCGGGAAGGCCAAGGTCATGAGGTCAAACCCCAACTATTGGGCTTCCGCGAGAGTAAAGCCCCCGGATGGTCCTCGGAGCTGTGACGTCACAAAAAGTGCTTGGGGTAGGCGGACCCACGGCTTTGTTAAACAGCCCAGGGGCTTCGGGGAGGAGTGGGGGCCCAAAGCAACTCAGGGACCCGTTGAGCTTCCTGCTTTGTCATTGTTTATTTCAAATTAATTTCATGGTGCCTGTCGCTGACTGCAAAGGCTGCAGGAGAGACAGGCTGCCCTCGGGGTCTCTCCCAGCCTAGATAGGCAGACCAGGGATTTTTGAGAAAGCAGAGATTTTTGGTTTTCTTTCTTTCTTTCTTTTGTTTCTCTCTGTGCCATCTTTCTCCCAAGGCCCTTTCTCTCACTGATGTAAAAGGAAGAAGTGGAATAGTAAATGTCTTCTTTTTCTGTCTTCAGCCTTTTGTTTTCCGGATGGGTTGTGAAATTTGGACTGGCCTAGGAGAGGACAGTATTCCCCTTCCAAATCATTAAGACCCGGAAAATATAACAGTGTTCCTGTCACTATCTTTTGGATCACATGTGTTTACCCCCATGAGAAAGGGCGGGTTGATTTCTTCCACAGAGTTCTAGGACTGGAACCTGTTACTTTTTCTTCCCTAGTTTCCAGGTTGGCTAAAATGTGAGGGAATCCTGACAAAACACAGACAGAAGGCATCAACTGTATTACAGAAACTGGTCCCCTTTGGGGTCCCCCTAAAGCTCGCAAACTGTTAGCTTTGGTTGGCAAAAGAAGACTTTTTGTCTCATCTGCCTTAATATCCACAGGCAAAGCAGAGACAGATAAACAGTTACTAGTATAATTTAGGGGTAGGGTCACTATAGATTCAAGTATATGGGCATTTAATCTTTCCCCTAAATACTCATTTTCTTGGAGCAGTGGAGACATCTCATAGGTTGAGATGTTTTCCTCAGCAGCCAGGAGAAAAGGTGGTGTCTAACCCTGACGGAGGGGTTGATACTGTACCTGGAAGGTATGCTTTCTACCGTATGATTGGACAGAAAGGCAGAGTGGGTTTGCTCAGATATTCCACCCAGGCGTTCACCCCATCCCCACGCCTCCAGGGTCCACTTCTCCCCAGGGACCTGGCTCTAGAGTTTTCCTAGGGAGCTCCCAGTAGAGCATTAGTTTGAACCCCAACTATATTAAATATATGCTGTATCATGGGCGGCAAAGCAGGCTGTTGCGGGTGCTTGCAAATTTGCAAAGTATGGACGAACACGAGGCTGGGCAGGGATTGGGGGAATGGGGTGGCTACATCTAAATGTTTCTAGGACTCCAGATGACAGAGTAGAGTTCTGGGTAGAGGAAGTACAACGTGGTGGAGACACCATGTCCTTTCCATCCTGTCTTTCCCTGTCACTTGTCATGTCTCTCCCATTTAGCCCAACGTCAAATCATTCTGATTTTTGAATAAATCAATTCAGTGAATATTGCTTGAGGGCTGACAATGTGCCTAAACTTCTGAAGGAGACAAGATTTCATCTCTGCTGTTGTCTCCAGGTCTGGTTTCCAGCAGAATCCAGCCTCTGTCCACGTGAACTCTGCTCTGTCCTCTGGGCTCATAATGTTCTGAGACTCTTGCTGCCTCTTTCATGGATTCCCCCTCTATTTCCCTGAGACGACTCACAGGTCACAGAAAGCTGCCTCCCATCCTTGCGGCTCCATCAAGGTGCTTTGGAGGCAGGTAAAGCACAGGTAAGGAGTGGCACCCCAAGCTCCTGGCTTGGTGGCAGACTCAGTCCCATCTCTTTCCTCTTGGCCCCAGGAGCCCTGCTGATGCTGTGTTGCCCTTTGACTGGGCCATCTTCTTTCGCCGCCCCCGCCCCTTCTTGGTCCAAGCCCAGAAATGCCTTGTAGTGTGTGGTACGCTTCACTCTCTCTTTGGGGGACATCTGCCAACCAGCACAGTGGTGATGACAGTTTCCAGATGATTTTCCAGGAGCAAAGAAATGTTCTGGGGGAGGAGAGAGTGGCATTGGCCAAACACTGAGTGGGCTGAACATTGTGGTTCCGGAAGAGGCCCAGGGAGGTGGAGTTTCATGAGGCTCAAAGATTTCTTTTTCCCCTTTAGATTCTGCCTAAAGCAAAAGTCACTAATTGCTTTGTATTTTCCTGGCACTTAAATGGTTCTCTGGTTTCTGACTCTCCTCCAGGAACTTAGGTTTTAGGAAAGCAGGGCTTCAGGGTGATATCAGTGGGGACATTTGCCTCTAAGCTCACCTTCCTCAGCTCAGCTAGGCCCAAGGCCTACTTCAGCCAACTCTTGGGTTATTATAGGATCCTCAGCCAAGTGGACTGCACAGTCTGGGCAGAGGATAGAATACAAACTCACCTATTCCCTTCTCCTGTCTCTGGGATTTGCCACTCCAACTTCACTTCTGCTCGAAGCATTTTGATATTTAGTCAGGCAAACCAGGAAGTGCTAGTGAAGTTGTTTTGGAGACTTAAGAATGGGTTCAGGCCAGGCGCGGTGGCTCACGCCCATATTACCAGCACTTTGGGAGCCCGAGGGGGACAAATCACTTGTGGTCAGGAGTTCGAGACCAGCCTGGCCATCGTGGTGAAACCTGGTCTCTACTAAACATACAAAAATTAGCCAGGCGTGGTGGCACATGCCTGTAATCCCAGCTACTCAGGAGGCTGAGGTAGGAGAATTGCTTGAACCCGGGAGGCAGAGATTGCAGTGAGCTAAGGTTGTGCCATTGCACTCCAGCCTGGGCGACAGAGTGAGACTCTGTCTCAAAATAAATAAATAAATAAAATAAAATAAAATAAAAGAATGGGTTCAGAGAAAAGAATTCAGTTCTCTCTTGATTCTGAAAAATCTTGGATTTATATGCTATACCTCATCTTCACTTTTCTTTTTCATATACTAGGAAGGCTTTCTTTCAGTCCTTTCTTATAACTCTCCTTTTCAGGGAAAGCTGTCTCTCCCAGATAAAAGCTGCCCGCACCTATCTTACCTTGGGAAAGATGTGAGGCTTATTCAGACTATGGAGTAAATGACTACTGAGGCTTCATATGTTCTCAGTCTAAGAGACAGTGAGACTTAAATAAGGGGTAGAGATCTAGTTTAAATGCTAACCCCTCTGTGAAGATTTGAGGACTCCCCAGGAAAAGCTATTGGCTCCCATCTCTGTGTTTTTATAACATTTTGTTCAGGCCTCTATTGTGCTGCTGTCTTTGTGTATATATGCTCCACAGCTGAAATGTGATCTCCTCGAGGAAAAGCACGTAGTGTTATCCTCTTTGTATCCTCAGTCTGTGTGCCACATAGACTCTGCTGAATAAACGTTCATGTAGGGAATGAATGCTAAAATATAGCCAAAGCAATGAATACCTAATGGTAGAATTTCAGCCATTAGGCACACAGTGGGACATCTTGATCACTTAGATGGAATGTCCTTAAAGCTCCCTTTGAAATGTGACTGGCAGATGGCTCCTTATGCCACTTACAAGGACATCTGTCCTTGTCTTGGTACCTTCATATAAATTTCCTGCCCTCTGATTTTTTTTTTTTTTTTTTTTTGAGAGAGGGTCTCATTCCCATCGCCCAGGCTAGAGTGCAATGGTGTGATTTCAGCTCACTGCAACCGTGACTTCTTGAGCTTAGGTGGCCCTCTTACTTCAGTCGCCTGAGTAACTGGGACTACAGGTGTTCACCACTATGCCCTGCTAATTTTTTGTATTTTTAGTAGAGATGGGGTCTCACTGTGTTGCCCAGGCTGGTCCCGAACTCCTGGGCTCAAGTGATCCTCCTGCCTGGGCCTCCCAAAGTGCTAGGATTATAGGCGTGAGCCACCGTGCCTGGCCTTGACTTCCTCCTATAAGAAAGAGTGTTGTAGACCTCCTTTGGAGAATATTTGGAGTGATGGATATAAAGCTTTCAGACTGCAAGCTTTATACATTTCTGGTCTGGATTTACAGGTTTTGAGAAAACAATCAAACCGCAAACTGAAATCATTATTAACATATCAGGACCTCTAAAACCCCCAGACCTTGCCGCCCAAATATACAATGAAAATAACTTTTTTTCTTCCTGGTTTTTTTGCTTGCTTTTCTAAGTTCAATGCACAGCCCTTTCACAGATGAGCCCTGGTGGTGGTGTGGCTGAATGGTGAATGAATGGTGGGCAGAGATGGTGGTTGTGGGGAGTTGGTGCCTACGAGACGATTATGACCTGGCCTTTCTCTGCAGCTCCTCTTGGGAAGGCATTTTCTTCTTTCTGCAAACCGTGCTGCTGTTTGTTTGGAGAAGGAGAGCTGTGGGTATGGAATTAGCGGGTGTCATGTGGGTTGCACGTGTGGCTGGAGCTACCTGAAATCTGTAGGCTAATCACTCCCAGATGGCCCCAGGGACTGCAGTCCCCAGAGCCCCAGAAACACAAATCCCTTCCCAGCCCCTCCTGTAGAAGGGGAGGGGTGGGAGTTAAAGGGAAAGCGAGAATGGCAGTGAGTGTACACAGTGTGTGTTGTCTGCATCATTCGTGCCTCTGACCCTGCATCCTCTGACCCCGGACGTTGGAGAAACAAAATCACCCACCACTACTCTTGCCCCTAATCCAAACTGTGATTTATTTGGAAGAAGAAGGAGGAGGAGTAGGAAGAGGTGAAAAGGAAAATGAGGACAGGAGGAGGAGAGAAACATTAGCTTCAGGAACTGTTGCATTGGCTTGGGGGTGGGGAAGGATGGGCGGGGTTCATTTCAACAGCTATTTACTTAGTTATTAAATGTCAAAAGTGCTGTAGCTTTTTGCTGCTTCTGGGTGAAACCTGTTGCTCAGATGGGTGGGGTGATGCACTGAGGGGTCATGGGAGAGGCACTGTCTTCCAGCCCGTGGGCAGCCACCACATGTAGGAAGTGTGGGGTGTCGGCTTGGGGAGGAGAAGCCTTGGTTTTGGCCCCCTGTCTGTTTAGAGCCTGTATTCTCTCTGTTTTGTCAGCTTCCACCCACAACTGTGGCTGCTATGCCTCTCCCCTGCAACCAGCCTTTGCCTGGACTCAGTGATCACAGCTCTATGCAGTCTCCCCTGAATAAACACCCATTCGCACACTGCACCATCACTCATTGACGTGGGGGAATCCTGGGAGGACACGCCTATTCATTCTCTCCCTCTGTCTCTCTCATACACACACATGCGCCACTCCAAAGCACACATATTCATATGCTCTTGTTCCTTCTCAAATAATTCCATCACTAATACACATTCCTTGCTGCTGCTTCCTGCTTTCGCTTTTGAAGTGCCCTTCCATCCACTCCTCAGCTCTATTCCCTGCATATCTCTAGGAGGCTGTGAGGGGAAGGAATTATTCTCTTTGTTTTCCACCTAAAGAAACAGAAGCTCTGGCAATAGTCGGCTGCTTGCTCAAGGTGACACAGTTAATGGAGAGGCAGATCTCTGGATGCGGCGTCTCAGGGGCCACGCCTGCCTCCCCCGCCGCCGCGTGCATACACAGAATTCCTCATGCTGCTGCTATCACGGAACTCAGGGTACGGGTGCACCCCGCAAGCCCACTCCTCCACAGTCTTCTTGTTCTCCCTGTGCTCTTGTTCACTCTTTTTTGGGTCACGTGGACAGACTGGGACTCCACTGTTTTGTGAAGTGCATCTCTGATTTTATCTCTTCCCCTCTCCCCTAATCAGGGTTTGGCTGACTTTGTCTACTAGGAGCAGAGAACAAAGTGTGACTTGAACCATGCACATCAAACGTATCCTCCATTTGTTTAATTTCCTTTTCATGACACTCTTCTCCCGGGTTTGTAGGAATGGTGTGTGGGTTGAGTTTGTTTCACAGTGATCGTTACTTTATTTTACTCCGCTATGTGCTGGGATTTCTTTCTTCTCTATGGGATGTGGCAGCCTTTTTATATCTTGATCCAGATTTTCAAAATCATTTTACTCTACGAAGCAGAAATTGGATGCCACCACCCTCTTACACCTGGAAGAGTCCTCATCATTTTGGAAGTGCAGGGCCCTCTATTATTACCCTGTCCTTTTTCTGCTCCCGGAGGCATTTCTTTTTTTTTCTTTTTTTTTTTTTTTTGAGACGAAATCTTGCTCTGTCACCCAAGCTGGAGTGCTAGAGTGCAGTGGCGCCATCTCAGCTGACTGCAACGTCCGCCTCCCAGGTTCAAGCGATTCTCCTGTCTCAGCCTCCTGAGTAGCTGGTATTACAAGCGCATGCCACCACACCCGACTAATTTTTGTATTTGTAGTAGATATGGGGTTTCACCATGTTGGCCAGGTTGGTCTCGAACTCCTGACCTCAGACCTCAGGTGATCTGCCCGCCTCGGCCTCCCAAAGTGCTGGTATTACAGGTGTGAGCCACTGTGCCCGGCGTGACATTTTTTAATAAAAGGCAGTGCTTGCACAGCCCTTCGTATGAGCTTGGTAATCTGCTAAGGGCTTTACCTGGATATATTACCTTGTGTGCCCCCAGGAACCTTTTGTGGTGGGTTCTTATTATTTTCCTTATTTTACAGACGGGAAAGATGGGGTGCAGAGTGGTTAATTACTTGGCTCAAATCTCACAGCTGTAGGTGTTAAGGGGTAAAAACCAACACTAACAACAACAACAATGAAACAAGAAAACAATAGCTACCAAATTTTGGAAGCTTATTATGTAAAAACTCAATACAAACTGGGATGGCTACCCTGTTATCATCTCTGTTCCACATCGGGGGAAACTGTATTTACCATGGCCTTGTTTCTTTCTGGCCTTGCCTTGTTTTCTTTGGACTACAGGTTTTGTGGGGCAATGTTAGTTCACATTTAGAGATGGCAGTCCCTGAGCCAGGTTGTCAATGGAAGAGAGTGGGTTAGAAAGGAAGAGGGGCCGCTGAGAATTTCTTTTTTGAGACAGAGTCTTGCTCTGTCGCCCAGGCTGGAGTGCAGTGGCGCAATCTCAGCTCACTGCAACTTCCGCCTCCCGGGTTCAAGATATTCTCGTGCCTCAGTCTCCCAAATAGCTGGGACTGCAGGCACGCGCCACCATGCCTGGCTAATTTGTGTGTGTGTGTGTGTGTGTGTGTGTGTGTGTATATATATATATATATATATTTTTTTTTTTTTGTAGAGATGGAGCTTCACCATGTTGGCCAGGCTGCTCTCGAATTCCTGACCTCAGGTGATCCACCCGTCTTGGCCTCCCAAAGTGCTGGGATTACAGGTGTGGGCCGCTGTGCCCTGCCTGCTGAGAACTGCTGAATCTCCGTAGTTGTCTTGCATTTTGCATAGGCCATAGCAGGTGTGGTACCCAAGTGGTTTCTTCTGTTATCTGCATCTCCATTGCTTCAAGCTGTTTGCTCTTGTGTTCATTCTCCCCATCTGCCCAGAGTTCCCAATTGTCCCCTAATGTTGAAGGAACATGTACAGGAAGGGCACATTCTTTTTGGGGGAAATTGAGGTTAGAACTGTCTGGTTCAAGCCAGGTCTGAATGATAACACATTTCCTTGGTACAGCAAACACTGGTGCTGAAAACTTGCTCATGCAGAACAGGTGGGAAGAGGGTTGCTATATGCTCCTTTAAGGAAAAAAGAGAGCAAAACACAGAGGGGGTGGTTATGACTTGCAGAAAACCATGACGTAGATAGGGTTAGGGTTCCCTGAGTATTTTGGTGTCCTTTCCATTGTTCTTTAACTGTTTTCTCCATGAAACAGCCAGATTCCAATTCAATTGGGGTTAGTCTTTTAATTTTTGGCAATTATTCCTGTATAATTGGTTAGAGAATGGAATGGATGGGGTGAGAGCATTGCTAAGGATTGACTCCAGTGAATATAGACAGAATGAGGACAGGGGACTTCATGAAAATGACAAAGATCAGTCAGTTCAAGAATGTATTTTATTGACTTTCCCTGAGCTCAGGCCCCTCTCCAGGGAGCTAGGAAGGCTGAGGGGAGTGGGAGGGCAAGAACGATGAAAAATTTAAATGTTAAAACTCCTGCCTTGGGAAGTGTCCAGTGTGTTCTAACAATGACAGTGTGCTCTTTAAACAAGCAGTGCACATTCATTCCACAAACATTTCTTGAACGGCTAGGACAGGCCTGGCTGCGTGCTATCCGACTACCCAAATTTACCAACCCAAGGGCAACTTCATTCTTAATTCAGCATGTCAGGCAGTGGTGCTTTTCTAGCTAAAGCCCTTGTCTGTGTAGCCTTTTGCAAAGAAATGCCACTTTTGGGACCTGATTAGGAAAAGAGAAAGCAACACATTCATGCCACATAGCTGGACATTCGCGGATGCCTTCCCTGTTTCTGACACTTGGTCATAGCTGTGTTCTAAGTCTGTGGTCACAAAGGTTTCCATGGATATTTTAAAGTGCTTTGTGTGTCGGAAACTGTGAATAAAAAGGTAAGGGGGGAAAGGCTAAGCAGCAAGCTCACCCAAACCCTAAACCTCAGACTCTTGGAAAGAATCAGCTGCATAAAACAGTCCCAAACTGCAAACATGCCGTCAGCCAGGACGACGAAGGAGACGTTTCCAGAGACTGGTGGTTCTGCAGTCTCTGGAGGCCTTGGCTGCACACAAGTCCACACCGAGGAGTGGAGATCCTTTTTAAGTTTCGGAAAGCAAAGCACTTTCTCCCTGCCGCACCTCTTACCTTGCTCCCTTCTGGTCCTGGTCTTCTCTCCAGGGTGCTCCTGGCTGACCCCAGGGCTCACACAAGCCTCCCTCTTGACAGCGGCCACCTCTCCTGCCAGCTCTTATCTGGGAGAGCAGGAATCCTACCTTTCAGATTCCCCACAGTTTCTGAAAGAAGGTATTGTTATTTTCTCCAAACTGCCCAGGTTAGGAACAAAGGCAGATTCTGGATCTTCTTTAAGCAGGATAGAATGGAATTGGCATTCCTTTAAAATGGCTTGTTATTACAGCTGATTTCTGCTAACAATTACCTGACAATATAGAAAGAGGATCTGACTCCTTTAGGGTGTTGTTGAGTTTTGCTTTTCTCATTTTCTTTTTTGTGGAGCGTTAAAAAAATTCATGTGTAGTTGGAGTTTAGATTTAGACAGGTCTAGTATATTTACATCAGTGATGTGTAAATACTACTAGGTAAATTATTATTTTATAAAAATGTGTGTGTGTGCTTCCCAGAGAAGAGAAAATGGGATATTTTATTTCCTTTGATAGTCAAGTTGTCTCTTCTTGAGAACAGAATTTTGTAGGAAAAAGGATGAGTTGCTGACTTTTGAAAACGTGTCTATGAAGAGTATGAGATGGTTTGTTTCACAAGTGGGCTCTGTACTTTTTATTATTTGATTTGAGCAAATGCTTTGCACAAAACTGATACTCAACAGATATTTGTTGAAAAGAATTGTGCCTGCTTTGCTTGATATGCTGAAGTAGAAGGAAGTCCCTGCTCTATGCTGGAATGGGAGATTGGAGGGTTGAAGACTGTCCTGCAACAAAGACTGGGCAGATGGGTAGGGCATTTGGTTAAACCTAAAAGCCAATTTTTGTCAATACAGTACAACCTCCATAGATCTTTCAGGGAGTAATTCCACATCAGGAGTGCCTTAGACCAAAAATGTGACCTCTGTGTTTCTATAACGATGTTAATAAGACCTGTAAAACAGTTCACTTCTCAACAAGTCATCTTCCTCATATTTAAAATGAGAAGTTGTCTTGAGTTTCTAAAGATGTTTAGGCTGCATTGTCTTGGGCCTGCTCAGGATTTTGACCTCTGAGATAAAAGCTGGATTTAAAAAGCCAATCCAAGCCAAACACCTGGCATTATTAGCATTGTTATTCCATCAGATCTGATTGTTTGATAAAGAAGCTGGAGGTGGAATTGGTGGTGCCTTAAATACCCTAGCTTGGTGCAGAGGTAAGATACTCTGTCCGGGCACGGTGGCTCATGCCTGTAATCCCAGCACTTCGAGAAGCCAAGGCAGGCAGGTCGTGAGGTCAAGAGATCGAGACCATCCTGGCCAACATGGTGAAACCCCGTCTCTACTAAAATTACAAAAATTAGCTGGGCGTGGTGGCACGTGCCTGTAGCCCCAACTACTTGAGAGGCTGAGGCAGGAGAATCACTTGAACCCGGGACGCGGAGGTTGCAGTGAGCCAAGATCATGCCACTGCACTCCAGCCTGGGCCACAGGGTGAGACTCCGCCTCAAAAAAAAAAAAAAAAAAAAAAAAAAAAAAAGATTCTCCTTAAATATCCTTGCAGCCTGACAGCCTGACATACGTCGGGAGCTCAGTAGACAATCAAACAAAAATTCCCTGAATACCAGGAGATTTGGCTGTTTGGGGTTGAGTGGAAGCTGCCTTGGGAGTTAAGATGGGCTGTAGCTTTTCAGAGGCAATTTGTCAGGAGGACTCATGTCCACATCATATTCTTCATAATGTGTGCCTCATACCAAATACGTACAATCCCTCCAACCCCCGCCATTTTTTTAAGAGACAGAGTCTCACTATGTTGCCCAGGCTGGCCTAATATTCCTGGGTCAAGCGATCCTCCTGCCTTAGCTACCCAAGTAGTTGGGACTACAGGCACACGAGACACCAGCTACCAGAATCTCTTTTTGATGAGGATGGATTTATGGCAGATAGATAGGTTTTTGTTTGTTTCAAACAAAACTAGATGTCACCTTCCCCTTTCACCCTTTGTTCCCACCTTCTTGTCTCCCTCTTGCAGGCCCCACACATTGATTTTAATTTTCAACACTTAGCACCTGACTTAGTGATCTAAGATCACTGACTCAGAAAACAGGAAAGGTCAGTCTGCCTAACACCTCACCCAGCGTCCTGGGATTAGCATCCAAAACAAACAGATCAGAGATGGGATGCAGACTCCCAAGAGATGATTCCCACATGTGAGAAAGCCCAGGAGAAGCGGATGGCGGATGGTGTTTCTCAAGCTCACTGACGTCACTGAAGTTCATGATCCAAGGCTTCACCCTACTGGGATTGGGGGGTTGGGTTCTACTGGAAGAGTGAAGCTGGTGGATTAAGAAAAGTGGTGGTAGGGAGAGGGAGGGAAAGGAGTTCTTTCTGCTAGTCAAAGGAGAAACCAAATAAAATGAATGAAGTCCAAGAAAAATACAACTCTATTGTTTTGGGGGCATAAGAGGCTGGCTTGGAGGCTTCATTGAGTAATTCGAGTCACACCCTTTCTCTGTGGGCCTGAAGGAATGTTGGCTGTTTCTCTGGAGCCCAGGTGGGAGGTGGGTAGACAGGTCTATGGAGATGAGAATTTCTTGGAGCTGTTAACTCTCTGAACATCCCCACGGCCTTGCAAGCTGGGAGGCTGGGACACAAAGAAGCAGGAATGCAGTGCTGAATCAAGGCCAAGGAGCAGCGGCCATGGGAGGGGACGGCGGGAAGAGAAAAAGGCGGAAGAAACCTAGAAAACAGGGAAGGAAGTGACCCTGTTCTTTTTCTCCTCTTCTGAACAGGGGCTTCTCTGTCCTCAAGAGCCCCTTGGCTCCCTTTCATTAAGCCATAGGGCGGATACCCAGGGAGAGGTGGCGTGTCTGGGTCGGGGGTGTGATGGGAAGCAGGAAGCACCAGTCATTTCACAAGAAGGCTTGACATTGGAGAGGGAGCCAGCAAAAACTGGCAGACCCCCAAGGTGGGGTAGGAAAGTCTGGCCTAGCGGGAAGAACACTTGGCTCCACAGAGTTCTGTGGGTTTGTTAAAAAACAGGGCAGTCCACAAAGTTGTGCTGCCAGCCCACCTAAAACATCCCTTTCTCTCCTCATCCTTGATTGTTTCTCTGCAATGACACATCTACCTCTGGTGGTGAACTTCCACAGCTCAAAGGAGGATTAATGTGACCAGATGTCTTGCCAGGATTGTCCGTCCCAATAGCAAGTCATTAATTATAATTGTCAATGTATGTGGGCTCCTGGTGGATCCTACTACCTTATCTCATCCCTCTTCACCTTTCACTCTTTCTTCTCTTTAGATTTCAGCAAGAATCATATTTGTGTATGTATAGCTCTGGAATTGCCTGTAACTCTCCTTTGGGGAGAGTTTCACTGTTGGATCAGTCAGTATTCTGTTCCTTCTGTAGCTGTTTGTCCCTTTCCTGGACTGGGAATCTTTTCCCCAAACTCTAGCCTCAATACTCCCCAAATTCCAACTTGTATTCTTTAACTATTTATGGTGAAGATGCAGGATATACCTCTTCGTTCTTATTCTGGATACACAATTTATCCGACTCATAAAGTGTCCTGTCTTGGTGTATCTGAAACTTCATCCCCGTGAGAAAGATGATGTTGTTAGGGAGCTTTCAATTTTTTTCCCCCCAAAACACTTGTTCTACAGTTGGATTTGTTTTGGTTCCAAGGTCTCTGGACTTGATGCTAATGGAAATTATCACTGATCTAATGCACAGTAGCACTCTGGATTCCGAACTCCTGGGTTCTCTCTTTCTTTTGACCAACTTGGTCTGCGACTTTAGAAAAGCTATGCCACGTTTTCTGTGCTTCAGTTCTACCTCTTGCTCGAAGAAAGTTCTTCATCAAGATTCAGTGTCTGCTCGCCCTTTCTTTGTCCTTTTCCAAGGCCAGGATACTTACTGTAAAGATCTTCGACAGGCTTTCTTGTGGGAGAGTTTGTTTAGAGTGAGTTTGGAGGAGCTTAGGATGAAGGAGGGGTTGGAGGCAGTCAAGAGCTTTTTGGGCTGAAAGATGGTAGTCCATTTGCTTTTAAGGAAACCATACCTCACCCTAGAGAAGAGCTAATCATCTATGGGGCACCAGCCCCAGAATCTTTAGGGTTTAGAATTTGTATGGCAACCACTGTGGAAAGTATCTTTGAAGTGAACAGAAGAGGGATGAACCAGTCTGGAAATATTTTCACCATGCCAATAGCCATGTTTACAGTAGAGCATATGGACAGAGTTTAGAGTTGATATATTTCCATCACTTAAAAAAAAAGATGATCCATCCAATAAAGCTTTACCTTAGTGAGTGCTTGTGTCTGAATTCTGTTTATCTGATATGACGTAGAAGTACCTAATGACAGCACTTCAACATTTCCCATTATCACAACGATACCATGCAGTGTTCGGAATTAAAAATCAGAACTCAAAGCAGTGCTTTGCAGAAGAGGCTTTGCCAGCTACACAGAAAATTGCTGTCCAAATAAAGCCTTGGTTTAGGGGTGCTGCCATTAGTGCTAGGCCACTGATAACAAACTCAGATGCTAAAAGAATGGTGTGTAGAAGGCCAGGACAATGAGAAGTGCTTATTACAGTCTGTGTTCTGTATGACTGTGTGCTGATTGGGTGCCCTCTGCAAAAATGTTGCCACTATTGATAAGAATAATCCTTGAATTCTTTGTTGAAAAGCCACTATGAGTGAAGGCTTTGTGCTAAGTGTGTCATAAACACTCTGCGTGCTTCCTACAGCACCACAGGCAGTAGGCTTGGGTTTCCAGCCTGATTATCTACAATGGGGGATAACACTAGTGCCTCCCTTTGAGGTTACTATGAGGATTAGAGCCCCTGGGTGTCATGTGGAAGAGTTCCTGGCATCTAGTAAGTGCTCACTACAGGATAGTTGGATTGGCTGTCATGCCCACCACCATTTGAAGGCAAGCCCAAGCTCAGAGCAGTAAAGAAACACATCCAGAGTTTAGCTAGGAAGAACCCCGTTCTGTCTGTAACTGAAGCCTGGACTCTTCTCATCTCTGAAAGAAAACCGAGAGAAGCCCTGGATTACAACTTGAGCAGCCATGTGGGGCACTGACATCCCATGCCACATGTTTCCCATAACAGGTATCTTGAAAAATGTTACTTGGAGGAAAGGAGAAGAATTCAAGAGCCATTCACGAGAGAGTAATAACTTAAAAATAGATCTCAGGAGTGGTTCAGATTTTCTGGATATTTGAAAAATTTCATAATAAAATGTTGGGAGAAAAAAGTATGGTGTAATGGAAGCAAGAGAAGGCTAATTTAGAAGGCAAGAAGGCCTTTGCCCAGTGTTCCAAAGCTCAGCACTTTCTAAAAGAAAGAAGGAGCAGCAGTGGCCTGAAGCTCTGAGCCCCTGGCCTGGGGGGTGGCCACGGAGAGTTGCTTGGCTTGACTGGGAGGACATCTACCCTAGGTGGAAGATAGGTTCTAAGGAACAAAAAGCCACTTTTCTCGAAGCCTTGCTGATTTCCACATTACATAATGTAGAGTTATGTGTCTGCTGTGTGGTTGGCAGGAGCCTGAATGTGATATGTTGATAATACATGGAGTCTTGCATGCAAACTCTGTTTATACACTAGGCCCTCCCTCCAAGTCCAGGGGCGGGTAGCTGGCTGCACAGCCTCCATCAGAGTCTGGAAGAGTCAGTGTTTTATGGCCACTCATGTTTATTTTGCTGTCTAACTATGTTAGCCATTGTGAATTTGGTTAAAGCAAAGCACCGTAAAGAAAATGGAGAAAGCATTCTTTGATATAGAAGCGACTACATTTCCATATGTATCTTCCCTGTCAGATGGCATCCCTGTCCAGAGAGAAGGGGCCACCCAGGGTCAGAAAGGAGACTGGGGGCCTGTTTTGAACCTTTAGCTACTTTCCTAAAAATTTTGCTCCGACGTGAGTGTCCATTTAAATATTCAACCAAGTTCTATGTCAAAGTTGGCTGTTGGCTGCTGAGAACGGAGAACTGGCATTCCATCTTTGAAGGGATGGCAGAGAGATGCATTTCACTTTGTCACTTCCAAGCCATCTGATCTGAGTGATCAGAAAAGAGATCAGCCCTTCTCAAGAAGACTTCACCATCCCAGCCAAGAGAGAGCTCAGGCCTCAGGTTGAGGCAGGTTCCCATGAAGCAGCCAAATGTTTGCAAAACAAGCACCGAGATGAGGAGGCTCAGTCTGCAGAGACATCTCAAGGTTGCGACAGTCTTGGAAGATGTTAGTGAGCTGATGGAAGAGCCCTGGGGAGCCAAGGCTGGGAGACAGCTGCCTGGGCAGAGCTGGGGTCCCTTCCAATCGCTGCCTGAAACGCAAGTGTGCTGAGCAAGGAAGGGCTAACTGGCTGCTGTAATTGTCTGGTGTTTATATTTGAAAAGGGATACTACACTTCCAGGATAATTCCCTCCAGCCTCCTCTAGGGCTAAGATTTCCAATTGGTCTAGAGTCCTGAAGAGAAATCAGGGGCTGATTACCTGGCCGACTGGGCTGCAATCACACCTTTCAATACTAATTATCTGCTCCTTGAGTTCAATGACATTGAGCGTCCAGGCTCTGGCTGGGGTCAACCTTGCTCATTGGTTTGCATCACTGGCTTAAGACAATGATTTGAATGGACAAAATACCCGCACTGTGCCTTGATAAGCAGGAAATGAACGCTTGTTTGCAAATAAGATTGGGAAATGTGATCAGCTTTTTGTTCGGCATCTGTCTTTGGCTAACAAGCCTGATAATACTAATACAGAAATAATATGTTAGGAGACACCAGTGATGGAGCCTTTTTTATAACTACCCCCAACTTTCTGTACCTGAAACCATGGAAGGAGAAAAGGGGATGCCTTCTCCCCCGCCACCCCTGAAAGTATTCTAGTTTGAATTTTTTTTTTTTTTTGTGGAGGTTTGGAGAAACAGTTCCCAACTTGATACAAGATACCTTTACAGTGTTGCAGTGTTGGTATTTGTTCATATATGTGGCTTTTTCTAAATGCCCGCCTCTATTCCCAGCCATCTGTGATTCCCTCCCCCAAGAAAGCCCTCCTTCATTGAGTAGAATATAAATTTTACTCCTACTTGGATGCAACGTAATGGAGGTTCATTAGTCACATAAACAGCTTTGGTGCAGATTCATTCCAGTGGCATTTCTTGGTGACGAGAATGTATACTGAGTGTTTGGCAGCTCATGGAGGAGTTAGTTGTGGGCTGGGTGAAGAGAGAGAGATTATAAGCCAGTATCTGGCTTGGAACTGCTCGTGTTGGTGTCCAGCAAAATGTATTGTTTCTGGTGAAGGGACACTGGGGACAAGGAGTACATCTTCACGGTCTTTAATCTTTCAGGAATGTTACTTTCAAATCTTGACCCCTTGATCATAAATTACAGAAGCCCATTGTCATGGGTTGAATCGTGTTCCCCAAAAGATGTTGAAGACCTAACCTCCAGGACCTCATAATGGGACCTTACTTGGAAACAGGGTAATTGCAGATAAAATTAGTTAAGATGAGGTCATACTCATCTTTGGGTATAGCTCAATTACCCCAGCCAGTAGGGTGGGCTTCTAATCCAATATGACTCATATCCTTATAAAACGGGAGAATTTAGACACAGCCATATACAGAGGGAAGATGCTGTGATGAGATAGAAGAAACCCTGTGAGAAGGTGGGAAATTGAAAGGAAGCATCTATAAGCCAAGGAATGACTGAGGCTCCCAGAAGCCAGGAGAGAGGCAGGGAACAGAACCTTCGGAGGGAACATGGCCCTGCTGATACCTTGATTTTAGACTTCTATCCATTAGGACTCTGAGAAAATACATTTCTGTTATTTTAACGCCCTCCCCACCTACCCCCACCCCGTTTGTGGTCCCTTGTTATTGCAACCTTCGGAAACTAATATATCCAGCTTCCACAGACCCAGATAGTTTGGAAAGGAAGAGCAGTATCAGCTTACCTAACCCAAACAACACTCATGTTCTTTTGTTTGCCAGCTTGGGCACTGGGAAGTTCTCAGGATCCTTGGTTTGGTTACCACTGGAGTCTCAGCAGTCCCAGGCCTATCTTGGAGGTGGTGAAATGTCAGGGGACTAAACCAACTGCAAGCACACCCCTGGCCACATTACTAAAAGGGGTCAGGATGTAATTGAGACAGCTCTTTGGTATGATGGACTTGCACTTTGAATTCCTATTTCATCCTCTTAGCTTCTCTTCCTTCAACCTGGAAGGGCAGGAAAGAGAAAATGGCTTAGGTACCAGAGCTTAATTTATAGGCAAACATGGTCAAAGCCAGAGGCGGTTTTAATGGATTTTCTTACCGCGCCGTCCAATCTCAGGGCCTTTTGTGATAGACTGGATTGTTTCCTTTAATACGCCTCCCATGCAACTTCCCCCAATATAGCTGGAACCTGGAAAGAATGGAGACCCTCTGGGCTGAAAATAGCGCACTTCACCTTTATCTCTTTGACACTATTCTGAGGATCATTAAGTCCACTAGGTCCTGATGTGATTGTCTATTTGGCTTCTGCCCTTGACGAGAAAGACAACCAGGGAGGAGTTTCCTTTGCTCCAGCCTCTCCCCTTTGCCGTGGTCATGTATGATGCCATTGAACCATAGAGCTATAAGGACCTTCAGCGATCAATATTAAAACTTCCTTATTTTTACTTGAAAATGCTGAGATCCAAAGAGGGAATAGAACTTGCTCAAATGCTCTTGCCTTGGTGGTACTGGGCTGCATGCCCAAGTGTTCTGAACCTTGCTCTTCATTTCTAACCATGGCCCCATTTCTTCCTCTTGAGAAGTTTTTGGGTTTGTTTCCTGATTTGACAATTCCTCAGTGCTCTATTGATAAGGTTTGGCTGTGTCCCCACCCAAATCTCATCTTAAATTGTAGCTCCCATAATTCCCACGTGTTGTGGGAGGGACCTGGTGGGAGTCACTGAATCATGGGTGCAGTTCCCCTATACTGTTCTCATGGTAGTGAATAAGTCTCATGAGATCTGATGGTTTTATAAGGGGTTCCCTCTTTCACTTGGCTTTTATTCTCTCTTGGCTGCCACCGTGTAAGATGTGCCTTTCACCTTCCACCATGATTATGAGGCCTCCCCAGTCACATGGAACTGTGAGTCCATTAAACCTCTTCTTTATAAATTACCCACTCTCTGGTATCTTTATCAGCAGCATGAAAATGAACTTCCCATTTGTCTTCCCCAAACTCCCATTTTTCTGCCACCAGACCACTGAAGAGTTGCTTTCCCTGTCTCCATGCAGCCTGTCCACTCCCCTTGGGCTACTTTTATCAGTAAGTAAAGAAGAATTGGTATTTTTTGAGCACCTGCTGTTTGCCATGCACAACGCTGAAATGCTTCCCCAAATGCTAGCAGAAGAGGGGAGTGCGGCTCACAGAGGTCAAAGTCATGCCCAAGGTCATGTGGCTATTAAAAAACAGAGCTGGAATCCAAATGTCTCTGGGGAGGCTCTTTCTCCAGCTCGAGAAAGGGGACCACACCCATGGTACCATGCTTGGATGTAGCAAAGGGAGGGTAAAAATGGCACCTCTGTGCTGTTCTTCCAGCCTCTGACACATTCTTCCAGCTCAACTCTTTCCACACTAACAAAAGCATTTTAATTCAAAAGGAGCAATGCCTGCTATCTATAAAAGAGGTGGTTTATATATTTTTTTCCTGCTCTGCACTTTTCTAGCATAAACAGAACACCCTCTGGTGGTAGCAAACACAGACTCCCCCATCTCACACTTAAAGGCCGAGCATCAGAGTCAAAGCAAATCAACACATATTTGATGGGCACCCACGATGCCCAAAGTGAAAGGGTGATGTGTAAGCTCCTCTATTTGAGTTGGTTACAAGCCTCGAGGGGGATGACTCAGGTGCTGCTCAGCAAGTCAACAGGCCAAAAATAAGGGTGTTGTATGAGGTGGCCGCCGGCCACCCTCTGTCCACCTTTGAGCGTTTCTTGTCACGTCTCTGCACTCCTAGCCTAGTTTGGTTGCTACAGCCACTGCCACATCCTGCTCACTCGTTTTGGTGCCCTGGCTGAGATGTTGCCCCACCTCCTTCTAAAGTGGCCTGGATGATGTAGTGGAAAGACTGGGAGCCCCGGCTCCTAATGTCCTGACCCTCCTCTCCTGCAGGAACTGGGTGAGGGGGTGGGGAACACTGGGCTCCATTTTCTGCATTTGTAAATAAGTGGGCTATGTTTAATAATAAAAATAATCCTTCTTCCAGTTCTAAAACGTTATAATTTTTTGGTGCCAATCTCTGTTCAATCACTCTCTTCAAGACCTTGGCCAAAACTCTTTCTTTTAATTTTTTCCTAACTAACTATAACTCACTCTGACCTTCAAAGCACTTAACCAAATCGTTATTGTAGACTATTTTATGCTTTTTTAAATAGGTCTCTGGAATGGTTTAGAAATTTTGTATTTTGTTTTCTGAGCAAGTTTTTCAGCTATCAAGTGTAGAATCACATTTGTTTGTAATCCAAGGCCCTCAGAAATCTGTATTGTACGATAGAACTTAATTGTGAATTCCTATGTATTAACTTGTCACTGACAGTATTTTTTTCATCCAGTTTGCTGTTAAATTCTTAGGTGGTTTAGATGTTTTTAAGTCAACACATTCATGCAGGTAGGGAAGATTCTCAAGCAGAAATGGGTGGAAATGCCCAGTTGGTGTAGTATACTGGCCCCATATTATAGAACACACAATAAAAAGTTTGCATTTTTGCAATGTCCTTTCTGGTAATAAGACCATTAGTGTTCTTGGCCTTTTTGGCTATGCCTCTTTCTGCCACTGCCATTTATTGTTCATCTTACCTCAGCTGGAGATACAATTGCCCACAGGGTCAGGGATTCTGGGTTCTAGTGGCTGTTATTGATCTCTCCCTTGAACTAATTAAGCCTGCACAAAGTAATGGCATTTATTTATTAATTAAACAGATTTTGATTGAGCCCCTGTCTAATTCTAGGCACAAATTCTGCCACAGCAGAGAGCAGCCCTCAAGGAGCTTAAAATTTGGACAGGAAGATAGAGCAAATAAAAATTATTAGAAATTGTGATAAATATTCAAAGAAATCAAACTATATAGAGAACAATTATTGGGGTGGGGTAGGATGGGGGCTCTCTCCTGCATCAGGGGTAGCTAGGAAAAGGCTCCTGGAGAAGATGACATTTCAGCTGGAACCTGGAGGATGAGGGGCATCATTCACAAGGAGAGAGTGAGAGGAGAAGGGATGGGAGAGGGCATCCTAGGCAGAGAAAAGAGCACATTCAAAGGCCCTGAGGTAGAGAAGACTGGTATGTTGGAGGAGCCAAAAAGAATGCTGACAAGGCTAGCATGCCCTGGCACCCACTCTCCAGGCCTGGGATAGGCATGTTATAAGCTTGAATTCCAATTCTCGCAATAACTCTAACAGGTAGGCATAGCTTTCCCTGGGTTTCAGATGTGGACCTTGTTTCAGTTTTTCAAGCCCACACCCCTAGAATGTGGAGAATCTGGGTTTGTGCTCCTTCCCACCCGCCATGCTTCAAGGCTTTCAGTTGGCTTGGGTGTGTGGCTCAGTAAGGAAGTCAGAATGGATCACCTGTCAGAACTGGGGAGGCTGGGGCTTGGCTGGCAGGATATGGAGTGTGTGTATTTTCTGTTTATTCTTGAAGTTTCCTTCCCTGCAAATACATGCCTAGTTGCCATGTGCCTTTCACAAGGAAGCCAACGCCAGCACTCCATCGCTCATGAGCAGTCCTGCAAAAACAAATCCATATCCTTAATGCAACCCTAGGTGCCAGCAAGTCAGGCCTGCACTGGCCAGGCAGCCTGGAGCTTAGGAACAATCTGGTCCTCAGGAAGGGAGGGAAGAAAAACAATTTCAAATTCCAGGCACCTAGGGCCTCTTACAGACGGCCATTGTCGGGAGAAGGGAAAACTAAACTGTGTAAAGGAGCTGGTGGCGCCTCTGGGAAGGGTAGAGGATATTGAGGTTAGGGGCTGCTGCTCAGGGTGTGTGCACAGTGGGCATGGGATGGGGTAATCTGAAGAAAGAGCTGAACAGTTCACTTGTGTGAGCTTGGGCAGCTTGCCGTTAGGTGCCTCAGTTTCCTCATTTTAAAATGATGAGAAGAGTAATATCTGCCCCGGTTCCCTCAAGTTGGGCATACAAATGTGAATAGGCTTAGAAAAGGGTGACAGACTCTTTAGATGTCAGGGATTGCAGAAGAGGGCTGCCTCCCTTTTTAATTATTCTGTTGATTAGGACCTCTGGTATGTCTTAGTAAGTTTCCCCCTCCTGGGAATAACCACCTGAGAAGAGCCCTGTAGTTTCCTGTTGCCCAAGATGAAGGTGGTGGTTAGATGCTCTTCAGGAGTGATCAAAGTTAGGTTAACCCTGAAAAGGCTTTGGTAGCTGCAGAATGGAATCAGCATATCAAGTTTTAAAGCACCAGGAGCCACCAGAGAAACATGCAGCAGGGCTCTTGATACATATTGATGATGATGATGACAACAATGAAGATGGTAACAGTGATCATTCATTGAGTTGACTGAGTACACTGCATGCCTGGTAAGTAGCACAGGGCACTTCATTCTTATCATCTCATTTGATCCTCACAAGAAGTCCATCAGGCAGGTGCTAGGATGATTTCCACTTTGCAGATGAGAAGGTTGAGGCACAAAGGGGTTGATAATTTGCATAACATCATACTGCTAGTAGGTGGCAGCGCTGATACTCAAAGCTGCATATATCTGACTCCAAAAAGAATAATCTGCTAATATTATACATGGATTTTTTTAAAGAAATGAACTTTAAAATTTGCATCATTAATGTCTGTCTTCCTAGAAGACTTGTATAATATAAGCATATATGAACTATATTTAACATTTATTGGTGAAAAATTATTTACCATGTGAGGTTGCTTGATTTGTTGTTTTGTACATTTTTGGTCTCTGGAGCTTCAGAGAAAGAAAATATTAATATAATGCAAAAACTGTCCGCTGACAGCTGGTACTGTTTGTTTTCTGTCATATGCTTTTTAGTCCAGTAACAGTTAGCCAGAGAATGGATGCGTCGGGAAAATATGTTCCAGGTAGAGGGAACAGCAAGTGCAAAATCCAGGTATAAGAGAAAACATGGTGGGTTCTGGGAATGGCAGGTCAGTAAGATAATTGGAAAACAGAAGGCCAGTGCAGGTATGGGATGGAGTGAGAGATAAACCTGGGGAAATAGGCTGGGGTCAGACCAGAAAAAGCCTTCTCTGTGATGTTAAAGACTTTGCAATTCATCTAAAACCAATGAATACCATGAAGCTGAAGACAGACATGATCCAATTTGCATTTTAGAATGAGAATGCTGGGTGGAATGCACCATTTTTCTTGCTGCAGGCCTAGAACCATATATTTCCCCATTCAAATGGCAAGAGCAGTTGAATGTTTTTATGTCCTAGCTCAGTACTCCAGAAGGCTCCTTGAAAGCATACAGCATTTTCTTCTTTGGTGTCAGGGAGTCCAGCCAACCATAGCTGTTGCTGCAGCCTGGCCCTAACCTCAGAAGACTGCATGCTTTCCCCACTTTCAATATGCTTTCTGCATTTATTTTTCTCTATGAGTTACTAAAAAGACAGGTGCTGAGTTTTGGGGCTTTCTGCTCACTGTTAGCCCTTATGCTGTGTTGTGCTGAATGCTCAGCTGAAGCTACCTGGAAGTGGGTACGTGCTATGAGTTCCTGAGTGACCATTTACCTTAGCTATAAGTCATTCTGCACGCCAGGAAGGAGGAGGTTGATAAAGAGTGGTATTTATTTACTTAATAACAAAATAGAAATGTTGTTTGTATCCTACTAGCACTAGAATCCCTAAATGTTGTCTTCATCCACCACAATGGCAGGCTGGACAGTGACAGGTGAATAGAGATTTAAAAAAATCTGCTGGCCTCTCTCCTTGACATTGCTCTTCCCTGAAGTCAAAGACACCAGCATCTCTTTGCTCAGTCTTCTCTAGAAGCTGCAGATCAATGTGGAGAGGCAGGAAGAGAGGAGTGTAGTCCTGGACTTGTTTTAACCTTGGGAGTTCTTGTTGCTTTTTCTGATTCAATTGTCCAATTCATTCAGTCCACTAAATACATATTTCATGGGGCTCAGTTGCTAGGGTCAACCAATCGGGATAGAAGATCACAGGTAATGACTGCCAGGAAGCAGAGCCAAGAAATTCCTTCCTTGCTGCTTCATAGGTGACAGGTCTTCAGAAGGTGAAGGACTGTTGTTTGCAGGGTGGACTTCAGTGACCTGCATGGAGCTTGGGAAACTTCACAGTTCCACTTCGAACTCCCCTGTAAGAAGTCAGAGCAAACATTGGAGGTCAATGACCAAATCATGGCTTAAACTCTTTCCATGGGAGTCAAATTCCACTCCCAGCTGTTTAACCAGGACATCTGGAACCTGGATTTGAATATTTTGACCTCCATTTTTGAAAGGCAGTCTATCAGTTGATTACCTACTACCACCTTTTGGCCAAAGAGAGAAAGAGAAGAAATAAAGATGGCCGAATGTGTTGTGTAGCCTTTGACTTAGTTAAATGGTTCAGCAGCCAAAATGGCATATTTGAAAGTTGGTCACTAAAATATTGATTATAGTAACAAACTATAGATCTGAGCTTCTCTTTTCTTACAAGCACAGTGGAGAAATAATTTAAAATGTGGAGGCACCATGAATATCACTGTGGATATTTTCATTAACTCTGTAAAAATCAGTAATCTATGCTGGAAGAACATGATGACAGACAGACACATTTGTTCTTGGCATTTCCTTTTTTTTTTTTTTTAAACAGGGTTTCACTCTGTGGAGTGCAGTGGTGCAATCATAACTCACTGCTGCCTCAACCTCTCAGGCTCAAGTGATCCTCCCACCTCAACCTCCCAAGTAGCTGGGACCACAGGCACTCACCACCATACCTGGCTAATTTCTGTATTTTTTTGTAGAGACAGGGTCTTAGCAGGCTGCTCAGACTGGTCCTGGGCTCAAGCAGTCCTCCCGCCTCAGCCTCCCAAAGTGCTGGGATTACAGGAGTGAGCCACTATGTCTGGTCCCCAACTTTTTTTTTTTTCATTTTCTCTTTTTAGTTTGATAGTTGTATTATTACCAAAATTTATTAGTACCTTTGGAGATTATGGATCAGTATGAAACCTTATGTCAGGCTCTGCAAAGAGGACCTCAACTCAGTTTACTTTCTGTAATGGGGATTTATTGCAAGATTGGTGCATGTTGAGGGGGAGAAAGGGATGCTATCTCTCTGGATCCTAGTAGCCAGGACTGTGAGGCATAGCAACCTTCATAGAGAACTGGGCTTTAGAGACCAATCTTGTCTTGGTTTGCTTAATATTCATATTTCTTGAAAGAGAGGAAATTGGGCTTATCTGCCACCATTCTACATGGACAACCTTAGGGGGCAGAATTTAGGATAGCATATCCCAGAAATAGTTAGCCTTCTTCGTATCTGGTTCTGTGACTTTTCAGCCATTCCCTAAGGTAGTCAGATGTGTGGTTAGAGAGAGCAGGGTTGGTTTATCCACACGACATGGGAGGAACTACATCATGATTGATATGGTTTGGCTGTGTCCCCACCCAAATCTCATCTTGAATTCCCATGTGTTGTGGGAGGGACCCAGTTGGAGGTAATTGAATCATGGGGGCAGGTCTTTCCCATGCTGTTCTCATGATAGTGACTAAGTCTCACAAGATCTGATGGTTATTATAAGGGGAGTTTTCCTGCACAAGCTCTCTCTCTCTGCCTGCTGTCATCCGTGTAAGACGTGACTTGCTCCTCCTTGCCTTCTGTTGTGATTGTGAGGCTTCCCCAGCCATGTGGAACTGTAAGTCCAATTAAAGCTCTTTCTTTTGTAAATTGCCCCGTCTCAGGTATGTCTTTATCAGCAGCATGAAAAGAGACTAATACAATGATATATAGGAATAAACCATGTTAGTCATTTTCCTTATATTGTGTTTGGACAAGTTGGGCATCTGATGATTTTGAGGTTTTTCCTGTAGCCCCTTCTTCATATTACTTTCATCTTGTACAAAGTCTTGGAGTATAATTTTATTGTCATGACATTTACGAATGCACTTTTTTTTTCTAATGATAAAGTTTTGTCTTTATAGGTTCATCTCAAAGATCTCTCTTTGCATAATGTGTGTGTGGACCTGCCTACAGATACATTGGGTGGAAGCCCTAGGAGCCTCAAGCAAGTCTGAAGATTGGCCCTGAGAACCACTGTTCTCATTATCAGCAAGGATTTTATCCAGAGACCTCTAGGAATACATTCACTAAAATGTGACTGTGGTCCTGTGGTTGTATGAACTCTGGCTCTTCTCGTGAATTACATTTCACTGGAGTCAGGTGTTTTCTGTAAACATCGTTAAGCCACGAGACCAACTGCATTGAACATTTTTTGCACTACATTGTTTTATTTCTTGCTCGTCTTTTCCTTGCAGAGCTGGGGCTGGGGTGAGGTGTGTGGTGTACCTAGCACTCAAAATGTAAGGATTCTCAGAGTCATACAGGTGCACGGTCAGCACCTGAGAGTGAGCCACCCTTTAACATTTTGCCTTCTAGGTGCTTCACTTGCCTTGCCCAAGCACTAGCCCTAGATTAAATAATAAGTTTCTATTAGTTTTTTAAAATTATAATATTAACAATAACTAGCACTTATTGAGCACTCCCTTATGTGCCAGTAAATGTGACTTACATGTATCTGCTTATTTTTCCTTACATGAAACCCTCTGAAGTAGATACAATGGGTATCATCCCTGTTTCACAGACAAGGAAACTAAAACACTGGAATGTTAAATCAGTATTTCAAGACTCATCTAGGAAGTGCCAGATCCAGGACTGGGACCTGGGCCATCTGATTTTCAGCACTTGATCTCAAACTTTCCACTATATACCTCCTCAAGGACATTTTTGTCCATGTGACAAGTAGAAAAATTCCACAGCTAGTTTACTGACCAGCCAAGTCAGAGCTTCCCTGACACCAGTGTAATCATAACACATGGGATTTGAAACTGTGGTCAAGAATTTTCAGACTAGCTCTCCAATAAGAGAAACTTCAAATATCAAACCCCAGGGCAGCTCGTTTTCATCAGGGTCTTTTAAATGACTGATTCTTGGACCAGTCCACTGATACATTCATTCAACAAATATTTATCGGGCCCCTCCTGTGTGCTAGATATCGTTCTAAATGCTTAGAACACAGCTGTGATTAAATTAATGCCCCTATCTGCATATAGGTTACATTCCAATAGTGGGGACAGATCATAAGGAAACAAACAAACATACAGTTTGATGTCACAAAGAAAATAAAGCAGATCTCGAGGGAAAGTGAGTGTTGGGTGGCCAGGAAAGACTTCTCTGAGAAAGTGGCATTTGAGCAGGGTCTTGAGTGACATGAGCAGAGAGAGAGAATGCGAGCCTCACATAGCAGTACTGTAGCTACTTTATAAATAAATTTTTCCTATTGTGTGTTTGACTTGACATTTTAAAAAAGTACAAGATCAACATTGACAACAAGGTCACGAGAATGTCACTCACCATGGCTTCATGAGCTATTTTCACCTCCTTGCTGTGGCAGGAGGGAGTAGGTGGGGTAGATGGCCCATGAAATGATTTGCTCCACGGGCAAAATCTTCTGACTGGGGATTTGAAGTCCGCTGAGTGATGCCCTGTTTGTTCTTCTGAATTAAATTAGAATTGGGCAGTCTCCATTTTGCGGTTTTCTTCTTCAGCCTCTGGTGGACCAGAGCATCAGCCAGTTTTCATTTGTGTTGATTTCCTTGGAAGAAAAAGTTGTGGCAGAGGCTGCCCCATGTGTGCGAAAGACCACCCTTCCTGGGCTGTGGCTGCAGCCTCTGTTTCCATTAGCCTTTCTGTACGGCAGTGTTGTCAGGTCACCGATTCCAAATGTCAAATGACCCAATAGTGAGCACGCAGTGGATTTGTCAGTCCTACCTAAGGCTAGGTCAGGACAAAAGCTGCCATGACAATGTCACGTGTCATTCATTGTGCAGGTGAGTGTCTTAGGTGAGGCTGGACTCTTCCTCCGAGAAGGTCTGAAATGCAGTGAGCACTTTTGCTTGAAGACAGGGACTGATTTTGGTAGCATCCTTTGGTCTCTTCTAGTCTGGGAGTCAGAGAAAGTTTGCATCAAAATGTCATCAGGGTAAGTGCGAGTGTGAGTAAAGGTAGATGTTTTTAGGGCATCTCTGGCCGGAGGTAACATTTTAACATTTCAGAGCCAAATTTTTAGTTTTGGCAAAAACGTGTTTTGCAACTCAAAACTTCTCTTCCTGCTTTACCCTGATTAGTTGCTAGTTGAAGACCCTCGGCATCTCAACTGTGTCCTCCCCTCCCTATTTGCCACCCCTTCTCTCCAGCTGCTAACTTGTGAACTCAGGGCTGTGCCCAGCGTAGACGTTTATAGCAGTTGCAGGGAGGTAGGTGGGAAGAAAGGAGGGAAAGAAGACAGGGAAGGAAGGTGGAAGGGAAGAAAGAAGAAATTCATTATCTATCCACTTTTAGACTTGGAGATAACATTTTTCTCCAGGACACGGTGCAGGCCTGAGCAGTTAGGACAGTCGGGTTCAAATCTTAATCCCCCACTGAAAACACTGTGTGACGTTAGACAAGTGATAGAACCTTTCTGAGCCTCAGATTTTCCTCATCTCTAAAGGAAGAATGTGAGGGATTGATTTCAGTGAAATAGCTCCTGTCAAATGCTGCTGCTACCATGTTTAGCAAATTGTTTAACACATAATAAGCATTCAACCTGAGAGTTTTATTGTTACTTTATTTGGGTACTGAGACCTCTGTTTCTGGGGTGGCACTGCCTGACCTGGGGTGGAGTTACACCGTGTATCCTAGGTCCACCAAGTCTGTGGCTTTACATAGCTAAGAGGTTTGAACAACCCCAGAGCTTCTATCATACAAGGATTTCATAGAGATTCAGATACCAGCAAAGCCGTTGGAAGCTGTGATGGTGAAGTTTATGTGTCAATTTGGACAGGCTGCAGTATTCAGTCATTTAATCAAACAATAATCTAAGTGTTGCTAAGGAGGTATTGTGTGGATGTTAACATTGACAACCTGTTGACTTTAAGTAAAGGGGATTACCTTGGATAATGTGGGTGGGCCTCATCCAATCAGTTGAAGGCCTTGGGACCAAAAACTTGGAGGAGAAATTCTGCCTTAAGACTGCAGCCTCAGCTCACACAGGAATTTCCAGCCTGCCAGCCTGCCCTATGGATTTTAGACTTTCTAGCCCTGAGAATTGCATGAGCTAATTCCTGAAAGTAAATAAGCTAATAAATCCTTGTATTGTATATTATGTTATTGTATTATTTTATATAATACAATATATAAACCATATCACACAATTATGTTGTGTGATATATAAACTATATCACAATTATGTTACCTTTGTAATTGATATATAAACTATATCACACAATTATGTTACCTTTATATAATATAATAATTATATGCTATTTCTAATAAAATTTATATTACATTATATATTCGATATTATGTTATGTGCCAAATTATAAATTATAAATACATGTAAATTTATGTATAAATACTTAAATTATAATAATTTATAATTTGATATCTAATATATATCATAAATACATGCATTTATAATTTATAATTTGCTATATATATTATATTACATATTATGTTATAGATTATATTCCATATTATGTTATACAGCAAATTATAAATTATTGTTTTTTCTTAATGATATGAAATATAGATATATATATATATGTATATATATAAAATCTATTCTTGGTTCTCTTTCTCCGGAGAACCCTGACTGATACAGAAGCTTCTAGCTTAAGTGTGTATATGGTATAGACAAATTTTAGCAGGACTCTTTCTTCAGCTCTTCTGTTATAGGAATCCAGACTTGAATTCTTAATGAAAACCAAAAAGAGACAAAGGCAGGAGCTTCTGGCTAGGTGGGGACCAATGTGGGGATGGATTTCCTAATCCTAACCTGAAAAGGGAATTTCAGGGTAGAATGGATGACATCGCAAACCCCAGACCAGTGTTTAGTCCCTGAAAGGCTCCGTGGAGAAGTAAACAACTTGGGTGGAGTGCACAGTTTTGTCTGTTCCGTTGCAGAGCTTTCCTGGGCCTTTTCCCCAAGCTGGGTTGTGGTGGTTTAAAATTAGTTCTTGTTTGGCCTGCGAGGGAGGAGGGAATTTGAGGAGTCTGGGCTGGACTCAGCCTTTTGCTGTGGAGGTTCTGAGGGCTGTGTCTGTGACTTGTGCACGTTGAAAGTGGAGAGACTTGGGCTCAAGACCTCCACGTGACCAAACCTCTGTCCTTGTCGTCAGAGCTGTCCAGAAACCTAAATGGAACTGAAGTCCACCACCTTGGTCTGATCTGGGAGACACCTCTCCTGTCCCAAATAGAGCTCTCTACCTACCTCCCTCTCTGAGATACCTGCGATCTGCAGGAGGAATGACTCCTTTTGGGCATGACCTGTAAGCAACTGCTCCATTGCAAGTCTCGTTCCCAAACCGTTACTGCCCATGAGCACAGTGACATTTAATTTCATCTTTAGGATTCATTTCCATCATTTCAAGCAGGGTCATCTTGGAACGGGACACAGGATAGGTAAGCTTTGGTGGGGATGGGAGGAGGAAGGTTGCAATGCTAGTTGCCTATTTAGGAAAGAAGCCCTAGCTCACTGGGATGAAAACATTGGGGGCTGGCGAGCGGATGATGCTGATTGAGAGAGTTCTATCAGGGGATAAAAGAGCAGAAAAACAGACATTCATTCTCTTTACAAGTGTGTTTTCAGCTGGCATGACACCTCCTTTGACTCTGGAGTTGTTTTCCCTGAATATCTTTGCTTTCCCTTTTCGGACATTGATTCCAATGTCAGCGTAAAGCTAAACATGGCTGACTACACATCTGGCCTGGTCCTTGTGAAAATATCTAAGCTATTACTGAATTCAGAGCTATTGCTGATTGGTTTCTTAAGTGAACTTGAAATGTATAGCTTTATTCAAATAATCATATCAACAAGCCATATTGCTAACAGGTCAGCATGGGTAGTTGATGACTAATACCACACGCGCACGCACACACACACACACACAGATACCTATGTGCACACACACCACTTCACTTCATTGTGAGCTGAATTTAGTTATAATCATTCCAATCTCAGTAATGTTTGATTTATTTGTTTTATTTTGTCTGATAAAAACAGAAGTGATGAAAGATGATCAGCTTTAGTTATTAATACTTATTGATACACATTTAGATCTTTGATTGGCAGTTCAGTCTTACGACCACTAAAAAAGAGAGACCCTTGGAGGAAAGATTAACTTTATAAGAATGTTAGGATTTTAATAGCTTAGATAAAGTTTTTTAAAAATTGGAAACTAGAAAATTTGCTTTGAATTTAATTTATAAAAAGGACTTCCAGACCTCTGTCATATAGACAGTAGATTTCTGTTCCAATTGCAGATAACTATGTAATCTGTTATTCAGTTAAGAATGTTTATACAGTTTGTGTTTAAATAGAGATATTTAAGCAATGAAGAAAGTATTGTAACTAGGCAACTATTGATTGTCTACCCAGTGCGTCCATTCCTGCTACTCCCTTCCTAGCAGAACCTTGATTAGGTCGAGGTTTAAACAGCAATGTGTCAAGGCAGGTGGACCAGGAGGATCCTAAGGGAGGGAACTTGATTGATCTGAGCCAATCGTAACACTCTTGAACATTCCTTGGTCAGCAATTGGCTTAGAGGTGGGCATCCTAAACTTGGCATATGAGAAAGACAGTAGGAATTTGCTGGGCACTCTTGGGAAATATTGCATAAAACAGTTAATCAAAATTGGCCTTTCCTTTTTGCCTTGACTTGCCATGTAAGAAGTAATGCCTGATGCTGCGACAGACAAATTGCAACCATCAGGGAAAGCCAGGAGACTCTGAGAGAGACCAATTATTGAGCTGATGAATGAACCCTTCCTGAAGCCACCTACTTCCTCACTTATT
Organism: Pan troglodytes; assembly: GCF_028858775.2. NCBI lineage: Eukaryota > Metazoa > Chordata > Mammalia > Primates > Hominidae > Pan > Pan troglodytes. Next base: position 85,044,644 of record NC_072417.2, on the reverse strand, counting down.
GGTGTGTCCTTACTGTGTAAACCCCTTTTAACTGGGTGTTTTGTTTCTTGCAGCCAAAAACAATCCATTGATACACTTGGTGACATTAATTGAGAAAAAAACAATACGGGTAAGATTTAGTCTTCATATTTGTTTTTTGTCCTTAGTAAGGCATAATGTAATTAACCAAAAAAGAATTGATTATACTTTTTGTAACTCTTGTAGCCATTGTCAAAAGATAAAGTGATTTGGAAAACATGCACATATGCATGTACACACACACACACACACACACACACACACACACACACACACACACTCTTCAATCCATTCTTGAGGTTGATATATTAGTTTCCAGGCATTTGTTCAGTATTTCTATATCTAAAAATTTGTGGAAGGATCCGAGAGATCCAGATTCAGTTTTTATAGCTGTTTGCAAGTATGCTAAGTTGGCAATGCATAGATGTGTAGAGAAGGAGAGTAAGAGACACAGGGAGCAACGTGAGTGAATAATCTCAAGGGATGAATAGTTCCCAGCTTTGCTGGGACTTCTTTAGCCATATCACATCACATGCTTAGAAGTCAAGTTTGCTAGGTGTGTTTTACAGATAGAAAAGTCAAGGTGCAGAGAAGTCAGGACCTGCACTTAGAAATTCAGTGATCTGAGTTCCCAGTGCCCCCAAAGGATTTTCATTACTGCATATTACCTCTGTTTTATTTCCTCTTATGAAATGCACACATGCTCAACCCTCTGAGGACCTGTTGCCTTTTTGTGAACTTGAGCAGAACAGAGATCAAGCCACTTGCTGTGGCTGTTAGACTGGAAACTCACAGTTGGTCCCGAGAAAAATGGTTTTCATTTCCGTGAACCCAGCCATCTGAACTGGTCAGGCTCTAATAACCAAGTTTAGGGAAGCTCATTTGGAAGAGATGAATTTGCTTTTGGTATTTTGGAAAGGTCTCAGGGCCTTGCCAACATCAGCTGCTGATGGAGTTCCTGACTGTGTGTGACAGGTCTCAGCGCCCTGCTTCCAGGTTGCTCCAGGTACCCACTCCCTGGTAATCACCTCTGATTTTAAACTTTCCTAACAGTCTGGCCATGGAGGCATGATATCCGTAACATCCCCCAAAGGAGCTAAAGAAGAAATCCACAATTTACCATGAGCATTTCTCGTCTAATGATTGCCAAGCGATTCCTCCAGGACATTCCTCAAGGTGTGTATGAAAAATAGTGTCCACCAGGGACTGACGTGGTTCAGGTACCATTGGTGCTTTGGGGTGGAACATTTCTGTAAAGTGAGAACAACATAGGGTTAGGAGCTACGTGAACAAACCCCCTATTGCCTAGGAACAAGACATAAAAAGTTTCTGGTAGACGCAGATCTAGTGGGGAGGACATGGCAGAGTCAACGCCCTCCAATTTTCTATGGATTACATCCCACCTCCCTCTCAGTGACATGGCTGCAGTTGTGCTTAGCCCATGGGGGTGCTGTTCTCCTTTCCTTATGGAAATTGGAGAATGTGGGAAGAGGAGACTTTGTTTTTCTTTTTAATTGTTCTCTTTTTAAAGAAAAACAATTGGACTATATTTTTTAGAGCAGTTTTAGGTTCACAGCAAAATTGAGCAAAAGGTAAAGAGAGTGATTATACTTTTTGTAACTCTTGTAGCCCCCTGCCCCCACACACATGCACAGCCTCCTCCACTATTAACACGCCCCATAGAGTGGTACATTCCTTACAACCAATGGGCCTGCACTGACACATCATTATCACCCAGAGCCCATAGTTTCCATTAGGGTTCACTCTGGGTGTTGTATATTCTATGGGTTTGGACCAATGTATAATGACATGCATCCACTATTATAATACCATACAGAGTGCTTTCACTGCCCTAAAAATCCCCTTGCTTCACCTATCCATGCCTCCCTTCCCCCAACTTCTGGCAACCACTCACCTATTTACTGTCTCCAATGTTTTTCTTTCTTTTCAGAATGTCATATAGTTGGACTCATATAGCATATAGCATTTCAGATTGTTTTCTTTCACTTAGCAATAAGCATTTAAGTTTAAGAGACTTTTTATTTTGTTCTGTAAGATAGCCTAACATTTTTCAAAAGTAGGACTGTTTTTTAAACAGATTTTTATCAGAAGGAAGAAATAATATGTGGACACTGTGAAATGGCTGTGTTTATAAAAAATAAGTTTTAGACAATGAAAATATAGCTATAGAATTGCTGATATTACCAACGAACTTTTGTCTTCATCTCTCTGGCTTCCTGTCTCTGTGCCATCTGGTCTCTTAGACTGTTTCACTCCTTATAAACTGATTGGCCTGACCTTCCTGCTCTTGTTGAAGTTACATTCAATTGATATTTTCTTATTTTAAATAAGCATATTCCTTAGGGTCTATTCTATGAGGACCAGGATTGTGATTTAGAGGAAGAATCTTGTTCTCTGTGTATTTATGCAGTGCTATATAATTGATATACCTTGTACCCAACAAAGGCACAGTGTCTTCCTATTTTTGCTTCTCCCTTGCACTGCTATCTGAATAATTCTTCAGACAAATCTGCCCCTTCATTCTGGGGGCTTTTCATTTAGAGACTACAGGAATTTGGTAATTGCTGCAATGTAGAAAGGTATCACCTTCCAAAATATTGGAAGGTATCCTGATATTTCATGTTCTACCTAATAACACCTTTCAGGACTCATGTTCTTAGGCAAATGCTTTGGGGAATGTGGCAGTGATGCATGTGCGGGGGAAACACAGAGGCAAGCATGGATGAAAATCACTGTGGAATATTGAAGAAGGCTTCCAAGAGGAGGTGACATTTGAGCTTGATCGTGAACACGAAGTAAGGACAGAACTAGGAGCTCAACTAGAGGAAGAGGCAAATGGTATACTAGTGTAGACTGTGTTAATGTGTAGACAACTGAAAGAAGTGGCATATTTGGGAAGCTTTAGGATGTCCATGGTGAAAAGTATCTACGAACAAGAGGTGAGAGAGATGGAGGGAAGAGGGGCAGAGGATGAAATTTCATCAACATTGCATTGTATTTCTTCCATTTGTCCTTTCAGATCAATTTCTGTTCATCCACCTTGTCCTGGGAGGGACATCAATGGGTTTCCATGTCCTTTGGCTTCTGGTTGAGTTCACTCAGTGGAGAACCCTGGCAAGAGGCAGGAAAAGGGGAGGAAGGTAAGATCAGGGTATTTTCTCCAGTGGCTTCCTACATGAGAAGTCATTTTGGGTTGGCTGTTTCCCCCAAGTGAAGATCATTGACTCTCTAAAGCTGGCCAACTCAACTTGTCCTTTTACTAATTGGATCAAGTAATTGCTACCTCTGTTTGTCCTTTTGAGTCTAAAAATGGCAAGCCCCAGGTTACTGCATTGTCTTTTGTGATTTCCCTATACCACACCTCTGTAAATAAACCTTTCTTAAATCATCCCTTTTTGAATGTGCCATCTGCTTCCTGTTGTGGCTCTGAGCTATATAAATATGATGTGAAAAACCTAGGACACAACGTAGATCAAAGAGTGCCTGGAAGAATCTTTTTTCTCCCTTATTTTATTTTATTCTTCCCATATTTACCAGTGAGATATCTTTATATTACCCCTGAGATCTGAAACCGTAAAACATAAAACATAGAAGTGTTTTTTAAAAATATTTTATTTTCTTTTTTATTTATTTAATTTTTACATTTTATTTTATTTTAGGCTTTATGATACATGTGTTGAATGTGCAGGTTCGTTACATAGGTAAATGTGTGGCATGGTGATTTGCTGCACCTATCAACCCATCACCTAGGTATTAAGCCCTGCATGCATTAGCTATTAGTCCTGATGCTCTCCCTCCCACTGCACCCCCTGGCAGGTCCCTGATGTATGTTGTTCCACTCCCTGTGTCCATGTATTCTCATTGTTCAACTCCCACTTATGAGTGAGAACATGCAGTGTTTGATTTTCTGTTCCTGTGTCAGTTTACTGAGGATACTGGCTTCCAGCGTCATCCACGTCTTGGTATAGGACATCATCTCATTCCTTTTTATGGCTGCATAGTATTCCATGGTGTATATGTATCACATTTTCTTTATCCAGTCTACCATTGTGGGCATTTGGGTTCATTCCAAGTCTTTAATAAGGGTGTGGTCTTACCTGATTTATGTTAGAAGGAAACCATTTGTTTGGAATGAATAGAGTAAATCTTTTGGGAAAATAGAAAAAAGATTATTTAAAAATCATGTGAATATTTAGATCTAAGAGTTGTCCATGAATCCTTAGCTCAGTGTCCATAGATCCCTACAAACAAGATCTATGAATAGAATTCTTGGAATCCTTAAGTTAGGATAGGAAAAAATTACATCTTTATTTTTTCTAACCTCTATTTGAAATGTAGTATTTCTTTCCATCACAAGTGTATGTGACAAGACACAATAGTGTTGGTCATTACTAAGGCTTTATCACCGACAAAAATCATAGGTATTTTTATATCACACTGCAGTGTTGTAAAAATCTCAAGATATCATCTATACTCTTCACTGCTTCAAAATTATGGTAGTTGGTAGACCCACCTTCAGGTCTTGTTATTGGAGGCATTAATAAGGAAGTGTATATGTTATGTTTCACAATTTTATTTTCTAAATACTTTCAGATTGCAACTGCATTTCCATATAATTTATTTTATAATTCGGTGTGTTTCAAGTTATGCATTTACACATGTAATTCTAAAAAGAAGTCCATAGACTTCACCAAATTTCCAAAAGAGTTCACAGTAAACAAATTATTAAAAATCTCTGTTAATTCATAGATACTCATTCCAGAAAATACAGCAATGGCTGCATATCAGGAATATCTTTTTCCAGAAAAAAAAAATATCCTAAGTTACTAGATATTCTGGGTAGTTTCTGTATGTGGAGTTTCTGGGGTAAATCCTTTGAGTTCAATATGTTGACTATGTGCTATGTCATCTCAAATATTTGACCTTATTCTGTTTTTCTTCTTTCATTGTACGTTTTGTAACTAGATTTCCTATTTGGTATTTGTCTCCCAAATTTTAAGAGCAAAACTTGTCATCTATCGCCTTATTTTAATTCTCACTATGTAAACTTGTAAGAAATAACTCACAACTTGGTGTCTCATAACTCACTTCTGAAATATCCAATGAAAAAACTGCCAAATTATTCACCGTTGTTTATTTTGGTCCTAGTACACTGTCCATGCCCTGGTTGAATATCTCGCCAAATTTCCTCCAATTTATTGCAAAACCAATTGGCAGAACAATGAGGAAACCTGTCTGGGGCCAGTTTCAGCAATTGATGTTGCCGCCTTCTCTCCCCACCTCCACTTTCCACTAATCCATCAAGTTTCTTCCAGATCTAGCCATTCTTAATGGGAATATAACACCTTGGCATAGCTCCAAACATGAAAAAAAAATATTCTTCCTGTCCTTACTCCACTGTTTCCCTCCCCTCTGCTTCTCATCCTTTTCTCAAAACTGACACCCTCCAAGTACTTCTTCTCCCAGCAGAGAGGATGGCCTACCTGGCATTGCAACATCTGAGAATGAACCTTATTTTGAAAATAGGTGATCATGCTCTTATCAATACAGGAAATGGGAGATTTAAAGCTCTTCCCATCAAGGTGTGAACCTTCCACAAAGCAGCAGCTCTGAAATATTTCCTGTGTGGTTGGCATAGGTGAAAGAACTGTTTTGCAGAGCCTATTGAGATCAAAACTAGGGAGTGTCTTTGCAGCCTGTTGTTAGTCAAAGTAGTTATGTATTGCTGATGGTGCTTTTCTAACATAGACCTTAAAGCTCTTTTACGTGGGCTGTCTTTTTGCTGCATTTTTAAGACAGAGCAAGAAGCTGAGATTATCTGCTCCCACTGTGGTTTCAAGACTAGAAACTCAAGGAGGTTGTAGGCTTGTCCAAATAACTTTGGACAAGTATACTTTGATACTTGTTCAACGTATACTTGATACCAGTATTTCACTAGTATCAAAACCATAGTGAAATACGTGAATTAAACTCTGCTGCCATTTTGTTTTTTGTTTTTTTTTTATTTTTTTTTAAATTATACTTTAAGTTCTAGGGTACATGTGCACAACATGCAGGTTTGTTACATATGTATAAATGTGCCATGTTGGTGTGCTGCACCCATTAATTCGTCATTTACATTAGGTATATCTCCTAATGCTACCCCTCCCACCTCCCCCCACCCCACGACAGGCCCCAGTGTGTGATGTTCCCCTTCCTGTGTCCAAGTGTTCTCATTGTTCAATTCCTACCTCTGAGTGATAACATGTGGTGTTTGGTTTTTTATCCTTGCGATAGTTTGCTGAGAATGACGGTTTCCAGCTTCATCCATGTCCCTACAAAGGACATGAACTCATCCTTTTTATGGCTGCATAGTATTCCATGGTGTATATGTGCCACATTTTCTTAATCCAGTCTATCATTGATGGACATTTGGGTTGGTTCGAAGTCTTTGCTATTGTGAATAGTGCCGCAATAAACATACGTGTGCATATGTCTTTATAGCAGCATGATTTATAATCCTATGGGTATATACCCGGTAATGGGATGGCTGGGTCAAATGGTATTTCTAGTTCTAGATCCTTGAGGAATCGCCACACTGTCTTCCACAACAGTTGAACTCGTTTACAGTCCCACCAACAGTGTAAAAGTGTTCCTATTTCTCCACATCCTCTCCAGCACCTGTTGTTTCCTAAGCATTATGTTGAGTTGATTTTCAGATTTCTCCCTTAGGTAACAACCAGAAAGAATTTTGGGATATTGTGTTAGTTAAGGTGCATGCAGGAATACAGAAAGCACATTAGGTGTTTCAACAGAGGGGATTTAATTTAGGAAGTTGGTTATATATATTTCAGCCTTTTTGGAAGGCTGAAGTAATGAAATGGGAACAATGAGATAACATAGAGATAGTAACTGCAGGAAGAAGCTACCCCTACCAGGGCTGGGGAATAAGGGAAAAGATTAGGTCTATTGCAACCTAAAGGATCAGAGGAAGGGTCTTGAGGAGTTGAAGCCCAGCCTCTGAAGGGGAGGCCCTATATGGCTGCTGATGGCATCCCAGGAGACTGAAGGAGGGATCTTATAGAGCTGGAATTCAAATATCTAAGGAAGGAGCAATACTGACTTCCTAGAGCTTGCACCTCTGAGAAAGCACTTTGAGGCTGACTCTAGGAGATGGGGGCTGTATCCAACTGCTGCTGTAGGGATGAAGTATTGCTGCTAGGTAGCACTGGCGGGAGCAGCAAGTAAAAAAAATGTGGGGAAATGCATTCTGCCTTCTCCTGATTCCAATCTCCCTCTAGTGCCCCCTATTGCCAGAATCTATCTATTAGAAGCAACTAGCAAAGGAAAAACATGATTTGCAGAGACTCTTTTAGCGTCCCAGAGCAGGGTATTGGAGGTTTGGGAGCTCGGAGACAGTAGCTCACTACATCACACAGGTATGTAGGACATTTTTGGATTACCAGAGGATGTACCAGTCATCCATAAGGATGTTTGGTATCAGGAAGAGGATGATTTAATATGAAGTCTACAGGTCATATATGTATGCCTAGAGCTGGCAGGTGAGTCACTGGGACTTGAGATCCTAGGCCTTCTCTCGTTTGCGTAGTCCTCTTGCTTGGGGCAGAGAGAGTGGGGTTGGTGTGGGAAGAAGATTGCAGCATGCAGGGTTGTGGGTGGTGATCCCAGTGTCCCTTATCCAGCCATGCAGGTACTAGAAGCTTCAGAGCAGTTGGGCTGAGGCTGCGGTCAGGGATTAGGTGGGGAGGTACCTGGCAGAATATCTGAAGGACCACACCAGCATTTTCTTGTAGAGCAGTCAATGTATTGGTTTAGACAAACATTTGCACCCACTTAAGGCCCCAGTTTCTGGAATTATAAGGAGTGGAAACAATCTTGATTATAAAAATCTACAGATTAATGTGCTCATTGAATAATTATAGAACATCTAGTATATACTACCCATTGTGCTGGGACCAGGGAATGTGAAGATGAATCAGGTAAAGATGAATCTGCCTTCAGAGGAGCTCAAACATTAACAGAAAATTATAGTCACTTTATTTCTGGCAGAATGGGAACAGAGTTGAGGGAGAGGCAACTTACTAGGGCACATTACGGACAGCTTCACCCAGGAGCATGAACTGAGTCCTGCTATCAGGAGGGATGTTCAGTAGATGGCAAGGGTCGGGGGACAAAGGGCCATGGAATGATGAAGCAACGTGAACACAGCCCAGAGGTGTAGCATAGATTGGTGCCTTTGAGAAAGTGGGAGGGACAGCAGGTAGAAGGTCAGGGTCTCCACTGAGGCAGCAGCTTCACCTGCCTTCTCTTTCCAAACTTTCTATCAGCAGCCTGACTGGTTTGAATTTCACCTTCTGCTCACCTTGGATGAGAGCAGTAATCATCACAATCCCAGGGAACAGCCAAAGGAAGAGAAAAGGCAAAAGATTTGGACAAGACTCATGAAGACTAACAGCTCTTGGATAATTGAGAGAAGGCAGCTGCGTGAACAGTTTTGATGCAATCATGAAGGCAGGGCCCAGTGCCTGTGGCATCTGCCTTTTTCTGGAACCAATCCATATTTCCTTGTGGTTTTCTAAGGTGCAGAGAGGGCACATTGGGAACTTTGCTTGGGGTCTTTTTCACATCTTAGAGGGAAGGTCCCTCAGCATCTGCATTGGCAGAGTGTGATCCTCATGTCCCTCTGAATGAGCTGGACTTGAGGGAACCAGCCCCTTCCAGGAAGCTGTCCCATGACTGAAGCCTCAGCAGCAGCCTCTGTCAGTCCCTCCCCCACAGAACCTTTGGCTTCCATTTGACCAGCCTTGACATCCAGTGTCCAAACACCGATAAAATTGATCCCACTAAGCGTGGGAAAGTCCTGGAGCATCGATTGTTTCCTCCTCTGCACCCCTGATACCCTGGCATTAGCACTCTCCCAGAATGTACCTTGCTTGTTTGATTGGAGGAGGTCAAAGCCCTGATGAAGAATGAGTGGAATTCCACAGGATTGGAGCAGTCTTGATAAATGACAGCAGGGGATGGTGTGGGGAGGGGAAAGGATCAGAGGAAGTGTGGATAAATGAATGGCTTAAAAAATAATCCACCTTTGCCTCCCCCTTTTCTACCAGTCTGTCTAGTGCTTCAGAGTGAAAAAAAAGAAGCTTGCCTTTCTAAACATTTGGAGTTTCAAAAATGATCTATAGAGCATGTTTAGTTTTTCAAGTTAAAAATATTAAAAGAAAAAAAATGTTTGAGGGCTTTACTGCTTTTCCGCAAAGAGCTAGAGCCACCCAAGCAGGATTGACTGTCATTGGTTTGAGGTTTCTGTTTGCTTTGAGGCTATTTTTTCCTTAGTGCTATAAACTAGATCAGTCCATTTTTAGCTGATAACCCTTTCCAATTTCGCTGTGAAATGAGGGGCTGGTTGGGTGGTTTTTTTTATGTTCTTTCCAGCGTTGACTTTTATGGTCTTTGATTCCAAGGTACCTCGTCGACTCTGAAGACAAGAGATAGGTAGGTTCTAACTCCAGATGAGCCACTGCAAGATTGTACCAGGATGGGATAGAGAGTCTTTGTACTATCTTTTATATGTTCTCAAACCCAGTCAGGGATCAGAGTGACAATATAACATGGGGAATCATAGAGATGTTTATGGTAATTCTGCTATGAGTCAACTGAGATGTCCCTTATGGAGATAACTCCCCATACTATAGGCAGTTGGACAAAGATGTAAATGCCTTGTTTACAAATGCTACCCAGATCTCCTAATTAGGACCACACATGCGGAGAACCCAACAGCTTTTGGACTTATCGGCCAATGGTCTTCTTGGGAAGGTCTCTCCTAGTCATGGGAATTGTCTTTTTATTGTTCAAGCTTTTGCATAGACCTGGAAGAGGCATCCATTGCTGTTACCCCTGAGTTTATAATCATGCTGCAAGTCCAGTGGGGAACTTTGGCACAAAGCATTGAATGAGATGGGACTGCACTTATGTAGCCTGCATTTCTTGAGAATAAAGATTTCTGTTCATTTAGTGCAGTGGTTATCATCTGGGGGAAAACCAGTGGGTAGAGGCCAGGGATGCCACTAAAATCCCTACACTGTGCAGGAAAGCTGTCAGCCCTTTGCCCCACAACAAGAGATTAACTGGTTCCAAAAGTCAGTAGTGCTGTGGTTGAGAAACCCTGTTTAGCACCTGTAGGTTCCAGAGAGCACGGATGGTGGTGGTCATTGTGCTAAGTTTCAAATTCAGTATTTAGGTTTGGTTTTTAGCTTATAGGCAACAAATTGGCTGACTATGGGGTAAAAAGGAAGCACCTCCTTTATCAAGATTGGCTTCAAAAGATGTCTGCCTCCCCTTCTGGTGGGTCCTGTGTCCATTCACAGTGTGAGAAATGGAAAGGAGGTCACTAAGAGACTTGCAATGGATGTAATAACTGGATGCAGAAACTCTGGATCTGAAGGGAATGTTCATGACTATTTCATCCCTCCTGCTGCCTTGGAGAACCAAACGCAGGAGCCACCCCAGGTGAGACTGAGGATTATGCAGTTTTCAACGTTGCTTCCCATGGACTACTTCTCCTTCCATCATTTGCAGATTTTTTGGTGTCTTTTTTCTTCTGGAGACTCTCCCCTTTTCTCTGAGCAGTGTTCTGGCTATTTCAGATCTCTGCATCTATGGAGGAACACATGCTAGTTTGTTGTTGTGTGGCCAAATGCCAGCAACTCATTGCATTGTGTTACCACTAGCGACTCTATTAGCCTTTTTAAGTGAGGTTCTTGAAAAAAAAAAATGCGTAGCTCAATTTTCCAGTGGTGAAACCCTAGGTATCATAATACTTTAAGGAAGAAAACACTTTTGGTTGCAGGTCTCTTTTACTGCTTTTCAAATGGTTGTGTGTAAGCAATCATTTACTCTTAATATCTACCTTATCCATGGTAATATTCCAAGCAAGATATTGTATGCTGTTCCTTGGAAACACCCTTGAGTATTTAACAAGATAGAGTCCTCTAGATAACATAGCCCTACTTGCCTAAATCTAAACTCTTGAATATAATGAAAAGTCTCCCATCTGGACCATCTTGGAATAGTCATGGTTTATAGCTGTTAAACTCCAAATCAGTTATGTCTCTTGGCATTAAATATGATTTGCCTTCCAGTTTGTCTCATTAGCACTTTTCAGCCCTCTCTGACTTAGAGTCCCAGGCCATTGATGAGGGCACAGGTGGGCTGTAGGGTTAAGCAGAAGGAAGGAAGCCACCCCCTGCCTGCCATGCTCAGTGATGGACTACTGGGTCCTACCCAATCTATTTTCATCTCCCAAGGCCTTTTATGACCTTGCTTTAGAGAAAGAAAACCGCCCTTCAAAGGCCTCGCTCTGTCAATTTCCCCCACCATATGTTCTTATTAAAATGTTTATGACACTCTTTATCTTAGGCTTATTATCTTAGGATTGGTATTGATTAATAAAACATGCTACAAACTAAAACTTACTATTTAGATTTTAAAAAGTGGGAATAACAATAACACATATATGATTTTAATCATTTTCTAAGCAAATGTTTCTAGTTGCAAAGTAGTCTCAATAGCAATGGAGAACACTATCAGGGCATATTATTTTCAAACTAGAAACACATTGAATATATATTTGTTTGGGTCATATGCCTCGTGATGTTGTTTTTTTATGAGACTAGATAAAGTATATTGCAAGGCCGATAGCAGCAGAGCATTTATTGACATATTTTAGGTGTTTTCCTATTGACTGTAGTTTGTCTTTGTTTGACAAATATAGCCCTGTCAATTCCTTTGATGATGGTGTTTTAGCAAAGTACTGTATGTTCAGATATTAGCATTAACAGCATATGGTAAATAAGCTGTTTATATTAAAGATTTTCATTGTCTTATTATAAAAGTAGTTATGCTCATTGTAAAATTTTGGAAAGCATAGAAAAGAGTAAGGAAGAAAATAAATATAATTCATGATCCCACCACCCGTTTATAACCGTAATTTTTAAATAAACATGTGGATACATTAAGATACAGCTATACTGCATACATACACACATATAAACAAGTAAAATATATAATTATTTTGGTAATTCTATTGCATAACCAATTTTATATACTCCTACTACCATTTTACTATGAACATTGCCTATCAGGACAGAATTCTTTATAAACAGTTTTAAAGGCTCTGTGGTAAAACATTATGAGGGTGCAGCATAATGCTTACTCACTCTTAGCAGTATACAAGAAGGCTGTTTTCAATTTTTCACTATGATTAACGATGCCATAATAAGCAGCATTGTCTCAATCTCATAGATTTTGTGAGAGGTAAATGAGATGGTTCATGTGAAGTTCCTAATATAATAGTGATAGATGTTCAAAATGCCTTCCTCTCCAGCTTTCTTCCTCCCCCTCCACCTATGTTTCTCCTTTTCTACCTTTAATGCATTTTTTTTCCTTAAAAATAAGACCCTAGAATTATAGCTACTTGGTGAACGTATATACACTTTTTTTTTTATTTGTAGTAAATTTTACTTCCCCATCAAATGCAGTTATGTGCATCTAGTTCTTGATTGGCTTGAGATGCCTTGTTAACCTCTGTCCCAGTCTCAGTCCCATGTTAAAATATAGAAAGGTGGGAATGAAGGTGTGCTCTGAAGTCAGTTATCACAGGTAGGAGGGTCTGTGAGTACATTTCCAAGTCCTTGCTGTCTTCCAGTCTTATCTAGCTGAAACCATCAGCCCATTTGGTTCCTGGGCGCACCCAGATAGAATGGTGATGCTTTAAGAGTTCCATCTGCACTGGGGGTCTAGAATTTGATTTGTTGTGGAAGGTAAGATCCAAACACCTTCTTGTCCACAAAACCCATTGAATTGTGCCATATTTATTCCGTTCATAAGATTGGATCCTTTCTCCCATTTCTGATTTATATATACTTTACCTCCTTCTTGCAATTGTAATCCTGTCCTAAACACTAGTCTGTTTGGCTGGGCTTCAAGCTTCTGTCTGATTCCTGCCGACTCCTTACCCCTGGGGAAATGCAGTCTGTTTCCAACTGGACAGGCCATGTGGAAGCATATTGCTACCACTCTGCCAGGTGTACTTAGACATTTTTGCTCTCCTCTTTCACCTTCAAGAACTAACTAATTTCTTTGAGCATTTATAGAATTCCAGATCAAGGCTAAATTTCCCATTCCTCTTAGGAGTGTAGACCATCTCTCTTCTCAAAGCACTGACCCTGGGGCTGATCAGACAATCAGTTTTGAGCTCATCCATCCCAGAATCCTTCCTTCTTCATGGCATTGGCAAATGCCACCAACTGCTCAGCCTGCTCAGGGTCAAGCCAGCTCATGAAAGGACACCCTCTGGTGTGCTTTCTGGCTATTTCAGGACCACAAGAAGAAGCAGCAGCTGGCAAGACACATGTTGCTAAATAGACCTGGCTTCTATGGGAATCCCGGAGTTAAGCATTCCCACCCCTTTGGGCCACCTTTCACACTTGATGGATTTTTTTTCGATTGGTTGTTTGCCTGACCTGATCAGAGAGTTTGGACAGGAGTTTCTGTTGACACTTTATTTCACTTTGGGTAAAGTTTAAACATGACTTATCACAACCCTGACACATCTGGAAGGCCATATTTTGCCCCCCTCCTGTTGTCTACCTCTTTCAATGATGAGAATATAGGGCATAAAGGTCTTTTTTATACACGAGGAGAAAGTTCATTGCCTTGGGTCCTTTTAGAGGTAAGTCTTAGGCCGTCTAGGTTATAATCACTGCTAGATGATCCTTCTCTTTTTTCCCATTGTTAAAAACCTTCATACTTACTTTATTTCCCACAGGTGAAAACCATCCATTTCTTGGAGAAGTGCCACGGTGGGGTTGCAAGTCCCAGGATCAAGATTTCGATGTGTCTCTTTTTCCCGTAAAGTGGCTGAAATCTGAAGCTGAATCTGCAAGTGTCATGGAGTCATTGAATCTCACAGTCTCAACTGATAAAAGTTATTAAAGGTCGTCTGGTTCAGCCTTCTACTTGATGTGGAAATCCTTTCTACAGTAACTCTGTGTGGGAATCACAGTTCACTTAGGGGCTTAGTCTCATAGTCAAAATGTCTTCTTCCTAAGTGGGAAATTACTTCCAGCTTCTATTCACTCAGTAGTTGTTTAATACTATCTCTCTCTCTCTCTCTCTCTCTCTCTATATATATATATAAAATATATATATAATGTGTATATATATCTATATATGGATATCTATACGTATATATACATATAGAGAGAGAGAGAAAGAGAGAGAGAGAGAGAGAGTATATCTCCATCTAAAAGCAGAAGCATAAAACATTATACCTTTAACACCAAGATCCAGTTAGGTGTGAGCCCCACAGGCATGCTGCTGGGCCCATGGGACCTCAAGTTTAGTAAATTCCAGAATTTGCCTTTAATAAGTTCAGAGTCTTAATATCTAAATATATATTTTAAAAGAGGTCTAAAACAAGTTTCCTACTAAAAAGTGACTTATAGTCTAGAAGGCAAGGAATGATAGTCACTCATACTTTCTTTCATGTGGTAATCATAATGGTAATAAGAATGATACCTTACATGCACTGAATGCTTTCTCTGTGCAGGTACAGTTTTAAGTGCTTGACGTGAATTAACTCATTTAGTTATCATAATAACACTGCAAGGTAGGTAAGCACGTTCATTAACTTACCCATTTCACAGAGGAGAAAACCGAGGCACAGCTGCTCAAGATTATACAACTAAGAATAAGAGGATCCAGGATTCAAAGTAAAGCATTTTGCCTCCTGAGTCTGTAGACTGTACTGGTATGCTGTTTAATCTCTTGCAAACAACTAAGATGTTTGGTAGAAAGAGAGAAATGCCATGAAAGAGAAAGGGCAGACTCTTGTGCTTGGAAAAGATGGCCTGTTTTGATGCCTTTGTAAATGATTTATGCCTGGTGTCGGCTTCTCTCGGGCATGTTTCCAGGTATGAGGGAGAAGGGAGTCACTGGCTTAATCTGTTGGTTACCACCTGTAATTTACAGCAGCAGGGTTCACACTCAACTGGAACTTGGTGTTAAAATGATAATATTTTATGCTTTTGCTTTTAGTGGGTGACAATAAAAAATCAATGGATTATAATTACAGGACCTTGAAGTTTAGTGTTGCCCCAGACTATAATGAAAATCCATTTATGGTATGACAACCACAGATTAGCAATTTATCTCTCCTGAAATAGCAAGGCAGTTTATTGTGTTGCTGGTTTGCTACCACTTGCAGAAGGGACCAGATAATGTGCCAGGTTGCCCCGTGAGTAATAGCCTGGTTTTATTATACAGGATAAATCAATCACATAGCTTCTTGCGTTGGCTTAATGAGGTTAGATTAGCACGCACAGAGCTTGGGAAATAGTTGTTGGTCAACAGCCTCCAAGTGCTGACAGAGGACCCTCAATGGGCTGAATCTGGAGTGAATATTCAGCAATTTGCTTTGCAGGAGAGTGATAAGAATCTGAGACTTGGTTTGGGGGTTGGTTTTCAAGAGGGCAAGATTTCTTTTTCTTTATTTTTCTTTTTTTAATTTAATTTAATTTTTTTTTTGAGATGGATTCACCCAGGCTGGAGTGCAATGGTGTGATCTTGGCTCACTGCAACCTCTGCCTCCCGGGTTCAAGCAATTCTCCTGCCTCAGCCTCCCAATTAGCTGGGATTACAGGCGCCTGCCACCATGCCCGGCTAATTTTTTATATTTTTAGGAGAGATGGGGTTTCACTATGTTGGCCAGGCTGGTCTTGAACTCCTGACCTCATGATCCACCTGCCTCAGCCTCCCAAAGTGCTGGGATTACAGGCGTGAGCGATGATGCCTGGCCAAGAGGGCAAGATTTCTAAAATACAGTTGAAACTGCAGACAACTTTTGTAGATGAGTAGATCAGTAATGAAACAAACAAAAAAAACCCCAAACAATAATTTTTTAAAAAAAAGAACTGGCAGTCTTTGTCATTTCCCTTTGGAATGATGGATTTACTTAGGAGAGGACATACATAGAAGGGGAATGGATTATAGAATATCACACTAGCTGAGGGCCCCAAAAGGAAAGCATCCTGCCTCTCTATGGCTAACATTGGTTGGGGTGTGGGAGTTGTTTTGGCACAATGTCTAGTGACTCCCTGTCTTTCCAAGCTCCCTTATGTCACAAGTGCCACCTTTATTGCTTGAGCTAGGTTCGTGGCAGGGGAAAGACATTATAGTTCCCCTCTGCCCTTTGTACCCTGGCTTTTCTGTAGATGTGTTAGAGCCTTCCTTTGAATATCTTTCAGACATTTGCCAATAAGAACAAGCTGAAAGTAATCAAGACCTTCTTCCTTGGGTGAGCCTTCCTCACTACATATCTCTCACGAAGCTAATATCTTAATTTGCCCCCACTCTGTGTGTACAACTAATAAGAGTGCCATGCATTGGGCCAGGCGCGGTGGCTCACGCCTGTAATCCCAGCACTTTGGGAGGCCGAGGCGGGCAGAACATGAGGTCAGGAGATCGAGAACATCCTGGCTAACACAGTGAAACCCTGTCTCTACTAAAAATACAAAAAAATTAGCCGGGTGTGGTGGCATATGCCTGTAGTCCCAGCTACTAGGGAGGCTGAGGCAGGAGAATGGCATGAACCTGGGAGGTGGAGCTTGCAGTGAGCATGAGATTGCACCACTGCACTCTAGCCTGGGTGACAGAGTGATACTCCATCTTAAAAAAAAAAAGAAAAGAAAAAGTGCCACGCATTAAAAATTAACCATAAGGAGTTGTGTTGTGGGATCTGGAAGAGGGAAAAGTAGACTGAGAGAGAGGGTTCAAGTGAGGTCCAGTATTGGCATTCTCTATTTCAGGGTCAATCATGTCTTGCCTTTTGTAATGAAGCCATAATCCCTAAGGAAATTCTAGACAAGGCAGATTTGAAGACTTTTTGCCTCCATAATGCATTTCATGTTTCATGCCTTGCTCCTCCTTTGCCTTCCACCATGACTGTAAGTTTCCTGAGGCCTCTTCAGCCATGCAGAACTGTGAGTCAATTAAATCTCTTTTGTTTATAAATTACCCAGTCTCAGGTAGTATCTTCAAAGCAGTGTGAAAACAGACGAATACAAATGGTTTAGTACCATCCCTTTGGTAACATCCTCATGATAGTGAGTGAATTCTCCTAAGATCTGGTTGTTTAAAAGTGTGTGCACCTTCCCCTCCGCCTTGATCCTGCTTTAACCATGTGAAGTACAAGCTCTTCCTTCTCCTTCCACTATGATTGTAAGTTTCCTGAGGCCTTGAGCAGATGCCAGCCAGCATCATGCTTCCTTTACAGCCTGCAGAACCATGAGCAATTAAACCTCTTTTCCTTACAAATTACCCAGCCTCAGGTGTTTCTTTATAGCAATGCAAGAACAGGCTAATACACGGTCCTTGAGATAATTAAATGAATTGATGTTTGATACAGTTTGGCTGTGTCCTCACTCAAATCTCATCTTGAATTGTAGCTCCCATAATTCCCATGTGTTGTGAGAGGGACCCTGTGGGAGGTAATTGAATCATGGGGATGGGTCTCTCCTGTGCTGATCTCGTGATAGTGAATAAGTCTCATGAGATCTGATGGTTTTATAAAGGGGAGTTCCCCCGCACAAGCTCTCTTGCCTGCTGCCTTTGCTCCTCATTTGCCCTCTGCTGTGATTGTGAGGTCTCCCCAGCTATGTGGAACTGTGAGTCAATTAAACCTGTTTCCTTCATAAATTGCTCAATCTTGGGTATGTCTTTATTAATAGCGTGAGAACAGACCAATACAATGCTTTAAAGTCTTAGGGCATAGCCTGGTCATCATAATATTTACTGAGATGAAGAATGTTTAAACATTCCCTATTCAGGTAAGATGTTCAAGATTGAAAGAGATTCCCTCTGACCGCTGTCTAAGATGGCGTGGGGGAAACAATCAGGTGACTTTTACAGTCTGCGTTTATGTACCCCATGTGTAAACATGAGGTAACCGAGTGATGGGCCATTTTTTGAAGCACCTTGGAGTCTATTTTCCACTCCATGGCCTATTAGTTTGAGGTGGGGGATGGGGGGAGGGAAGGAAAGACGAGACGTTCCCATTGCTAGATACCTCTGGGGTTTCTATTTTGTTGTTGTTATTGCTTCAGAATGTTGATCTTTCACTCTTTTTTGGATGACAAGAAAGTGATTCATATTCAAGGGGTGGGGTCCCATCCTCTGTTTCACCGACAGCGAAACTGTCAAAAAACCCATCCTTATAAACACCAACCTGGCAAATGAGACCAAGCCTCCATATGGAAAATCAAAGTAAGGGATTTGGCAGGGAGTTGTAAAGATGGTTTGAATCAGAGGCAGAGACAGCCCATGGATATTGGGGTGGGGGTTTGGGGGCTGTCTGCACCATCGTGCCAAGAAGGCTGGGAGCTTGGGCCAGTGAGTTTTCATTCTTGGGAGAAGGCAGGCCCTATTTATGGTGGAAGCCAGATCATGGCAGGTCTCTGGTTTAAATTCAGCTCATTGGAGGGTCCTCCAAGCTAATTGGGAAGGAGCCGGCTGTATTTTCTTTCCTGCTTAATAACAAGGGGGAATTGCTTACAGCTCTGGACTTTATTAGGGGGGAATTTGACATTGTTTTGTTGGACAGAGGCTCCATCCAGGGAGCTAATCTCTCACACCTGTTTGGCTTTGTTAAAGAGCCAAGGCGCCCTGGCTTGTTTGCTATTGGTTATTGCAGAGACTGATAAAAAGGGAAGAAACAGACCAGAGAAAGGATGCAGATTTTCCTCCTCAATCTTAACTCTAAAAATCTAGACCTAAAGATGATACAGGTGCCAGTGACAGAGTTAATAAGTCCAATATTAGTGTATGAATTAGGTCCATTCAAAAACGCCAGTGCCCAGGTGTACTGACACGTGTCTGTAGTCCCAGGTACTCAGGAGGCTGAGGTGGGAGGATCCCTTAGGCCCAGGAATTCAAGGCTGCAGTGAGTTAAGATCCCATTACTGCACTCCAGCCTGGGTGAAAAAGATCCCATCTCTAAAAACAAAAAAAACAAACCTACAAAATATCCACGAAGCCCCGCTCCCACAAAAACGCCAATGCCCTAAATACTTACAAAGTATCTGTCATTTGCAAGGCATGGTCCTGGGCCAGTAACTTGTGAGTTAAGCAGAGCTCCTACCCTTTGGGGAGTTATACGTTAGTCATCCCAAGAAAACATTGGAACATGTCTCAGGATTCTAGGAAGTTGGGACTCTCAGGAAAAGGGATTCCTTAAGGAACTGATATTGGCTCCTTGCCTGGGCTTTTTCTTTCACTTGAGTAATCTCCAACATTATAGGCTATTTCATAAGTCTGGGGAACCTGGCCCTTTATCCTTTGGGGGAAATTTTACCCTAATTAGTGCTCTTAGAATAACGATTAAGAGAACCTGAAGAAAATACAAGGTGAGCATAAGACACCTGGAGGGAATGGAAAATCCCTCTTCCTGTGGGATGAGCGCATGACAAACCCTGGGGCCTTCTGGTGACCAGTCACACACATTTCCTCTTCTTGTCAGTGAGCTTTGAAGGAGGAGTCCACCAATGCTGGAGTAAGGAGCTCTTTGAACAGCTGAAGGCATAATAAAAAGGTGCTGGCTCTTATGGATTGAAGAGCAAGGTGTCTTGCCCTTTGATTGGTAGCTCCATCTCTGGACTTGAGGTGTCTGGGTTTGTATTTCAACCAGGGCCAGGCCCACATCATTTGTGGGGCTCAGTGAAAAATGAAAATGCCAGGTCCTGGCCAGAAGTCAGCAAGTCATGGGTTCATAACCCCCATCCACAGTAGACTGGAGACCCCCAAGGGGATTGCAACTTCCATCCCAGGATGCGCTCAGAACCAGGACTGGGATTGGGTAGAGGCTCCCTCAGAGGTGGGATTGGCTGCTGCCTTCCCCATCTGGAGATATCACAGGGTATGCGTCTGACCCTGAGCCTCCATGGATCTGTGCCCAGCTTCACCACTTACAAGCAGTAAAAGCTTGAGAATGTTACCTAACCTCTTTATGCATCGATTTTTCAGTCACAGTCATGATAATGACAGCAGCTGTCTCAAAGGGATATGGTAGAACATTTAAAACCCTAAGACACTTGAAGTGCTCAGAGCAGTGCCTGCCTCTTAACCAGCAGTACTGTTAACCATTATTATGGATGCAGATTCACCAGTTGCTTTGCTGTGGTAGGGTGTATGCTTGGAGCTGTATATTTTTTTCACCCAGTTCTCCCAAAGGGCCCCGACTTGTTCTCTTTGCTCTCTTATAACCAGTGGCAGGATATTCTAAGATAACTTCTCCAGGCTTTAGGAGGAGACCCATATTAATATAGAATGTAGAATCCTCTGCCCCCTCAATACACACACACACACGTACACACATACACAGGCATACATAGTCATACAACACAAACACAACACAAACACACATTCTCCCCTCAATAGCATTAAATGCTAAGGCGAGGTTTTTTTTAAAGGGCCCCAAGGAGATGATGGTTCTTTGGGGGTGCTTAAGGGTCCCCATGAGAAGCCAACAGGAGTAACCAATCACTGTCATCCCACCATTCCCATTCAACTACAGAAACTTTTCATTTTCTGTGAGTTGTATTTTACTGTTTCAAATAGAACTTTGCTGGAAAACATAGAGTTTTGCTATTCTGAAAAAAAGAAGTATGAAAACCAGCACTCTAATCAATGATGCTGTAGGACCTTGACTCTGCCATAGTTATTAGTCTATTGAATTTGATTACTCTGGCCAGGGATGCAGTGGCTGAAGTGGGCACACAGTTCAAACCCTGGGCTCTGATATTAAATGCCCTTTACCCAAGGAGGTACAGCCAGTAAGCTTGGTTGGGATTGACAACATGGCTTTCAGATAGGCTCTCTCTCCCCACTGAACTGCCTCCTTGCTTAAACTGAGGTCTAAGAGGGATAGAACTTGCCAGAACAGCTGTTCCAAAAAGTATTTTGACTTTCTCATGAGAATCAGAAGACCTGGGTTCTGTTCTTATCTCAGCCATTCTCCATTGTGTGACTTTGGGGAAACTATATAAGCCTTTTGAGCCTTAATATGCTCATCTGCAAAGTGGTACTATGCTCTGGTTCGTTTTTCCTACAAGAACGTCACGAGGCTCACACAATATGGTTTGTAGAAAAGTCCTTTTGGAAACTATAAAACACTATGCAGATGTGTGAAAAATTTAAGAGTGTACTCTTGCCTCCTTTGTCTGTTTTCTTTTTCATTAAATTTTTTTATTTGTATAAATTTAAGGGAAGCAAGTGCAATTTTGTTACATGGATATATTGAGTAGTGGTGAAGTTTGAGCTTTCAGTGTAGCCATCACCTAATAATATACATTGAACCTATTACACAACTTCTCATCCTTCACCCCCCCTTCCACTCCCCTACCCTGCCAAATGTCCAATGTCTATCATTCTGTATTTCATGTCCATGTGTACACATTATTACCTTCCATTTATAAGTGAGAACACACAGTATTTGTCTTTCTGTTTTTTTTGTGTGTTGTTTCTTGCCTGTCCTTTGATGAGTCTTGTTCTTGGTGACCCTGATGAAACTTGTAGGGCAGGTAGAAATAGCTCATGTTGCTTCATTTTTCTACCAATAGCCTTGTTTCTGTGTTTTGTGATCTGCCTCTAACCCCAAGTTAAATGATGGATTAGACGTATACGTGCATGCACATATGCACATACTCCTATACCTCTATTTAATTATCATCCTATAAATTATTCAAATTACCCCCTTTCCTTACATATAGGTATGCTATTGGACAGTAGCGTGATGGTAATTTTTTTGAAATGGGGCCTCACTCTGTTACCCAGGCTGGAGTGCAATGGCATGGTCTCAGATCACTGCAACCTCCGCTTCCCAGGTTCAAGCAATTCTCCCACCTCAGCCTCCTGAGTAGCTGGGACTACAGGTGCGTGCCACCTCTCCTGGCTAATTTTTGTATTTTTAGTAGAGACAGGGTTTCACTATGTTGGCCAGGCTAGTCTTGAACTCCTGACCTAGTGATCTGCCCACCTCTGCCTCCCAAAGTGCTGGGATTACAGGCGTGAGCCACTGCAGATGGTAAATATTTAACAACCAGCTCTCAAAAAAAATTCATGTTTGTGTGGACATAAATTTACTATAAATTTTATTGATATAAAGGATGTATAGCACACAATTTGCAAATAATTATAAAATATTAAATATCCCTTATAAATTCCGTATACCTGCTTGATTCTCACAAAAACATTTTACTGATTTTTTCTTTAGCAGTTGGTGAAAAAGTACAGTTCCAGCCTAAGTGCTGGTTGATATTTTCATGTCTGTTGAGAAATGAAAGAATGGCAGGGCACGGTGGCTCAAGCCTATAATCCCAGCACTTTGGGAGGCAGGCAGAACACTTGAGGCCAGGAGTTTGAGACCAGCCTGGCCAAACTGGTGAAACTCCATCTCTACTAAAAAATACAAACATTAGCCAGAGGAGGTGGCACTTGCCTGTAACCCCAGCTACTTGGGAGGCTGAGGCAGAAGAATTGCTTGAACCTGGGAGCCAGAGGTTGCAGTGAGCTGAGATCACATCACTGCACTCCAGCCTGTGTGACAGAGTGAGACCCTGTCTCAAAAGAAAGAAAGAGAGAGAAAGAGAGAGAAAAAAAGAGAGAAAGAGAGAGAGAAAGAGAGAAAGAAAAAGAAAGAAAGGGAGAAAGAGAAGGAAAGGGAGAAAGAACAAGAAATAAAGAAAAAGAAAGAAAGAAAAAGGAAGAAAGGAAGGGAGGAAAGAAAGAAGAAAAGAAACGAAAGAATTAAGATGTATATTGGAAGGTCAATTCTTAGTCAATCATGTAAGTGATTTCTTCTCTCAATCAAGGAGTAGTTTTTGAATACTGGAAGAACATTTCCTTAACTTCTTTTTGGTTGTTATTTTGCTACTCACAATATAAAAACCCTTGACATGATTTACTTTTATGTTTAATCTGTATTATTAATATTTTCTTCATGCCTGTCTCAAGTCTAGACAATTACAAAACTATAAAACCATGATTTATGGCATTTTTAGATTTCCATGGTGTCAGTGTTCCCACCACGGCCTATTTTAAGCTAAAAATGTGACATAATTGAAATAAGAGCAGGGTAGAGTTGCATGGTAGTCACTAGGACACAGTATTTCCACCATATAAACACAGCAGATGTAAACAACCTCCAGAGTATAGGTAATAGCAAAATAATAAGGAAGTGATGAGCTCATTACCTTTGTTTTTAATACAATTTATTTCGTTTTAAGTTTATAGAATTTAACTTTTAATAGTGGCCGTGTTTAACAATTGGCTCAGAAAACTCTCATAAATTTAATAATTGGCTCCTGTGAGTGGGTGTGGAACAGCTCCAGCATACCACTGTATATTTGTTTTCCTCTTCCTCGTGTATCTGGAATTTTTCAACATTCGGAGAGAGTTATTGAGTACTTCTATGTGCTAGATGTTGGGGATTCAGTGACATAGTCCCTGTCTCATGGAGCAAATAGTCTTATTGAAAAACAAATAAGCAGTGATTTAGAGCAGTGGTGTAAGTGTGTCTTTGTGTTTTATTTACAAGAGAGCAGAACTCCTGTTTGGTGTTAAGGTGCACACTTGTTCCATTCTTTTTTTTTTTTTTTTGAGATGGAGTTTCGCTTTTGTCGCCCAGGCTGGAGTGCAATGGCACCATCTCAGCTCGCTGCAACCTCTGCCTCTCGGGTTCAAGAGATTCTCGTGCCTCAGCCTCCTGAATAGCTGGGATTACAGGCGTCTGCCACCACGCCCGGCTAATTTTTGTATTTTATAGAGATGGGGTTTCACCATGTTGGCCAGGCTGGTCTTGAACCGCTGACCTCAGGTGATCTGCTTGCCTCGGCCTCCCAAACTGCCGCGTGAGCCACTGCGCCCGGCCCCTTGTTCCCTTTTTGTTTCCCAGTTGTCTTGTACAGGTAGCTCTTTGTGTCAGGGTTTTCCAGTTTTCTGACTAAAAATTCTTCCTCTTAATAAAAAGTTTGGCTAAGGAGCATGACACTAAGGATGATGAGGTGCTGTCTTGAAGTTGCCTCTTGAAGGCTGACCGTATTAACAGGTGTGGCACCTGCCTCATTAGGAAGAAAGGCCCTCTAAACACCTTAAGATTTGTATGGACCCAGGAATTCCTTTTCCTTCACTGTCAGAACTGATTCCCATGCCTTCTACCCTCTAACCTGGGCAAGTGCAAATTCTGGATCCCAAGCAAAAATAAATACATGAATAAAAAATTTAAAATGCCCACATGCCCTTTGTTGAGAATAAAAGAGAGTTGATGTTGAGAGGGCCTCCTCATTTTGTAGGTTCCCCTGAAATCAGAGGATTTCCAAGCGATGGTTACACCTCTGCTTATGTAAAAAGGTGTGGGGCTTGATCACTTCATCCAGACACGGATGCACCTGTGCAGGTACGCAGGTCTGCACCCACAAGGAGACACACACAAGGAGAAAAAGGCTCCCTTCTTGTCTTAACAGAGATTGTTCATCAAAAAGGGTTAGCAGCGAGTTCTCTGTCATCAGGTGTAATGTCCCCTGAAATGACTTGGAAAAGTTTAATTATGTGAGCGCCTTATTTTCAGCTCCTGTTATCTTTTGAACTCTGGGAGGGTGGGGGGATGGGTTACCCCGAAGCTCAGGCTCTTTCTAAAGAGCCTTTGTTTTTCTGCCCAGGTATTATGTTGGTGGCGCAACAATCCCAGGTACATTTGGTTCACTTTCCTCCGCCCCGGCCCTACCCCCAAGCGCTATCCTGGGTCTGAATGTGGGCCTGTGTTCTGGCCCACCATCCTCAGGCCTGTATAGGGGACCGAAAGAGAATGGGCCACAGGAATGCACCCAGAACAGAGCCAAATTGTTCAAGCTGCGTGAAGAAGAAAGAAAAAACGGGAGGAGGGTGCACGGGGAGGGAGAAGAAGAAAAGCTTTCCTTGTCGGTTCAATTTCTCCGGAGATATTTGGAGGATAACATCGTAATTTTTCAGGAGGGGCTGCAGGGGGAGCAGACAACGAGAGAGCCGAGTTTTATCGGCACAGTGGCTCATACAGAAAGGTGACATTTGAGAGAACAATTGCTAGGTTGTTTGGCCACATTTGCTTCTATGAATGAGTCTTAAGAAAAGGTGTCTTTGGATTGCTACTAATAGTCATCTTCATCATTCCTGCTCTCTCTCTCTCTTTCTCAGTTCCCTTATGAAATAAGGGCACACAGGTAATAAACAAAGCACTATAAAAGATCAGATTGAGGTATTCTGTGGGCTCATTCAATGTCTGGAGCAAGCTTTCTGCACTCCACTGCCGGTGCTTTCTGGCTTCAAAAGCAGCTTCGAGACTGAGGAATAGTAGGCAGGATTAGAATAAGGCCCGGGAGTTCTACAACTCTGCTGAATTTAAAAGGACCATGATCTTGGTCAGCTAAACCACACCCGATGGCCAAGGGGCAGAGGAAAAGATGGCAGAGTAGAGACTCTTGGACTTACTCATTTGGATTTTGGAGTTTTACCTGACTTGGTCAAGCCTCATGCCAGATCCAGGTGAGTAGCTGCCTGGGCTAAAAAGCTGTCAGTCGAATCTCGTTTTTGCCAACCTTGACAGATGATTCACTGTGATCCTTATTTCTTCTCTTTTTGCCTCGATGTAGGCACTAGGGGTGACTTGCAATCTCCCAGCAGAGTCTATTCTGGCCACCTGCTGGGGGAGAAGCTGGCCAACCTCTACAAAGGAATTGTATTGATGTGTAGGAATTGGGGGAAGGGAGTTAGGGAGGATAATCAGCAATGGATTGATGGAGAGGTATGAATGACTCTTCTCCCAAAGGGCAGGCTTTCTTGCCCCAAGTCTTCTTGCTCCTGACCAGGCCTCTATCCCCTGCCCTCGCCTCCTGTATACTTCTCCTTTGCTCTCAGTCTGCATGATTCCACATAAGCAAACAAGGGAGCTGTTGGAAAGTGTGAAGGGCCCCTGCCTGGTTTCCAACACAAGAAAGTTAAGTGAGTGAGCAGCAGGCATGGGCTGTGGATCGGATTTCCTACAGCATGTTGGTACCCAAGGCGCTTATCTAGAAAGTTCATCCACATGAAGGTGCTGCTGAGCTGGGTTCCCACAGGCCAGGCCTCTGGGCTGACAAGTAACTAAAGATGAAAGGGGGACCCAAGGGTTTTGGGGCTGTATGTTTCATCAGAGCCTCAATATTCTTTACTCTATTTGTTCTCCTTCTCCTGGATTACAATAATCATTACTGGGTATAATCAAGTAATAGACCTTAATGGAGTTATATCCGTTTTGCAGAGAGGAGTACGGGGTTTAAATGGGCTTGTGCCCATGCTTGTATTTGCACAGGAATGCCCACCCGAATGTAATATATATACTTCAAATATTTGCTTGACAAAGCCTTGAAAATGCCATATTGCTTGTGGACAGTAATTGTATCAGTTGTTTAGTTCTAGGCATTCCGAGGAGAAAATTCTTCTAGTAGCTATATATTCCCATCTATGTTATGACCAGTGAATAATGCCAGAGAGTGGTCTGATGTATACCTTCTATAACACTAGATTCTCCTATATCTACACAATACATTTAGCCTTAGGATTTTAGGTACTTTCCAAATGACCCATTTATTATTATTATTTTTATTAACCCTCATTTTGTGAGTAGAGAAAATGAATCATCAGGGGTTTCAGTTATCTTCCAATTATTACACAGAAGTCTTTCTGAGGTTTAACTAAAATCTTACCCTTCCCAGATGACAAACAGATTTGTGTGTTTAAGTGTATGTATTAGAATGCACATCATGGGAGCTTTATACAAATGCAGCGGGTATATCGCTTGTTCTGTTAAGGTATGTGTATGAGAATAAATAATGGAGAATATTGAGTCATTGTAACTTGGTGACTTCGACTCAGGCTCTAGACTTTTCAACAGAGACTTTTCTGATAGCCTGCTGTGTGAGAAATGAGGCTGAACGCTGCAAAGACATGGTATTAATTCGTAGGAACGGGGTTATATTTAATACCTCATAAATGTATTTCATAGACACGTACAAAGTTTAACATAGGTCTTCCCAATAATGAACAATAGATGCTTGAAAGCTCCCCCAATTTGCCATTACATAGAAAATTACCTCTTTATTTGCTCAGCTTCAAGGCTTTTGTTTCCTTTGCTTGTGTTTCCTAAGCGGTATGAATTTCTCTAGAAATAGAAGAGATTTTTAACATGGCTACTCTAAAATAAATCAAGCCTCTGGTTTTAACTGTGCCAGGAACATAGTAGAGAATCAGTAATGGTTTGAAGATTGAAGGAATGACTGAATAGTTCCCTGAACTGTAGTTATTGATTTATGTTAATGTATACCTCTATATTTATTTACACAGGCGTGTGCTTTCTTAAGTGGAGTAGTCAATGTTTTGACTCAGTTGACAAGTTCTTATCTTAATGTCTCATTTAATTGATCAGCGACTTAAATTCAGTCAGTTAATCGGTTGCTTTGGTATTATGTAAATATATTTTAAAAATTTTGTATCCTTGAATTTTTCTTCTTTGTATTTCCCATCGTCATCTATATTTAATCAATATACATTGAGTAGTTTAAGATAAGACCTCGTTTCTCTGAGACTACAGTTTGAAATACGCGTGCAGTATAAGTCAGGTATACCAAATCCTGGAACAGAATTTAACTTCTTTTCTCATACTTCCTGATGGGAGACCTTGAATGACCAGCAGAGCTAATGGTAGCACAGGGGTCAAAAAATTTATTCCTATAAGGTGACAGAAGGAAAAAGCACATCGTTGCTTGAGAATTCTATAATTAATGCTAACTACAAGTCACAATCTATGGTTGTGTTCTAAGAAGCATTTTGCCCAAACAATGCTAGGTGAAGCAGTTGCCAGTGTTGTCTGGACCGGACACCTGCTTTTTACAGACTTATGGGGGCATGGGGACCTAGGGCTCAGACACATGCATTATTCACTGTTTCTTTCTCTGCTTATTAGCCTTGTGGGTAAGGGCAGCATTAACCACCGGCCCAGCAGCCTTTGAGAACACCATGGCCAAATTCAAGAAAACACACAGTCTTGTGTTTGGGGCTTTAAGAGACTCTAAGGTGACTTGGTGCTCAGGAGGATTTGAGAACATATTGGCTTATAGCCATTACTGTTGGCTAATAATTGCACTAATCTTTTCGAGGTGGGGGTTAGTATTCCCCCCTCCCTCAATCTCCAAGACAGAGAACAATGGGAGAATTGTATTTCTGCACTATTCCATGAGATAGGGTCGGGACTGCAACTGGGTGGATATAAGGTCTTCAGGGGATGACCCACCAGGTGTTAGCCCCAAACCATTGTTAAGAAACCCAGGACCTGAGCATTACAGCTTTGGCCTAATGATAGGGAAGCATTTCCCTAGCTGAGCCATTTCAACAGCAGCTGTTTTGGGGTTCTCAAAAGTATCCTTTGGGTGCTCAGAAGCAAGTGCAGTGCTTGCTGGAAGAGAAAGGGGAGTGAAAGGGTGTGTGTGTTTGACCTGCACATGTCTGCACTTGTGTGTGCTGCCTTCTATCCATTTTTCTCTTGCTTAAAATTCACTTAGTAAAACCATTTTGTCTTCTTTAGCATGGATGACATTAAATTGAAATTTGGAATTGCAATGCCACGTGGAGATACCTCTGTAGAATGAATTGTGAATGTGTGTGTGTGTGTGTGTGTGAGTGTGTGTGTGGTTGTTGGTGGTGGGGGCCATATTTGTCTTTAATATTAAAGTCAAGTTATCAATTCTACTACCAGGAGTTAAAATAATCTACAAGATTAATCTATGCAGAGGGTGTATCCTCTGATGTAGAAAGTATCATTTAAATGTAAAGTTGTGATAAGCATGCATCCTCTAATTTAGAAAGTACGTGCACAGTAGAAACTCATGCCTAGAAGGTTCCACTAAGAAGTTCAAGGGTTCTTAGATCCAAGGGGCAGGTAAACCTCAGAATATATTTGTCACAGTTCGTCCTAATCTCCTTCACTTTTCCCAAAACGGGGCCCATGATCATTTTAAACATCTTAAGCCTACCCGTTCCTTTTAGGGAATTTCCACGGGCTAATTGTTCAAATGTGGGGCACTGAGAAAGCCAGATCCTTGCCACATACCGACTGGGATAGGTGCAGAGCATTTTATTTCTCCTCTGCCTCTCCACCCAAGGTTTCCCTCGTGCTTGAGAGTTCCAGCCCTTTCTCCATCTGCCGCCTGTTAAGCAGCTGCTGGGTTCAGCAACAAGGAGGCTGGTGTGGCTGGTGGACGGAGAACACTGTTAGTGTAACTTGGCAGGAGGTTGCACGCTGGCACAGAGGGGCGGTGAAAACGAGAGGAGGTGAGAATGTCTCCACAGGGTGGGGGGCAGAGGACAGAGAAGGGGGACGACCACTAGGAGACCCACTGCCCCCGGTGGCTGGAGCTCATAGGGAGCGGCTGGTCCAAATTGGATGGGGATCCAGCAAAGGCACAGTGTCTCCCCTCCCAGACCCCAGGAGTTCTCCAGCCTGCATTTTCCAGCTCCCCACGAACATTTCCAAATTAAAAAATAAAATAAAAATACGTGTGGAAAAATACAGTAAAAGTGACAGCGCCTTCCCGGTTTCCGACTGTTCTGTTTTGACTTCACAATCAGCCAAACTGGAGCCCCTGAGTAGCCAGCTTAATTTGTCACCTTGAGTTATTAACCGTTTCCCTGCCTCTCTCGGTGGGTGTCCTCCTGGCTCCTCGCCCTGGCTGGCTCAGTGACCTGTTAATCTTGTGCCCTTTCTCTCGGGCTTATGGCTCTGCCTGGAGAGCCCTGTTTCCCTCTTGGAGTCAAATTTGAATTCATTTCACAGTCACCACTCAGCTGGTTTTTGCCAAGTGGTGGCTGAAACAGAAGGGTGATGGGAAAATGCAGGAAAGAATGGCTCCAGAGGCAGCTCTCGCGGGGTCCCCGGTGTCCTTTAGAAGTTCAACAGTTCAGTCTATTTCTCTTGGTTAAGGGCCAAGAGGCAGAGGGAGGCTCACTTTAGAACTGGGATGATATAGAATGTAGTCTATTGGGAAGCAGAGGAGAGCTAATCCTGATACATTTTTTATGTCAGCAAAGTTAGTATGCATGGTATTCTATCTCTCTTTCCATTATCCCTCTGGTACCTCATATTTTCATGTCTCATGCAGGCTTGGGACTTTTTTGGACAATATCCCAAGAACACCACTATCCAATGTTCCCTTTTTTCTGAAGACTTACATACCCCTAATACCATTCATCCTTGAAGCCTTGTACTTTAGGACATCCAACTTATGAATACAAGCAATGAATCCAAGTTAATGAATTCTTTGGGGGAGCTACTGGTTTAATGTGTTACTCAGAGTACTAAGGTGTCTTTTAGAAACAAATGTAAAATGTAAATTAAAAATTCTTTTTTATTCTTATAAGATGTAAATTTTCTTATATTTAAAGAGGTAGTATGGTTGCATGAACTATAATTCAAAATATAAAAATAAAACCACCTCCCCCAGCAACTCAAGTCCTTTTCTAGAGGCAACTGCAATGATTAGTTTATTGCTTATCTTCCCACAGATGTTTATGCACATGTGGGCAATTATAAAATCTCTACCGGTTTTTTTTTTTTTTTATTATTATACTTTAAGTTCTAGGGTACATGTGTACAACATGCAGGTTTGTTACATAGGTACACATGTGCCATGTTTGTTTGCTGCACCCATTAATTCGTCATTTATATTAGGTATTTCTCCTAATGCTATCCCTCCCCCAGCTCCCCACCCCATGACAGGCCCCAGGGTGTGATGTTCCCCACCCTGTATCCAAGTGTTCTCATTGTTCAATTCCCACCTATGAGTGAGAACATGCAGTATCTGGCTTTCTGTCCTTGTGATAGTTTGCTCAGAATGATGGTTTCCAGCGTCATCCATGTCCCTGCAAAGGACAAGAACTCATCCTTTTTTATGGCTGCATAGTATTCCATGGTGTATATGTGCCACATTTTCTTAATCCATTTTCTTAATCTTAATAATTAATATTAATTATTAATAAATGCTATACTTTAGACTAGTTTTAAGTTTAAGGAAAAGTTGTAAAGATAATTACAGAGTCTCCATTTACTGCATCATCCAGTTTTCCCTTTTGTTAACATCTCATAGTTTTGTGGTACATTTGTCACAGCTGGGGAATCAACATTGGTATATTAGAATTAATTAAATTCCACAGTTTATCAGGTTTCACTAGTTTTACCCCAGTGCCCCTTCTCGGTTCCAGGATCCCATCTTAAATTGAGCTGTCATGTCTTCTTAGACGCCTCTGATCTGGGACAGTTTCTCAGACTTTCCTTGTTTTTGATGATCTGGACATTTTTGAGGAGGGCTGGTCAAGTATTTTGCAGAAGGTTCCTGAATTTGAGTTCGACTGATGTTTTTCTCATGGTTAGACAAGGGTTTTTGAGACAATGACCTCAGAGATGAAGCGCCTTTCTCATCATGTGATATCAAGGGTACGTACTTTAGTATGACTTATTGCTGATGTTAACCTTGATCACCTGGCAAAAGTAGTGTGTGTCAGGTTTCTCCAGTGTGAGGTTACTTCTCCTCGCTTCCATACTGTAATCTTTGGGAGAAAGTCACCAAATGCAGTCCAAACTCAATGAGTGGAGAGTTACGGTCCCTCCCCTTGTGGCCCCTTTAATTTTCAACAACATGACAACATACCCTACGGGCTTTGCCTTTTTGTTTGAAACAACATATTTTAGAGATTGTCTCATGTCAATAACTCAACAACTTCCATATTTTCTATTAATTTGCATTTATTCTATGGATGTATGAATACTATAATTGAGTCAACCAGTGATGCCATTTGTGACGGGCATTTAGGTTGCTTCAATATTTTGGTCTTATAAACAATGCTGAAATAAATAACCTGGTACACACTCAAGTATACCTGCAGAATAAATTTCTGAATGTTAAATGGCTACTTAAAAAGGTGTGATTTGTCATTTCTTTTTTTTTTTTTTCTTCTTATTTTTTCTGAGACAGAGTCTCGCTCTGTCACCCAGGCTGGAGTGCAGTGGTGGGGTCTCGGCTCACTGCAAGCTCCGCCTCCCGGGTTCACGCCATTCTCCTGCCTCAGCCTCCCAAGTAGCTGGGACTACAGGCGCCTGCCACCACGCTCAGCTAATTTTTTTGGTATTTTTAGTAGAGACGGGGTTTCACCGTGTTAGCCAGGATGGTCTCGATCTCCTGACCTCGTGATCCGCCCGCCTCGGCCTCCCAAAGTGCTGGGATTACAGGCTTGAGCCACCGCACCTGGCCTAGTGATTTGTAATTTCATGAGCTGTTGCTGTATTGCCTTCCACAGACAGTCAATTTATAATCCCTCAGTATTATATAATCAGGAAGATTCAGTGAATGGAATTTTGGGTTGGTGGAGGACATATTTTTTAATTGGTAGACCACCGAGTGCTTTTGCAAATCTCCTTAAATCACATTACAGCAGGAACAACTATAGAAAATACAATTATTTAGGAGCAACCTGATCTGTGAGCTAATTTAATGAGTGGAGCCCAGCCTACATGCTGAAGAGCTCACATGCCTCCTACCTAGTTCCTTAACTAGGTTTTCACTCATGCCCATTTTGTCATACTCTTGAAACCTTCCTATCTTTGCATAGAACATTATTCTTTCCACTCCCACCTTCTTCCCCAACCAATCATGTACCTGTTGAAAGTTTGTATCTTGGCTAGGCCTATGTGACTCATTCTTTGCTGTTGTAGCACAAATTCACTCCATCTACCTTATATTTATTTGCACCTGTATATTGCTACATTCAGCCTCTTAAGTCATTGTTAAATTGAAGACACTTTTGCCTCACATGTACATTATGAATATGCCAGGGTAAGAGGTTGTATCTTCTTTTTATTGCATCATTCCCCAAAGGCTCTTGAACCCAATGTGAAGAAAGTCCACATTGCTAGTAGACTGCTGGCTGCTCCTCTTCTCCTCAGTTCGCCTCCATCACCTGCTACAAGAGTCACCTGGGAGGAAACCATTGCTGTGAAGATGTCTGCCTATCCCTGGCTTCTTGGTGCTGAGACTCTTTCCTGAAAATAACTTGAGAGGGAAAAATATTTTATTTGTGGCTAAGTGACAATTTCACAGGGGTAGTGAGGAATAGCTATAGAGATCACCAGAGAGAACTGAAATTATCCGAAACCACTGGAAATCACAGTGGAGTAAGTTTTTTTTTTTTTTTTTTTTTTTTTTTTTTTTTTTTTTTTTTTTTTTTGAGACGGAGTCTTGCCCTGTCGCCCAGGCTGGAGTGCAGTGGCACGATCTCGGCTCACTGCAACCTCCGCCTACTGGGTTCAAGCGACTCTTCTGCCTCAGCCTCCCAAGTAGCTGGGACTAAAGGCACGTGCCACCATGCCCAGCTAATTTTTCTATTTTTAGTAGAGATGGGGTTTCACCATATTGGCCAGGCTGGGCTCCTGACCTCATGATCCACCTGCCTTGGCCTCCCAAAGTGCTGGGATTACAGGCATGAACCACTGTGCCCAGCCCAGAGTGGAGTAACTTTGGGCCATAAAGGCATCGTGGATGGTAGGGACCATGGCTTCTCTGCTGTGTTGGTGCTGGCTGCCTTGAATTTATTTACTGCAACTGGGTGGGCTGGCAACCGAGAAGGTTCTCCCTCTTGGCCATTCTGGTATTACACTAGCTGTTTTAATCTGTTCTGGCTGCTATAAGAGAATACCACACGTTGGGTGGCTTAAAAATAACATAAATTTATTTCTCACAGTTTTGGAGGCTGGAAAGTCCAAGATCAAGGCATTAGCAGATATGGTATCTGGTGAGGGTCCACTTTCTGGTTCACAGATGAAGCCTTCTCTCTGTGTTCTTATATGGGGAACGGATGAGGACTCTCTCTGGAGCCTGTTTTGTAAGGACACTAATTCCGTTCATGAGGGTTTCACTCCTATGTCCTAATGATGCCTCAAAGGTCCCACCTCAAATTAATATGATGGTTAGAATTTCAATATATTAATTTGGGGGAAACACAGATATTTAGACCATAGCGCTAGGGTTTTTTTACTTTTTATTTTTTTCTGCAAATCCAAGTTGAGACAGACATACTCTGCTCTAATGTAGTTGTTTTTTGTCTACGTCTCTGAAACCTAGCCTTCCTGAGATCAGAACATTGAGAAAGTCAGACATCTTGCCTTTGGGAACGGGCTTCTTCTTCTTATTTTGTCTAGTGAAACATCCTCCATTGCACTTCTGCTTTGTAACCCTTTTAGCCCATACACACATCTATGGAGATAGTTTATTCATTTGGTTCTTACTCATTCAATCTGTTTAAATGATGAGATTTTAGAGTTAGTAAGGTGTCTTGGAACCCCAAAGAGAAAGTCTCTCTCAAGGTCACAAAGCTGGTTGCAGAAGTCCAGGGTCATCTCAGACAGGTCTCTAACACCCACGAGTTAGTTTCTCTCTATCAGACTCCTTTATTTACCGAGTATCAAATAATAATAATAACAACAGTAGTGATTAACGGCTGGCACTTACTGAGTACTTTCCATGAACCTATGATACGATAAATGCTTTCCATGTATTGTTTTCTTTCTTTCTTTTTTTTTTGACAGAGTCTCACTCTGTCACCCAGGCTGGAGTGCAGTGGCGCAATCTCAGCTCACTGCAAACTCCACCTCCCGGGTTCAAGCAATTCTTCTGCCTCAGCCTCCCGAGTAGCTGGGATTACAAGCACCTGCCACTGCGCCCAGCTAATTTTGTATTTTTAGTAGAAACAGGGTTTCTTGGCCAGGCTGGTCTTGAACTCCTGACCTCATGATCCACCCTCCTCGGCCTCCCAAAGTGCTGGGATTACAGGCGTGAGCCACCGCGCCCAGCCCCCATGTATTGTATTCTTATAACCACTCTCTAAGTCAGGCAACTATCATTATCCCCATTTAGCAGATGAGGAAATTTAGGAAACAGTGACTGAGTTACTAGTCCAAGATCACAGGGCTAATAACAGGTGAAGTCAGGACAGTCAGATTGCTGAGCTTTCACACTTATCCTTGCTATGATGCCTTTCTGTGCTACATTACAGAGCAAAGTGGCACATGGAATGCAGGAAGGACATGGCAGAAACAGTCTCAGCCTTTGAGGGTTTCCATTATAGCCCAGGGGGCAAGATGTGGGGATAGGATTGCCTATAAAATACAGAACACCCAGTTACACTTGAATTCTGGATAGACACTGATTTTTTTTTTCTTGAGTCTAAGTATGTCTCAGATATTGCCTGGGGCATACTTATCCTGAAAACCATATGTGTTGTTAATCTGAAATTCAGATTTCACTGGGTATCCTGCATGTTTATGTGCTCAATCAGGCAAGATTTTATGGGGAAAATAAAGCTTATAAGCTATACACTTTTCCTTTTCCTCGACCCCAGATGATCTTCTCTCTGTTCTCCTTTCCTCCTTCTGCACCTCTTGCTATTGGGCCCCTCTCCCTGCTGTGTGCACTCCTTCCAAGATATGCAACCTTGGGACACAACAGTAGGTTCTAGAGCTATGTACCAGGCTGCCCAGCAGTCAGTGTGAAAACATTTTCCCTTCTCCCTGGGAGCTCAGCCCTGGGGTGTGCCCTGTAACGCCCGAGGCCTTGATGCTTCTGCGGGAACACTCTTCCTCTTGGCTCTCTCCATTTGCTCTGCTCAACCTATACGCCACCCCAGACATATTTTACCAGGGTTCCCACCCCGTCCAGTCCAGTGGCTTGCACTGATTTGCATCAGGTCACTTGGTATTCATTAATATTCACCTATATCCCTGAACCCAAAGGGAATGAGGCAGCGAAGGAGCCTGGCTGCTGCTTTGTTCTCTCTCTGAGATAGGCTTTCATGGGAATCGGATGAGCCGTTGGGGTGGGGTGGGCAGCTGCTCTGAGCACACTAGCTGCAGTCACTGCCTGTGTACTCTCTGGGATGGGGGCGTTCCACTGGCTATTTTAAGGCCAGACTGGTGAATGTTAGGTTCCCCTTCGTTTACCTAGGCTTTCAATATTTTCCCTGGCACACGCTAAGGTGGTCACAGAATGTGGGAAACCAGGCAAGGGAAAAAATTAATGCAGTGTGATGACGCCCCTGGTAGCTGCTGCTAGATTCCATGGAAAAGATGGGGGGCTTGCTATCTGTGTCCATGGGGGCCTCCTAAAGCTGTTAGCTGTGTTGGCACCTGCTCAACTCCAGAGATGCTGGAAAAAGAAAACTGGCTGCAAACTTGGTCCGCAGCCTGCCTGGTAGCCCCAGCTCCACCCATTCCCGTGGAGTGGCTTTGCCCACTGTGAATGCCCCTTTATCGTCAGTGAGCGATAATGACTTTTCAAAAATACTGTGTAGGCCTTGTGTCCCGGATGCCTGTGGTACGAAGGCTCTGCTTCCCTTTCAAGGGTGTTGGCTTAAAAACTCACCCAGAAACCTGAGAAAAATATCTCCACTTGGCAGCTCAGGAGGCTGACACCAACCACCTTCTGTGCTTCAGCCTGCTGGCCATGAGCTAACTAGTGGACAGTTATTATAAGGGAAGGAAGCAACTTCAGTACAGAGAATTATGCAGCAGGCAAATGATAGTTATCTAAAGTCCCACAGGGAATATTCCCCGTGTCACTTAGACCTGCATGGTGAGGATTTAATTCAGAACCTTCCCTGAGCTGTAGATTGGCTTTGCAGGAATGTCCCCTCTTGGCCTCCTGCAGTCCTAACCTCTTGGTTAGCACTGTGTCATTACAGCCTATAGTGGAAATCAAGTCCTCCTGTGGGTCTGAAGTTGGGTGTGTAGTAGGGTATTGGTCTTTCCCGTGGGTCAAACATTTGTTAAGTGCCTACTGTGTACTAGGCACTCGACAGTCACGTAATGCTGTGTACCTTATGTCTATCAACCTGCATTCACAACAACTCTGTGTGGTAGGTGTCATTGGATCTGCTGTACAGATGCCATCTTCAGTAGCTTGACTATGGTCACCAGACAAGGTCAGCCTGGAAGACCTCCTGTGCAGTGTCTTCCTTTACACAAAGGCTCCAAAATAGCAGAACTTTAATCTTGAGCATGCATTTTTCCATCTAGTTGCAGCTTTAGTCTGGAAAAATAGGTCATACTCAGAGGTGATGGGTCCACTTGAAGATTTTTATTTTGGTCATTTATCACATATTAGCAACTGAGTTCTATTCAGATACAGGTAATATAATTTCATTACTTTTTAGTGACTGATATGGTTTGGCTCTGGGTGCCCACCCAAATCTCATGTTGAATTGTAACGTTGGGAGAGGGATCCAGTGAGAGGTGATTGGATTACGGGGGCAGACTTTTCCCTTGCTGTTCTTGTGATAGTGAGTGTGTTCTCACAAGATCTCGTTGTTTTAAAAGTGTATATCACTTCCCTTTTCACTCCCTCTCTCCTGCTGTGCCATGTGAAGATTGTGCCTGCTTCCCTTTCACCTTCCATCATGATTGTAAGTTTCCTGAGGCCTCCCCAGCCAGGATTCCTGTACAGCCTGTGGAACCATGAGCCAGGTAAACCTCTACTCTTTATAAATTATCCAGTTTCAGGTAGTTCTTTATAGCAGCGTGAGAACAGACTAATACGGTGACATCAAGTGAAAAATGCCTCAACCCAAAGCTGTTGTCTTTCTGTCATGTCTGAATGGGTTCTGTTGACTGGAGGACCACTTACATCCTCAACTGACCAGAAGATAGAGATGGTCCAATGTGGTCTCCAAATTGACTCACACTGGTCACTGAGATGTCAAAGGCAAACTCTTCTATTAAGAGTGTGAAATGCTCCATATGAGCTTTTGTTCCTGCAGAGGTAATGCCCAGTGTGCGCACGTTAAGTGTTGCTAACTTACTGGTGGAAAGTGAGCAGTGGGAAAGTGCTTAGAGTCCCTGATGTTTGACTCAGTCCAGGTAAAATCATAATCATGGTTTTATTGATTGTTTGGTCCTCAGGGTGATCCTAATCCCTTGCCCTCCATGAATGTTACCCTCCCTGACTGTGGTGACTATGGGCTAGCCTTCATTTGGAGAGTCCCAAGAGCATGTATAAGTGAAATGCCTGTTATTAATATCAGTTATGATTTTAAATTAAGTTCTTGACAGCCCAAAGGATCACAGCCTTCTTGTAATAGGCAGACCCTCTCCCTGCCTGGAAGACAGGAGTGAGCAAAGCACAAATATCTAGAAAAAAAATTCTATTCTAGTTCTTACCTCAGAAGACATAAACCCAGCTTCCTGGAAAGTATGGAGAGATGGCCAAACCCCCAAACCTGCCTGTCATTCTTCCTCCCATGATGAACATTTAATATAACATTATGCAGATTTGGGGGCAAGTTGGTTGTTTACTTTTACTGCTTAAGCTTTTGCCAAGCTTTCTACATGTTCTTTATATTGCTCATCAAAGGCCATTCATTCCATACCATTTTTCAAGAACGTGCTGTGGACAAATCCCTATGCTTGGTGCTCTGAAGGACATAGATGGGGTCAAGGGTAAACAAGGGAGACTAAATGACCATACTAAAAACAAGCCAACAACTGTAAGGCAACAAACAGACTGTACAACCATGGTACTGACACTGTATCGCAAACCATACATTCTTCTGCCAAAACAATCAATTAACACTCCTAGAAATGAATTAGAATAGTACACTGTTTTCCTGCAGATGTCCTAGTTTGCTGAGGATAATGGCTTCCAGCTCCATCCATGTGCCTGCAAAGGACATGATCTCGTTCCTGTTTATGGCTTCATAGCATTCAATGGTGTATATGTACCACA
Source organism: Pan troglodytes (assembly GCF_028858775.2). NCBI lineage: Eukaryota > Metazoa > Chordata > Mammalia > Primates > Hominidae > Pan > Pan troglodytes. The sequence goes on along the minus strand of NC_072417.2, from coordinate 85,005,666 downwards.
TTTTCTTCATCCAGTCTATCACTGATGGACAGTTGGGTTGATTCCACGTCTTTGCTATTGTGAATAGTGCTGCAATGAACATACGCATCCATGTATCTTTGTAATAGAATGATTTATCTTCTTTTGTGTGTATTCCCAGTAATGGGATTGCTGGGTCAAATGGGGAGGGAGAGCATTAGGAAAAATAGTTAATGCATGCTGGGCTTAATACCTAGGTGATGGGTTGATAGGTGCAGCAAACCACCATGGCACACGTTTACCTATGTAACAAACCTGCACATCCTGCACATGTACCCCCGAACTTAAAATTAAAATTAAAAAAAGTACATGCACTACTTCATTCTGATATTCACTCAACAAGTACTTCTTGAGGGTCTTTAATGTCAAACTTCTGCATTAAGCCCTAAGAAGAAAGTAGAATGGTGAAAGATAAGCTCCGCACTTCTAAGAGCTTATAATTAGGCCGATAGGAGAGATTATAAGTAGGTCTTTCTTATATTGTTATTGTGTAGGATAAATAGGGAGTCTGTTGTTTATGAGGAAATTTATGTTTGAAATGCAAACACACAGGTCAAATTCAAACAGACATCACTCTTTTTTAGGCACCCATACATTAAAAATTATGAAAATTTAAGAGAGAAGAAAGTTTGACACTAAAGTGAATGATTTTTAAGCATTTCTCTGTGATAAGATCTCCAATTGATGAGGAATGTGTAGATGTACAGGAAGCGTATGGTCATGGAGTGTATTTCATCAGGGCAACAAACCCTCCTGTGTGGCTTAGATTCAAGGCAGCTTTAGTAGAACTTGAAGGTGACACATACCTCCAGGAAACGGTGGGGCTTAAGCAGAGTGGAAATAGGGAGAGAGGAAGTCCACACTGTGGTGGGAATGGAGGACAGGAAAAGATTCTCCTAATGTGAATGGAGGAGCAAAGCTGTGGGGTAAGGAAAGAAGGATAAAGGGAAGGAATAAATGTAGGGTATGAGTGCTAGCTAGACTGAGGGCTTTTGTTTTAAATCAAAACAAACTTTTGTATAGGTTAAATCTGTGCATGATACAAAAATCAAAGGGTCCAAAAAAACATATTGTGCAAAAATTCAGTCCCCTCCTGGCCTTAGCTCCTAGCCATCCAGTCCCCTACCCCACAGGCACCAGTGGTGCTTCTGGGTATCCTTCCAGGGATAGTATGTGCGTTTATTCAAGCACTAGAACAGTGGTTGCCAAACAGGGGTGATTTTACCCTCCAGGGAACACTTGGAAATGTCTGGAGACTTTTTGATGGTGATGATGGAGAGGGTGGTGGTCTGTGGGTGGGGTGCTAACATCTGGTGGACAGAAGCTAAGGATGTTGCTAAACATCTTATAATGCACAAGACACATACAATCTAGTTAGAAAGGTTATAGAGAGGAAGGAGATAGATTGTCAACTGCCCATACTATTAGGCACTTTGACATTTTAAATTTAAAATATAACTTGGAGACCTTTTTACTTTAATTCAACACACACAGAATGGCTTGTATGGATGTAAAATACCGAAACACAGACAGCTGTCTTTGTAAAGCTCCATAATATTCTATTATATGGCTATGCCATACATTTCTTCCCCCATTGTTGGACATTAGGTTTTTTCTCACAGTCTTCTGCATTATTCCGCACAGCATTAGACACAATGCTTTTACATTCACCTTTCTATAGATCTGGAAGTATATTTGTTAAGATTAATTCCTTGAAGTAGAATTGCAGGGTCAAGGAGGGTGTATGTTTGAATTCTGATAGATATTTAGACTAATATTAAATTTGCCATGATCAGGTTTTTTTTTTTTTTTTTTTTTTTTTTTTTTTTTTTTTAGAAATTACACCTGCTGTTCTTTGTTTTAGATGTCTGGAGATATGTTCTGGTACTGTGGGCAACAGAAGCAGATGGCACAATGAAGTGCTTTCTCAACTTACACAATCTTAGGAAATACTTAGGGAGCTTGTTAAAAATATAAGTTATCTGCCCCTCTCCCTACACCAAGAAAATCAGAATCTTCAGAAGAGGGGTCTGGGAAGCAATGAGAACAAAGCCAGGAAATGTGGGCAACTGTCAGCATGACAAGGCAATGTCCCAGATGTTGATGTGGGGCTCAGGGTAGATGTAATTCAGAGTCATGGGAAAGTGACAGGAAATCCTTATAGCACAGATACTTGGGAGGGTTAATGAGCTGTGTTAGTTTCATCCTCGGAAGTATTTCACAAAATCCCAGCTTCTTCCTGTTGGGAAAGGTTAGGCAAGATCTGCACAGAGGCAGGTGGCCAGGTATAGGGGGTAGGTAGAGGGTTGGGAGGTGACAGTAGATTAACAGGCCTCTGTTTCATTTCTCATTCATGTACTGCGTGACCCTCTACCTATGTTTTATATCAGAAGTGTTCCTTTTTAAAAGTTAGGCAATATCTGTATGAGGCAGGTGGCCAGGTATGGAGGGTAGGTAGACGGTTGGGAGGTAGGGGCAGATTAACAAATTTGTGACCTTCTACCTATGTTTTACATCAAAAGTGCTCCCTTTTATAATAATTATGCCAGCTAATGACTATAGAGAACTTTCTGTGCCTGGCCCTCTGCTCTACTGTTCACATATATTGCTTTTACTTCTTATAATGGTGTGATATAGTAGGTCACTTCTTACTTCTTCATTTCGGATATGGAAACTGAGGGTCCCCAGGATTAAGTGATATGCCCAAGTTAATGCATTCTATCAGTAGTATAGCCAAGGACTGAAATTCAGGTGGGTTAGATTCCAATACTATGATCTTTGCAAATTCACTGTACATACTTTTAAAAAGGGAGTAGGAAAAACCAAAGAATAAACAAGCCAGTATGGAAAGTCTATTTACACATTTTTACCTTGAAACTAATGAAACATTATTTTAGCACAGAAAGTAAAATTTGCATTTAGCATAAAGATAAAAATAGGAGATACAGAGATGTCATATTGTCAGCTGGCCACTTCCAGACCTCCAGAAATCTCGCTTCACTTTTCTCTTAGGGTTTATTTAGTTAAAAACTTTGAGGAATACTGTACTCTATTCAGTCACTGACATTCACGTCTCAGTTTGTACACTTAACACAAGACATGCCATGAAAAACATTTGTACCTTCAAAACAGCATGGTATCAAAACACGTAAAGCAAACACTGTTAGAATATGCAAGAACAATTTGGGCAGAAAACACACTTGCAAACCTAAACAAGCACAAAACCACAAAAACAGCAAATGGAGTAACTTCTGTTGAAAAGTTCTCCTTCTTGAATATCTTTTTCCTTCTTTTCTCAGGTAAAAATGGTGCTACCCTTGGAAATCCAAGAGCAGCTTCAAGAGTCAACTATACCAGCAATCCCTAAAGCTGGAGAATTTATGCCCATGGAAAAGTCTGTAGCGTTTTGCAAACCTTGAGGCTGAGGAATAGACCTAGTTCCTGCAGCAGATCAAAATGGTAGCCCCTTTTCTTTCCATGAAAAGAATTTCTACGGAGACAGTAGGTTTCCCATTGGATTGTTGTCAGATGAATTGACCTTATCTCTTTTCAACCCTTACTCTCAGAAAGATGCAGAAATGCAGCAACTATTGCAGGGATTCCGTGAGACCAAGGACCTGTCTCCATAGCAGGGTGATGTTGCCTTTAGTAATAATTATAATGATAAAAATATCATCTGATGTTTATGGAACAATGCCAAGTACTAGAACAGTGGTTCTCAACCAGGGGCAATTTTACCCTCCCAGGGGACACTTGGAAATGTCTGGAGACATATTTGATGGTGATGATGGAGAAGATGGTGGTCCGTGGGTGGGGTGCTAACATCTGATGGATAGAAGCTAAGGATGTTGCTAAACATCCTGTAATGCACAAGACAGTGTCCCTAACCTCCAACAGAGAATGATCCCTCACAAAATGAAAAGAGTGTTACAGTTGAGCAACCTTTCAGTAGACTGAGGCTTTTACACATATTTAGCCTTCAAAATAACCCTATAAGACACACAGTTATTGTCCCCACTTTACAGATGAGCATATTTAAGCTTGAAGGAACTAGCTCCAATTGTTTTGACCTTTGAATGCTCTCAGATTTCTTTGTTAAGATCTATTTGGTTCTATGGCCATAGCAGAACATTTAGGTTTGTTCAGTGGCTGGGAATTGGTTCCCTCAAATGTCAGCATGGAAGTTATTCAGCTTAAGCTGACCCAGTCCCTCTCCCATTCTGCTGACTAACAGCTGGTGGCTGGAGCTGTGGGGAGAAGATATTATATAATGTCTACAAAAGTAATGAAAAGTTGATTTAACTGCTAAGATAAGCAACCAGCAAGATAGAATTTACACTGATTTAAAAATATGTTTGCTGAGTATAATATCTAGACTGCCCCCCACACCCTCTGTTCTTTATTCCTGACCTCTGATAGTGCTGTGGCATGTGCTGTTGAGAAATCAGAGGTCTCAATGCCATGAGAATCAGACAAGAGGCAATCTCCACACTGCAACCATATACAGAATTAGGTCATTGAATTCCAAGAGTATTGGGTCCTTTGGAAGACAAACTGTTATTCTTTTTTTTTTTTCCTTTTTGATAAATGCCTACCTCCTTTTAAAAATATTTCCGACAGGAAAATCAGACTTTTTCTTTTGAATAATTTCTCTGCATCTGGGTTGGATGTTGACTACTTCTTCTCTTTCCTCTGCTCTTTTTCTATCCTTTTCGCTATTTTTTTCAACCTTTTTCACAGTTGTTTCTATTTCCTTCTTCTCCCCTCTCCTTATAATAGCTCCCACTGTGCACCAGGCAAATCAGTATGGTTGGGTCAATAAGGGCAAAGACCTCTTTAGAGTGGTGGGGAGGCACCAACTTTGAAGTCTTTGGTAAATGAATAAAAACCCCCTGAAAGTTTTTGAAACCTAAGCTGGGTACAACAGGGTACAAATAGAAATAATTCTTCCCCTCACAATTTTCAAAAACTTTCTATCCTAACCAGCTATCTGCCTTGTCCTACTGCTCATGCACATTTAAATGTTATTATCACTTCAACTAACTGATTTCAATGAAACTCAAAATACATGTTAATTTAACAAACATTGATTAATCTGTTTTATGGGCCAGGTTGTATATTATGGGCTGTGAGAGGTAGCAGGATGAATATGTTGTAACCTCTGCCTTGTAGGAACTTTACACTTTGGTGGGGAAAATGAGTAAATAGACATCCAGTTGTCACTATAGGTTGAAGTATTCATTATCAATTGCTGTAGAACAAATCACCCCAAAAACTTTGTGGCTTAAGATAACACACATTTATCATCTCACAGTTTCTGTAAGTCAGGAATCCAGATATGGTTTTACTTAGTCTTCTCATTTCAAGGTTTCTCATAAGCCTGCAATCAAGGTGTTAGTATAATATCTGTGGTCTTATCTGAAACCTCAACTAGAGAAAGGTTCACTTCTAACCTAACCCATATGATTGTTGGGAGTATTCAGTTACTTGACAATTGTTGGAAGGAAGGTCTCAGTTTCTCACCAGCCATTGACTGGAGGCCACCCTCATTTCCTTGCCACATGGGCCTCTCCAACACTGCAGCTTGCTGCTTCAAAGCATACAAGCTGAGAAGGCAATTGAGAGAGGCTGTGAACAAAACAAAAGTTACAGCTTTGTGTGAACTAATTTTGGAAATGACAGCTCATCACTTGTGTGTATTCAATTGATTAGAAGAAAACCACTAAGTCCAGCTCACATTCAAGAAGAGAGTAATCCATCAGGGCTTGAATACCAGGAGGGGAGATGATTAGGAGCTGTCTCAGAACTGCCTACCTATAAGGTTTAAGAGATTGTTAAACAGAGGCTCAAAAAGCTGTCATTTGCTAGGCGCACTGGCTCATGCCTGTAATCCCAGCACTTTGGGAGGCCGACGTGGGCAGATCACGAGGTCAAGAGATCGAGACCATCCTGGTCAACATGGTGAAACCCTGTCTCTACTAAAAATACAAAAATTAGCTGGGCATGATGGTGTGTGCCCGTAGTCCCAGCAACTCAGGACGCTGAGGCAGGAGAATCTCTTGAACCCAGGAGGCGGAGGTTGCAGTGAGCCAAGATCGTGCCATTGTATTCTAGCCTGGCAACAGAGTGAGACTCCATCTAAAAAATAAATAAGTAAATAAAAAGAAGCTGTGATTGCGTGAAAGCAGGGAGTGATAAAGAAATCTTATTTTTAAAAGGAGATTGTTTTACTCTACTGATATTAGACTTCTCTAGAAGGTTTGCATCTACCCAGTGATTTGTGGAATAATCCCAGACCTCCAGAATTTGTGATTGGAGTGTTGGTGGCTAACTACTTAAGGTATTATATCTCTAGTCATGATGAAACATGAAGCCGCAACAGTGTCCCCAAAGCCACATTTATGGTTGTTCTATTCAGGCTTTGTCTCAAGGAATTTTTTGTAATCAAAAGGTCATTCAGTTGTTTATAGTTGTTATTACAGTTGACCCTTAAACAATGCAGGGACTAGGGGCCCCAACACCCCATGCAGTCAAAAGTTGGCATGTAACTTTTGACCCCCCAAAAACTTAACTAATAGGCTACTGTCTTATTGGTAACAGAAACAGTTGATTATACAAGTTTTGTACATTATATGTATTATACACTGTATTCTTACAATAGACTTGAGAAAGAAATGTTATTAAGAAAATCATAAAGAAGAGAAAATATATTTATTATTCATTAAGTGGAAGCAGAACATTATTAATGGTCTTCATCCTTATTGTCTTCACATTGAGTAGGCTGAGGAGGAAGAGGAAGAGGAGGGGTTGGTCTTGCTGTCTCAGGAGTGGCAGAAGCAGAAGAAAATCCAAGTGTAAGTGGACCTGCACAGGTCAACCTATCTTGTTCAAGGGTAAATTGTACATTTATATGCATTTTTTGTATCAGTTAATGCTAGATAGTTAAACTCAAGGATGAATTACCTTTGAGGGATTAGATAATAAAGCTCAAAAATTAGTAAGATTTACCTTTGAGGGCTTCTCCTCTGTCAAGACCAGGAGTTGAACTATGTCCTTTGGGTTAAATCTGTCCCCATCTCATCTGTTTTTGAATGGCTAATGAGATTAAAAAAAAAGATAGTTTTTATGATTTTAACGTTTGGAAAACAAATAAAAAATATTTTATGACATGAAAACGATATGAAATTTAAATTGCAGTGCATATAAAGTGTTACTGGAACGGAGCCATGCCCATTTGTTTCCATATTGTCCCCTGTAGACTGAATGTCTGTGTCCTCCCAGAATTCTTATCTTCAAATCTAATCCCCAATGTGATGTTATTTGGAGGTAGGGCCTTTGGGAGGTGATTAGGTGATATTGTTTTGCTGTGTCTCCATCCAAATCTTATCTTGAATTCCCATGTGTTGTGGGAGGGACCTGGTGGGAGGTAATTGAATCATGGGGGCAGGTCTTTCCCGTGCTGTTCTTGTGATAGTAAGTCTCATGCGATACGATGGTTTTAAAAATGGGAGTTTCCCTGCACAAGCTCTCCCTCTTTACCTGCTGCTGCCCATGTAAGATGTAACTTGCTTCTCCTTGCCTTCTGCCATGATTGTGAGGCTTCCCCAGCTACGTGAAACTGTGAGTCCATTAAACTTCTTTCTTTTGTAAATTGCCCAGTCTCGGGTATGTCTTTATCAGCAGCATGAAAATGGACTAATACATTAGGTCTTGAGGCTGGAGCCCTCATGCAGGAGATTAGTACCCTTATAAAAATAGATCTCAGAGGGGTCCCTTTTCCCTTATGCCATGTGAGGACACAGAGAGAAGACACCACCTACAAACCAGGAAGTAGGCTCTCGCCAGATGCGTCATCCACTGGAGTCTTGACCTTAGACTTCTCAGCTTCCAGAACTGTGAGAAATAAATGTCTGTTGTATATAAGCCACTCAGGTCACAGTATTGTTTAATAGCAGCCCAAACAGACTAAGACATCGTCTATGGTTGCTTTTGCAAAAACAGCAGACTTGAGTAGTTGCCACAGAGACCATATGACCTACAAAGCCTAAAATCTTTACTATCTGGCACTTTTAAGAGAATATTTGCTCCCTTTGGTCTAGAGGAAGATGGACACTCAAACAAATGATTATTGCACTGTGGTAAGTGGTGTACTGGCCTTACAGACAAAAGACATCAAGGAGCACAGAGCAGGAGTATGCAAACTTTGTGGAGCTCTCCTTGAGGATAAGTAGGAGTTTTCCAAAATGGGAGGAGAAAAGACAGAAAAACTGATCTCAAGAGTTTGACCCACTTATGCCTAGTGTTCCATTATTGGAATGCTAAGCATGTGGGAGTTATTTATATCCTACTGCTCAAGATCATCACCAAGATCTGATTGCAAAAATTGCAACCTCAGGTATAAGTGGGTCAAGGTGGTAATCACATACTCCTTAGAGAGTAAGGTACTCCCTGAAATTGCTGGCAAAACCCTGTGTTTATGTACATATGTGTGCTTTTCCCACCTTAGGGATAGAGTTTATCTCTTTCAACAGGTTTTCAACAGCTTAAAAACCACTACCATGGGCGGACATGGCAGCCCATGCAAAGTCACAAAGGTGTAATGTAGAGAACAGCACACTCATGGGGTCAACAGTGAGATCAGCGACAACACAGAACAGATTTCTATGGAGGACAGTGGGAAATGAAGCTAAATAAATGTCACCCAACATCAGAGGGAGCACCCAGGATGGGGGTGGGGCAGAGGTCTGAGGCTGATTCAATACAGCATAAAGGACTAATTAGTACAAGTATAGTGAAGAACATCAAGTTAAACAGATGCGGACTTTGCTCTCAGGTGGCTACTCCATCAAATGCAGTTGGTGGACAGGCAAGAACCCAGCTAGCCTGCAGAGAGGCTGTGGGTTGGCAGTTCATTGTGTTAAGAATAGAAGGGCTGACCAGATGGTCAACTCTTTTTTTTTCTCTTTGCTTTTAAAAAATTGATCCAAATATTTGTACTTATTTATGGGGTACCTACTATATTTCGTTACATGCATAGACTGTGTAATGGTCACGTCGGAGTATTTGAAGTGTCCATAACCATTAGTCTTTATCATTTCTATGTGTGGAACATCTCAGGTCCTCTCTTCTAGGTATTTTGAAATACACAATACCTTGTTAACTATAGCAAATAACCAGCTCTTTAATCATTCCTTGGTCAAATCTCCATTTCATATACCCCTCCAAACCAAAACAACATTGACTAAATCTGCCTCTGGCCCTGTGAAAGGCCAGCCAAACAGCAAGAGGCCAGCGCAAGACATAGCTTCCTCTTCTAGAGCTGAGACTTCACTTTTGATTGTACTGTGGGGCACATAGAACAACATCGAACTCCCAGGTGATGGGAGGGAGAGTTCCTAGGACTAGGGAAACAGAGCCTATGGATGTGAGGTGTGTGAGGAGGTGGGGTGGGGAGGTAATGGTTTTCACTGGATTCCTTTTTATATTTTATTTAGATTAAGTTCTGCTCAGCAGGGTGATTTCTTAATTAGAGCTGCCCAGCCAAGCAGACCTCCAGCTCAAACCCCTGTGCTGCCTTCTAAGGTTTCATGAGGGACCTTGTCCTGCCTTATTTCCTGAGTTCTAATATTTGAATAGTATGCAGTGGATTTCAATGGGAGGAAAAGACATGTAATTTAATCATCGTTATTAGATTTTGCCTGTGGATGGGGAGAGGAGGGGGAAGCAGGAGGGACATGGGTCCTTTCTTTGTTAATTTTCTTTTTCTTTTTCTCTACCTTTCTTCCAGTGGTCAAAGGAAGAGGAGGATCAATGGCCTTTTTTCCTCCCCCCAACCTTTTTTTTTTTTTTTTTTTTTTTAAACAAAGAAGCAAAGTGAGAACATTAAGCCCGAAAGAGAACTGTGTTCATTGCAGGACTTTTTGAGGTCTGGTTAAGCCATTTATATAAAGAAATTACACAGTTCCTCTTTGGTAACCTCAATCCTGAAAGTTAGTGTGACAGGCCTACAGCTTTTTGTTCTCTTCATCACTCCAGAAGTTGCAGACTGCGCTCAGCAAGACCTCACAACATGGAGGAAAATTAAAGAGATCAGTGGTCCATGGAGTATCCCCTTACCCCACCATAAATTGATATCATTTTGTGCACAATCCAGGGAGAAGAAAAAGAAGACCAGAAACTCGCAAACCATTCGAGAGAAGGAAGGGAGCTTTGTCATGTTGCCATCTGAGGCAAGTATACTTGGGATGGGACAGGCAAGCTGAATAGGAATGAAAAAGAGCACTTGGTCAACAAATACACAAATCTATTAAGGTTTTTCAAGAAAGAGAGACAAAATTCAGCATGGTTCACCAAAAAGAAAAAAGAAAAAAATTATGTCCAGAACTCTCCCAATTGTCCTGCTAAATAAACACACACACACACCCACACACACACACACACACACACACACACACACACACACATATCAGCCTATAATCCCCCTCCTCCCCCCTACCTCATGCCCCTATCCTGTTGATCTTTCCTCACTTAAAAATTATCAGAAAAGAATTTATTCATTTGGGAGGATTCCAGGCACTACATTTATGTTGAGTTCAGATGAAATGGGATCCAGACTTTTCAAACCGTACTGTTTTACAGATAAAACACAAAGGCAGAACTTCATTATCTGGAGACACTGCCTTTTCTTTTTTCTCCTGCCTTTTGTTTCTGAGCAATTTTAAGCTTGTTTGGAAAGTATCATAACAGGGGCAGAGCGTTTTTTACCACATCTATTTCAGGAGGGTTTTTAATACAGAATAATAAAATTATTGCTAAACAGATGGAAGAGTTTTACTAAAGCTAGAAAAGACACTTTTGCTAATACACCCTATAGGCCGATCTCAATTCTCTCATTGTTAAGAATGCTTGGTCTAAGAGAGTCTTATTTATGTGCCAAATGGCTTTATTAAATCATTATATTAACACAGAAAAAGTCCTATTACAATGGCTGTCTCTGTATGATCAAAACTTGTCCATGATCCTGGTGATAGCCTATTTATTCTGAAATTTAAAAAGGTAACATTCCAGTACAGCCTAATGTTTGGCCAAGTTTTACAAAATTCATTATAATATGGCTGGAAGGGTTACTATGTCCTAGCCAGGGAAGGCCTAAGTTTTATCAGGGCAGTAGTCCCCTGACAAAAAGAAAACTGTGAAAAAGAGACCTCTCATCCACTCATAGAAATTAATCCCTGGCAACATTGTAATGACTTCACCTGTAGAAATACAATGGGTCTGTGATTTCTACTTTGATTAATAAAAAAACAAACAAAAACAAACAAAAACGCAGGGTAATCTCAGTGCTTTGGGAGGCTGAGGCAGGAGGAACACTTGAGGCCACAAGTTTGAGACCAGCCTGGGCAACATAGCAAGACCCTGTCAATACAAAAAATTAAAAACTTAGTTAGGCATGGTGGCTTGTGCCTGTAATTTCAGCCACTCAGGAGGCTGAGGTGGGAGGATTGCTTGAACTTGAGAGTTTGAGGCTACAGTGAGCTATGATCATGCCACTGCACTCCAGCCTGGGTGACAGAGCAAGACTCTGACCCCTCCCTACCGCCCCCCGCCGACCAAAAAGAATCCCAGTGGCAAATTCAAAGCCAAATTAATTGCACTGGTGAACCAGGACTATGGCATGTGAAAAGAGTTTAAAAAGCCAGGAGAAGCAAAGTTTGTTGTATACTGGATTTTGAAACCGAATAAACACAGACGCACACACAATTTTTGAATGTAAAATTAATACATGTTGATTGTAGAGAAAAAAAATCACTCCTAAGCCTACCACTGAGAAAGCATATGTGTTTTGGCCGCCCAAGATTGATTTCTGCCTTCATGTGGAAGTAAGCTTTAAAGGCTCTGTGTTAGGGCATAGTCTAGAAATATGGGGCCCCATGGGCACCGGGAAAACTTACAAAGGGAAGAGATGGAACTGGGAGGGTTCAAGCTACCAGTTCCATCTCTCCATGTTTTAGAGAATTGGGGCACTAAGTCAGCCAGGTAAGGTGAGGTCAGAGGAGGGCCCGAATGAAGCATGAGACACAGAGGGACAGTGCGTGAATGGAGACCTTGGGTAGCACCAACGTGTAGTGGCAGAGGTGGGGTGGATGTGGCTGATGTCAGGGAGAGAATGGGGAGCATGCACAGGGCTCAGTCTTATACATACATTGAAAATCCTTTAGCCTTTCAAAGATTATTAACCCAAATCACCTTTCTTGCTTACTCCAGATGCCTCAGCCTCTGATATAATTGCTAAGTATCTGCCGTGTTAAAAATAAACATTTGAGAATCAAGGGTGATTTTTCTCTTTTCTTTTGAATTGTAATTGCGATGTACTCATGGCCTGCCATGACGTGAGGTCTGGCTTAGATTAGCCCCTGGCTGAGAGACCCATGCTAATTTAGTGCCTGCAATTATGCCTGCCTCTAATCGTGTTCTGCTCTTTGTAGGATGTACCCTTTGCAATAGAAGCAACAGTTATGCTGGGTCATCTATACTTTCTTGCCCCAGGCTGCTTGTGACACACATTGGTGAGACAACTGGCCAGGATTAGGGGTATGATCTGTGACCCTGAAACAGAGTGAAATTGATTGGCAATGAGGGATGAGTGGGGTGATCCTATGAAAAAATTATAAGCACCGTAAGTATTCTAATATCTGACCCCTAACTGTAATGGATGTGCACCTACCTCCCAGCCATAAAAATGCTTCCAATAAAAGAATCAAAAACGAAAACATGCAGAAAAACTTTTATGTATGAGTGCATTTGTCTGAGGTGTCATCCAGCTGTAGCTTCAGAGTAGGGGTGTACATGTCAATTGAGAATGATCAGCCTTTGCCTTCTGTCTGCAGAGGCTGGCAAAGGGGAAACAAGCTGCATAGTTTAGTGCTGGCAAAATAAACCACTATGCAGTTATAAACAAGAGTGGGTGGGTGGGTCGAAAGATGGGTGGATGGGTGAGTGGGTTGGTCCCCTTCCTGATGTATAAAAACAGAACTCCTAGGTTTGGGGTTCATGTTACAATTGGACTCCAGGAAAACAGACTATACATTCAAAATCTAAACCAGTTTTAAAGTATAAATTAAAAAGTATTTTCCCTCTAGCACATTTAGATATTATTATTTACTAAGAGAAAGAAGAACAGGCTACATGCCATCTTCGATAGCTCCCTCATGCTCCTAGATTCACAAATGATACCAGGGAAGCCACTGCTTGCCTCTGTGCCTTTGGGGAGGCGGGGGTTGTAGGGGGAAGTCTGAAAGCTCACCATCACGGAGCTCCAACTCCTTCTTCCTGGGATGGGGCACTTGCCTGTGAAGCCACAGGAGGCTGGAGGGGTAGAGGCTGGCGGCAGGAAGAGGAGGAAGTGAGGAAGGGGGCGATGCCCGGGAGGGCTCTGGGAGAGTAACCAATTCCTTCACTGGGGGCAGGCGGGAGTCTCCAGGGTCACTATGGGGCAACCTGTGAAGGGAAGGGAGGAAAGGGATTTCCGGAAGTCTCCCGCTCTCCCTCCTGCCTGCTTCCCTCCTTCCCCTAGCGGTTGATTGCGAGGAGCAGCGGAAGGAAGGATGTATCAAACCGAAAGAAGAAAGAACCCCTGCCAGTCGCCCCCATGACATCCGACTCTGAACTGCAGCGATCTAGAGGCTGCGGCGTGTTGCAGATTAACAGCAGCGAGGGCAGGAGGCAAATCAGATGCCGCAGGAGCTGACTGTTTTCTTTAGCCCTGAGAGCTGACTGTAGGCACAGGTTGCATATCAAAGGCAACGGGAATCAGTCTGTGGCAATATTACATCAGGTCCTGGACTGGTGGTGGTGTTGGTTGCGGGGGTGGGCGGTGGGGTCCAAGTCCTAAAAGATGTCAGTCAAACACCAGCTGAGCTTCTAGACCTCCTTCTGTGGCCCTTCTTCTGATCAAGTATGCAAATAATAATACAGTCAGGCTCTACCTCCTGCAATTAGCACAGGGGAGGGCTGAGTAACTGGGAGGACTTAGCCTTCTCCCTGTGGTTATCTTGTAAGGCTTTGAAGTGTAACTTTTGTTTTGTTTTGCTTGCTTTCTCCCTGCATAGAAATTTCCCTTAAGGGAAGGGTGGGTCTAAACTACCTTTAAAATGAGTTTTCACTCCCTGAACAAGGCTTGTAAAAGCTTGAGAGAAAATGCCAGGGGAAAGCATGGAAACTTTCTGGGGATAAACTATGGGTCTCCACCTTTGCACTTAATCAGGGGACAGCCACTAACCACAGTAGCTGCATGCTTTCTGCCACCTTTATCTACCTGAGCAAAACTTCAAGGACATGTTTATGCTGAATCTCCAGAGAGAGCAAGAGAAGCCCAGCTTGAGGGAAATGACTGGACCTTGATTACTTAGGATAAAAAGAAATCAATTTATGGTAGGACTATCTATCTATTTATGTCTGCACATTCATCAGGTTTGCCTAGGAAAGGAGTCTGAGAAAATGTGTTGGAATTGGGCACTTCTGATGTCTATCCTATTCCTTGTCTTGGTTGATAACACTTTCTCCAGTCCCCAGATCTCATTTTAGGAAATGAGACTTGTTATCAGGCATCCTAGAGCCTCCATATTTTTCTGAGTCTTTCTGTGTCTGCCGGCACCATTGACGTTGTTACTATTGCTGGTTTTCCTCTAATATTTTCTGTGAAAATGCTTAGGAGCTTTTAAGAACTGGTGGCCACCAGAGAGGTTAAACATTATAAACAATATAAAGCAAAGGAGTTTAGTGTGCTGTCTTTGGGGTGTGTCATTGCTGTACAGCTTGTCTTTTTTTCCTAAAAAACCCTAATCATCTTCTGTGGTGGGAGGGGTTGGAGTTGAAGGGATGGCTAGTTGAGGTGGGGGCAATTTGTGCTATACCTGTCTCTGACAGTCTTTTAATTTTTCATTCGTCTATGCAAATTTATTGTAAAAGAGGTATGGCTTTTTCATTCATTCACTCATTGACTTAGCCATTCAACAAACATATATCCAGCACGTGCCTTGAGTAGGCCAAGGCTGAACACTGTTTTTAAAAGGTATGTTTCTGTAAAGATGCACTCCTCCCTGACCACCAGACCCTGCCAAACCTTTGAGAGAGTGTCTCTGAGAAAGAATGAGCAAGGTAAAATATCCATTAGAAGGGAACTCTTGGGTCCTCACTCCTCCTGAGATAGAGGTGAATAAGGGCATCTTCTAAAGCACTGAGAACTGTTAAGCAGTCCTTAAGCGGGTGAGGGATATGACTTTTGAAAATAATAGTAAAAACAGTTTATGTGGGGATAGTTTATGAGAGTCCACAGAACCCTTTCACGTGTGTTACTAGAATGAGTGTTGGGTTGAAGATTAGGCACACATGCTCCCAATAATACTTTTGAAGCGCTGGACACATGCTGTGTTTCACCAAGAAGTTAGCAATTGTTCACAGTTGTAGTATCTGTGACACAGGTCCCAAATGATCAGATTAGCTAACGTGACCAAAGAGGAGAGGCTTGACATCTCTTTCGCTTGGTTCTATCTCCTTATTTTGTCACTCAGCCTAGTGTGTGTGGTCATCCGTTCACAAAACAAAACAGAGATGAAAAACCAACTTAAAAAACCAGGGCTGGGCACGGTGACTCACGCCTGTTAACCTAGCACTTTGGGAGGCCGAGGCAGGCAGATCACGAGGTCAGGAGATGGAGACCATCCTGGCTAACACGGTGAAACCCCGTCTCGACTAAAAATACAAAAAAATCAGCTGGGCCTGGTGGTGGGTGCCTGTAGTCCCAGCTACTGGGGAGGCTGAGGCAGAAGTATCGCTTGAACACAGGAGGCGGAGGTTGCAGTGAGCCAAGATTGCACCACTGCACTCCAGCCTGGGCAACAGAGTGAGACTCTGTCTCCAAAAAAAAAAAAAAGTATATATAATATATATAAAAAAATATATATAATATATAAAAATATTTTATATATTTTATATATAATATATAAAATACATATATATTATATATTAAAAATATACATAAATATATATAGAGAGAGTGACGATTTTAGGGAACAAGTCTGATTTCAGGATTTTGGGTTGCTTCTGTTCCTCTGGGTGTTTTCTTGGACCCAGAGTCAACATTTAAAACAAAACAAAACAAAAACACCTACCAATTCTCAAGTTTTGACCCTTGTGTCATTTATCATCAGAAGTCATGGGATGCACAATTATAGGACCCAGGATTGAGTTAATCTTTGAGGGATAAATTGTGGCACATTCTGTTTTTGAGGGCTGTTGCAAATCTAAATATCTTTGTCAGTGATTTATGATCTTCTGTGATTGTTTATTTAGTTTCCTTGGTCAAAAAAAAAAAAAAAAAAAAAAAGGCAGCTTTTAGGGTCAGCCTTCTGTGAACAGCGGCTGGACATCTCAACAGCCTCAGCCCAGCCTTGGGCTTCTGCTGAGATGCAAGCATAATGACCAGGAATGTGATCTATCCCCAGCCAGATGGTCAATAGCTGGAAATACTACTCCCTCAACGGTAATTACAATCTAGGGGAGGTTGAGAGGGAGGATCAGCAAACCTGGTTGATCTGAATGGATTTCCACTCCACGTTCAAGCATTTTGGGTTTGAGAAAACCCCCAACACTTCGAGCCCCGGGCATTTTTTCCATTAATATTTTAAATTGATGTTCATGTCAAGGGAAATTTAATACGTAGGTTTCTGATTCATTTACACTTAACTCATCAAAATATTGTTCTGTAAGAAGTGATTGGTGTCCAAGAAATCTTAAGAGCCTTTTTATAAGCTTTTAAACTTCTTTTAAACGTTAAGAAACAGAAGTTACAGTCTCCCCAATGTAAACAGGAGTGAATCCCTGGTTGAGGGGGAGGGAGTGCGGGAGGGTGGAGAGAGTGGATATAAGGCGCCAAGACACACTGACCTCAGTCCTTGAGGGACAAGAAAGTGGAGCCCAGGACTTTCCAGTCCCCACCTAGTGATCAACGTCTCACCCACGGTCAGGGGAGCAACTGGTGGTTCTACTTTTTTGAATTCTGAAGGCAAAGGCAAGCTTTTTTTAGGGGTCCTGCTGTTGGCAGAGAAAGCTCCCAAGAGTTCTGCAGAGAAGAAGGATATAGACTCCAAAATTTTACTTCCAGGCAAGGCCTCCCCCCACCCTCTTTTTCCCCTTCAAAGAAAGTGCTCATAATGTATCCTTTCATTTATAATTTTATGAAGGTCTCAATTGAACATGTAAAGAAAGTGGAAAAATTCTAAGTTGCCATGGATGTTTGGCATTTTTCCTACTATACTAAAATCTACTTTCTGCCCCAAGCAAAATGGTTTCAGAGATTCCAATAAAAGGGGGTGGAAGACAGTGAGAGCAGAGGTCTGGAATCAGAGTCTTCATGAAATGTATTTGTATTTTAATTATTTGAATATGATCGACTTCTGTTTCACCCTATTTCACTTGGCTTCCTGTGGTAAAATACAGCTCCTTTGCATTTCATAAAGCTTGTAACTTCTGTAAATGAACACTCACGTGTTTTATCTTGTTTTACTCATCCTTCTACAAAATGATAAATGTAGCAGAATTCAGCATCTATGGCTTAGGTTTGTTTATTTGTTATATATTGTTTTTATTTTTCCTCTTTTGTTTTCTTAGAAGAGGGAAAGCTTGAGAATAAATCAGCAATGATAAAAATTTTGTTCTGTTTTTGGAGTTTTAAAAAATTCTCATAATTTTAAGAAAATGCAGAAAGCATTCATATTCAGAAAAGGAGCCAAGGAAAAGTGTTAGACACCACTTCAGATTTATCCAATATAATATTTACAAAGTGGTGGCTTTTTTTCTTAGTGTAAGTTTTAATCTATTGGTATTAGCAATATCTGCTTTTCTCCTGCCTTGCTTTACACAGATTCATGATTTTCTAAAAACTGATGTTTTACTCAAATTGAGGTAGGTTCTTTTCTACTGTCTTACATAACTTTGGGTGCATAGACCAAGATTATTTATACACTGTAGAAGTCGATGGTATTAAATCCGCTCAAGAAGTAAGAGAAGTCAGAGGCTAAGTCACGAAAAACCTTTGTCAAAAGACTGTAGGGTGAATGTGGTTTTCGCATCCAAAGCTTTACCTGTGGGTCTAATATAGATTCTGTGCATTCATCTTCTGCAGGGACCATTTCAGTAGAGCCTTTTAAGACACATGTTTTGGAATACAGTCAAATGCGTGCTGCTGCATGACCAGCCTATTTGGTAAGGATTGCCCAAAACTTCTGTCTTGTCAGATTTAGATGTGGAGATTTTTTTGAAGAAATTGCATGTAGAAATTCTTCCATGAGTTCTGATAGGAACATGAAAAACATGCTTCTGAAAAACAGGGTAGACGTCTGAGTACTTTGAGACACTCATCTACTACTATTGTTGAAGTGTTTCTTTTTTTGAATAAAATTTTAAATAGTATTACTATTACCCTAATTATACTATTTATTTCACAGTTAAATTCTTTGCATCTTTTTTTTCTTTTGAGAAAAAGCTAATGTGACATATATCTTCATAACTGCTATTGCCTTTTTAAAAATCTCTTTTTAAATGATGAATTTTACAACATCCCTGAAAGCTTAGGTTTGAGGTGTGTGCCTCTTACTAACATGAGGTGTCAGTGCTGATCTCTAACGTTGCTTTTGTGTTACTTGAATTATCAGTTGGCAAAGCAAATTCTTGTCCATGCAGGATAGGGCTACACGTATTTTCAGCAAGGTTTTAAATTTTTTTCTCTGTTGAGTTAAAATTATGTAAAAAGAAAAATCAACTGATGTTAATAACGCTGACACCTATTAAATAATTACTTTGGTTTTGTGATCATTCCATTTAACTGTTGCAATTGCCCCAATTCATAGTTGAGAAAACTGTGACTTTAAAAAGTCATGTGATGCAGGTATTGATTAGATAAACCAGTACGGCTCCTTGCAGTGCTGGGTAACTTGAGCATGTTGGCTGGATGATCTCTTTGTGATGATGTTTGTGTTAACAGCCCAGCATTAGAATGGGGACTTAATTGACAAACAGAACTGTTTACATTTTCTTTGATGTAATATGTTTTAAGTTAGAGGAATAATTTTTATACCCAAAGCCACATTTTCTCATGTTAATTGTGTAGGTATATTTCTAGTTATTATTTGTTCATTGATACACTCGCTTAATGAACGCTGAGTCTTAGCTGAATAAGGCTGGAAATAGGCAAGGCACCTGGCTTTGCATATATAATCAAATAGGGGAAGTAATACAGAAATAATTAGAAAATCATGTAAGAAAGTCTAATACAAGTATTTTACAAAACAACTAGCTTTATCATATAACTTTCAACTTGAACATGACTTCCTAGTTAGGAAACCATTTTACCAAGAATGCAGGAAGTTAAGACTTCATAATATTTACAAACACTCCAGAGTTAACTTTTTTTTCTGCCCTGTAAATATCACCTCAAGTATTTGGTTTTGCCACAAAACATTAGATAAGCCCAATTTAAACTGTGATTCCTAATTCTGGAAATATGCAAATGCTACTAAAAGATAAGCTTCATTTTCAGTTCCCTCATGGCTGTTAGTCACCAGAAGAAGGAAGAGTCAATTTCCAATTTATTTCCAATGTTAAAACCTTCATTTTGAACATTGTTTTTCATTCTAGTTATAGCTACATCTTACCTCTTTGCAATGGTGGGAGACCCTTCCCTAAATTGCCCTCTTCTTTATGGACTGTTAAACTAGCAGAAAGCACTAATTAAATGATCATTAGCTTGAGGATGATTGATTACACTTAGATTTACATGTTGCCTTTTATGTTCAAAGAACTACTTAAGCATCAACTAATTAATCTGCAAGTGAAGAATACTTCCAGCATTACTCTATAATTAGACAATCTCAGGAGGAAACAAGAGGATTTCAAAGGGGAGTCAGATGGTTTCGCAGACCGCTACATCATTTATTTTTTCATCACTCAGGTAAAATGGCCAGACCTGAATCCAGTTGCCAACTCATTATTCTTATTTACAAATAAGTTCATTTTTAAAAGGCCAAAGTTGTATAACAGATGAGGAGTTGGAAATAAAAACAAATGAATAACCAAAAGTATTGTCTTTCATCTCAGCTGTTTGGGTAATTTTTAACACTTTATTCCCCATAAAGAGTGAAATTAAGCAAGTCTGTTTCATGACATGTGGTAGACTATCCTTTCTCTCTTTTCTTTCCCAGCATACTCTTATTTGCAAGTTATTGCTGTATACGTGTGTGTTTGTAGGTAGACAGAGAATTAATACTTCTTTTGGGCTTTGGTTTCCTAGGTAGTAAGATAGGACAGATCCAAAATATATATAATGGGGCTGACAAACAGAATTTTATACATATTTTTGGGAAGCAAATGTTTGTGACCATAAGAATGATTGATTGATAGAATGTTGGGAATCTGTTTGGTGTAATAATGCATACATTGAAGTAGAATACATCTTTATAAATTCATCCCAAAATTATATTTAAAACCATAATGACTTTTCCACCAACCTAATACACATAGCAAGGACCTTGAATAGTAATAAAAGACAATCGTCTTACTCAGGCATCTCATCTGTATGTATGGGTCAGTAGGCCAGCTCTGACCTATACATACAGATTAGGTATGATATTAAAATGATACTAAAATGTCAAGCCTCTGTTGGTCAGATGGTTGTTTATCAAACTTTCCTTGAAGCATAAGCAGTCTTCTCAGCTTTACAAAATAGAGGGATGTAGCAATAAGCAAATTCAGTTCAAGTGTCTGTTTTTGGTTGGTTTCAGATGAGCTTGTGTCGAATGCTAAATTTTCCCTAATTCAGCAACTAGCTTGTATATGAAAATTAAGTGTTTGTCGGGGAAACTGCACCATTTATTTTTTTGAAAACTTATAGCTATGCATTGATTTGTATTAACTTCTCTCCCCCACTTCATCACAGTAAATTAAAGTGATGATGTGTTTTTAGGTTATAATTTGTTAAGTGAGTGTCTTTGGGAGCCGTCACTTGATTTCCTCACCAGGAGTATGCCGTTTCCAACCTGTCAAGGACAGCCTAGATTTACCATGCCACACAGGCATTCTGATACGAAATTCAAAAAGTTGGGATTGTTAGAAGAGCTAGAAAGCACAGATTGCACTCAGTTGGACAAAGATAAACAGAAAGCTTGTTTTTTTATGAAATCGGAGATTAAATGAGTTGATGGAATCAAGCCTAGACAGCCACATAAGCCAGAGTGGAAAATTATAGACTAAAATGCATCTGATACTGAAGAGAATGACTCTCTCCAAAAGCCCTCACTTTTTATTTGATTCAAGGAGTCTTTATAAGCTCAGCAAACCCTAAGATTTTAACAAGAAAAACAAAAGCCTCCAAACAGCATGGCTTTCATCCAGCGCTTTTGTGATTTACAAATGACCAGATTTAAAACTTTAATCATCTCACACCTAGGGATTTTTTGAATTTGTTTTAGTTTGTAAGGCATGTCCACAGACAAAATGACTCACAAAAAACAGAATCAGCCTAAACCCCCAATTGGCCCTATTCCTCTGTCAAATCAAGACAGTCAGTTTTGCCCTGGGATTTCAGAGTGTCCCCAAGTGGCCCTTCTATTGACGCAATGTTCATCTTGCAGCTATAATCACTGGTTTCTTTTGAAGTGTACTTAAGCTCTTGCTTAAGTAAATCCATTCATGGACAATTATTTAAGAGATTGGAAAATTCTTTGTTCACGTGAAACCTTTCTTCCTGAGCTTCCTTATAACTTGAGATGATGACTTCTTTGGTCGACTCAATGCCATGCTTCCCACTCTGTGAGCCTGTTTTATAGAGGCAGTATAACAGGTGATATGAAGCCTTGATATACATTTGGAAGGTATGTGGAAGCTAAGAAAGTGCCCTTTGAGAATCCCTGGTCACTTCTGAAATTGTAATTCCTAGGAAGTCACTGGAGCTAAGACTTCTTTTTAGAGGGAAACAGAAAAAGAAAATAATAGGACTATGAAGATTAGGTCTTGATCCTTTCAGAATTGCTAATGCTAATGTCACTGTTCTTCTTTTTTTTTTTTTCCTTCCAAAGATAGAATGACACTAGTTAGAAAAATAAAAGTCTGTTATTTAACATTTCAGATTATGCCTCCAAATCCTACAGAAGTGTAACAACCATAGAACAGACAAACACCAACAGCATCAACAACAGAGAAACTCAGTCCAGGAGGATATGAAACCCTTTGTAATAAAGAAAGCAACAGCCATGAACATTTGTGTACATGTGTCTTTATGGTAGAATGATTTCTATTCCTTTGAGAATATACCCAGCAATGGGATTGTTGGATCGAATGGTTCTGTTTTTAGCTCTTTGGGGAATCATTACACTGCTTTCCACAATGGTTGAACTAATTTACACTCCCGCCAACAATGTGTAAGTGTTCCTTTTTCTCTGCAACCTGCAAGCATCTGTTTTTTTAAAACTTTTTTTATAATAGCCATTTTGACTTGTGTGAGATGGTATCTCATTATGGTTTAGATTTGCATTTATCTCATGATCAGTGATGCTGAGCATTTTTTTGTTATGCTTGTTGGCTGCATGTATACCTTCTTTTGAAAAATGTCTGTTCATTTCATTTGAAAAGTTTCATTTCATTTCCTTTGCCCACTGCAGCACTATTCACAATAGCAAAGATAGGGAATCAACCTAAATATCCATCAATGACAGATTGGATAAGGAAAATGTGGTACATATACACCATGAATGCTGCACAACCATAAAAAAGAACAGGATCGTGTTTTTTTGCGGGAACATGGATGGAACTGGAGGCTATTATCCTTGGTAAACTAACACAGGAACAGAAAACCAAATACTGCATGTTATCACTTACAAGTGGGAGAAAAATGAGGAGAACTCATGAACACAGACAGACACTGGGATCTACTCGAGGGTGGAAGGTGGGAGGAGGGAGAAGAGCAGAAAAAATAACTACTGAGTACTAGGCTTACTACCTGGGTGATGAAATGATCTGTACATCAGACTTCTGTGACACAAGTTTACCTATCCTGCATATGTACCCTTGAACCTAAAAGTTTAAAAAAAGAGAAAGCAACATCTAACTTAACCCATTCACTGATGTGCTACAACTTTCTCCCATAGGAAGATGCTCTCCCTAGCTAGTATCTTATAGTGATTTAAAAGCACAGGTTGAAAAATCCCTACTGGCCTGTCCAGACTTGGGACTCCTCCCACTTCAGTTCTTTCATTTGCAAAATGGAATTGAGCACCTTCCTCATGGAGGGTGACCAGCAGTCCCAGCTTGCCCAGGACACTCAGTTATAGCCAGTGATATGGTTTGGTTGTGTCTCCACCAAAATCTCACCTTAAATTGTAATCATCCCCACGTGTCAAGGGTGGGGCCAGGTGGAGATGATTGAATCATGGGGGTGGTTTTCCCCATACTGTTCTTGTGGTAGTGAAAATCTCACGAGATCTGATGGCTTTATAAATGGGATTTCCCCGGCACAATCTCTCTTGCCTGCCACCATGTGAGAAGTGACTTTGCTCCTGTTTTGCCTTCCACCATGATTGTGAGACCTCTCCAGCCACGTGGAACTGTGAGTCCATTACACCTCTTTTTCTTTGTAAATTACCCAGTTTTGGGTATTTCTTTATTAGCAGCATGAGAACACACGAATACAGCAAAGTTCCAGGGAACCCATCAGTGGTGAGCAAACTGATATGTCTTGTCACCCTCTATAAGAAAGAAATTAGAAAATGTGTGCAATATATATAACACAGTGCCTGGCACATAAGAAAAGCTCAATTTATGTTAGCTATTATTACATGGATTGGAGGGGGTCAAACTTGGTCTTCTTCCCCCCACCCCAACATATGCATTTTATAAAATAAGAAGGAAACACAGCTTTCCATGACCAGATGTCAGATTGGGTCACAATCTTCCTTATGACCCTGAGGGACTTGGAGCAGTGTGTCATCCATCCAGGGTAGAGTGTGGAGTGTAGACAGGATGGGAATCGAACAGCCACATGAACAAGGGCATTTTGTTTTTCTCATTTTCTCTGCGCTATGCTGATGTGGATTTCATCTCAGCCCAATTCTTCCTATGGATATTTTCAGTCCTAAGCTTCTGAGGTCCCACATTTTCAACTTTATAAGGTTGGTGCAAAAGTAATCACAGTTGCCATTAAAAGTAACAGCGGCCGGGTGCAGTGGCTCATGCCTGTAATCCCAGCACTTTGAGAGAACGAGGTGGGCAGATCACGAGGTCAGGAGATCAAGACCATCCTGGCTAACATGGTGAAACGCCGTCTCTACTAAAAATACAAAAAATTAGCCGGGTGTGGTGGCAGGCGCCTGTAGTCCCAGCTACTTGGGAGGCTGAGGCAGGAGAATCACTTGAACCTGGGAGGTGGAGGTTGCAGTGAGCCGAGATCACGCCACTGCATTTCAGCCTGGGTGACAGAGCGAGACTCTGTCTCAAAAAAAAGGTAATGGCAAAACCACAGTTACTTTTGTACCAACCCAATACTTTTCTTCATCATCAAAATAGCCAACACAGGCTCGACCTTTTCTTTGTCACAGGTGATCTTTAATCACTTTTTAAATTTTTACATGTATTAACTCATTAAGCCTAACAGCAACCCAGGAAGTAGCAACTGTTGTTTTCCCCATTTTGCAGATGAGGCCACACAGACACAGAGATGGAGAAACTTCCCCAGGGTTTAAGAGTTTAGTTGTCAGGAGACAAGATGCAAATCAAAGTGGGCTGACCTCCTTCAGTCTTACTTTCCTCACCTGTAAAAATGGCCGAATACGAACTGCTCACCTTGTTCATAGGGCTGTTGAAAAAACCAGATGATTTAGTGTACGGGAAAACACGTTGTTAGTTTTCACGTATTAGGCAAATATGACCTCATTATTTTTTCATCACACTTTTATTTGCCCACTCTTGCTGTATAGTCTGAAATGACAAACATCTTGAGAGATAATAGACTGCCCCGATGAGGTAGATCCTTTCTGTAATCAGGGACAGAAAGCCTTGTTTCTTTGGAACCCTCCCCTTGGGGATGAAACTTAGAGCAAAGAATTGTCCCAAACTTAGGTCAGCGATGGCCCCACCTTTCCCCCTCTTTCAAATAGCTCTTGTTGCTACGAGACACAAAACACAAAATGAGGTCCCCGGCATCACCTTTGCTCAGCACAAAAGTGGACCGTGCCGCTTTGAAGATGGGAAACAGATGATAAAGTTTAGGCCGGTATTGAGTTACCATGCTGCAGCCTCAAACTGCAAACTAATTAGAATTCAGGCCGTTTCTAAGAAGCCAGCCAAATAACGATGTCCTTAGAACTCATAATAAAAGGAGCTGATCATTCGAGCTTAGGTTTGCTTTGGATGAGAAAGTTCAGCAGAGACGGTGTGTGCGCACTGTGCAAACTGTTCACTATTCTCCAGTCCCTGTTTGCACACACCCACATGACACTCACTCTGATTAATGAAGGCTATATATGCACACTGACATCGGCATTGGAGCTCCAGAAGCATTAGAAATTTCCCCAGGTGTAGCTAGTTTATTTTCAGGTGTGGACAGGATGGTCATTAAAAACAGCCAGATTTGGTCTCCTACCTAAACTCAACACCTCCTCTGCCCCTCCCCTGGCAGCATTTTTATGCCTGTGGAGCCTGTCTTTTCCTTGTTGGGCATGCAAACCTTTCACTCATCAGAGGCCCGGAGTTCTTTGGAAGCCTCGGATATGTCAGTATCAGTAAACTAATGGAAGCCATGTGCTCACAGAATGGAAAAAACCTGGCATCCTAAAGCCCCAGACATGTCTTGCCATAAACGTGTCTAAAGCAGAGACTCCTTGAGTCCTTTCCTCTTCATAGTAGGTTGTTGGCCACCCTGCTGATTAACTGTTGATAATGCTATTTCAAATGATTCCACTCCTAAACATGAAGCTCTCATTCTCCAAGGGCAATGGAAGCAGCTAAGATTTATTGAATATATATTAGGTGCTATGCAATTTAATAATTTAATGATGAGCACAATGATTACATCACCTGCTGTGTATTCGGTGTATAGACCTGCTAAGAGCTCTATGTTGACTGATTTATTTAATCCTGACCCCAAGTTGGGAGGTAGGTATTGTCATCTCATTTTATGGAAAGGAAACCCTTCCTCAGGAGGGTTGAGTAATGTGTCTGCTGGTGGTCAGGAGTAGGTTGGGAAAGCCACTATACGTGGTGTACTTCTTTTCCTCCCTGGGGCACAATAACTTGGAAAGATAGGAATTATGGTGCTAATTTTTATAACTAAGCTGAAATTTAGAGAGTTTGAATAAATTTTCCAAAAACATGTGACTGGCTGGTAAATGACAGCAGAGAGGAGATACTCACATAGTCTACAAAAGTCAGTGTATTCTGCTGTGCGTTGCCACAGGGCAGAGTTTCTAAGGGGAGAAGGGTTAGATTTCCCAATAGTCAGACCAGGTGAGGTGCATACTTAATGTACCACATCATACCAGAAGCATAAAAAGAGAAGTTTTTAAAAGAATTTGGTTATTCATGGAAATGCCAAATTATCAAAGTAGTCATTTTTGAAACCGAAATCTTTTGGACTTCTTGGTTAGGTATTTTATATTTTTGTATCTTCAGTAAAAAACAACATCAAAATCTCAGTGGCTGAAAATAACCAAGATGGATTGTTTGCTTATACTACATATTCACCATGTGATATTGTTAGGCTTTGTGTCCCTACCCAAATCTCATCTTGAATTGTAAGCCCCATAATCCCCATGTGTCAAGGGAGAGACCAGGTGGAGGTAATTGAATCATGGGGGTGGTTTCCCCCATGCTGTTCTTGTAATAGTGAGTTCTCAAGAGATCAATAGTTTTATAAGGGGCTCTTCCCCCTCCCCGCCGCTGAGCACTTCTCCTTCCTACCACCTTGTGAAGAAGGTGCCTTGCTGCTTTTTTGCCTTCCACCATGATTGTAAGTTTCCTGAGGTCTCCCCAGCCATGCTGAACTGTGAGTCAACTAAACCTCTTTCCTTTATAAATTACCCAGTCTCAGGGAATTCTTTACAGCACTATGGAAACAGACTAATACACCATGGGTCAGCCAGCAAGAGTATGGCATGACAGGGTAAGGTAAGGTGGCTCTGTGCCACTTTGTCCTCATCAGGGGAAGCAATATGGAAGACCTTCCACCAACTGGAATATCCCTGGCCTCAGTGGCATAGAGGAGGCAGCATGGGAAGGTTTGCATTGACTCTTAGTCTTCTGCCTGAAAGTGTCTCCTTTCTTGTTAATGTTTCCTTGGCCAAAGCAAATCTCATGGCATACCTGACTTTGAGGAGATGGGGAGTGGCATTGCCCCCGTGTGCATGGAAGGAGAAAAACCAGCATATTGAGGAACAGCCTCACAATCACCATTTTGCAGATAGACAGTGGGGTGAAGAAGATAGTAATTTTTTCCAGTGCTCAGAGCCCTCAAATGTGTTAATCCTTTCCAGACAGGGAGGAGGGAAGGCTGGTAGCTCCCCCTTGCATTTGAATAAATGCAAGCAGTAAGACTACACAATCCTTTCTCCTTCTCCAGACCCCATGATTCCTACATTTCTCCTTCAAATGTCCTACCTTGATCCCAACTAACAAGGACTGGTGTTCTCACTGCAATAGAAGCTAGGTTTATGGCCTTTCCCACCATACACTCAGGGCTGCTTTCTTAGGGAGTTTTGTACGCAGTCTTGACATCTGGATTGTCCTCACAGTGAATCCTTGCTACTCTTGGCATGAAAACAGCTCCAAGCATGGAGCTGATCCTCTGCAGGGCGATCACCCTGGCTGTTAGCTTCCCTTCCTATCCCCTCTTCCCCAGCCCTTGTTGACCATCTCTTCCCAGGCAGCATCTGAATCCTGGGGAGCGGACTGAGGGTGGCCACTTTGGAGCCAAGGGGTTCTAAAGCCTCCCAATTAAAAGATGCCAAGTGAAACTTAGGAGTCATCTGAGGGTTTTATCTTCTCTCACTAACTTATAGGACATCCCTCTTTGCTTCAAATGCCTCATTATAAAAGCCAACTGCCCTCCCAAGGAGCAATCTGCTGTCCAGTCAGCCACAGTTAGCTCACAATGCAGCCTGGTCCCCAAGGCTCCAAGACCGCCTCCCTCGGGCCCATATCACTAGCTTTTACCAGCTTCATCCTTTTTGGGATGAAAGGCTGGGTCTGAAAGGTCAGTTCTGATGAGCCTAAGCTTTTTAATTAAAGTCACCTGAATTGCTCACTCCTTTATTGCAGTCATCCTATGGCCTGGTTTAGCTAGGACATACTTCCAAAGGAATAACCGACATTTCTTTAAAAATTCGCTGCAAACTGAGCTGTTTTCAAAAGTAAGGTCTGATTTAAAATTAAAAAAAAAACAAAAAAACCCTTTTCCTTTTGTGGTTCATTATCATCTTCTACATTTCTCTTTCTTTTTCTCTCTCTTAAAACTAGAAGTATTTCACCCTGGCTTGCCAAATGATTTTTATCTCAGTAGAAAAAGAACTCGCTATTTCCTGAAAATCTACCACTGCCCCCATCTCCTTTTTAAAATACATTTTGTGCTGGGAATCAAAGTCAGGTAACTTGATAACAAGTTAATGAACACAAATTAATTCTGTCTGCATTTGAAAGAGGGACAGCCTGGCCTCACAGAGTTATCTTATTTGCTTTTCTGGACATGACACTTTCTGGTTGGAAAATCTAGGTACTTGAAGGAAATAAATAAAGGCATACTATTTTCCCCCTGGAGTAGGGTGATTATGTATGTGTAAATTATTCAGATAATTTTGGGGGGTGGGTGGGAGAAATTTCATTCCAACACATCTGGCTAATTGCAAGTAAATTGTCATTTTGACCCTCTGTCATGTGGACAATTTGCATTAAATCCTGGGATAGGGAACGGGAATTTTAAATAGTGTTTGTGTGACAGCTGCAAAAACAGTATTTTAATCATCCTAGGTCTCTCCTTCTGGAACAGGCTTGTACAGCCACAGAAGAGGTCCCTGACCTTCACTCTTCTCCGTTTTCTAAGGCTTATGTTCCCAAGGACAGAACACACTTACTCCATAATCTTTCTGGACTTGGAGAAAGACTTCCCAGTTTGAGGAAATATGTGTTTTTCAAAGCTGACAACATTCTATACTCTGTACCACTATTGAATGATGTTGCTTTGAAAGTGACATAGAAAAAAGGGAGTATGGGGGGATGGGGATAAGAGGCCACACTCTATTTTTTATTATACTTTTAAGTTCTAGGGTATATGTACATAATATGCAGGTTTGTTACATAGGTATACATGTGCCATGTTGGTGTGCTGCACCCATTAACTCGTCATTTACATTAGGTATTTCTCCTGACGCTATCCCTCCCCCTGCCCCCCACCCCATGACAGGCCCTGGGGTGTGATGTTCCCTGCCCTGTGTCCAAGTATTCTCATTGTTCAATTCCCACCTATGAGTGAGAACATGCAGTGTTTGGTTTTCTGTCCCTGTGACAGTTTGCTCAGAATGATGGTTTCCAGCTGCATCCATGTCCCTACAAAGGACATGAAGTCATCCTTTTTTATGGCTGCATAGTATTCCATGGTGTATATGTGCCACATTTTCTTAATCCAGTCTATCACTGATGGACATTTGGGTTGGTTCCAAGTCTTTGATATTGTGAATAATGCCATAATAAACATACGTGTGCACATGTCTTTATAGAGGCCACAATTTTATATCTGGTCCTGTTAACTCATATAACTGTGTCTTTGAGGCAGGAAGAATCAGGGCAGTGCTGTGGACATCACTGTTGTGTGGTGTATGGCAGGAGTGACAGCTGGTGGTCTAGGACTGCCAATGTCATACTTGAGGGTTTGCTCTTAGTATTGGCTTCCAAAGAATATCAAATCATAATGTAGAGATGACC
Source organism: Pan troglodytes (assembly GCF_028858775.2). NCBI lineage: Eukaryota > Metazoa > Chordata > Mammalia > Primates > Hominidae > Pan > Pan troglodytes. The sequence goes on along the minus strand of NC_072417.2, from coordinate 84,975,636 downwards.
AGAGGTGAAAAAGTGACATCCCAGGAGACTTGTGTAGCTTCTTCTGGCCGAAAAGAACTAAATAAACATCAAGACACTTCTCTTTTTTTTCTCCTTTTCTAATTAATTATTAGCAGCTCTTTCTAATGATGTTAGCGAGTGGGTGATGCTAGAGGAACTGGAGGGTGGAGGGAAAGTTGGAGATGTGTCTGATACCACTCCATTTCTTTGTCCAAGTGCACTTTCTCTCTTCTCTTTATTTTCCTCATTGGAGAATGAAGCTATGCTTTTTTAAAAGAATCAGATGAACGTCTCAAGTCTCTCTTCACCTACTTTCCAGGTTCCCTGCTTCAGGACAGTCTGGTATTCATGGAGTTACCATCTCCCAAGAATGGAAAGCATCTTCTTCATTTACCAGTGGCGACATATGAGAGCATCATTTTCATGATAAACAAATTCAGGTTGCAGCAAGTTAAGTGACTTTCTTCCAGGGCAAATAAAAAGTATTATCGGAGGCTGGGCATGGTGACTCACGCCTGTAATCCCAGCACTTTGGGAGGCCAAGGGGGGGTAGCTCATGAGGTCAGGAGATTGAGACCAGCCTGGCTAACATGGTGATATCCCGTCTCTACTAAAAATAGAAAAAATTAGCCAGGTGTGGTGGCACGCACCTGTAGTCCCATCTACTCAGGAGGCTGAAGATCGGAGAATTGCTTGAACCTGGGAAGTGGAGGTTGCAGTGAGCCGAGATCGTGCCATTGTACTCCAGCCTGGGCAACAGAGTGAGACTGTCTCAAAACAGAAAAAAAAAAAAAAAAAGAAAAAAAAAGTATCAACCGAATGAAGGCCAGGTTTTGGGTCTTCCTTAATTCCTAATATGTTTCTATATGAGTTAATTGTGTTTTACTGTATGCTCTTTGCATGTACGTAGAGTATAACTTATCAGTGGAAGGTTGACCTGCCAGGAATCGCTTTGTGCAATATCTAGGACTTTTGAAAGGACTCACTAGAAATCAAGAATGATATAAGCAAAATAAGATAATTTTTGTTCTGAGTAGCATCTCTCAGAACACAAGACCAGAGTATAGCTGTCCTCAAGAAATGATGAAACTAGGCTCGATAGCTTATAAATACACTCCTCTCCATACATTGAAGCTTGCGTGTGCGTTTGCACACTCTTTCTCTTTCTCTTTGTTTCTTTCTCTTTCTTTCTCTTTTTCTGTTTCTCTCTTTCTCTTCCTCTCTCTTTTTCTCTCTCCTTTTTCTCTCTTTCTCTCTTTTCCTCTCTCTTTTTCTCTCTTCTCTTTCTCTCTCTCTCTCTTTCTCTTCCCCATTGATGCAGCTTCCTCCACACACTCCTTGGAACTTAGGCTTGAGATGAGTTGAAAATAAGTACTCGAGAAATTATGCTAACTTAGATGGAAAGTCTCCAGCTGCATATTATTTTTTTATTAAACATTCTATTGAAATTTAAACAGTAAAACCAAAAGACATGACGGTGTCTCTTTTTTACAAATATTCTTTACAGCAAAGGTGAATAATTTACCAAATTTTCTTTAGCATTGCATTCTTGGTGAGACCAATTATAATAAATGAGTTGGATTATTTCCATTTATTTGTTGCCACTAACATTTGGGGAATGGATTTGTATTTGTGTGCACATGTGTAGAAGTCTGGGTAGTCCTTGCAGAATTTATCTTAAGCTCAGCTAGAGATGTAAAGGCTCTGGCAAGCTAAAATGCAATTATTAGGCCAAAACTGAAATATCAACAGGAATTTCTAAAGTGAACATTTCTCATCAATTGTATTTTGAGGATATTTCCCTAATCATTTTGCTTCTTTATGGATCTCATTCTAGAAAGTGGAGGATGTGCATTCCACTTCTTTATGATCTCAGCTGAAATGTTACATACATGATTTCACCTTTTTAAGGGTTCCCTCCATGTGTTGGGTAGCTATCTATCAGCTCCAGCAGAAACCGCCTGAATCTTTCTCCAGCTCTGGATGTTTTGAATGAGGTGACTTGGAATGGGGATGGATCTGTGGTCGGGTCTCGCAACCCAGCAGAGTACAAGAGTTATTGGCCTCAGGATTCTGGGGTTTGAGGTGCTTGGTCAAGAATGACAGAGGGTTGAGATGCTTGGTTGAGAGGTTCTTGGTTGAGGTCTCTTGGTTGAGAGGTGCTTGGTTGAGGTCTCTTGGTTGAGAGACAGAAAGGGGCAAACCCAGGACACCAAAAGGATAATGCTGGCAATGCTGGTGGAATTCAGATGGGTGGGGAGTGGGGAGCACTCCAGTGTGCTCCAAATAAGGCTCCCTTAAAATAACTGGGCAGTTGCCTGTCTTGAGTTCCTGGATTCCATTCTCAATATGCATGCTGAATCATTTCATTTTCTTCCTAAGGCTTTTCAATTTGCCTTCCAGGATTACAAATTGATTTTATCTGCTAAGGCAGACTCAGGCTTGTTGGTACCAAGGTTATTCAATGTTGCCAAGTGGCCATGAGATCTTCAGAAAAGTGCAATAGAGAATTATTGAAGCATTGATTTGTCATCTAAACCAAAATTCTCCTTCTCCCAAGCATCTAGCTATCTTTGGTAATTTTTTTCTGAGTTATCGGTGAGTCAGACACCCAGGATTACCTATTGATGATGTGACTTCAGCTATAAATAATCCAGATAAGTCTCTATATTCCTTTTCCATGTGCTAATACAACATACTTTCTTGTAGCCTATTTACTAAATGCATTCTCTTTGAATTCCAGCCAGTTTTCATAATAAGTAAGAATTAAGGTTAATGACATGAAAAAATTAGGATAAGACAGTAGAAGACTTGAAATCAAGTTTCTGATTTACTAATAACCAACTATATGACCTTAGAAAAGCCATCTAACTTTTCTGAAGGTCTGAGATGTTCAATGGGAATTGGATGGGCTAAGACACTGTGTTGGAAAGCCAGTGGAAGGTGCCACTGATTTCTATGTCACCCTTGCTTAGTTCTTCTTTTTGCAGATATTTTTTAATAAAAGAGTTAATCACACTCTAGCCATGACATGGAGGTGAGAAGGTATACTCTCCCAGGGGCAATGGTAAATACAGGTAACCTAGAGATGGGATTTAAGATTGCCCTATCACAGCAATCTATTTCTTCCCTAACACTCATCTCCTTCCTAGGCTATTCTTGGGCTTCCTTGACATTTATTCATTTGGATGAACAAATTTATTTCTCTGGAGCCTTCTGTGGTTGCCTGTATTAGTTTTCTATAGCTGCCGTAACAAATTACCATAAACCTAGTGGTTTAAAACAACACACATTTATTATCTCCTAATTTCTGTAGGTGAAAAGTCCAACATGGGTCTCACTGGGCTAAAATCAAGGTATTGGCAGGGCTGTTTCTTACTAGAGGCTCTGGGGAAGAATCAAGTTCATTCAGATTGTTGTCAAATTCATTTCCTTGCGGTTACAGGATGGAGGCCCCTGTTTCCTTGCTGGCTGTCAGCCGGGTCACCTGCATCCCTTGGCTCCTGTCTCTCTTGCTCCTTCTTCAGAGCTAGCAAGTCAAGTCAAAATTCTCATTTTGACCTCACCTTTGGCTTCCTCTCTTGCACATACCTCTGCCTTCCTCTTCTTTTAAGGGCTCATGTGATTACATTGAGCCTACCTGGATGATCCAGGCTACTCTCCCTACTTTAAGGTCAGCTGATTAGCAACCTTAATTGCATCTTCAAAGTCCCTTCACAGAAGTACCAAGGTGAGTGTTTGAATAACCAAGGGACAGGAATCTTGGGATGAAGAAAAGGATCTTTACAATCCTTTGTACTGCATCATCCTACAGGGTGTATTAAGCCATTATCAGTCACTAACACCTTTATGGAATTAGCCTAATGGGTGGATTTTGAGTATTACTACCAGCTAAAAGGAGTATGATGATTTTTTTTAAATTGCTACATGAGAAATTACATGGGAGATTAATTACTTCAGTGTTTGAGATGGTCAGGGGTTAGAAATTTTTGGCAAGAGCACATGAGGGCAGTGGGGTTCTAAGCTAGGTAGCATAGAGGGAGAAGTTTTCCCTAGAGAAAAACAAAATGAGAGACTTTCCAAAGGGAAAAACAGTCATTACTTAACATTGGTCTGATATGTTTGAGGTTGAGAAGTACCTCCTGATTTATAAATAATAAAATGCTATTGAAACATACATTGTCTTCATTTGAAGTATAGCTTCTAAAATAGCTTTTAAAAAAGCTTTTAAAAAGTATAGCTTTTTAAATAAAAATTGAGTTTAAGAAAAAACTGAATTTCTTAAACATTTGAGAAAATATTTGAAAACAATTTGCATGAGCTGGGTATAGAAGAAATCCCTTTCTTCTCCCTTTTCCCTTTCTTAGTTTTAAAAGTTGAATTCAATTACAATTTAATCCTAGCCACATGAAATGTACTCTTTGTAGTATTGTGCAAGTAGCTTTATAGATACAGATAATGTTAGCATATAATATCTGCTGCTTCAAAATATCTGCAGGGGCAAAAATTTACTGCCTTCTTTGATGCTATAACATACATAAAATATGCATAAAGATATACTTTATGTATATTTCTATTTGTCCATATTTCTACCTACAGAGACATATTTCTGTCTTTCTCTCTCTCTCTCTCTCTCTCTCTCTCTCTCTCTATATATATATATATATATATATATATATATATATATATGTCAAAGTCTATATAATATATGCCATGTTATTATATGGACATAAATACAAGACTTTGCATTCTTGAACAAAAGCAATTGCAATATTACATAAGTATTGCACAAGTAACTGCAATATTACAAGTTTTATTTTCACTGAGATTCCATTATTACATGACCCTTTTCTTAATTCCCCTTGGAATGGATGTAGGTCTCATCCAAATACCCAAACAGAATCACTTCCTAATTGCAAGTCCTTTCTATGGCAATGGAAAATATATTCTTCTTACATGTTTGTTTTGTGGTCATCAAGGTTTCCCATCCACCGTCTTTCTGTGAATTCCCTTTGGGCTTAGTTTGGCCCAAAGGAGTGTTTGCAGGAGTGACTGGAAGACAGGTTCACTTTTGATAAAGGCATATCATTTCATCAGATTTGACACATTCAGAATCCGACCCACCCTCAGTACCTGGGGTTTTTCAAATCATACATTAATCTGTGTCAAGTTGACTATTGTCCGGTATGTTCAGGCCCTTGACTGGAAGTAACAGGGCTGAGAGAGAAAAGAAATCATATCCTGTCAATAAGCGCTGAAAATATTTAGTGTGGCAAGCTCTGTGTTTTCTTTCTTATGAAAAGCTGATTAATATTCAGTGGTTGAAGGTTAATACCCCATTCATTTTATTCACTTTACATCCTGCACACAGCAGTGACTGTTCCAATTTCAACCCCTAATTCATACAAATCTGGTTCCAATCAGGAGATTAGTAACTTACTGCCTAAGCAGAAACAAATCACACAATTGCTAAGCTTATCTTTCTACCCATGCACAGACACGTACATGTGCTTGAAATGGACTCATTCATGGGCAGATGCAGATTCATACAGACAGCAAAGCTTCATTAGTGTGGATATAGCTAGGAAATTTCATTTGCTGGCACAGCATGTGATAGGGACAGATACATGAAACTGACACGAAGAAGGCATTGTCTACATATATTCAGATGTGCCCAAGTCTCGAAACTGATTCAATAATTGTGCCCCTATTATGTCTTCTATATCACAAATATTTCTGTACTGAATCATATTTTAAACATATTAGGATGAGTCATTATTAAAAGACTCCCTACACTTTGTTCTTTCGCAGACTATGGCTTTATTCTGTGAGTTAACTACCACAGCTCAGTATGTTTGTTTACAAATTCATTTTTATGTTCAAAGGGTTTCCATACAATTGGACACCACTTTTTTTAAGGAGGTGAAATTGCAGCAGGATGAACCTGACAGTAATGATAAGCGAAGTTTTTCTGATTATATACGTAAAACTTCAACACAAGTCACCAAGGTAGGAAGAGAATTCACATTTCCTGAATATTTTTTGAAATCATACCTCATTTGTCTGGAAAGGATTAAGATCAGCCCTGCAGAGGTCTGTTCTGAGGCTCCTTGTTTAGCGAGTCTGTGATTTAGGGATATCTGTCCATAGTCATTCCGCAGGAAAGATGAGGGTAGGTGGGCATCTGCACTCAGGGTAGGAGGGAAGGTAGGGTAGGTATGTGAAGCAGTTTGCTCTTTAGATGATGGCACACAGAAGTTGACCTAAAGAACGAATCATCACAGCGACTGGCCATCAGATGGCGAGAATAATGGTGATTGTTTTGTTGTTTTTAAATATTGTGTATATTTTTGCTCAACACATATGTTATGCTGCTACAAAACGGACACAGTGAGACTAAAAATATGTCTCAGTGTTTCATACTACCAGTGCTTTATTTAGGGGACTTGATTTTGATTCCTTACTGAAAAGGATGTTTTCCAAAGCCTTGGAGAGATGGGAATGAACGTGATGCTAATACAGCTTATTTGAAAGCCTAAAATCGATTCATCACCTAGAGACCTCTAGGGTTTCATCCTCCTTTCTTTTCCTTTTTGACTCCTATATTACAGAAAAAGGCAAAGTGCCAGATTTAGAGCTTACAAAACAAATACAAAAGCAAAAAACCCACAAAAATCACCACCACCATCACCACTGAACAACCCTGTCTTAGAATCATATCTCTTTCACTTGCTGGTTAAATGGCCTTGACTTCTCTGAGCCTGTTACTCTAGATGGAAGATGAAACAATGCAAACGTGATGCTTAGAACATCACAGGACCTCAATGGTGGCCATTAATTACAGGTTTGATGTGAGGACTATGAATTCATATTTGTGCAAATATTTGGAAATCTATGCATTGTTAAATTATGCATCGTTACTATTTCATGGTGTAATTATATATACATTTTTTAACCTTTAAGTTCAGGGGTGCAAGTGCAGGTTTGTTTCATGGATGAATTGGACTCATGGGGGTTTGTGGTACAAATTATTTTATGACCAAGGTATTAAGCCTTGTACCCTTTGGTCATTTTTTCCTGATCCTCTCCCTCCTCCCACTCTCCACCCTCCAAAAGGCTCCGGTGAGTTTTATTCTTCTGTGTCCATGTGTTCTCATCATTTAGCTCCCACTTATAAATGAGAACACACAGCATTTGGTTTTCTGTTCCTGTGTTAGTTTGCTAAGGATAACAACCTCCAGTTCTATCCATGTCCCTGCAAAGGGCATGATCTCATTCGTTTTTATGGCTGTGCTGTATTCCATTGTGTATACATACCACCGTTTCTTTATCCAGTCTCTCTTTGGTGGGCATTTATGTTGATTCCATGTCTTTGCTATTGTGAATAGTGGTGTCTTTATAACAGAATGATTTATATTCCTTTGGGTATATACCCAGTAATGGGATTGCTGGGTCAAATGCTGGGTCAATTTTTGTCTTTAGGTCTTTGAGGAATCACCACACTGTCTTCCATAATGGTTGAACTAATTTACACTCCTACCAACAGTGGATAAACATTCCTGTTTCTCCATAACCTTGCCAGCATCAGTTATTTTTTGACTTTTTAATAATAGTCATTCAGACCAGTATTAGATGGTATCTCATTGTGGTTTTGATTTGCATTTCTCTAATGTTCAGTGATACTGAGCTTTTTTCATATGATTGTTTGCCACGTGTATATCTTCTTTTGAAAAGAGTCTGTTTATGTCCTTGGTGCAATTATATTTCAAATAGGTGAGTTTTTACCTGTCTGTGTCTACCTACCTGATATGGTTTGACTATGTCCCCACCCAAATCTCATTTTGAATTATAGTTCCCATAATCCCCAAGTGTTGTGGGAGGGACTCCATGGGAGGCGGCTAGATCATGGGGGCTGTTCTCATGATAGTAAGTTCTCATGAGAACTGATGGTTTTATAAGAGGCATTTCCCCCCTTCACTCTGCACTTCTCTGTGCTGCTGCCATGTGAAGGATGTGTTTGCTTCCCCTTCTGCCAGATTGTAAGTTTCCTGAGGCCTCCCCAGCCCTGCAGAACTGCGAGTCAATTAAACTTCTTTCCTTTATAAATTACCCAGTCTCGGGTATTTCTTCATAGCAGTGTGAGAATGGACTAATACACTACTCTCCCCAACCAAGCTTCAGCCCTAGCCTACCACCTGCTGTGTTCTCTTTGAATTGGAGGAAACACCATCACCTTCATTTTTAGGTAAATCTTAAGCATCTTATAGCTACTGCTAAAGGCCTGGATCAGCAAGCGCCTGAGGAGCTGGGGAAGTTTCTATCAGCAGGAATTGCAGTTCTGATGAAATTCATAACATGCCTGTCATACAGTGCTTGAGAATATGGAGGCCCAGATCTCAGATTAATACCCAGAAAGCCACATTTTATTCATGAATGCCAAGTCACACTAACCTGGGGAAGTCCTTGGAGTCTTAACTGGGACTTTCCTGACCGCTTTCTGACCTGCACCATCTTTTTTTTTTTAACTGTGGTAAAATATACACACCATAAATTTATCATCTTAACAATTTTTAAGTGTAGAATTTAATGGAATTAAGTACATTTACATTGTTGTGCAACCATCACGACTATTCATCTCCAGAATGCTTTTCATCTTATACAACTGAAATTCTGTACTCACTAAACACTAATTACCTATTCCTCTTCCCTCAGCCCCTGGCAGCCACGACTCTAGTTTCTATCTCTATAGATTTGTCTACTCTCAGTATCTCATATAAGTGGAATCATACACGATTTCTCCTTTTGTGACTTATTTCATTTAGCATCATGTTCGCAAGGTTCATCCTTGAGACATGCATCACCCCTTTTTGTGTGAGGAGGAAGCGGTAGCTACACCCCTAGAAGCATTTAGGGGGTGTCGAGGAACCAACACATTGAGTCTCCGTGAGGTCATTGGATACTGACAACAATCCAAGGTGAGATATCAATGCTAGCCTTACTTGTAACTGGTGATGATAAACCACGATCAGCTGCTCTTGACATTCCAGGGGTTCTGAAAAGAATTCTAGGAGGCAAGGACTCCCAGCAGAAAAGCACTGGGAGGCAGCTCTTACATGCAGGCGGTCACTACATGGAAACTTGTGATAGGGTTTCTCACTGCAGGGGAAGGCTCACTATAGCAGCACTTTCTCTCTCTATTTCACAGATGCCATCAGGAGGGATCTTTGGCTTGGGGAAACACTGTTTTCTCTTCCTGCCTTTGGGTGACTGTAAAAACTTAAAAAAAAAAAAAAAAGGAAAAAAAAAGAAACCCTCCAGCTTTAGCACAGCTCCACACAGGGTGTCTAGCCAAAATGCAAAGTTTTACCACAGTGCACAAGCAGACAGTGTTTTTCAAGTGCGGGAACAGAGCGAGGTGCCTTTCAGCACCTTTTTCGGCACTTCTTTAAAAAATGATTTAAATTGGAGGCAATAGCACCAAATGCTGAACATCTGACACGCAGACAAGACTTAATGAATCATACACTTTAACAACATCACTCTTCTCTAGCCACTTGACTTGGCGTCCATGGTTGTTGGTTTTTTCTCCCCCACAAAAACATTTGTTCTGCAGACCATTTGCTTGTTAGAGTGTCCTGGGCAACTCTTCATATTCATGGCAGGGAGAACTGGCCCAGGAAAACCTGTAGACCTGAGTTCCTCTTAGAGTCCTCTCTTTCTCTCTGGATCTGAATTTCAGAGGGAAAGGACAGCAGTGCTCCTTAGAGACTGGACTTAGAACCACCTTTAGTCTATCCCCAGCTTAATCTCTTGCAGATTATTCAAGTTGCACAACCAAATGTTTTCAACCCTACAACATCCAGCATCATCATGACTGATTTGAATCAAAATACCAAAAAGCACGTCATTTTGTAGGTAGAAGAATTCTAATTCAGAGGAAAAGACAGTAATTCTGAGTATTGCGTTGGAGTGAATCATTATCCTTGGTGTCATAAATTAAACCTCACTTGGCAGGGGATGGTAGTATAGCTCATAGCTTGCTGATAATTGCCAAGGGCACAGGCAGAGTGGACAGAGGCTGCCCAGCTTTGACAAGGATTGTGCATCAGTGTCTCACCTGCCTTTCTGATGGGTAACTGTCAGATCATTAGTCTGCTGGCACTCAGCACCATGGGCAGGGAGGATGATGAGGCCATTCCTTCTGTGACGGCAACGCATGCAAACAATTTAATCTTCCACTCCAATTCTTAATGTAAATGTTTAATATAAACCTCATGTTAACATGATGTACATGAATTTACTGGCAGGCAAAGCTGGGATTTACATTATGCTGAAAATCAGATGTTCTTTACAGCCAGGGTTGGGAAAGCCCTTAGAGATGGCAAAGATTTCTTTTTCAATGGCAGGTGTACCATGCCCATGGCATCATGGGGGACCAGCCACTCACCAATGCTGACCCTGTGACTAGCAGTTAGAGTTTAGCTAATGTCAAAAGAGTACAATGGTTCAGTAAAAATATGAATTTCTATGTCTAAAATTTTCTATGTCTTCCTCTGACACAGAAAATGTCCACTCTTGGCTGTGTGTGGACATTGGATGATTATTGGATCATCCCACACCCAAATCCAATAATTTCTTTGCAGACTGTTCCATGAATAACAACCTAGACTCTAGACCACCAGCTGACAAACTAAAGTCCGTGGGCCAAATTAGGCCCGCAGCCTGTTTCTGTATGGCCGCAAGCTAAGAATAGTTTTTACATTTTTAAATGGTTGGAGGAAAAAAACAAAATATTTTATGGCGTGTAAAAATTATATGAAATTCAAATGGCAGTCTCCATAAATAAAGTTCCATTGGCACACAGCCATACTCATTCATTTATGTACTGTCTATGGCTGCTTTTGCACCACGACTGCAGAGTTGAACAGTGGTCACAGTGACTATAAGCCCACAAAAACTAAAATATTTGCTATTTGTCTCTTCACATAAAATGTTGGCACAGCCTTGCTCTGGATAGCCCATACACTATGATGCTATTGATAACAGTAGCTAGCAACTGCTGATTGCTTTTTTGTACTAGGTGTGTATATTGATTGCCCCATTGGCACATGTAGTATACAAAATCACTTTTAAAAAATTAAGTGTTTATAGCATTGTCATCTACCTTTTTGTGCTCCTTTAGATTTAGGCTCTTCTACATGTTAATGCTTATTGGGAAGGAGATTTGTAACAATCCTTCAAAGTTTACCATATTCCCAGATGTTTGATGCTTTATAAATCAGGTAAGTATTTCACAAAACTGGCTGATCATCAGTATTACCAGGGGATCTTAAAGGATGCCTGTGCTGGCCTGGTGCAGTGGCTCATGCCTGTAATCCCAGTACTTTGGGAGGCCGAGGCAGGTGGATCACCTGAGGTTAGGAGTTCGACACCAGCCTGGCCAACATGGTGAAACCCCGTCTCTACTAAAAATACAAAAAATTAGCTGATGTGGTAGCACGCGCCTGTAATCCCAGCTACTCAGAAGGCTGAGGCATGAGAATCGCTCAAACCAGGGAGGCAGAGGTTGCAGTGAGCCGAGATTGCGCCACTGTACTCCAGCCTGGGCAACAAAGTGAGACTCCATCTCAAAAAAACAAAACAAAACAAAACAAAAGCCTGCGCATAATGAAGCAGGATCTGGGGATGGAAACAAAGACTTTTGTTTGATTTTTATAAGTCCCACCAGTGACGCTAAGAATCAACCTGATTTGGGAACAACTGGACAAGCTACGGTCATGCACCATATAACAGCTTTTTGGTCAATGGCAAGCTGCATATACAATGGTCCCATTAGATTATAACGGAGCTGAAAATTCCTATCACCTGGTGACATTGTAGTCACCATGCGATAAGATATTCCTCCCGTGTTTGTGGTGATGCTGATGTAAAGAAACGTACACTGCCAATAATATAAAGCTCTAGCATGTACAAGTACATATGGTACCTAATACTTAATAGTGACAATAAATGACTGTTACTGGTTTATGTATTTACTATACTATGCTTCTAACACTATTTTAGAGAGTACTCCTTCTACTTACATTTTTTAAAAAAGTGAACTGTAAAACAGCCTCAGGTCCTTCAGGAGGTGCTCCATAAGGCAGCATTGCTATCACAGGAGATGACAGCTCCATGCATATTATTGCCCCTGAAGAGCTTCCAGTGGGACAAGATATGGAGGTGGAAGAGAATGATATTTATAACCCTGATCCTGTGTTAGGCCTAAGCTAACGTGTGTGTTTGTGTTTTCGTTTTTAACAAAAGTGTTTAAAAAGCAAAAAATAAATAATTTCAAAATAGAAAAAGGCTTATAAAATAAGGACATAAAGAAAATATTTTTGTACAGCTATACAATGTGTGTTTTAATCTAAGTGCTATTACAAAATAGTCAAAGTTTTAAAAAATTGGAATGTTTATAAAGTAAGAAGTTATAGTAAGCTAAGGTTAACTTGTTATTGAAGAAAGAAAAACTTATTTTATATATTTTTTTGAGACAGTCTCGCTCTGTCGCCCAGGCTGGGGTGCAATGGTGCAATCTCAGCTCATTGCAACCTCCGCCTCTCGGGTTCAAGCAATTCTCCTACCTCAGCATCCCGAGTAGCTGGGATTATAGGCATGTGCCACCACGCCCAGCTAATTTTTGTGTTTTTAGTAGAGACAGGGTTTCGTCATGTTGGCCAGGCTGGTCTTAAACTCCTGGCCTCAGGTGATCCACCCGCCTCAGCCTCCCAAAGTGCTGGGATTACAGGCGTGAGCCACCGTACCCGGCCCGAAAAACACTTTTTAAAATAGATTTAGTGTAGCCTAAGTGTAGTGTTTATAAAGTCTATAGTCATGTACAGTAATGTCCTAGTCCCTCACATTCACTCACCACTGACCCACAGCAACTTCCAGTCCTGCAAGCTCTGTTCGTGGTAAGTGCCTTATACAGGTGTACCATCCTTTTCTCTTTTATACCATATTTTACTGAACCTTTTCTAGGTTTTGATATGTTTGCATATACAAATACAGGTCATTGTGTTACAATTGCCTACTTCATTCAGCACAGTAATATATTGTATAGGATTGTAGCTTAGGAGAAATAATTCTCAGAAAGGATCTCTGTCATTAAATGACACAGAACTATAATTTTATGTTTCAGAGAGATATGTCATGTATTGTAGATAGCACCTGATTTGAAACTCCTTCAGAGAAGCTGACTTCCCTATTAAAAAAAAAAATCTCTAGCCTTTCAGTCTATCTATCTATCTATCTATCTATCTATCTATCTATCTATCTATTATTATTATTATTATTTTGAGATGGAGTCTCGCTCTGTCACCCAGGCTAGAGTTAAGTGGAGCGTTCTTGGCTCACTGCAAGCTCTGTCTCCCAGGTTCACGCCATTCTCCTGCCTCAGCCTCTGGAGTAGCTGGGATTACAGGCGCCCACAACCATGCCCGGCTAATTTTTTGTATTTTTAGTAGAGATGGGGTTTCACCTTGTTAGCCAGGATGGTCTCGATCTCCTGACTTTGTGATCCGCCCGCCTCGACCTCTCAAAGCGCTGGGATTACAGGCGTGAGCCATCGCGCCCAGCCTTCTATCCCTTATTGAAGTAGCAAGATAGGACCCTGTATACAGAGTGCCTAAACCTTGTAACTTGAATGACTAGATAGCATGATTCCTGATGACATGTATTGACTCCCTTCCCCTTCTTATGAAAGAATTCCCCTATGCAAACAACATTGCACCCATAGAACACTGAATTCTTAGAGGAGGATATTACAGCAGCCTAGGACTTACCTCGTTAGAGCACTCCAGCACTCCTTCTGTTCCCAGCCAAATTTTCACTAGAGAGCCAGATTGATCTTAATTGAGAATGAAATTTTCTACCTGGTCTTAGTGTAACCTCCTAGGAAGGTGAGGTGAAATTATCAACAAATTCAAAATCTGCACTTTTATGATGGGAACCTAATTTTTTCCTCTAAGCTTTTAGGATTAATTTCTCTAGTTTATAGGCTGTATGGAAATGTCCCAAGGTCCCTTTGGCTCCGTGAATGAAATAATTAGCTGCACATGCTATCCAACACTCTTCTATACTTTGGCCCCTCATTAGTTTCAAATCTCAGTTTAATTTCCAGGAGAAATAGTTCAGGGTTTCCTGAGACTTAGCAATTGAATCTGGCTGACTGCAGGGGGTCTCATATCCAGACTGCCTTTTTCCTGATTCTCCACCCACCTTTCGCCACCTTTTCCCCCCAGTCAGATCTCTGTAAGATGCAGTTTTGCTGCCTCTTGCGTGTGCAAATGGGACAGACCAGAAATTGTTTCCTGAAAACCAAATGCTTCTGTTTGCTCTCTTTCTAATTACTCCTGGAGTTTGATGTGAAACCAGTAGCTTTCTGGCATAGGTTTTCTTAAGTCTATCCCTGGTAAACTGGTGCAACCCTAGAATCGAGTGGTTAAGCTGTTAACTAAGAAAAATGATGCGAATTCATGTCATTTATTCATTTGATGTGAATCATATGTAAATACCCGGATTTTTTTTTTTTTAACATTGTAAACCTGAACTCTATGGTTAGTGCTTTTTTGGTTTCAACCTTCATATGCATGCTGTGGGTTTGACCAGCCTAGAGAAAAATGAGAGGTTAGATCTCATCAGGGCGTTTTGAATCCCGTTTTCAGCACCAAGTCAAGTACATAGTAGATCTTAAATAAGACGAGACTATTTTAAGATAACACGCTGTTATTGTTATAAAGTTTCAGGTTTTAAAACTACTTCGATTAACTCATATATTACTCTTCCCGGAAATGTAACAAAATGAAGGTATATTCCATATATTCTATTACTTTGGGTAAAAGTTCTCAAAGTTCTTCCCTGGATGATTTGTTAGCTCAGATGTTAGATGGATTAGGTTACTTTAAAAAAAATGTTTGTTTATAGAGACAGGGGCTTGCTATGTTGCCCACGCTGGTCTTGAACCTCTGGGCTCAAGCGATCCACCTGCCTTGACCTTCCGAAGTCCTGGGCTTACAGGCATGAGCCACCACACCCAGCCCCAATTAGGTTTTCACTGATGACTTTGGACAAATTAATTTCTCTGATACTTATTTTTCTCATCTATAAGATGGGAGTAGTAATACCCTAAACTAGAAGGTTCAAATGAGAATGAAATAAAAACTTATTTAAGTACAGATTTTGGCACACAAATATGTTTCCACTCGTCTGTACCCCAACTCCCTCCATCCCATGTCTTCATTCCAGGAAAACAAAGTTTTAATGGGAGACTTCTAGGTGACTTTACCCTAAGTTATGCATTCAATTCCTGGGAATCACCTCTGCTCCAATTTACTTTTGTATGATGGCTTGAAGAGTTGGGTTATTACAACTATGTCTGGGCAGGTAAACCCTTGTTAGATGGGCTGAAGGCAGACTGCAGATAAACTGGGCTGAGTTCTCCCATATACTTATTTTCATCAGTCACATGCCTTACCAAATCTTTCTCTTAAATTGTTAAAGGAAGTTAATGTGATGGCTAATCGAAGATGGTGTTTAGAGAGCCTACTTTTCCTCTGGATTTACAAAAATAAGCAAATAAGGTGGAAATTTTGAGATGTTAGGAAGCCATGAGAGATAATATATAAGGAAGAGATATAAGAAATGGTCTTGTTCTATTTTGCAAAATGATATTACACTGGCCATTTGTCATGTCTAGGAAAATATGAACACGTCTAAAGTGCAGTGCTTTGCGTATAATTTACATAAGAAGTGGGGAGGTGAACTGGGTGAACACATTCCAGTAAGTACTACTTCTGGACATTTCTTTTCCATCTTTGATATAGATTATTTTTTCCTCCTGGCGTTTGAGACCTCTGATAATTATGTTTTTGACAAGCAGAGATACTCTGGAAAACGTGAATTTTAGTATCGAGGAGAAATAAATTGGATTTTGAATTCTGTTTATCAGCTGTTCCCGATTAGGCAAGGGTCTCAAATTTGTTGACCTTTAATTCCCTCATAGCTATGTTTTTTCCTGTGTTTGTATTGAGAATTAATGGGTTAATGTATGTGTACACTCAGCATATACTAGCTGCTTAGTTCCATGTCAGGGTTCATATTTCAGTGTTCAAAAGTGGCCAGTTTTGTTTCAGGCACTTAAGTCTTCCTTAAGCTTTCCTGGATATATTGTAGGCTTGTATTTGCTGCCTTAGTTGTCTTTTGCTTCTGTTGGGTGGCTTTCCTCCTGTTGAATCACCTACTCAAAATGATCTTCTTACCCAAGTCAGTAACTTCAGTCTTTAGATTCATAGTCATCCATTCATTCACAACCTAGTTCAATGCCTCAATCCTCCAAAAATCTTTCCTTGACCAACTGCATTTTATGACCCATCATTTATTCATTGTTGCATTCATACTTCTGTGCATATTTTGAACTATAATACTTTTGCTTTCTTTCCAGCTGTAATTATTTGACACATGCCTATTTTCTCGTCTCTTTCAGACAATAATTCAAAAGGCAGAGATTGTGGCCTAATGCTATGTCAATCAAAGGAATGATAGTATCTAAGACCATGCCGATCATACAATAGGCAACTACAGAAGGCTTGTTAGTGTGAATTTACTTGATTTCATATGAAAAATGACTACAAAATTACTTATTGGTCTTGTCCTTTTATTGCTTGGTTTATAACGTTGTTGCTTACTTGATACTGGCTGAGAATGGAGGGTATTGATTAAAAGTTGCCATTATTATGTATCAAGGTCAGCAAAGCAGTTAGTTCTCAAATATCCAGCTTATTTTTTTTGTACATTTTTGTGGGTATGCAGTAGGTGTGTAAATTTATGAGGTATATGAGATATTTTGATATAGGCATACAACGCATAATAATCACATCAGGGTAAATGGGGTATCCATCACTTCAAGCGTTTGTCATTTCTTTGTGTTACAAACAATCCATTGATACTCTTTTCATTATTTTAAAGTGTACATAATTACTATTGACTGTAGCCTCTGGTAGCCATCCTTCTATCTTCGTGAGTTCAATTCTCTTAAGTTTTAGCACCCACAAATAAATGAGAACATGCAAAGCTTGTCTTTCTGTGATGTCAGATTTATTCTGGAAGCAGAGTTTGGCTTCTTGAAGTTGAAAAAAGATGAAACTGGAATCTGGTTACTTTTCCCAGAGGTTCACTCCAGCTCCTGGCCTGCTGATTTCCACTAGAATGAAATTACTAGCTTCAGGATGACACTCCTATGCCCCGTTCCTGCCTGGTAGCTTGTGGGTTATGTTACAAATTGTGGGATACTAACTTGGTAAATTCTCGCCAAACTAACAGAACATTTTTGGAGTGATGTTACATTGAATTTCAGTTGCCATGGTAACTGAAGTCCCCTTTCCTCCTACATATTCCCCATTGCACGTCTTCATCTTTAATCTTCTGCAATCTTGAATCAGTGATCATCCTAGAAATGGACAAAAAGAGAGACTTGTATCAGGATCCCCTTAGGTTCAGGAAAAAAAAATTGTGATACGACTGTCTCAATAAGAAAGATTAAGTGACACAATAAAATATCCTATTGATAGGGAAATGTAGGTTTGATTAATTCTTCAGGTCAGAGACATTCTTCAGGGACTTGGGTTCTTTGCAACTGCTTTGTCATTCTCTCTCTTTCTCTATATATACACACATACATATATGTACATACATATATACATATATAGAGAATTGTATAGAGAAATTCATATAAAATATATATTTAAAATCTATCTATATAAATAAATATATATATAAAATTTATATATTTATATATAATTTTTTTTTCCAAGACTGAATCTTTCTCTGTCACATAGGCTGGAGTGCAGTGGCGCAATCTTGGCTCACTGCAACCTCCGCCTCCTGGGTTCAAGCAATTCTCCTGCCTCAGCCTCCCGAGTAGCTGGGATTACAGGTGCACACCACCACACCTGGCTAATTTTTGTATTTTTAATAGAGATGAGGTTTCACTGTGTTGGCCAGGCTGGTCTCAAACTGGCTGGTCTTGACCTCCTGGCCTCGTGATCCACCTGCCTTGGCCTCCCAAAGTGCTGGGATTACAGGCGTGAGCCACCGTGCCTGGCCCATTCTTAGCATATTATCCTTGTCTTCATCCAGCTTTCCTGGCATGTGCAAGATGGGTCCTGCAATTTCAAGGGTCACAGACATTATCCTATGCAAAAAGGGGCCTTTGCTTTCTAGCTCTTTATAGTAACAAGAAAAACATTCCCTGAAACGTTTCCCCTCAGACTTTCCTTATGTTTCATTAGTAAGAATTGAGTCACGCATCTTTTTTTAAAATCAATCCCTCTCAAGGAGAAAAGGAATACCATGATTGAGTTGGATTAGTCAATATTCATCACTTTTGAGTCACATGTAGGAGGAATGAAGAGCTGAACAAAATAGGGGCAGGCCAGCACGGAAGGGTGGGGAAGGGTCAGTGATGTGGTCAATAAAGGAGAGTTGGCTGCTCTACAGCACAATGTACAATAAAGGGGGCTTATGGGATGTTTTCACTGATATGGGTAAAAACGGTTCTTCTGAAAGATGACAAAGGTTAATTAACTTAGCCAAGTATCTTTCCTGAAATACTCAGGACTGTGTGCTTAGATAAGTGGATTCTGAATTCCATATTATTTGATTGCCCTTGTCTGTCCTTATTAGACTATGGCATTGGTTTTCTGGGTAATGTTACCAGAAGTGACATTGAATTCTTGCAATTTTGTCATTGACAAAGCCATAACATGATGAATCAGTGTCCTTTCAATGTTTTGGTGGAGACCCATCTCCAATAGAAACAACAGTAGCAACATTGTGTAAGACCTGCATCAGGACTCAAGTTGGATTTAATGCCAAATCCACAAAAATAAAAGAGGAAAATATAATTGGGAAATAGATATTTAGGAGTATAGACCTCATATTGAGTTGTTTTCATTTGATGAAATTATGCATGGATCATTTTCCTCTTTATGGGACAAAACATGATGCTACATTTCTTTACAATTAAATTAAGGCTAAAGAATGACAAAGACATTATCGTTCATATGATGTATTTAAAAGATATTACTTGTGCTTTACCAGAATAGAGTGTAGAATGCCTTTACTTTGTTGCTTTATGTAATGCCAAATTATCAGGGCAAATCCTATTAAGGGGTTTTAGTTCCCATTTGATATTTGGCTTTCTTCTCTGCTAGCTACCAGCGCATGGAGATGCCTCAGGATTCTTTAGGCTGTGGTTGGACTTAATTTAGAAATGCAAACTCTTAAATTGGGAATACTTGTCCATTAATTCTGTCAAATATCTATCATATCTATAATCATTGACTTCCTTCTTACAATTGTCTGCTCACTTGTAATTTTCCTCCAGTAGTCTGTAAGCTTCTGGTGAAACTTGTTCCTAGTGTGTCTTCAATGTCTGACATACTTACTGAGTGATAGGGGCTTGGTAAATATTTCTCCAGCATTTGAACTCTTAGTGAGCTTTTAATCTAGGAAGAAGATAAGGCATGTAAGCAAAATAATATGCTGGGTAATATGCTGTCATAAGAGATGGACGGAGATTTATTGAAATTTTGAAGACAGAAATCACATATAATATACTCATTCATATTTTGAAACAGTTCCATCTAGCTGCTTAGATAGCACACTATAGTCCTCTATTCATAAACAAACCAAATCACTTGTTAAAAGTTCACAGAATCTAAATATTGATATTTATTGTTAGTGTTTTTTCTTCAGCTTGGTCTTTGCTGTTAATACTTCTGATTGTATTATGAAAATTGTGTAGTGAGTTTTTCAGCTGTATCAGATTACTTTATTTCTTCCTTAAAATTACTGTCTTTCAGCTCTTGTATCATTTTATTTGGTTCCTTAGATTTCTTGGATTGGTTTCAAATTTCTTCTGAATCTAAATCATTTTTGTTGTTATTCAGATTGTGAATTCTGTGTCGTTTCAGCCATTTCATCCTGGTTAAGAACCATTGCTAGGGTGCTAGTACAGTCATCTGGAGGTAAGACACTCTGGCTTTTTGAGTTGCCAGAGGTTTTACATTGGTTCATTCTCATCTCTGTGGGGTGATATTCTTTTAATCTTTGAAGTTGCTGTCCTCTGGATAGGATATTTTGCTTTTATATTCTTTGGTAGCTTTGAGGGTTTGACTGTGGTAAAAGTTGAGTTCAGTTGACTGGCTTCATTTCTGGATGTTATTGGGGCCCAGTGCTCAACTCTGCCTTCCAGGCTGCGTGCTCTGACACTATTACCAGGCCCACAGCTTTGTTCTCTGTTCCTCCTGAGGTAAAGCACCTGCTGTGCTGAAGGGGCCAAGGTGTTCCCAGTCTGCTGGCAGCAGTGTCAGCATGCCTGCTGTCATGCCGCTGGCAGCTATGTGGTGGTTCCCATGCATGTGCATAGTGGAGGTGGTACAGCCAGGATTGTGCACGTGCAGATGGTGGTGGGGCAGTGGGCTATGCACACTTGCGCCAGTGGTGGTGTGGTGGCGGGGTCTGCACATGCACACTCCCACCAGTGTCAGTGGGGCACTGGGGCCCACACAGGGGAGGCTGCACGTGAATGCATGCTGGCCAAGCAGTGAGAAGAGGCTGCAAGTTAGTGCATGCCAGCCAAGCAGTTGGGAGAGACTGCTGGTGATTGTGCACCTGCCAATCAGTTGGAAGAGGCTGCAGGGGGGTGCTTGTCAGTGAAGACTGCCCTGCTGAAGCTCTCTGATTGTTAGGTGGTGTGTGCTGGGACAGGAGCTGTGGTGGTGGCCACTGGGAAGAACCTCAGTTAGGCATCTGAGGCTGTGCTACAAATGGGCATGGCCAAGCAGGAACTCTAGGAAAGGCTGGCAGATGGGGACACTCAGATCACACCGGTTCCATCCAATGGGCAAAATAACCCTGCTCTATCCAGGTCTGACAGTCAAAAAGGGTCAAAACCACCTAAAGGTTCATTGTAAGCTTTGGAGGATGGGCATCCTTGACCACGCTCTACTGCAGTCTTTCCTATGCCAAACCCTCTGGGCTCTGCACAGGCTGGAGTCCTGTCCCTGCCACTCCTCCAAACTGCTCTCTGTCAGATCAAATATCCATGAGGGTCATGGGGTCTCCTGCAGCTAGGATTCTGGAGGTCTATGGTGAGAATGGGCCACTCCTCACCTACTAAACTCACCCCTTCCCCAGGAGTCGCTGGGGGCCAGGAATGAGTCTTTATGATCAGCAGTCCTGTGCAGGGCTCCTACTTTCCTCCCACTTCAGCCCTCAGTCTACATCCTCCTTCTGTTCACTCTCAGTGCCTTCTTCCTGAAGATCTGCTGAGAGTGCCTGTCTTCTTGATGGTTTGCTATCCTGGTGAAAGATGCTCTTCCTAGCTGCATCTATTCAGCCATCTTGGGTTCCTTCCCTCCATTTTTATATCACTATAAAATAATACACGAAGCTTGTTAATTCATAAGTAAAAGAGGTTTATTTGCCTCATAGTTCTGCAGGCTGTACAAGAAACACGCTGCCAGCATCTGCACCTGGAGGACTTGAAGCTGCTTCCACTCGTGGTGGAAGGCAAATGGGAGCCAGGGTATGCAGAGATAATGTGGAGAGAGAAGGAAGCAAGAGAGAGGGGAGGTGCCTGATTCTCTTTAACAACTAGCTTTCATGAGAACTAATTGAATGAGAACCTACTCACTACCTGAAGGCCAGCACCAAGAAATTCATGAGGGATCTGCCCCATGACGTCCCATTAGGCCCCACTTACAACATTGGGGATCAAATTTCAACATGAGATTTGGAGAATCAAATATTCAAACCCATAGCAGTGATCTCTAAAGTCTTGATTTTTATTGTCAACCTCAAAGTAGTCTGTCTCCAAAGCCTCATGGAGTCTCACCATGCACATTTGCAGCACAGCCCTTAGTCTTGTAGAGAACCCCACACAGACCTCTCATACCACTCCTTACTTTCCCCAACCCATGCACTTCCACTTTTTTCTAGAATAATGCCCTGAAATTTCCATTTTCATTAGTATTCCTAAACTCAGATCATGGCCTCCTCAGCTCAGCAGGACTGCTATGCTCTTTGGGTTCTACCTCCATGTGCCACAGTTGGGAAATTGTCCCTGGCAGAGAGCCCAGGTGAACATGGGGCTTACTTTATCCATTTTCCTTATTTCAAGAATCTCACCTGTAATCCCAGCACTTTGGGAAGCCGAGGCGGGCAGATCACGTGGTCAGGAGATCGAGACCATCTTGGCTAACATGGTGAAACCCCATCCCTACTGAAAATACAAAAAATTAGCTGGGCACGGTGGTGGGTGCCTGTAGTCTCAGCTACCTGGGAGGCTGAGGCAGGAGAATGGCGTGAACCCGGTAGGTGGAGCTTGCAGTGAGCCGAGATCGTGCCACTGCGCTCCAGCCTGGGCGACAGAGCGAGACTCCGTCACCAAAAAAAAAAAAAAAAAAAAAAAAATGTCTCAGTAGAGGGCTTTCTAGTTTGCTGTGCCTAGAAACAGGTGCCTTATTTGTGTTGTTCAATTTTATCATTGTTTACAGAGGAGAGCAATTCCAATACCAATTATCTATCAGAGCTTGAAGCAGAAGCCTTCTCTCATTATTAAAAAGTTAAAAGCAGATGACTATGCTGTAATAAGAAGACTAAGCATGTACAAATTCTGAATAATTAAAGTGAGGAGAGCTCAGAGCCGGCAGAGCCTGGGTTTGGTTCTCTTTATCACATTCTGTAGTGATTACTGAAGCCCTCTACACTCGCCCAGCCTAAAACAGATGCTTTGATGGGAGTTGTGATCTTTTCAGGATTTGAATGATGGCTCCTAGTTAGAAGTCAATATATCATCAAGAAATTCCAGAGGATTATAATTGATTAAAACTCACCATAACATATATCTGTTAGATATTTATTTATTTATTTTTTGGGATGGAGTCTTGCTTTGTCGCCCAGAGTGGAGTGCAGTGGTGCAGTCTTGGCTCACTGCAACTTCTGCATCCCAGGTTCAAGTGATTCTCCTGCCTCAGCCTCGCAAGTAGCTGGAGCTACAGGCATGCATCAGCATGTCCTGCTAATTTTTGTATTTTTAGTAGAGATGGGATTTTGCCATGTTGGCCAGGCTGGTCTTGAACTCCTGACTTCAGGTGATCCGCCTGCCTCAGCCTCCCAAAGTGCTGGGATTACAAGTGTGAGCCACTGTGTCTAGCCATCTGTTAGATATTTAATGACATGTCTCTACCTACTCCATGAGAACAAACATTTTAAAATACCTTCTAAGGGCTAGGTCATATACTAGATTCTAAAAAAAGAGAGAAGAAGGCACAGCCCCTCAAAGACTTCATAGTCTAAGAAGAGAAAACAGACACGTCAAAAGAATATTGTGATGTGAAAAATCTGATACGTGAGATTGGACAAGTTGGAAAATGCCTGAGGTAAGCCTTTACTGGTTAGTAGCAATTTATCACACAGTAGGTCCATGTATGTGTGATGGGCATTTCAGGCAGAGTAGAGCACCTGAGCAGAGCCAACCAAGGAGTGGAAGGAGAGCACGTGCTGTATGCTTGAAGTTGATAAGCAAGAGGTAGTGGGGGAAGAGACTAGATTGGCACACAGGGTACAGCTCATGAAAAACCTAGCAGAATATAATAGGGAATTCATATTTTACCCTTAAACAATGAGAAGCCATTGAAGGACTGTTGAGAAGAGAAGTGATATGATCAGATTTAGATCAACACTTTAAATTAGCAAGGTTCAATTGAGTGGAAGGGATTGAAATCAAGAGGGGTAATCATTGTGGTGCACAAAGAGGGATCTTTCAACTAAGGCAGTGACCCAGAGGCAGTGGGGAGGGGTTAGATTTCAGAAATACTTTAGAAGAGAATTTTTGGGGATAATTTTATAATGGGTTTCAGTAAGAGAAGTACCTAGGATGAAACCTAACTTTTTGGTTGGAATAATTGGGTGAATGGCAGCAACATTTGCCAAGGTGGCGGAAAAAGGGGGAAGAACACATCTACAGGGGAATGATGATTCATGGATTCATTCACTCATTCATCTGTTCAACACACATTTAGTGAAGGCCCACTACGTGCCAGCACTGCTCCAGTGTAATATTAACTAAGGCAGGCAAAGTTGCTGCTGTCGTTGGGGGGAATAAAGCATTTTTAAAAGGAATAAGAACTTTTGATGTTGAAGATAACATAAATAAGATAAATCAGGGTACAGCAATAGAGAGAGACAGGGAAAGAGGAGACTGCAGGACAGGAAAATCCTCTTGGAAGAGCTTCCTTTGAGCTGAGACTTGTGTGGTTATCAGAGCACAGATATGCAAATATTAGAGAAGCATCTAGAAAGTGAACTGCAAATGCAAAGTCTTCCTGGTTGGAGTGATCCAGACTTGTGAATGTAATGAAGGTCCCATGTGCTTGGGGCAGAGTGGGTGTGAGGGAGGGTGAGAGAAGATAAGGAGGGATCTTGTAGGATATGACAGGAAAGGGTTAGGGCTTGGATGTTACTTGAATTGCAGACTCTCCCTTAATATATATGCCATGGGGTTCTAATTCCCCTTGTGAAGCAGTCTTCGGTTTGGCATGAAAGATATTAAGTTTGAGGTGCTTGTCAGACACCTAAGTGGAGATGTTTACCAGACAGTCAGATGAACTTGTAGAATTTTGCAGAAACAAAAGAACTGGAAAAAATAGATTGGAGAGTTGTCAACCAACAGCATACAAGTGACAGTTAAAGCTGAGGGTGTGCATACATTTTCATAGCATGAGTGTGTAGAAGCAGAGAATCTCAAATTAGCTGCCTCATATGTACAGTGTGAAGACAGGCATTGTTTAGTGTTAAAAGACAATGCAAGATGGCCTATCTTTACTTGCAACATAAGTAGCTGGGCATCTCTCTTTTATACCTGGTTTGCTCTATGCATTTAAAAGAAGTACACATCCTCTGCAGGCATTTGTGTTTGATGAAAAGTAAGGAAGAGAAGCAGGTTAAAAATGGAGTGTTACTGTACACATTGCAGACTGGCCAGACTGTACATGATAATCTGGTGTGAAAGTTAAGTAGTGCATATATTCTAAATTCTATTTTACCACTTTAATAAAACAATTAATACCTTACTCAGACTGTAAATTGCCTGTCAAATGTAGCATCAGATGGGTAAAAAAAGAAGCTAGCTTGTGTGTACTATATAGCTTCAGACAGTAGTCTTAACACATGGTGTGTATCTCAGCAGGTCATTTTCCTTAATTTTTGCAGGCTGTTGCTGAGACTTTAGCATGGATTCCATGTAGCTCTCTTATGGTAAAATTTCAGCCAAGTTGCTTTACTTTGGTAAAGGCTTCTTTAATTTATGTTCAATGTCCCACCTCTATGGAGTACTAATGATCTGTTTGTATCACTATATCCCTTTCCTTTCTTGTGTGTACATGTACACACAATTATAAAAAATTTCCTAATTAGATACTTTGAATTTTGAGATAATAAACACAATTGCAGATTTTTTTTAAAGTTCTGTTTAGTGTTATCTTTCAATGTGTTTCTGCTGATGTAGTGGGAATTTCCTCTAAGCCAAACAACAAAGCCACACTGTGGCTCCAGTAACTTGGAAAGACCTGGAAGGCAATCTGGTTTATTCATCAATCCTGATTGATTTCTTTCTTCAACTCATTCCATCTAAGGAACATGTTTCTCATCCATTAAATAGATGTAACACACCAAATTAAATCAAGCTTTCCTGTCTTAAAATTTGCCTTGAAGTCTGTGATGGTGATCTTTTAGGTTTTCATGTATTCTCTTGAAGACTGAAAGTCAAGGAAATGTAAACAGAGAAAGCAGGATGTCAACATATAAGCACATTTAATAAAGGAGGATGCATATCAAAGGTGATGATTTCAAATAGTATTATAGACTAGACAGATTCTCCCATCTTAAAAAGTGGGATAAATAATACATAAGCACTCTGCCATGAGGGGTGGTGGATTCTGACTGGTTACAAGTACAGCATCTCTAGGGTCCCCTGGTTGATAACCACAGCATCCTCCTGCAAGAAGTATGTTGTATTCAGCAGGTTGAGGGAGTGGTCTGGGGGACATCCTGAACTTTCCACTGGGAGCTCTGTTATTGATTCTGGCATTTAGGCAAATTCCAGTGGTATCTCAGGTCCCCAAGTCTGAGAACAGGATGCTGGTAGGGACTCTAACTGCCTTTGGCTATGACACACCCTTTGGCAGACGCTCTCAGCAGTTGTCAGTTTCAGTTTCAGTGTGGAAATAGATGATTTATTGCCCCTTGAAAATTGGTGTGGTGGAGGGGGGGCGTTGGCATTGAAGGGGACCCTGAAAGACAACTCTCTGCGACTTTAAGAACATGGACTGGGCTTGAAGGTGAGAAAGTGTGCCTTGAGCTTGCTTCTAAAAAACAAAAAATGTTTCATTTCAGAATAATGGCTTTTTAGGGGAATAGAACACATAGAGAAATAAATGAAATATGAAAGTATTATGGGAAAAATACACAGACCAAAATTGTTTTGTGCATAGTATGTGCTCAATGTTTATTTGTAATATGAGGACTTGAAAATGGGTGGGAATGGCCTTTACGAGAAAGAGACTGTTTTTATCCTCTGAAATTTGTACATTATCTGATAGAGTTCAATGTAGCTAAAAGTTTGTCCACATAGAAATGCCTTCTTTTAGTTGTGAATTACATGGCATTGTACATAGTGAGGGCCCCATCTGTAAAATCAATTGGAAGAAAGTTCAGGAAAGAAATATCATTGATTTTTTTACTGTCTTGAATGATAGAAGCAGCCTGTGGAAAGGAAACATTGGATCAGTGGATGTTGGTTACTTGGGGTTTGCAAATGAGTTCCATGAATTATAGGAATCCATTTCAGAAATTTAACCCTAGATAAACCGTCTTAACAAGGAAGAACCAGTTCTTTTTATCTTTGAGCCATATTACTCAGCTGGGGGTTGGGGAGTTGGGTCAGTGAGAAATGTCAAATGACTAACTGCTATGTTGTAGACTAGATTCAGATGATCTTAATATCATTAAAATCCAGAACTATAGAACTTTAAGAAAAGAAATTATAGTCCATTAATTATTATTTTATATCTTATAGCTTCTTGGATTCATTACGGGTAAGAGAAGAAATTTAGGATTGTGAGGAGAAACAAAAGGAGATACTCCACATTCCACTTCCCACTTTCCCGGGATGTTTCTGGACTTCCTTGTGAGACTGATGAAGTATTGAGTCCATAAAATAGAAACCAGGCTTAGTGATATCCTTTTAGAGGTCTCAGCATGAATGTAGTATGAATCTAGTATGAACTCATGAATCCTAGAATTTTATGAATCGTGAATGTTGTATGAAAAACAATTAAGAGGCAGAGAGAGCATAAAAAATACACAAGAATGCATGAGTTTCCCACCTTTTTTTGTTTCCAGACTCTTCAATCTGCTACTGGAATTGGGCTTGTGGACTGGAGAGTTCCACAACTGGAGGCTTCTAGGTCTTGTGTGATGAGATTTTTCTAACTTGGTTTAGACTTCTTGAAAAAGTTACCATCTTCTCTCTGCACTTGACAGAACAGATGGAAGTGGATGGATGCATATCTACAAGAATCAAAGTACAGATGGAGAGTGGAGGAAATAGGGTCTTCATGTTATCCTCCACTACCAATATTGATAGAGTCAAGACAATAGGACCATTTATCCCATTTTTGTGGAGGGGCTACAAAAATGTTGGTCCCTTTGAAGTGAGGTTGAAAAAAATTCTGCCTGGGATCCAACCATTTCATCTTTGACTCTGCCACTTTGAAAGACCTAAGCATAGGCTTTGGACACTGTCTCTATGGATGTAAATAATTTTGTGTCCAGGTTCCCAGGCAGGCTGTGTCTTTAATTCTTAAGGTGAGTCGTCTTTCTTGGATGTTGGTTCAGAGGAGGATGTTGGCAACCCAACATGGATGTAAATGGAAGGTTCATGCGTTTTTTTAAATAGGGAGCTGGATGGGTGTTTGGGAAAACCTGATCTTTGTGATATTATCCTCACCAGAGAAGGGGCTTAGATTCTGAGCTAAACTATGCCACACTAGCTTCAAAGAACTGCAAAACTGTCCTAGGATATTGGTGACTCCACTGTGTGGTTACCGTCAGGACAAGCCAGAACAGCACCCACTGGGAAGCTGGCTCTCCCAAGTGTGATGCTTGGGAAGCACCCTGCAGCCCCAGTGTGAGGCCTTCCTGAGCTTTTTGAGGCCTGACACCATCACAGCCCTTTGCCACCACATCTGGGCTGTGATGGTGTCATGCCTCACTCATCAAGCTTGCCTAGGCTAGGGGATACTTGAATAGGAGACTTTCAATGAATTTTTTAGAAAAAGATGATTTTGTTGAGGGCAGATTGTTCTTGACACACCCAGTAGTCTATTAGGGAAGGCAACAGAGGACAGTCAATACATCCCCATCATTCCTGCTACTGCACAGTTTTATTTATGAGACTTTGGGTCATATGAGGCTTGGCCAAGAAGACGTCTGATGGGTGGAGTGATACTCACCTTAACCACACCTCTACTATGCTGAGACACCTCAAGGAGAATGTGTGTGTGGAGAAGGCAGGCAGGGATGCCACACCCTGAACCTGCTTTCCTCCTTGCTGTGAGAACCTAAGGAAGAGCTTCTAGAAATCATTCCTGTTTTCCCAGAGGTCTGCCACTGCCTATCTTGGGATATATTTAGGAGGGAGAGGAATGACGCAGAAGAATGTTGTTCTGGGGAGTTAAAGCCTTTTTTTTTTTTTTTTCTTGGCAGATATTTATCTGAAAATAGTTGAAGTAGTTCAGATTTCATGGGGCTTTGAACACATTGGCATATGTGATTTGGGCAATAAAGTGTTGGTTGTTTTGATGAGGATCGCATTAACTGCTCTGTAAATGAGATATGTTTTCAAAGGGCATCTCCTCTCTCTCTCCTGTCTTCTCTCTCTCTCTTTCTTTTGATTCTTTTTTCAGATTTTTGATTCTCTTTTCAGACATGAGTTGAGATAATTTGACAGACGAGTTCTCTTTTTGCTTTCTATCTCCTGGACAATCAAATTTGGCTAAGAGGTAACATTTGTAAGACACTCATTATATACTGGACATGTCCCTAGGCACTTTACAAGCAAATGTTTTTTATCCATTTTATGAGGCGAGTTGCTGCAATTTTCTCCCTTTGACAAATGAGGAAATCGATACTCAGAAGTTCAGAGTTGCTCATGATCACTCAGTTAAGAAGAGATTGTATTTGTAAGAATAAACTAGGTTATACTGTAGTAATCAAAACCCACCAATAACCCTCAAAGCTCACCTACAACCCTCAAATTATATGGCACGATGCAACAAGTTTATTGTTACTTACGTTACACACCTAGACAATTACTCCAAGGCCCAGAATAAGGGAGGCCTTACTATCTTGAAACGTCACAACCTGGGCACATAGCCCCATGGATGCCATAGCAGGGAAGAGAGTGCTGGGAAGTCTCACTAGGGGTTATATTCTGGGAATGACACGGATCACTTCCGCTCACAGCTTATTGGCTGAAACTAGCCGCATGGCCCCAGTGGCAAGCTGGTAAGCTGGTACTCCTCCCTCCCCTTCATGAGGAGGCAAACCAAAATGGCAGACTAATGGAAATTCCTGCGTCTGAGACAGACTTTGAGCTTTTAACCACTACGTGATACTGCCCTTCAGAAAAATGCTTTCATGCCTGACTAGAGATACAAAATAGCTGTGTGGGGCTTCATAATTCACTTTCTCCCATCCCATTTTAATGTTACCACTCCTGCTGCTGGATCCCAAGGGGGCATAGATAGTACCTCCTTTCAAGGATCCTTCTGGCCCCCACCTAGCTGTTGTGCTGCACAAGACCAATACTCAGTGCCCTGTGGCCCGTGTTTAACCTTTGGGATTCATGTAATCAGCACCCACACAGGTAGGAATCACTGAGTCACAGGCTGAGTCGCTGCTTGCATCTTCTGTGCCTGGAAATGAGATCTGTGGGGAAGAGTAGCTCTGCCTCCTACACCCCTGGCAGGTTCCCATGGCTCTGTGCAGTCCTGCTGCAGAGTCGTATGGGGTATATCTCTGACATCTCAGAGGAGCACTTAACAAATGTCACCATCTGTAGATCACAGCATACGGTAGTCTTAGACCTGGAAGTCCATGAACATCTTGGCAGGAATCTTCATTGTGTTTCTGGAGAAGGAGTTGGGGAATGTGTTCATTAACCTGTCCCTCTATAATTCATTGATTCATGGGTTCATTTACCTTTTCAACTTACCCTCCAGTTAAGATGCAGTTTCAGTCAGTCTGTACGTGAATGGTGAGAGCAACTAAGGGAAATCCAAAGGCAAAAGCCACTTGCAAACACTCCTGAGAGACATAAAAGTCTCTTCCTTCCAAGAGAAAGAGAAAAAAAGTCAGCATACTTATGGGAGAAAAATGTCTACACTAAGCAAACTACTTTACCTTGAAAACTGAAAGAAAAAGTATACTTCTGGAAATTACTTTCTATAGAAAGCAATATAATTCAAAAAAAAAAAAAAAACTTTGTCAGTCTTTTCATTTTAACCTGTTCTTTCCTCTTCTTGGATTTTACTTTTGGTTTCATAGAGTCCAATCATTCTTAATTCCTCTGAGTAGAACAAAGTCAATAAAGAATAAAAAGGAGTTTGAAGAGAAATAGAATAACTGCAAAGAAGCAGAAGTTGCAATATTAGAAGTGATGGGCCGGGCACGGTGGCTCACGCCTGTAATCCCAGCACTTTGGGAGGCCAAGGAGGGTGGATCATGAGGTCAGGAGATCAAGACTATCCTGGCTAACAGGGTGAAACCCCGTCTCTACTAAAAATCCAAAAAAATTAACCAGGCGTGGTGGGTACCTGTAGTCCCAGCTACTCGGGAGGCTGAGGCAGGAGAATGGTGTGAACCTGGGAGATGGAGCTTGCAGTGAGCCTAGATTGTGCCACTGCACTCCAGCCTGGGTGGCAGAGCGAGACTCCGTCTCAAAAAAAAAAAAAAAAAAGGAATGATGTTTGTCTTGGAGATGGTGAAGGGTGGAATTCATACTGTAACAAATGTAATCAGTGATATGAGGAAATTTAAGAAACTCCCAGACTGCAGAGAGAAAGGTTAAAAATAGACAAGACAAAAAGGAAAATGATCAATATGGAGGGGAGAAAACAAAGACCCAATAAAAGAACTATGGCCATTTTTAAATAGAAGGAAATAAACGGTTCTTTCATTAACCATGGTGGATGTAAAAATCACACAAAAAGATTTGCATAGATATTCCTGGGTCAGAGATTAAATGATTAAGTGTATATATTATTCTTCCATTATGTTATGATTTAAATAATGTTAATGAAAATCCTAATAGTGTGGATCAAGGTGATTCTAACATTTACCTGGAAGGAGAAATGGTAAAGTAGCCAAGGAAAATTTTTAGAGCTATTATGGTAGATTATAATCAAAACAGCATGGTGGTGGTAGAAAAAGTGATAGGCAGAGAAATGCGCAGAGATGTCCCTGCATCATTTAATGATTCTCTCTGCTCTAATTTTGAATGCCAAATGTAATCATAAACTCATTCTTCTTTGTATACTAAAGTCTATTTTTGGGATAAGTGGTTAAGTATTTGAAGTAAAGTTGGCATCTTTTCTCAAAGCATACACCACAATATAAAGACCAAAAAGACTAAATAGTCCAATGCACAAAAAGAAACCAAAATAAAGCATAGATGGATAGATCTCTGATCTTGAGTTTGGATTAGTTTGCCTGTGTATGATGAGATGGGGAAAATTGTATTCACCACAATTCCACTTCTACTTATGAATGGAACTCATTTGTTAGAAAAAGTTCCAGTAACTAGAACAGGAGGCAACTAAGGGGCCTGAGTGTGATAAACTCTCCCTGCTGGAGACAAGGAGAAGAGTTTGCTTGATACTCCAATAAGGAAGGGAGGAAGAAGCCCAAAAGAGAAGCAAAAGGAAGGAAAGCAAAGGAGTATGAAGACATGTGTGTGGAGGGTAGGTGGAAGAAGTGACGGGGAAAAGCAAGGTATTGAACTATTACCAAGTACCACATTGGAGTTTGGGCTGGATTTCACCAGTCTCCACAGAGCAGAAGCTGCCTCTCAAGTATCTGGGTTACATGCATGTAAAAGCAGTGGAAAAAATCTCAAAGAGGAGCAATTGGTGGGTTTTCTAACATAAGAATTAAAAATTGCTTACATCAAGGCTCTGCAAACTATGACCCACAGCCCAAATCCAGCCACACCCATTAGTTTTTGTATCATCTAGCCTTGCTTCCCAGCTGCAGTGGCAGGCAGCACTGAGTAGCTGTGATAGAGAACATATGGCCCACAAAGTCTAAAATATTTACTATCTGGCCCTTTACGGAGAAACTCTGCTAGTTCATCTTTCCATGAAAAGCATTATAAAATAATTAAAAGGCAAACAGCAAACTCAGAAACAAAACAAAACACTTGAGACAAATATGGCAAGGGGAAGAATGATATCCTTAAGTATCAAAAAGGTCCTTCCAAATTTATTGAAAAAACTGTGAGTTGGAAATAGGCAGAGGGTATGAATAGACATTTCACTGGAGAAAGCACAAAGGTATCAACATATGAACATATAGAAGTTTAGCTTCACTAGTTAGCAAAGAACAGCAAAATAAACCAGAATAATGTAACAGTGTTTGGAGTCAGGGTGTCTTGATTTGAACAGCGTCATATACTGTTGGTGGGGAGTGTTCATGTAAAACAATTTGCCAATACACATTAGAATCTTAAAAAGAACAAAAGGTTATACCTTTTGATCTAGAAATAGCACTTCTAAGAAGCTATCTTGAACAACTATTTAGAGATACAAATATGTAAAGGTGAGAATATTCTCTGAAATGATATCTCTAGATTCACCTCTTATTAGCTAAGGTGACTGTATAAGTTACCAAACCTTGCTAAGCCTCACTTACCTCATTTTGTAAAATGGGAATTAAAAATTCACCCAGTCATAGGAGTGTTATGTAGATTCAACATGTTGACGTGTGCAAATTTTTAGGAAGAGGATCTTTGGCAAATAGTAGTAAGGTATCAAGAACTATCAACTATTTTACAAAAGTGAAATAATAGGGAAATAGTGAAATAAATTCCTCTCATCTAATTTCAGGTTAGTGCCCATGCCATTTTACAGAGGAGAAACCAAGGCCTAGAGAAAGTGCTGCAGATGGTTGAACAGAACCAGACCCTGAACCAAGCTCATGGCAGTGACCCTAAAGAGCTTACAACAGTAAGTCCTCTGTCTCCCCTCTCTTTTTCCTACCTCTGGTGGTTGTGGGAGAATTCAGAGAATACCTCATTAGAAAGAATTAAGTTCCTGTTCTAGGGTCATAGGCACCAAAGAGTCATCTCTACTTCCAGTGACAAGGTTTAGGGGACAAGGGAAAACAACAGAACGGAAGGCCTGCTGAGAGCCTGGCCCAGAGATCTGGGTTTCTGTCTCCCAAGCCAAGAAACCAGTTACCAGATGGGAATGGCATTCCATCATCCCAGCCTTGGGTCAAATTTGAGACCCAGGAGCCTACAGGCAACTGTCTTTGGGACATGCTTCCCTGATTAAACCATCATGGCATCCTTCTGTTCCTGTAAGTGTGGAGAGAAGGAATGTGTCATGGGGACTTGGTGAATGAATCTTTTTATAGCATGACATTGGATGTGAGAATTTGAATTCCTGAAGACTAACAACATTTTAGTAAACACATATCTTCAATCAAGAGCCTCCTAAATGCCACCCATGTGACATGGAGGAAACAGTCTCAAGGAACTGCAAAGAGCTGCACTGTGTGTAGGCAGAGGGTAGGAACAGTTTGTATCACTGCTGAGGACAGAATAAAAGCAAGTGGGTGGCCAGGTATAGTGGCTCACGCCTGTAATCCCTGCACTTTGGGAGACCAAGGTGGGTGGATCACCTGAGGTCAGGAGTTTGAGACCAGCCTGGCCAACATGATGAAACCCAACCTTGGCTCTACTAAAAATACAAAAAGTTAGCCGACCGTGGTGGCACACACCTGTAATCCCAGCTACTCAGGAGGCTGAGGCAGGAGAATTGCTTGAACCCGGGAGGAGGAGGTTGCAGTGAGCTGACATCACGCCACTGCACCCCAGCCTGGGTGACAAGAGTGAAACTCCATCTGAAAAAAAAAAAAAGAAAAATGCAAATGGACTTGAGGGGTCAGAAGGCAAGGTGGGCCAATAGGAGCTGTAGAACCTGTATGATCCACTGTGGATTTTTTTTTTTTTTTTTTTTTTGAGACAGTCTGGCTCTGTCACCCAGGCTAGAGTGCAGTAGCGCCATCTTGGCTCACTAAAACCTCTGCCTCCTGGGTTCAAGCAATTTTCCTGCCTCAGCCTTCCGAGTAGCTAGGATTACAGGTGCCCCCCACTACACCAGGTAACTTTTGTATTTTTAGTAGAGATAGGGTTTTGCCATGTTGGCCAGGCTGGTCTTGAACTCCTGACATCTGGTGATCCGCCTGCTTCAGCCTCCCTAAGTGCTGGGATTACAGGCGTGAGCCTGTAAAAAATAAACCTATTTTTAAAACATAATAGTTCCTGCCATTTTGGGAACTATTTAGGGTCACTTTTAAAGGCAGAGGGCTAGATCCTTCATCCCAGTGAAGGATCAGGACCAATATGGGTAATATACCTTAATTTTATATAGACGAGAAGGAATGAAACAAGGAAGTTAATATTTATTGATTGTCTGTAATGTGCTAGTCACTTTTCAATCATTTTCTCATTACATCTTCCAAGCCACACAGTGAATGTACTAGTATTATCTCCTCTTTGCAAAGGAGCCAGATGGGGCTCAAGAAGGCTAAGGAGTCCCACAACCAGGGAGAGGTAGAGAAGGGAAATGGACCACAGGGCTTTGAACTCTTAAGTTATGCTGAGAACAAGGACCACTCCCTTATATGCTCATCAGTATGATTATGTTATAAAATTGAATATTTTCTTAAGGGGAAAAATTAAGCAAGAAAGCATCTTCCTGCTTATAGTTTACCTGCCAAGCACCAAGTACCTTTCCATAATTCTGACTTACACGTGCTTGTATGGCTTTCCAGGCAAAGAGCCTGGAGTTTGTATAACCTTATGCCCACCTCCGCTGAGGGTTTCCTATGAGTTTCACAGATGGGGTCATGATCACCTTCAGCCTCTATTGACTGCCAAAGTTAGCATCATATCAGGATGACTACCTGTCCTCTGTCCACAGGTAGGGGGAGAAGATGTCTTGACATCAGGAGTTCATGGAGGTGCAGTCAAACTTGCCTGTTTGATGTCCATGGTCCTGACTTTCTCGAAGAGCTCTAGGCTTTGTGGTTTCTTTTACAGGTTGTGACTTGTTGAAGCTGCATTTTGCCAACAAATGCGAGCCATGAGGTCTCTTGTGCAGCACAGCTGTTACCCTGTCTATGTGCTCTACAGCCGGGCCCCTTAACCTGGTGTTGACCTCAGTGGCAAACCACTGTTAAAAACAATGGAGGCAGGCAGTGAGGAGGCAGCGAGGAGTCAGATTCACTAATGCTGATTGTCCCTGGCATAGGAATATCCTGTAAGTGGCTTCAGAGAATTAGCTAGACTGGGAAATTCTCAAAGCCCTCATAGCCATCTTGTTTTGTAACTCATGTGTACAGGCAATTATCCATACATATGCTTGTGGGTGACCAGTGGGAATTCAGCCAGGGTTATCCAGACTGAAATTTATCCTTCTATATTAGTTTCAAATAGATGCTGTAACAGATGAACACAAAGTTAATGGCCTAAAACAACCTGAATGTATTATCTTACAGTTCTGGAAGTCAGAACTGAAATGGGTCTCCGTGAGCTGAAATCAAGATACTGGCAGGGCTGTGTTTCTTTCTGGATTCCCTGGGAAGAATTCATTTCCTTGCCTTTTCAACTTCTAGAGGCTGCCTGCGTTCCTTAGCTGCTGGCCCCTTCTCCATCTTCAAAGCCGACAATGGTGGGCCAAGTCCTTCTCATGCTACCATCTCCCTGGCTTCTAAAGCAGGCAATATTAGAACATGGATCAACTAGCATGCTCTTTTAAGTTTTATCTCTACCCAAAGTATTAAGAAAAAAGGAAGAAAAATATACATCCTTTGATGCACCAATATTTACCCAGTCTGGTACAGCTGCTGCAGTCCTCTGTTAGTAACTCTAAGTCCTAAAGTTCTTTTTCTGCCAGGAACTACATATTTGGCTACAAAAAGGCAAGTTACTTAACTGCAAACCACACAGTTTATTCATCTTTATAATGGGCATAACCCCTCTGGTCCTGCTCTCTCTGACCATTGGAATGGTAAATGAGATAATGAAAAAGGGCCTTAAAAAGCATGTTGTTTAATCAAGCATTTTCTGTGACCTCACTAAGATAGTCAGAAGCGAGGTCTGTGTCTGCTCTCACATGCTATGCAACACTCCTAATACACCCCACTTATTTTATTTTATTTTATTTTATATTTTTTGAGATGGAGTCTCGCTCTGTCGCCCAGGCTGGAGTGCAGTGGTGCGATCTCGGTTCACTGCAAGCTCCACCTTCCGGATTCACGCCATTCTCCTGCCTCAGCCTTCCGAGTAGCTGGGACTACAGGCACCCGCTGCCACGCCCAGCTAATTTTTTGTATTTTTAGTGGAGATAGGGTTTCACCATGTTAGCCAGGATAGTCTCGATCTCCTGACCTCGTGATCTGCCTGCCTCCGCCTCCCAAAGTGCTGGGATTACAGGCGTGAGCCACCGCGCCTGGCCACACCCCACTTATTTCTTACCAAGCTTATAGGTTGCTTTGTTAGATTTCTTTTTTAACTATACATATTTGATTTACATATTTAATTTACAGCAATGCTGCATAGTAAGGAGGCTATCAATTGCCACTCAATGAATATTTAATGAATAAAAAATGAACAAAGGGAAGCAAAAAGAAGAGAAGGGAGGAAGTAGAATGTGGAAAGTTGTACACTCTCTCCTCTTTGCTCTGGCAGAGGAAGCTCCATTTCCATTCTCCTTGGGAGATTTCTTGAACTTTATCTCCAATCTGGACCCTTCCTATTAGAAAGAAGGGGACAGTCTTGAGGGAACCATGTGTACCACCAAAGGTAGGTCATGGGGGTCGGAGGGCCACCCCCAATGCCCAGCCCCACTTGGTACAGAGGAAAACACATACCTTATGGCCTTTGTTTAAAAAAAAAAAAAAAAAAAGCCCTGGTTTCTGGGAATTAGTTCATCAATAAGGCACTAAGTTATTTCAGGCTCACTTACCAAATGCCTCTCCATTGTTCAGTAGTAACTAGCACGTGCATAGTAGGTCCAGAAAATAACATTCAGCGTTTTGATGAAGGAATGAGTGCAGGAATGATGTGTTGCTAGACAGCCCAAAGAAACACCAAGAAAACACCAAAGCAAATTTAAATAGTATAGCACGATCATTTTTTGATGATGGATGGCCTCAGTACTTTAGGCCATTCAGCAGTGTTACCCT
Organism: Pan troglodytes; assembly: GCF_028858775.2. Taxonomy (NCBI): domain Eukaryota; kingdom Metazoa; phylum Chordata; class Mammalia; order Primates; family Hominidae; genus Pan; species Pan troglodytes. Next base: position 84,937,995 of record NC_072417.2, on the reverse strand, counting down.
GGGATTTTGCTCTAACCCTGTTCTCCTGGCCTTGCTACCAGGGCTCATGGGGGTAAATCTGGTCAGTCTCCAAAAGAAGGAGCTGATCATGCAGATTAGGCGCGTCGTGGGACCTGCATGCTGGCCAGAGCCACTCGGCTTCTGAAACCTTCGTGAATCAGGAAACCAGCGCTCGGCACCCTCTGCAACTGCCCTTCTGGGCTCCCTTCCATTGCTCCTCCCAGCCTCTCCCTGGAACTGGGCAGCGCTGCTTCTGGCCAGGAAAAAGGAACCTCCTCTGAGTCAGGGCTGAGTGAGTAGCAGTTGCTTCACCCCCAGCCCCCAGGGCTTGGAGAGAGACCTGCTTTGTCCGCATGAAACTGCAGGCTTGGGCCAGCGCAATAGTTTGATGTGAATAAGCAAAAAGAAAAACAACCAAAAAACAAAAAACAAACACACACACACACACACCCCAACCAAAAAGCCCCCTATGTTTCTTCAGATTAGATTTAATTGAAAACAACCATCCACCCCAACCACTTTTCGTATGTTGAGCAGCTTCTCCAGTTGTGGAGTCCAGGGTCTGAGTCTGAGTCAGAGAAGGGAGCAGAGGTTGCCCCCCACCAAATCCAGAAGTGGGGGGCTGCAGTGCAAGAGCTCAGGACTATAAGTCTGTAAAACGCTGTGGGCCTCTGCACAGCCAGCCCTGTCATTCTCCCTGCATCCTCCACTGAAACGAAAGGAAATAGAGAGCTGAGCCAAGCAGAGGTATAGGGGAGCCAGGAAGCCAAGGAGGGAGGCCAGCGGCTCTCCTGCCTCAGCAGACACCCGCAGGCTGAGCGAGAGAGCTTCGCTTCCAAACACTGCAAAGAGTCTCCGAGGAGGAAAAGGATCTTGCTGAAGAGCCAGGAAGCCAGGATTGAAACTATTGCCGGCATTGGCAGGGCCCGGGCTGGAACTGTCTGCTCTCCTATCCTCTGGCTCAGTGGGAATCCCATCGCCTTTCTGACATCATGGATGAAAATCAGCCCTGGCTTTCATGTGTTGGGACCGCCCCACCCAGCTCAGTCCGGCCAGCTGGACCCTCCCAAAACGGGTTCTCTTTTGTCAGCTGCCTTTTATAGAACTATAAAACTAAAAGTTCAAGTACGAAGCCCTTACATCAGTCATCAAAAAAGGCAGACTTCGCCTCCCAAACTCTTTCTGCCTCTTTCCCTGCATTGTGGCTTCCTGCTCTCCGGCAGAGCTGCTAGGCTGCTGGCTTCCATTTCTCAGCCTCGTAAAGATCCTACAACACCAAATGGGGCATTAACCTGCCTAGGAGGGGGTTCTGGATCTGGGCTTTGGAATTAGGGGAAAGGGAAGAGAAGGGGGGATCTTACGCTGCAACTATGTGGGGGAAAGGAAAGATACCTCTGTAATAAAGTGAAATGGCATAGAGTTGGAAACAGGAAAAGAGACAACACAGGACCACAGTCGATGAGGCAGAGTGAGACTTCCGCCAAATAACTGTGACCTTTGAAATTTCAAACTGCCTCTCTAGGCATTTGAATCTTTTGGCCAAAGCATAAGTGAGTAGGGTGGTGGAACACCAGATGATCCTATGCTCAGCAGAGTTTAAAAGGGAGGGAGTATTAAACATGTTGGAGCTTGAGAAGAAGAGTGGAATTCTCACCTCCTCAGCTCAAGACCTGGGCCGTAGTGGGCACTAGATTAATCATGGCTGCAAAAAGAAGTGAATGGCTGACCTCAATCAGTTTCAATGCCTTAACAAAAGATTAGACTAAGATTATTGATAAAGGTCTTAGTGATTCTTGGATCAATGAGATGACCTCTACGGTTTAGGAAGCTCCATGTACACTCTAAACACATAAGAAAAGTCAAAGGCAAATGGAACTCACCCAGCAGTCCAAAATGGTGGCTGGGTCAGCAATGCTGCACCTATGGGATCATCGTGTTCCCTGGCCTTACTTTTGAAGCGTGTGGTCTAGCTGCAGCTTAAAGGATTAATGTGAAGTGCAAGGAAATGTGTGTAAGTTAAACCAGTCTTTGCTCAAATTAGATCAGTTATCTTGACCTGATAGACTTTTTTTTAAAAGGTCTAATACACAGGACCTTTCTTCTCTTGGCTTGAGATATGAATGTGCATGTTGAGCAGCAACGTTCCTGTGGGTCTCTCAGATTCTATCGGGCTGTTATATAACTGGCATTATAAGATTGGAAAGGATCTTAAAGATAAGACCTGGGTCAAAGTCTTATTTATGAATGAGGTCGAGGGAGGTTAAATGACTTATGCATTGTATGTGCTTACATTTTTTCATCCAATCAAAGATGATTATTCCTATTGCTCCTTTTGTTGCTATTTAGCACCTGTGCACACCAGGCATTAGTCTGTGCATTGGGAGTCAGTGCTGAACAAAGGGGGTAGGAGACAATAGTTTTTGTGAACCTTATAATTGGAGAAACTAACATTAAGCAGATGAACAAGTGTGAAAATAATACCTTTTTGGAAAATGATGAAAACAGTGAAGGAGGTGGCAGTACATTAGGCGTGATGGCCAGGGAAGGCTTTTCTAAGCAGGTGGCCTCCAAGATGAGCTCTCTGTCATGAGAGAGAGCCAGCCATGAGAAGCTCCGAGACAGAATATTCCAGGCAAAGGGATGACAAGTGCACAGGCCTTGAGGCTGGGACAGCCTAGGTACAGGTCGAGCATCCCTTATCTGAATTGCTTCGGACCAGAAGTGTTTTGGATCTCAGATTGTTTTCATATTTTTGGGATATTTGCATACATATAATGAGATCTTGGAAATGAGACCCAAACCTATACACAAAATATATTTATGTTTTATATACACCTAGCCTGAAGGTAATTTTGTAAAATATTTTAAAATGTTGTGCATAAAACAAATTTTGCATTAAGTACTTAGGTGTGGAAGTTTCCACTCGTGGCCTCATGTCAGTGCTCAAAAAGTTTTGGATGTTGACGCATTTTGGATTTTGGAAAGATTAGGGCTGCCCAATCTGTAGTTTTCTGAGGCAGAGATAGACAAGTGGAGCTGCAGTATAGTGAGTAGAGGGAACAGGGAGAAGAACAGTGTAAGTTCCTCTGCCCTACCACCACACACTTTCTGCAAATAAGGCCTGCAGACGTCTGTTCATCCTGGAATTAATGTATCCTTTCTGAGCCCACTGATCCCCTTTTATAATACCATTCATCTTACCCTACAAGCTCTTGAAGAAAGCATCCCGAGAAAAAGGGTGTTGCCTACCCAAGAAACCATCAAGACGCATCCCGTTATGTATTACATTGCAGTTGACCCTCTAAAGTCTAAGCCTACAAAAATGTCTCTGGTCACTCAGACCTTGTTATGGGCTTAATTGTGTCCCCCACAAGATATATGTTAAAGTCCTGACCCCTAACACCTCAGAATGTAAGCTTATTTGGAAATAGAGTCTCTATAGATGGGTGTGGTCTGAATGTCTGTGTTCCTCGAAAATTCATACGTTGAGACCCGATAGCCAATGTGATCATATTAGGAGATAGTCTTTTAGGAGGTGACTAGGTTAGGAAGGTGGAGCCCTTATGAATGAAATTTGAGCTCTTATAAAAGGAACCCAGTGGAACTCATTTTCCCTTTCCACCACGTGGGAATACAATTAGAAGGTGTCCTCTATGAGGAAGAGGGCCCTCACCAGGCGCCAAACCTGCCTGAGCCTTGATCTTAAACTTCACGTCCTCTAGAACTGTAAGAAATAAGCTTCTGTGGTTTATATGCCATTCTGTTTATAGTATTTTTATTCTAGCAGTTTGCATGGACTAAGACACAAATTTAACCAAGTTAAGATGAGGTCATGAGGGTGGGCCTAATCTAATATGACCAGTGTCCTTATAAAAAGTTTAGACACAGACATGTCCAAGGAGAACTGTGTGAAAAGACACAGGTAAAACACCCTATGAAAACTGGGGCAATGCTGCCACAACCCAAGCAACATCCAGGGTCATCAGAAGCTGGAAGAGGCAAGGAAGTTTCCCCTATAGGTTTTATGTATTTATTTTTTTTTAAACAGTCTCATTTTCCACCCAGGCTGGGGTGCAGTGGCACGATCTTGGCTCACTGCAACCTCTGTCTCCCAGGTTCAAGTGATTCTTATGCCTCAGCCTCCCAAGTAGCTGGGATTACAGATGTGTACCACTACACCCAACTAATTTTTGTATTTGTAGTAGAGATGGGTTTTCACCATGTTGGCCAGTCTGGTCTCAAACTCCTGACCTCAGGTGACCTGCCCTCCTCAGCCTCCCGAAGTGCTGGGATTACAGGCATGAGCCACTGCCCCCGGACCCCCGTAGGTTTTTGAGGGAGTACAGTGCTGCTGACACCTGGATTGCAGAATTTTGGCCTCCAGAGCTGCAAGACATTAAATATCTGTTGTCCTAAGCCACAGAGATTTTGGTACTCTGTTAGAACAGCCCTAGGAAACAGAGACCTTTATCATCTTCTAGCTCGGTCTATCCCCTAATCTAGTAATCCCCCTGTATTAGTTGGTTTTCACACTGCTGATAAAGACATACCCGAGACTGGGCAATTTACAAAAGAAAGAGGCTTAATTGGATTTACAGTCCCATGTGTCTGGGGAAGCCTCACAATCATGGTGAAAGGCAAGGAGGAGCAAGTCCCATCTTACATGGATGGTAGCAGGCAGAGGGAGAATGAGGAAGATGCAAATGCAGAAACCCCTGATAAAACCATCAGATCTTGTGAGACTTATTCACTACCATGAGAACAGTATGGGGGAAACTGCCCCCATGATTCAATTATATCCCATCGGGCCCCTCCCACAACACATGGGAATTATGGGAGTACAATTCAAGATGAGATTTGGGTGGGGACACAGAGCCAAACCATATCACCCCCCTCCCCATCCTCTGCTCCCTCAGAATCCTTTCACTGTGCCCTATAGCTCAGAGTTGCTCATCATCAAAATGACCCATATCCTCACCTGTTGCTAAGAATGTTCTCTTCAAATGCCTGCTGCAACTAAAACCAGTCATCCCTGGAGGTCTTGGCTTCCCTTCCAGCCTTCTGAAGCTATGACTTTTCTTTTTCCTTTATGGACACAGGGCCTAGGATGTGATGATGTGTCATGCTTGCTTCACATCCCATCCTCCAGACCATTTCTCCATCTTCTACCCCATGCCCAACCTCAGGTCCTTTGAAGCTCACAGTATTAGACTCCATGCCATAATACCCCCTGCTTTGGTGAGTTAACCCGGACCTTCCTCTTACCTACAAAAGACTTTGTACCTGGCTCACTTTCACCATAAACACCCCACCTGTCACCATCCACAGTTGTTTCAATAATCATATAGGTCTTTCACTCTTCAGGCCTCTCAGTCCCTTATCTGTTCTCTTCCAAGGACCTTGTCCTCTGTGCTTCCATAGCCACTCCTTCTAAGGTCCTACCCAACCATTCAGTGACTGTTCTTTCTCCCAAATCTCATTCTTAAGGATCTCCATCTCCAACAACAGCCAACTATCTTCCAGAGGATTCTCTCTACGATGCTGACCTCAGTGATTCATTGACCCTTCCAAGACCTTTAAGTCATTGTCCCTTCCCTTTGGCACTGTTCCCTCAACTCCTTCATGTCCTCATTGCCGTCTTTCTTTTGTTATAATCCCTGCCTTGCATAAACTCTCAGCTTCCATCTCTTCCCCCCGCCTACAGAGTTGAAAATCTACCATACATCAGCCTGACTTTTTACCTCCTCTGCTCCTGCAAAGTACTTGGATCCGGCTGGAGAAAAACAGAAAGTGGGGGCTGTCTGGTCACATGTTGATTTTTTACCACAAACCTCACTAGGGCCCCCACATTGCCTGGCAGTCCTACTGCATTTGCCTGGTTGATTCACAATCCTGTTCTCCAGGGCTACTGTGTCACAGGCCCTCCTGACATTCACTTCCTTACTCTCAGTTGATGACCTCACCTTCAATTCACTGAGAAAACAGAAGCAGGCAGAAGAGAACATGCTCATCCACCTACAAATGAGTCACCCTCTACCTCCTTGGGTACCCACATATTCTGCTTTTCCTGCAGACTGCACCTGCTTCCATTAGAGGCCTACTACCTTGCTGGTGGGCCAGATCCACCCTGAATTGCCTGCTAGAGGACTTTGCTCCAGCCACGATCTCTTCTGTCCTCTGTACCATCTTTTCCCTCTCATGTCTCATTCTCATCAGCCTGCAAACACACTGGGATCTCTCCCATTCTAGATAATCTCCCCCTTTCCTCATAGCTTCTTCCCACTACCACTTCATTCTCTTTTTGCCCTATAACAGAACTCCTTGAAATCATCTATAACTTCTGCCTCCCCCTCTTCACCTTCACCTTATGAGCTCTTCTTGACCCTGTCCCAAAAGGCTTTTGTTACCATTGTTTTTATCTTGTCTCTGCCCTTGGCCAGATTTAAGGACCAAGTCTGAGTCCTTATCTGGAGCTTGCAGCAGCGCTGGGAATGGCAATCTTTCTTCACTTGGCTTCTTGGATGCTACCCTCTTCTGGTTTTCCCCATTACCTTGATAGAATCTCTTTCTCAATTTCTTATGTTTTGTTTCCCCTCTTTTTTCCCCATCCTCTAGTAGTTGCTCACAGCAGGGCTTAGCTCTTGGCCCTCTTCTCCCCAATATTTATACTCCCTAGCAGAATTCATCAGCAGGATCATGACTTTACATACCCATCTATATATTGATGACTCACACATTTTTTATCTTCAGAACCAATCTCTCCCCTGAATTCCAGACTCATATATCCAAATGCCTACCAGGCATCTCCACCCTGACATCTAACAGATATGTTAAATATAACATGTCCAAAATGGAAATCTTGATTTTTCCCTTCACTCTTCTCCTAAAATACTCTCCTCCCACAGGTTTCCTTGTCTCAGTAAAGGGTGTCACCATTCTCCTGGGAGCTGTTCAGGTATCAAGTAGAAGAGACATCCTTGGCTTCTCTCTTTTCTTCCTATTGTACAGACAAGTCTATTAAGTATGTCTACAATGCATGTTAAGGGAAGGAACTGATCAACGCTATGAAGCAGGGTGTGGGGATAGAATATCAGAAAGGAGTGAAAAATGGAAGTATTATTTGTTAATCATGGTCAAGGATAGACTCTTTGAGAAAGTGACATTAAAGCAAAGAACTTCCTGAACTGTAGGAAAGCACATGCTTTAGCAGGACCTAGGGGAAGGGCATTCCAGCAGAGAGAACCACAGTGTGCAGGTCATGAGGCAGTCAAAAATACATCATGTCTGAAGAAAGCAAAGCTAGAGTGCCCGAAGCCGATTGAGGTGTGCATTAGCTCCGGCTGCCATAACAAAATACCATAGAGTAGGTGGCTTAAACAACAGGCGTTTGTTTCCTCATAGTTCTGGAGTCTGGGAAGTCTAAGATCAATCGAATCTGGCCAATTTGGTTGCTAGTGAGGGCTCTTTTCCAGGCTTGCCTATGGCCATCTTCTTGCTGTGTCTCACATGTCCTTTTCTGGTGTGTGCAAGAAAACACAGAGATCTCTCTCTTCCTCTCTTTTAAGGCCCCCAGTCCTATTGGATTAGGGTCCATTCTTATGGGTTCTTTTAACTTTTATTATCTCCTAAAGACCCTGTCTCCACATGTAGTCACACTGGGTGTTAGGGCTTCTATGTATGAATTTTGGGGGGGACACACACTTAGGTTCATAACAAGGAGTTACAAAGGTAGACAGAGGCCAGATCTTATGAAAGATCGTGGCCTGCAAAAGCCTGATGTTTGTGTTTTATTCTAATTTTTTTTTTTTTTTTTTTTTTTTTTTTTTTTTTTTTTAGGCGGAGTCTTGCTCTGTCACCAGGCTGGAGTGCAGTGGTGTGATCTCAGCTCACTGCAACCTCCACCTCCCAGTTCAAGCAATTCTCCTGCCCCAGCCTCCCAAGTAGCTGGGACTACAGGTGAACACCACCATGCCTAGCTAATTGTTTGTATTTTTAGTAGAGATGGGGTTTCACTGTGTTGACCTGGATGGTCTCGATCTCTTGACCTCATGATCCACCCACCTCGGCCTCCCTAAGTGCTGGGATTACAGGCGTGAGTCACCACGCCCAGCCCTTTTATTCTAATTGTTATGGAAACTAGTGGACAGTTTTGAGCAGGAGAGTCTCATGACATGGGTTATGTTTTACAGGTAATGCTAGCTGCCTGGTGGAGAATGGATTTTAAGAGACCAAGAAAAGGAACCAATGTGTCCAGCTAGGAGCTTATTGCGATATATTTTAGAGTAGGGGTGAGCAAAGTTTTTAAAGTCATGGTTTAGATTTGCAGGCTGTATTAGTTCGTTTTCACACTCCTGATATACCCAAGAGTAGGTAATTTATAAAGAAAAGGAGGTCTAATGGACTCATGGTTCCACATGGCTGGGGAGGCCTCACAATCATGGCAGAAGATGAAAGGCGTGTCTCACATGGTGGCAGACAGGAGGGAATGAGAACCAATGGAAAGGGGTTTTCCCTTATAAAACCATCAGATCTCGTGTGACTTATTCACTACCGTGAGACCAGGAAACTGCCCCCATGATTCAATTGTCACTTGATAAAGTAAGATTGCTATTGATGGAAAAATAAGTGTCCAGTTCACTTAGTGGGAAATAAGGCAAATTCCATCCAGAGGGCCTTGATTTTCTGTGGAAATAAAATATTCTCTTTAAAGCCAATCTTCTATTCCCATCCTACTCAATGGCTTATACTGGAGGGTGTGTAGAGTGATGGTGGGACTGGTTCTCTTAGATGGAGAGGAATCTTTCAGCACTGAAATTGCTTAGACTCACCAGTGCAAGGTGCCAATATAAAACAATTGACTCTTAATTGTTTTCACAATTACTTTTTTTTTTTTTTTTAGAAGGAGTCTTACTTGGTCACCCAGGCTGGAGTGCAGTGGTGCAATCTTGGCTCACTGCAACCTCTGCCTCCCGGGTTCAAGCAATCTTCCTGCCTCAGCCTCCCAAGTAGCTGAGATTACAAGCATGCACTACCATGCCTGGCTAATTTTTGTACTTTTAGTAGAGACAGGGTTTCACTGTGTTGGCCAGTCTGGTCTTGAACTCCTGACCTCAAGTGATCCGCCTGCCTTGGCTCCCAAAGTGCTAGGATTACAGGAGTGAGCCGTGGTGCCCGCCTGTTTCCTCAATTACTTTTAAATTCTCTACTTGCAATTCACCTTTTTATTCCTGTGCTCAGGGCAGATGCACCCACTCTCCTCTGCTCCCTCCGTACATCATTGTCCTATCTGTCCCAAGGAAGCAATAGGGCCTCTGACTCACACCTTTGCATGTAAGTAGGATGACACTGACACTTGGTCCTCATTCCACCATAATTGTGTGTGTGTGTGTGAGGTTAAGAACAAACTCCTATTAGGGAAGAGAAAAAGGAGAAGGACAAGAGAGTGATAGAAAGATACTCAACAGTCAAGGAATTGGTTGGATGCCATGAAATATCTCCATATCTAGCATTTGCCCAAGGACAGCAACCAATGGATACAGAGTATTAAATGACAGCAACTGGGACACTTTATATCCTGCTGCCATGAGCAGAATGCCTGAGAGAGAACCCAAAAGTGTAGCCTCTGTCCCCTGTAGCTTTCCCCTCCGTCTTTTTTTTGTGCCTGTCCAGGTTGCCTTCCCCTGGCTGGGAACACCCTGTGGCGGGTCCGGCTGCACAGCACTCTCTGTGTAGTAATAAAGTGCACACTTGTAATGTTGGGCCGAGTGACAAGAACAACATGAAACAACACTCTACCCACCCACTGAGAAAACCGAGTGTGTCACACGCCTCTGTGTCATGGTTTTAAAAATATCTTCACTGACGGTCCAAGTCTCAGGTTGGGCTAGAGGAGTGTTTAATGCCTAGCTGTGCCAGGTGGAAAATGTTTTCATCAGAATCCCAAGGACCCCAGTGACGGACGTTTGTTGGCTTGGTGTGTGTGTGTGCACGCGCACGCAGGAGCATGTGTTTAAGAAAAATGGGGCTGGGTGGCGATTTCTTTGCTCTCCCCCCTCCCCTTTTTCTTTCCTTTTTAATTACATGTTCCTGACAAAGAGGTGTGGTCCCTGGCATTGCTGCCCAGCCTCTCTGCCACCTCTAACCACATGGGGAGAAGAATACTGTGGGCTTCTCAGCACTCAACATGGTTCCCAGCGTCAGTGGAAACATAAACCCAGCGACCCACAAAGAGCTGAAACTTCTGCAGAATGAGGGGTCTAGAAGCCTAGTGAATGTCTGGAGAGAGAGAGAGTGGCTCTTGCAAACGGTTTATCTCTTGATTTCCCCCTACCTTGCTTCTTTGTTTAAGAGCACAGCCAAGCTCAAGTCTACTGGAATTTTGTCACAGAGGAGGGGGTTTCAAGTAACATGGAGAACCATTTAACCCCTTTGTGGTTTATTCTTATTTACTTTGGAATCTCCAGTACTTACTCGCAGAGCAACTTTGGCAAGTTGCTTAACCTTTAAGCCTAAGTTTCCTGACTTGTAAAAGGGGATAATCATTGTACCTACTTCTTAAGGTTGTAGTGAGGACCAGATGATGTGACTGCAGGCAAGCTCTCAGCACAGAACCTGGCACGTCACAAGCCCACAAGAAATGTTAACTGTTTTTGTAGCTTCAGAGCTTTACAAGATATACACATGAGAACATAAAATCTTTTACTTGAATCTCACAAAGGGAAACATGTATGTGGGACCCTGGGTGTTCTGGTCCCCACCTTCAATCTGGAGGGGGCTCCACTGACCTCCTGAAATTTCTTCATCCACATCAAGCATCTGGACCTTTACATCTGTTGTTTCCTCGGCATGGAATATTCTACTCTTATGTATCCTCATGGCTTGCTCTATCGCAATATTCTGATATTTGCTCAAATTTAATTTATTGGAGAGAGACTTTGCTTTCCAAACAATTTAAAATGGCATCCCCACCATCACAGTCACCTTCTACCCACTCTCCTGGTACTTACTTATTAATATGTTTATTATCTAGCTCCGCTACTAGAATGTAAGATTATGAAAGTAGAGGTTTTGCCTTTTGTTGTTCATTGCAGGATTTCTAACATCTAAAACGGTGCCCAAAATACAGTTAGCATGCTCTAAATATCAATTAAGTGAATGAACAGATAATACATCTACGTAATTCTCTGCCTCCCGGGTTCAAGTGATTCTTCTGCCTCAGCTTGGGATTACAGGTTCATGCCACCACAGCCAGCTAATTTTTGTATTTTTGGTAGAGATGGGGTTTCACCGTGTTGGCCAGGCTGGTCTTGAACTCCTGACCTCAAGTGATCTGCCCACCTCGGCCTCCCAAAGTGGTGGGATTACAGGCTTGAGCCACCACGACCGGCCTATAACTTTTGACCCGAGATAACTTTCAACTTAAATCCATGAAAGTCACATCTGAATCGTTGCAATCTTTCCTATCCTGGGTATTTTCCGCCCATGTCATAGTATATTTGTTTGAAGATATTCCACCAATGTGTATGGAAAACTTTAAGGTTTTTCTTTTTCTATGGACCAGATTCTTCTTATCTATATACTTCCCAAGGGCCTCATGGCTTTTATAAAGCTCCCAGTCATTAGGAGCTCTGACCTTGCACCCTCAGCCTCCCTCAAGGTCACCTTATCTGAAACAGAAGGCAGTCTCTCGTCTATAATTAGGTCTTTGTACAGAACGCTTCATGCTGAAGAGAAGAGATTTTTCTCACCAAGGCAATATAGTGTCCTGTAAATTGCATGTATAAATATCCCTCCTGACCTTCTAGGATTTCCGTATAAAGGAGTATATTATGCCAATTCTTAAGTCTGGGAAAATGCAACAAGAGTAAACCTTGGCCTGTGAAAGTTGTTAAGTAAGATACTGCAGGACTAGATGAGTGAATGAAGGTATCTGCTTGAAGCTCTGAAGACACATAAGATTATTATCATGTTGCTCATTTGTTTCTATTCTGCTTGAGGATGGCTGACTTGGCTGAGTATGATTCTCACTACCATCAAATGCTAAAAAGTAAACTCCAAGGCCATCATTGGAAAAACCCAACAGGAAATTGGCTAAATGCTCACATGTCCACAAATCATCCCATGCTTTTACTGTGGATAGCAGAGTTCAGCTCTGGTCCTCACCCACAACTAACCTAATTTTGAAGGTACATAATGTTTCTACTTTCCAAAGGACTCAGCTAAGGGTCAGGTACTGTAGGAATATTTTATAGTTTAGTTTACATTCGTTTAGAAAAGGAGCTTACTTCACTTTGCTCAGGGCATAAGTGTTCTCAAGACTTTTGGGACCTGGTGGATTGAAGACATGGTTTTGCTGGCTGTTTCATTCCATTTTGGACACAGTAAGTCATTTTCTCATTATATCTGAAACAGAAACCTGATTGTTTTACGTCTGCACAATAGAACTTGTGATCCTTCAGCAGCTTGGCTTTTAACAATGACCTGTGGGCATTTTCCTCTTCCATTTAACTCATATGTTATAGGAAAGAAGTCTAAATCTTCACCCCCTAGTTCATATCTCTTCCTACTGCTGGAAGCGTTTAGAATGTGTCACATTCAAAAAGAATAAGTAGCAATCGGGATTCCAAAACCCAAAGGTTTCATTAGGAAACTACCTTGAAGGCAAGTTTATTTCATGGATTCTCTTGTCACTCATCCACCTCCCAAATTTCCCAAGCCCATTTACACCATGGCATCTTTGCTAAGATCTACAAAGAACCCTCCCTCCAGTGATGATGGTAGACCAAGAGGCTGCCATCTGGTGACATCAGTCCTATTGGCAGTAACTACATGGCACTTCTGACAATATGCCAGGAGTTCTAGGAGCCAGGCATGAGGTGGGTAATCCAAATAACCATTTCTGCTCAAGCTGCCCTCTGCTGGGACAACCCACTACCAATTAAAGGCCATCTGTTTAGACCATACAAGCCATTCTGCCAGAAGCAGGCAGATGTCAGCACATTACTCCAGTCCCTGAACCTCTCTTAGGATATTAACATGGATTATTTATGGATGGGCTAAAGTGGTTACCCTATATGAGCCTCCTTCCTGGTACAAGACTTAAGAAATTTCATATATATATATATATATATATATATATATATATATATATATATAATGACTGCACCATTAGTTTTGGGTCTTGCCAATTCCAGACATACATGATCTGTAGTGGAGTTCTGGGCCCAGCTCAACAATAATAATTTTAAAAAACACTCCAACATCTCATTTCTCTGTGTTTTCCACGGGCTCTACTTAAGTACAGATACGAATACTCTCTTCATGGGGAGTCACTTGGCAGTTCTTACCAACTGTCTGTGAACTACTCTCTCTCTCTCTTTCAATTAGAGAAGGGTGCCAAGTGACTTCTTTTTTTAAGACTTGGAAGAGAACTGGGGACCATCATTCTTGATGATGCTGTATTCTCTTTGCTTATCTGTAAGTTGCAAGTTGAAATGCTTGTCTATTCAAAACAGGTGCTGGGCCAATCAGTTTACCCCATGAAGCGAAGAAAATTGAATGAACACAGAACTAAATCATGAGAACTGAATTCTAGTCCTATCTACATGTCGTGGGAATTTGGTCAAATTGCCTCTTGCTTTGTAGGTTTCAGACTCTTCTTTTCTATATTCCCAAACTACATGTCTTACATAGAATGAATGTCAACAATTAACTTTGAAATGAATATACATTTTTAATTAAAATATGTTAATAGATTGAATAACACCCATTTGCATTATGAAATATAAAACAAAAAATAAATTTGAAAAAAGTTAACTCTACATTGATTTAAGGCAGCAGTTCCCAACCTTTTTGGCACCAGGGACCAGTTTTGTGGAAGACAATTTTTCCATGGACAGTGGGAAGTTGGGGGTGGTTTCAGGATGAAACTGCTCCACCTCAAATCATCAGGCATCAGATTCTCATAGGAGCATGCAACCTATATCCCTTGCATATGCAGTTCACAGTAGGATTTGTGCTCCTCTGAGAATCTAATAGTGCCACTGATCTGACAGGAGGCAGAGCTTAGGCAGTAATGCTTGCCACTGACTGGTACATTGGGAGATGGGGACTCCTGATCTAAAGTACTGATATTTTTAGCATTTGTCCTACCTATCTCAAAAGAATGTTGCAAAGAGAAAGTGAGATAACCTGTGCAATTTTGACTAGATATATTTTAAAAATGGCTGTCCCAGGGCAAGATGTTATGTTTTTCATCTTTAACTTTTTTTCATGCTTGTACCATTGCAACCCAATAGCCAAGAGCCCCAAACTTCATTTATACAATATCTCACCATTACCACCCAACATCGAATTGTTATTAGATTGTCTAGACTGATAATTGTCAACTTGGGTAGTACCACCCCTGACAGCGTGGTTTGAAAATGACTGTGGGCTTTGTGGGTGTTACAATAGGAGAGGCACTGGAGATACTACTGATGTCTGGCACATTGGGGTCAGTGGCGCTATCCGTTTTGCAATGTATTGGCCAGAGCTTCACAGCAAACAATTGTTCTGAGCCCCCATGCAACCCTTCAAAGATGTCATTGAATAGTCATATAAAAGTTGCTAATAATTATCTGAGCTTACAAGCTTATTCTGCTTCACACGTAGTGCAGTTCTTTATGTTTTAATATTTCATGAGTATTCCAGAAATGCAACTTTCGTGTAAATTGAAGAAAGATTATATTATATATATATATTTTATATAGTATATATATACATATATATAATGAATATTACACACACACACACATATATATATATATATATTTTTTTTTTTTTTGAGATAAAGTCTTGCACTGTCGCCCAGCCTGGAGTGCAGTGGCGTGATGTTGGCTCACTGCAAGCTCTGCCTCCTGGGTTCACGCCACTCTCCTGCCTCAGCCTCCCGAGTAGCTGGGACTACAGGCACCCACCACCATGCCTGGCTAATTTTTTGTAGTTTTAGTAGAGACGAGGTTTCACCGTGTTAGCCAGAATGGTCTCGATCTCCTGACCTCGTGATCTGCCTATCTCGGCCTCCCAAAGAGTTGGGATTACAGGCGTGAGCCACCTCGCCTGTCCCAAGATTATACTTTATATTATTTGAAAATTCCCCAAGAGTTGTTAGCAATGAAAAAAAATCATCAGGAATGGAAACACCACCCTGGTACTTGAGCTGCCAATAAATCACATTTGTATTGGGGCTACTACCCAGGGTTGTGCATTATGCATGGTCCTATTTGTTTTTGTCTGTAGTTGTAACTGGTGCATTCACAGGTACACATATTTGACTAGTTCATTTTGTTGGTAGTGGAGTTGTGTCTGAGTATTTCTATACTAGAACAGAGAGGGCTGGCTTCATGGATGTGAATTCTGCTCTTGGTTGACTGCTGTATTGTTCTTAATAATGTTTGAACAAGGAGCCCTCAATTTTACTTTGCAGTCATGCACATTCTGTAGTTATTCCTGACAGAGCTTAGCAATAGTTTTCTGTAAAGGGCCAGATAGTAAATGCTTTATGCTTTGCAAGCCAGTAACTTATGTGATTATTTAAAATATAAGCATTTGATATGGTTTGGCTGTGTCCCCACCCAAATCTCATCTTGAATTGCAGCTCCCATGATCCCCATGTGTTGTGAGAGGGACCTGGTGGGAGGTAATTGAATCATGGGGGTGGGTCTTTCCCATGCTGTTCTTGTGATACTGAATAAGTCTCACGAGATCTGATGGTTTTATAAAGGGCAGTTTGCTTACACATGCTCTCTTGCCTGCCACCATGTAAGACGTGCCTTTGCTTCACTCTTCATCTTCCACCATGACTGTGATGCCTCCCCAGCCATGTGGAACTGTGAGTCCATTAAACCTCTTTCCTTTATAAATTACTCAGTCTTGGGTATGTCTTTATTAGCAGCATGAGAGCAGGCTAATAAAGTGTTTAAAAATGAAACAATGAACAATATAAAAATAGGTGGAAAGTTGTATTGGGTCTGTTTAGATTTGTTTAGAATGGGAGATTGTCTCACTCTGCTAGGGTGTAAGTGTTCTCAAGACCTTCAGGACATGGTAGATTGAAGACATGGTTTTGCTGGCTGTTGCATTCCATTTTGGACACAGTCATTTTCTCATTATATATTGCCAATTTTTATATTGTGCATTTTTATCATAGACAATATAAAAATAGGTGGAAAGATGTATTGGGTCTGTAGTTTGACACTCATAGTAGAATGTAAGTTTTATTATTAAAGGAATTATTTTTTATTTCTATTACAGTTAGAGTTTTTTACTAAATTTCCTAGAAATATGTTTACAGGATGGTTATATTCTCTGAATTTCATTTCAAGAGAGTAAACTAGCCTTTACAAAATCTAGGTGCCAAAAGAGGGTTTTAGATCTGATAGTATTGTTCTAGACCATTTCATTGATGGTCTTGTCCTCACCCCAATTCATCCTACACATTGCTATCAGATTGATTTTTCTCAAAATGCAGCTTCAATCGTACCACACCACCACTCGAAAATCTTCCTTGCCACATTCACTATTGGATAATTTGTAGACATTTCCAATTTGAATTGAAATTTCTCTGTAAAAATTAGCCCTAAAATATTTTTCTGGTCTTTATGTCCCAGTTCTCTATTATGTCCCTTCTTATTCAATATCCTTTGAGGCATGTTTTCGAGGTTGGCTCTGCTAGGGAAGCCTTGTTCTGGAGCCTTATGGCTCTCTGTATCTTTTTCAGGGTGCTCCTCACCTCCTGTGCTTATTTAATTCCCTCTATTATACTGGAAGCATGTTGGAGGCAGAGACTCAATGGTCCCCTGGAATCTTCAAGAGTGTCTCACTGATTAAAAAGTATTAAATACATACTTGTACAATTATACTGAGTTATAATACTTTACAAATCCAGGGTATAAGCCTTGAGATTATCTGTTGGATAAAACAACTCATCCTCAAGTTTCTGTTCCAAATTCCCTTAACTGACATATAGTGTGGCAGACACTGTATGCATTTTTAGCATTCGGTTTACTGTCTTCCTTTCTAAAAATGAGACAGACACTGAAAGCCTGATTTTGTTCCTGTGTCTTCCCTACCTCCCTCTAGAGGGCATTTTGGGTAAATCTAAATCAATCAGGTCTGGAGTTGGCAGATAAAATACAGGATGCCCAGTTATATTTGAATTTCCGATAACCAATGTTATTTGTAGTGAAAGTATGTCCCTAATATTGCATGACCTTCCTTAATTCTTGCAGACCAAAAAAGGAAAACTTATGTTTCGTGCTTTGGAAAGAGATTTTTCTTTCTTATGCTAGGCCTGAGCAAGGGAGCATGAAGCTACTTGCAGCCATCTGGTGACCATCAGTCTTAAGCTATAGGAGATATTGAGGGTGGAAACACAAATAAAGATTTGTGGGGTTTTTTGAATGGGGGTCTTGCTCTGTTGCCCAGGCTGGAGTGTAGTGGCACGATCATAACTCACTGCAGTCTTAAACTCCTGGGCTCAAGCAGTCTTCTCCCCTCAGCCTCCCAAGTAGTTGGGACTATAGGTGCATACCACCAGGCCTTGCTAAGTTGTTCTATTTTTGTATACATGACGTCTCACTATGTTGGCCAGGCTGGTTTTGAACTCCTGGCCTGAAGCAATCCTCTTGCCTCAGCCTCCCAAAGTGCTGAGATTACAGGCATGAGCCACCACAGCTGGCCAGAAAATAAAGTTTTAACAAATCAGTTTTTACATATTTTTCAGAACCTGCCCTGTCTTTGCATTCCTAGCTAAATAAATTTCCTTTTTATTTAAGCCATTTGAATGTGGATTTTCTTTTACTTGTAGGCTAACACATCCTGATAAATTTGCTTTTATTTTGGTTCTGTAGCAAACAGCTATCCCAGTTTCAGTCTCTGATTATTTACAGTTAGATTACAGGTTTAATTCCCATAAAATACAGTAGACACTGCTGTTCCCTGTGACCAAAAACTC